>NC_086226.1:22042592-23242592 GCF_035770615.1 Melospiza melodia melodia
TGCCAGGAAGTTTTTTGTAGGGCTAGGCAAGGCAGACATGAGTAAGGCAAGCAAAGCAACGGTAGGCTAGGAAAACTAGTCAACATACTGGAGGCAATGCAAAGTCAATTGGCTCATTTTCTTGGCACGTAAAAAATATGGTGCCAATGATAGTATGGCAGATTTTAAGGTACCATGGAGGAGGTAGTCAAGCAGACATTTCTGTCCTGGCCCCTTCTGTGTTGGAGCCATTGTTGAATACAGTCAGTACTGGATGTGGTATGCCACTTTCACTTGCTAACTTACTGAATGAGAAAGGCAATGGTTTCTCATTGGAAGGAAAGGAAGGAAGGAAAGAACCCGGTAACCCCAGTGTTAGAGGTACAGATAAGAAGCTGTGTCAGGCAGCTCAAGCGTGGCAGCAGCTTTCTATCCTGACATTTTTGGTGTGGAAGTACTGACTCAATTTGTGTAATCATAGAGTCAGTATCCGTCTTTGGAAGGTGGTCTCCTTCCTGAAAGAATCCATTTGGCATGTGTTTCCCACTTCTCAGAGGTAGCCTTCTTGAAATTGTGCCAGCACACTTCTTTTGGACAAGGTAAGCAGATACACTGAGTCTCAGTGTACAGCTGACCTAATGCACCTACCTAATGCAGGCAGGTAATGCCCAGTACCAGTGTTCTGACTACTTAGTACAGGATCAGACCCTGGATGTTTTGGATTTTGGAGAATGGGATGCCATTTAAGATGGGTTTCTAGTTCCTCTCTTTGGCAAAGAAAGCAAATTTGGAGGGTACTTTAGGTGATCAAAGCAAATTTAAAGGCTTTTCCCAATAGGCAGTTCTCTGGATTAGAGTTGTTGAACTGTCAGTGGGAATGCAAAGGCCAAGTGGTGGAGTTTTCATCCTTGTAGCGTTAGTGCGTGAGCAGTCTCTTGTGCCATTCCATTTGGATCCTGACTCGGTGAGATTGAAGGCTTATGATGGTATCTAAAACTGAGAGGGAAAGTGGCAATAGCAGGGTGGTTTTCATAGTTTGATGGGGGCAGTTATATTGTAGGTAGCAAAGAGCTTTCTCCTCTGACAGTTTTGCGAGCTGTGTTTTTGGCAATAGTTTTCAAGTTTGTTACCAGCCTCTAGGAGACTGAACAAGGTTTGTTAGGGCAGAGGAGCTGGTGTTCCTCTTTGAGTGTGATGCAGAGAAGAGTAAGCACTTGCAAGGGGAAGATCAGAGAAATCTTTTGTCCTGACAGTTGATTAGAGAACAGGGGCATTTCCAACTTGGCTGTGTCCTGGGAGTGGTTTTGATCTGGGTTCGGTGCATGTCCTTCTTTTGTGACTCAACAGAGCCATCGTGTGATTATTTCCATGAGCGTTGACAGTGCCCAGGAAAAAGTCAAGCGCTTTTCTGGCCTAGCCCCATTCATGTGGGAGCAGTGTGGTCAAGAGTTCCTCTGTAGATCCTGGCCCTTGGACACTGACAGAATGTGATCCTGGTATGTAATGAAGAAGGAAGAAGAAGCATTTCATTGTTTGCTGTGCAGCTTATAGGCTGCAAAAGAAAAGGCAATTGCAGCATGGCCTCTTCCCTTTAGAACATTTTCTGAGCCCTCAGTTGCTCAACACGTAACTCGCACCCACTGAAATGCATCCAGCTCCCTGGAGATATGAACTTTCCCTCAAGGTCTATGTGCCATCTTGCAAATCCTAAACCCTTTCAAAACATCCAGCAGCTACTCGCACAGAAAAAGTCCTACAACAAAAAGTCAGTGCTGGCCATAATAGTATCTTTGAAGTTTGTCAACTAACTGAAACACACTAGGGATTCACACATTCCTTCTCAACTATATGTATAGCATCAGCAAATTCTCCCAAAGTGGAAGAGTCTACGGTTACAGTAAAGGGTTCCAGCTGCAATTCTGATAGATAGATGTGGTAGGACAGGAGACATTTGCAGACCTACCCTGTTCCCTGTGCAATCTGACATTAGCAGTGCAAATATTTTCACACACTTTCATTGTCACCATGTCCAAGCAACTAGAGCATACAGATGGAAGTATCTGAAGAGGGAAGATATTTTTCAAGTACCTCCTGTTCTTAACAGCTTTTAAACTGAGAACTCTGGTCCACATCTTCTTTCCAAGACAGACCTGCCATTACTTTTTGCACTCTCACATTTTCATTGCAAACTTCCTGCAACTATTCTAATAAAAGAAAAAGGCTCTGGAAGTAAAAACCAGTGCAGGGCTGCATCTTCCACGTACACCACATCACATTCACTGGTGCACTCCGTCCTGCCCTTTTCCACTGCATCTACCATTGAGTTCTTTGGATCTCAGAGCCTGAAAGTAGGGACAATTATTACCACAGAGGGGTTGGAAGATGGTATATGAGTCTCCTCAAGCCAGGTCTTAGGACCCCTCAGAGAAATATATCACCCAAGATAGCACAGCTATCTTGGCATAAAATCAGCAGGATGTCTTCTGTGATAGTGTTGGAAACAGAGAAGTTTTAAAAAAGACAAAATAACAAATCTCTTTACAGAGATAACCTGAGCCATGTGCAAGACGTTCTTGCTTCTGGTAAAACACCTCACAAAAGCAATTAGTTCCTTTGTTCTATTCTTTCTCTAGTGAATTGCTTAGGCAGGACTTTTTGGCTCCTGTCCAATTGGCTATCGTTAAGTTTGAGGCGAAGTCCCTCAGGTCTTATGAAGTGTCTTTGTTAATTGAGGGAATTAACTTCTGGGTTTTTTTCCTTTTGAAGGCCACAAAGGATAGTTTAGTCATTCCATCAACAGGGTGCACATTCCTACAGGAAGAGGCATAGGTATCAGTACAAGCAGCTCTAGTGAATTTTAATCCTTTCGACTGCACACACATTACACTGGTTGGTAGGCCAGTGATAGCCACACTCCTTTTAAAGCTGATACGCCCCATTCATAGCCTGCTCCTCTGTGGCTTCGTTCTTTTCCTGTTGAAAGTTGTCACCCTTTCATTCTCCTGGACGTAACTTGTCAGTAACCTTAACAATTTCCCAGTCATATCCAGGTCCCCTGTCTGCCCCTGAAAACACAAACTTAAAAAAAGAAAAAGCAGGGGGAGAGAAGAGGGGAAAATTTCTCATTACCAGCATCTCTGTTAGCAAAAAGGAAGAATTCTCTGTTAACATTACAAAGCACACGAACTTTAGTAACATTAAAGTGAAGCATTTCAGAGACAGCTTGTGATTTACAAAGCTGTGAAAGAAGATAAAGATAGTAGAGAATCAAGTGAGTCTGAAGAAGAGCTTAACTTCTTACATGCTAATCACACAAAAACCATAAAACCATATCATACACAAAAACACCCAAACAATTCCACGGACAAGAAAACAAGCACACAGACATGAACCACACAAAGAGACTGCAGTTCAGACGTTACTTCATCAACCTACAAAAAATTCAAATCCTAAGTTTTATGTTGATTTTTAGAGGCAAAATTTGTTAATATCATAAAACTTTTAACAGAAACGTTGTGTCTATCATATTAAAAACATTATAAAATATCCAAATTTATAAAAGTTAAATGTTAAAGAAAGAGTTTAGTACCATATAACAAATCAGTCCATTAAAAAGTACGAAAAAATTTGCTTAAAAGCTCTTTACAAATCCACTTCCCATATTTCCCTCTGTTTTGGACATAAAAAAAATATTTGATGGTTTTGTATACCATTTGTTTTGTGCAGTGAAGTACACAAGGCACTATCACTAATAGTATATATGATCATTAATTCATATAAACCTATTTTGCAACTATTGCACACAACTATGTCTATGTGCTATTAAAAGAACATTGATTGTGGTTGTATGCTGTAAAGCTGTATGTCTGACAGCACTAACATATGTTATCGTGCCAAAAAATGTAATGTAAATAGCATTGACTTCTTAGTTCATACTTTAATGGATGTAATAGTTTTAATGCTTTACCTGAGGAAAGCTGAGGAAGAAATAAAGATTTGAAATTGTTATTACAGATGGAGTAATAATGATGGGAAAACACTGCGGCTGCAAAGGGCAGTGTTGGCTGCGGAGCACTCCAGGGCACTGCCTCAGCTGAAAGATGCCTAGAAAATGCACTGACCTTCTAAGCCCTGGGTATCCCCATAATCTGCTTCTCAATGTCGTCTAAATCTAGATGGAAACTATTTTGACTACATCTAACACATCTAGAGGAAATGTGTCACGAAAACACAATTGTCTGGAGTTTGGCCCCATAGACTGGAGTACCTTAAATTTGCACCACATTCAAGGGGAAATCTTCTCTCCTAGACAACATGCAAAGCACTGTAACTTCATGGTGCTCCTGGTACTGTCCTGCTAAGGTCGAAAAACCAGGCACACACATTACAGCCTCGCAATGACAAAAGATTCCAAATGATACCACAACAGTTCAGGTGTGTGGCAATGACAGTGAAAATCAGCAAAGCTAAATGCCTCAGCTGAGCTTCAGCTGTATGCATTTCACAGAAGGCAAAGAATGAAGCAGCAGAGCACCTGGCTTTTGTGCACACAGTACAAAATTGCAAGAATCGAGGAACAGCTCATTAACAAAGCTGAGTATGCTCTTCCTTCTTGAAAATAGAAGGCACAAGTATCAGACTTCATGGCAAAAGACGAAGGAAACATTTTTTTTGGAAAAGCACAAAACACTCTGATGCTTGGCACTCTTCCTCTCAGATAGATATGCGGTCCTAATATTCAGTCTCAAAACTCTCTTGGCAACTTTTCACAGCTGTTCCCTTAGCAAAAGGCACTGAAAGTAAGAGCTAATCATGGGCTGAACTTTTTGCCTTGTGCCACATAAGCCACATGAACATTACCTTTGGACTCTGTATTACCCTTCTCTAAGCATAAAGAGCCAAACTTTCTGCAGGGGGCTAAAAAAGGAATAGGTACCAGCACAAAAATGTCTTTTACCTTATTTCACAGGATTGCTAATGTGAATTTAACAGGCAGGTTAACTGTCAGACACCTTCCTCAAGCAGTCTGATGGCTGTGCACACAAGGCCAGTGCTCTACGGCTTCATTCTTCGCTGCTGGGGCATGAATTTAGGTCCCAGAGGCAAATATGTGTCTACTTCTCGCACAGATCACTGTGACTGCAGCAAAAAATTCTGGCGCACTGTTTCTGCCAAGGCATGCTCAGGCCAGGCACTTACATTCCTGGCTCTACATAGCCCTGTTTTCTGTGTCTCTTGTGGTCTGCATCTTAGCGAAAATCTTTCAGACTAATTCATGCAAAGGAGAAACAGTGCCAAGAAAAGAGGCCTGCACAGTACTTGCCTTATCCTGAAATTTGTATTTGATGAACATCTGAGGGGCAGTCCCCTTTCCGGTACAGTGTGAAAACTGCTGTGAGATTGCAGAGATCTTTGCCCTCTCCTTCTCAACTCAAAGAACAAGCACGAACTTTATACCCTCACAAAGGAAAAAGATCTTAAAGGATGAACCGTGCATGCATGTAGCACAAACGCAGAATGGCAGCAAAGCTAAGTAGACTCGCTCAACTTCAGTCCTCTGTAAATCACAAGAAAACGAAGAATGATGGTGCAAAGAAGCCAGGCTTTTTGTGGACAGAAGGAAATTGCAAAAATCCAGCAGCTGGTCATTACCAAGAACAGGCAGGTGCGTACACTCGTGTAGCTTGAAAAACTCCGCGGTGCTCTTCTTTTCTGCAGCTGCCACCAACTTGTCTCAGAATCTCAGTAGAAGCACAATAATTTCTCCAGAGAAATGCAGAAGGTTTATGTAGAAGCACTGGGAAGTGGCCTAGGAACACTTTCCATACGAATGCTAAAGTCAATTAAGCAGGCAGGCGAGTGGCAAGCCACCGTACTCCAGCAGTTAAAAAACTGTGCGCACACAAGCACCTTATTTCTTCCCCTGTTAGGACTGCCACGCTCTCTATCTTTTGGAAGTGAAGAAGAGGCTACTGTGGCAACAGATCTCTGTGGCAGCAAGCGGTACACTGCGGTGCACTGCTTCTGTCAAAAGATGCCAGGCAGTGGTACTTACCATCAGAGAACTCCATAGGCCCTATCTTCTTCAACTCTTGTGGTCTGCATCTTGGCAAAAAGCTTTTCTGCTACGACTTGCAAGGAGAAACTGCCCCAGCAGAACACCCTGGCCCAGAGCTTGTCCCTGAAACTTTAATTCGTTCTGCATTCAAAGGGCACTCCTCTTTCCTAGTTAACCTGTGAACTGCTGTTAGATCACCATGCTCTCTACCCATTTCCCCCCAGCTAATTCTACTAGTGGGAACAATACAGCCTCGCAAAGGCAAAAGATCTTGAGCAATTGTGCAGTGCATACATGTAGCACAGATGCTGAAAAGCAGCAAAATTAATAACCTCACTTATTTTCTGTTCTGTGCAAATCACGGAAGGCAAAGATTGACACAGCAGGGCATCGGGTTTCTGTGCACACTGAAGGAAATTGCAAAAATTCAGCAGCTGCTCATTCGCAAACATAGGCAACTGCATATACTCTTGCTTCTTGAAAACCTTAACGGTGCCCTTCTATGCTGCCTCTGCCATCGACTTCTCTGCATCTCAGAGCCTAAATGGAAGCACAGCACGGAGGGCTGCAGGAGGACGAGGTAGAACTACAGGGAAGTTGTCCAGGAACATTTTCCATATGAATGCTAAGGAAAATCTATCAGGCCGGTGAGTGGCAAGCCACCGTCCTTCAGCAGTCTGAAAACTGTGCACACACAAGCCCGCTGATTTGTCCCTTCTTTCTTCGCCTATGGGAAGCTGCTGTGCTCTCAATCTCCCAGAGGAGAAGAAGTGGCTACTTCACTTACAGAGCTCTGTGGCTGCAGCGGTGCACTCCAGTGTGCTGCTTCTGTCAAAAGACACCCAGCAGTGGTACTTACTAACAGAGAATTCCAGAGCCCCGTCTTCAAAATTCTTGTGGTGTGCATCTTGGCGAAAAGCATTTTAGCAAAGAGAAACTATGCCAGTAAAGCACACTTTCCCCAGTCTTTCACCTGAAATTTGCTTTTGCTGCACATTGAAGAAACAATACTTCGTAGTTCACCTGCAAACTACTGTCCAATCACCACCGTTTCTGCCCGTTCCCCCACGTTTTGTACCAGTAGGAAAAATATACCCTCTCAAAGGCAAAAGATCTTGAGTGATGTAAAAGTGCATACATGCACAACAGGTGCTGCACAGTGACAAAGCTCAGCCTCCCTCACCTTCAGTTTTGTGAAAATCACAGAAAACAAAGGATCATGCAGCTGAGCACCTGACTTTTGTGCTCACTGAAGGAAATTGCAAAAATGAGCAGCTGCTCATTCCCAAAAACAGACAGCTCCGTATAGTCCTGCTTCTTGAAAACCTCAGCTGTGCCCATCATTTCTACCTCTGCCATCAACTTCTTTGCATCTCAGAGCCTAAAGGGCAGCATAAGATTTTCCATAGAAGGCTGCAGGAGGACTACAAGTAGAACATGAAAGTTGTCCAAAACTCATCTCCAACAAATGCTAGTGTGGATTGAATGCAGGCGAGTGACAAGCCTCCTTCCTTCAGCAGTTTCAAAGCTGTGCACAAAATGCCAGTGGTGTGTGGCTTCGTTCTTCACCTCCTGGAAGCTGCTGCACTCTTCGTCTCACGGAGGTGAAGAAACGGCTTCTTCGCGCATAGAGCATTGTGCCAGTCGCGGTGCGCTCCAAAGCTAGGCTTCTGCCAAAAGTCACCAGGGACGGGCGGTCACCTTTGCACAGCTCCAGATCTTTGTATTCTGTGACTGTTGCCGCCTGTGTCTTAGCTAAAAGCTTTTCAACGATGTCTCGAAAGGAGAAACTGTGCCAGCACAGCAAACATCCCCCGATCTTGTTCGAGTAATTTGTCAAGTTCTTTGAAACTCACAGCCTAAAGGGAAGCATAAGATTTACCTCAGAGTCTTGCAAGTGGACAAGCAATTAGCACAGGAAGGATGTGCAAGATCTCCCCTTATCACTCTCCTGCCTTTTCCATTCACATTAACATTCGAATGGAAGGAGTTTTGGACAACTTTCTTCTGCTTCTTGCTAAACACTATGCAGCGCTCCATGCAACGTCTAGAACAACATCAGGAGATGTTTTCTGTACTGACACAGTTTCTCCTCACGAGACATAGTGGAAAAGCTTTTTCCTAAGATGTAGGCGACAAGAGACGCTAAAGACGAAGATACGGAGCTCTCTGAAGCTCAGCACCACTCCCGGGCATCTTTCGGCAGCAGCCGTGCTCCCAGAGTGCACCACAACCGACACAATGCTCTGTGCGCAAAGAAGTGGCTTCTCCACCACCGGGGAACTGAAAGAGGAAGGACAAGTTAAAGACCTGATTGCTACAATTGTGTAGTGGTTTGGGTGCTCCAGCCGGATTAATAGTGCCATTCCTTACTGCCAGTCACTGCTGGTCAAGCTTTGAGTATGCTTAATAAGTTGGGACACTGGTAAGGTCAGCTAGTTTAAATCAGATGCTCACTGACGTAGATACCATTAGACATGGCACCCTGCAAAATAGAGCTTCTATCGATTTACTGTTGTTAGCACAAAGGTGCGAGTGTGAGGATTTTGAAGGATTGTGTTGCATGGACCTCTCTGATCATTCCGCAGTCATTCACAGGAAACTCAAATAATGACAAGATAAGAAGAAGAAATTGTTCATAAATAAGTGGGATATGCATGAATGGTTTGAGGGATGGGAAAAACCTGGATGGTTGAAAGATCTCCTAAAGGGAGCTTTGTTATTATTAGTATCACTATCATATTGTTTTGTTTTATTCCATGCGCCATGAAACCGCTGATCTTTTTGGAAAAAATATGGTGGAAAGAAAGAGAAGGGGTGGTGCAAGAAAAAGAAGGGGGAATTGTAGCAATGTATCTGAACCACTTAAACTACAGGGTGCACCACCCATCCAGCCTGGAACTGTTCTTCTCAGAATTTTCTCAGGGCCCTCTAAAATTCATCAAGGTTATAAGACATAAGCCATGCTAAAATAAGAAAGAGAAGCTGGGAAACAAAATTCCAAGACCACAAGAACTCGATAACGTGGGGCAGCAAAAAGCCCGGACTGTAACCGTCTTCTGAGAGGTGCACGCAGAATGCATGGACAAGACAAAGGCACCAATAAGAAATGCAGGACAAGTGTGTGCAGAGTTAGAATGTGTAAGTGCATCATGTCAATAATCAACGGCTTCTGCTTAATCCTCTTGGTCCATTGTCCAGGAGTCCTGAATTTCCCAAAAGGCATTCTTATTAAAAGGGCTCCGATTTTAGTGATAGAGTTACTTTCTAGATGATGATTAATGGGAATAGTTCTTTCAAATTCTTCCCTTGATGACATCAGTAAGTTTCATCTTTTCCTGATTTTACTGGTGGCTATACATTAGTTATGAATAGAAGGGAATGAGTTTTAGAGATGTGTTGCAAGAAAATATATTGGGAGCTCTGTTTCTGTTTCCATTGTCTAAGAAGGTCTCCTAAATTTTTTTGACTTTTCATAGACCTCGGACTAGATTAGCATTTGTCTTTGATTGACCCCGTAAATTTTAGGCTACTAGGCTTGACCAATGAAAGGAAAGGGGAAAGTCACAGAGTTTAGGTATTTCCCTTTGTAGCAACTTCTCAGTAGTAGGGACCTCTGTCCTCAAGTTCGTTACTTCAGCTAGCAGATTATGCTCACTCCAAAAGAAGGTGACAAGGTTGCTTCCCTAAATGGTCCAACAATTCTTCCTGCTTCTTTGTGCCTCTTTTGTATGACTGGATTTTGTATTACGGGAGTTTGTTACAAAAAGTTGGATTAAATTGCATGTGTCCGCTCTTGGGGGAAACAGAGTATTTAGCCAAGAGCATCTAGGCTTTTGTCAACCTGAGATTGTCTGAATGGACAGGACACTTTAAACACAGTAATTCCTGCTAATTCAAGTTCCAATTTTATGCTCAACAAACCAAATGGTAATCCTGCACCAGTAGGGAGGGACACTGAATTGGACTTTCTCCTCTTTAGAGAGAAGCTAATGAAAAGTTTCACCAGAATTAGAGCAGGCTGTAAAACAAGAAAAGCCTCATGAAAACAGGCCAATCCTATCCCCTTAGTCTTGCTGGTTGTGATTGGACATGAATAAAATGTGTCACTCTGTGTTCCTGGGTATCACATCAGTAACAGGTACTTCATCTGCTGTACTTCTCTCCTAAAGTTAAGAACAGAATCCAAGGAATTGTGATTCCATTGTCACAATTCACCCTATGGTGCTGAAACGTGAAAAAGGAGTGGAAGGTACGCGGGTCAATAAACTTGAATGGCCTATGTAAATCAGCATCCACAAATTTCCTGAAGGTTTCAACAGGTCAGTTGCCCATGTTTTTCTTGGGATTCTTTTAACCTTTCCTCATGAGATCAGCGTCTGCTTTCAAGCCTTTGCTTGCATTTCAAGTATCTAGATATCCTGGAAATGTGGTGTCTTTATTATCACATTTTTCCCTTCAAAGGGTTGTTTGCCTCAAGTCTCATTTTTGCTGGTTTTCTGCTAGTTCATTGTCATATGGCAGCAGGTAAATCGTAAGAACAAGTACACAATCTATGGCTTTTCTTTTTATTTGGCCTGTCTAGAAAATGGAATGACTGAACATCTCCAACAGCATAGGTAATAGTTAAAAGTTAGGGTTGTTGTCCTGTCCTACACCCCCCAACACACTTCTCTCTGGAATGTTACTCAGGGATTACACATAAAGGCCCACCCTGTCAAATATGTTGCAGATACTCTGCAGTAGGTGTAGCTTAGCAGCTAGAGATGATAACGTGAGTTAAATAACATTCCTTCTGCAGTGATGGAAACACTGTCTATGCAGACACACTCAATAAAGGTTACCATGGCTTAGCTCCTGTCCTAAAGTTAATGTGCATTTTTAATCTTCCCAAGAAGGTGAATTCAAGCTCCTTCATTGCTTTCTGCTCGAGTCCCAAGAGAATTTCAGTGTGCTTTTTGTCATTTACAGCTGTCACTGCTTAGCTCTTGAACATGAGACTCCCTCATGACTGATGAAAGTTGTCTAGTTAAGAGTGAGCCAAGACATGGTCCTGCTCAAGAAGGAGATGAGAAGTTTTCTGCAGTCTTTGTCATTTCTACTGTTTGTGATTTCTATACAAAACCAGTGGGAAGTTTTCTGAAGGCAGTCCAGAAGCTGGCAATATGGACAGCTTACAACCGAACACTTGCTTCAGTGCTACCAGGTGATAATAGAAAGGACTTTAAAAATTTAAAAGGGCAAACAAAGCAGTAGGAAGGAAAAGAACATTAACCATTCTTCCATTCTTCTTGTATATCCTTCTTTAAATCATCATTTTCATGCAGTTTCACTACTAGCGTTGGTATCCCTGAAGAGGAATCTGAGACAGAATAAACTTTTTAATGGAGTAGATGTCACAAACGCAGGACAAGTTGCCTTTTTTGCCATCAAATATGAGTTATGCTTAAGCTATCCTTTGTTTAAGGTTCTTAGCCTATTCCAAGAATTCCACTCATGACTGAGCAAATTTTACTGTCATGATTGAGTAAATTTTATTCATAATTGAGTAAATTTTACTGTCCTGATTGGCATTGAAACTTTTCAAGGAAAGCTCTGAATAGCAATGTTTGTCTAAAAATACAGTTTTATCTCCTGTATTTGTGAAGCAGGTAAGCCTTTTGCTGTCACCAGTGTTGCTTAACCTTTCATGTCATATCCCTCTTCATATCTGTATTCTGCTTAATCTACTTCAGAATTGGCACGTGAAATAAGACTACTTTTTCTTTTTGAAAGTTAATGTCACTTGACCTACTTACAGCAAATAATTCATTAATTGTAAGTCCCCAGCTAGCATCTTTTACCCATATTCTAACATTCTAAAGAAGTAACAAAAGCACTCTCCAATACTTTACTTTCTTAAGCACACCAAATGCTTCCCTCCTTTGCAGTTGGCATCTCTAAAATGAACCACATATCTGCAGTATTTTAACATGTGCCATATTTAGCCAAGTAATTCAAAACAAACAAAAAGCAGTCCCTTCAATTCAGAAAGAGTTTCAAATTGTTTTTGAATATACAAAACATACCCTTACCGTTGGCATTACCTGCAGATTTAATGGTCTTCAAAGCAAACGACCAAAAAAAAAAAAAGTTTCCTTTGTGATAGAAGAGTTTTCCACAGTTTTCCACAATTGTTTGTGGCACAGTTTTCTACTTATGTGACTGTTAGGAAACTTGAAGGTACGTCTAAGGTACTGTAGTAAGCAGAAAAGGAGGAGAGGTTGTGCCTTATTTCTGGCTTCCTTTGGTTTTCTTTTTGGTTTTCTTCCTCTTGCTCTTTTGCATGTCACCTTTCTAGATATTGTGATTTAGATTGGTAGTTTACTAAGCTGTGTTTTCTGTCTGGAATTCTTGCAAATTCCAAAAGGAATCCAACTGGTGAATATGCATCTTGTTATGATTTGCTAGCTACATAGAAAATCTTCCTGCTGCTCTAAAATGCTTTTATTTGATACGCATTTTTATCACCATTCAAATGAAAAGAGAACGGTTCCTCTAGTCCCTGCTTTTGTACTGCATTCAGTTCAATGTGCGCTAACGGTGCAAAAAAGTCCTGCTGAAAGAAAGGATCTGCATAGAAATTGACCAAGACACGTGCTACTACAAGGGTCTTGTAAAGGTCAAAGTTTCTCTACCTTTCTGGCAGTCTGTCTTCACAGCAAGACTTGAGGAGGGCTTTTGCTAGCATTCCTTTGACAGAAAGCAATACCAAAGCAAGCAAAATGGAACAGAAAAGAAGATAGCAGCAAAAGGCACATTATCCCTCTCTTATTGATCATTGTCGAAACAAATTTTTTCTTGCCATGTTACATAAAATATCTTTGTAGAGTTAAAGACTAGAAAAATGCAACTCTGTTCTGGATTGATTAAAAGCGAAGCCATCTGTGGACAGAAGTGCCCAGCATGATGGTGGGAACTCCTAGCTGGTTTCATTAAGCTGTCTGGAGAACTGCATTTTTGGTGGGCTTTACTTGCGTGTCTGGAAGGTGGGGAATTTATGTGCGGCCTTGAGCCCTGAGAGTGCCATGGGCACAGAGACCCATCGTGTAGCTCTCTGACCAGCCACAGCACACTGAGGCATGATGGATTGCTCCCAGAGTTCATGTGGTAGAAAGGTTTTCTGCCCCCGTGAATGACAACATGTCCATTTTCTTGCATACAGCCATTCTGTATGTTACAATGGTACCTTGAATTCATCAAGTGCTATTTGCACAATGGCCAGTGAGCTTGGATTCTTAGGTTTCTCATGTTTGATCTGTTTCCTGCTTCAGTAAAGAGCAAAACTTCCAAGGACTGCAACGACAAGAAGATGAAGCTTCTACCGTATTTCAAATGTTTGTCTAATAAAATCATGATTCTTGCACCTATGTGAAATGGTAATTTCAGATTCCGAAACACCAGCTCTGCTCAGGGCAATTCTGAAATTGACTTGAGCTGTTTTCCATATTTCTTAGCGAGTGAACTGAGACACTTCTAGCTTTCAAGGCAGGGCGTTTGACAGCAGCCTCCAAAAGGCTCAGGCTGTTGGATGAAAAGGTAAAAAAACTGAGGTGAATGGCAGGAAATTTCACTTCTGCTTTATGTCATAGATTCAGCCAGATGATCAACAACCATTAGTTTAATGAGGTGCCAGTGTAGTCTTTCACTCTCACAGATCCCCAAAAGCTTAAACCCTCCAGCAGCTTCTTCCTTGCAACAAGTGCCACAGCCAAAAGCCAGGCCTGGCCACCACCAAAAGCCAGGCCTGGCCATCACCTTCTCCTTGCAGCCTACAAGCTCTGCCAAACGTACCAGTGATTCTCACTTTCCTTCTTAGCTACACGGACAAGCACACACACACACACACACACACACACACAACGAGAGCTATGCACTTTCTTTCCTTCTTTCCTAGCTGCACTCACTCACCTATTTCCCACCTTGACCTCTCTACCACTTTTCTCTTGGCCTTGCTGTGCATGGACATTTCCTGTTAAGATACCCATTGTGTTGCCTATCCCTCCCCCACGTTGCCTTTCCTTTCCTACCCAATCTTACATTTCCTTGTCATTGCTGACCATTCCCTTCTTTTCCTTTGCCTTCCTGACCCATGCATGTTCTTCCCTTCCCCTTCATACCAACCCAGTGCCTTGCATTGACTTGCTCACCTATCCTTCTTTTCCCAGTTGTCCAGGTCCAATCTTTCATTTCCTTCTCCTTCTAGGACTCTTCTTGACTTGTCTCCCTCTCTTTTGTGTTGCCTGGCAAAGCCACCGCTTGTCTTGCCTTACCCTTGAACCCCTTCCCTTGCATTACCTTGCACACTAGTCCTCCATCTGGAATTCACCACCTCTCTTTTTGTGGAATTTTTTTCAACTTGCATTGCCCTGCCTGTTTCTCCTAGGATTCTCCAGGCTTCCACTGGCTTTTTTTCCTCAAGGCCCCAGTGTTTCAGGAGCATGTGAGAGGGAGCCTGGAGGAGGTCCCGTGCAAGCACACCTATCTGTCCTGACATTTATCCTTATATGTCTTTAATTTTGGACACAAAATTCATCTTTCACCCTTGGGCTTCAGAAGCAGAATGACAGTTCTTTTGCACTCAAAGGAAAGCAGGCAACCCAAGTATCTTAGGTGCAGACTAGAGATGGCCCGTGCAAGATCAAGGCTGGATAGAGCAGTCCGTCCAGGCCACTTTTGTGTACCAGCAATCTTTGAATGGACCTGCCACTTGCCTTGCTTTGGCAAGCCAACAGTTTCCTTGCCTTGCCCTGCTGATTCTCCGTTGCTTTGCATTCCCTTGCATACCCATGCCTCACATTTGACCTGCCTACAGTTTTCCTACAGGGCTTTGCCTTGCCCAGCCCTTCCTGTTACCATTACTTCCTATGCCCAGCCTTGCCTCTAACTTATGGGACTTCTCTCACCTACCATTCAATTGGCTTCCCCTCACAGCTTCAGTTTGCCAACCTCTCCCTTGACTTGCCTACAATTGCCTACACTTGCTTTGCATTGCCTTGCCTGCATGGAAGACAAGGCAAAGAGTGGTAGGCAAGGCAAAGCAAAGCCAGGAAGTTTTTTGTAGGGCTAGGCAAGGCAGACATAGGCAAGCAAACAAAGTTAGGGTAGGCTAGGCTAGGAAAACTAGGCATGGTACTTGAGGCAATGCAAATCCAAGTGACTTGGAGTGCCTTTCCTTGCTTGGGAAGTAAAATATATGGTGGCAATGTTGGTAGGGCAGCTGATAAGGTATCGTGGGGAGGTATAGTCCAGCAAGAGATTTCTGTTCTGGCCCCTTCTGTGTAGGAGCCATTGTTGGACAGAGTCAGCACCGGACGTGGTATGCAACTTTTGCTCAGTAAGTTCCTGAAGGAAAACAGCAATGCTTTCTCATGGGAAGGAAAGAACTTAACCCCAGTGTTGGAGGTGCAGATAAGAAACTGTGTCGTGCAGCTTAAGGGCGGCAGCAACTTTCTATCCTGGCATATTTGGTTTAGAAGCACGGACTCAATTTGTACAATCATGGAGACGGTATCCATCTTTGGAAGGCAGTCTCCTTCCTGAAAGAATCCATTTGGCATGTGTTTTCCACTTCCTCAAGGCAGCCTTCTTGAAATTCTGCCAGCATACTTCTTTTGGACAAGGTAAAGAGCTGCGCTGGGTCTTGGCATGCAGCCTAGCCAGTGCCCCGTGCAGGTAATGCCCAATAGCAGTGTTCTGACACCTTTGTATAGGATCAGGCTCTGGATGTTTTGGATTTTGGAGGAGGGGAGGCCATTTCTTTTGAGATGGGCTTCTAATTCCTCCTCTCTTTGGCAAAGTTTGGATGGGCATTTTGGGTGGTCTCAGTGAATTGAAAGGCTTTTCCCAAGAGGCAGTTCTCTGGGTTAGAGTTGTTGAACTGTCAGTGGGAATGCAGAGGCCAGACCTCTGCAGGACAGGTTTTTGTCCCTTGTAGCTTTAGGGACTGTGTGAGTAGTCCCTGGTGCCATCCCATTTGGATCCTGACTCTGAGAGATTGAAGGCTTATGGTGATACCTAGAGCTGAGAAGGAAAGTGGTGATAGCAGGGTGTGTCTTTATAGTTTGAATGGTGCAATTGAAATCGTAGGCAGCAAAGAGCTTTCTCCACCAGCAGTTTTGCGAGCTCTGTTGCGAGCTTGGCCGACATTTTCAAGTTTGTTACCAGACTCTACGAGAGAGAAAAGTTTGTTAGATCAGAAGAGCTGGTGTTGACCTTTGAGTGTGGGGCAAAGAAGAGTATCCTCTTGGAAGGGGAAGATCGGTGAAATTTTTTTGTCCTGACACAGATGATTGGAGAGCAGGGACGTTTCTGACTTGGCTGTGTTCTGGGGGTCGTTTCGAGCTGGGCTCGGTGCATGTCCTGGTTTTGTGAGTTGACAATGCTGTGGTGTGGTTATTTAGATGAGCATTGACAGTGCCCAGGAAAAACACAAGCACTTTTCTGGCCCAGCCCCATTCGTGTGGGAGCAGTGTCGGGGCAAGAGCTCTGCTGTGGATCCTGACTCTTGGGCACTGACAGAATGGGATCCTGCATATAGCAGAGAAGGAAGAGGAATCATTTCATTGTTGGCTGCACAGTTGATAAGCTTCAAAATAAAAGGCAATTGCAGCACGGTCTCTTCATTTTAGAACATTTTCTGGGCTATCAGCTGCTCAATATGCAACTTGCACCCAGTGAACTGTATCCAGCTCCCTGGAGATACACACTTTCCGTCAAGGTCTATGTACCATCTTGCACTCTAACACTTGAAGATCCCAAACCACTTCAAAATGTCCAGCGGCTGCTGTCAAAGAAAAAGTTCTACAAAAAAAAAGGCAGTGCTGGCCATAATAGTCCCTTTTGCAGTCTGTCAACCAAACAAAACATACTAGCTGTTTGCACGTTCTTTCTCAATGACATATATACATGCATCAGCACATTCTCTCAAAGTGGCAGAGACTATTGTTACAGCCAAGCATTTTCAGCTGCACTACTGACTGACAGATGTGCAGGACAGAAGGCATTTGCCCACCTACCCTCTTTCCTGATGTTGGCAGCACAAATATTTTCACATTCTTTCATTGTGGCTGTGTCCAAGCAGCTAGAGGTCACACAGGTGGAAGTGGCAAGACAGAAGATGTTCTTGAAGTACCTCCTTTTTTTTTCTAAACATGTTTTAAACTGTGCACAATGCTCTGTATCTTCTTTCCCACATAGATCTGCCCTCACTTTTTCACTCTCACATCTTTGTTGCAAACATCCAGCAACTGTTTGCATATAAAAAGGCTCTAGAAATAAAAGCTGCACCTTCCGCCTGCCCCAAATAAGCCACATCAAACTCACCAGTGCACTCTGTCCTTCCCTTCTCCACTGCAACTACCATTGTGTTCTCTGGATCTCTGAACTTAAAGGTAGGCAAAGTTGTTTCCATAGAAGGGTTGGAAGGGCCATAGGTAGCAGCACAAATAGCTCTCACTGAACTTTAATCCTTACCACTGCCACCATGTGAGTTTGGTTGGTAGGACAGTAAGAGTCATGCTCCTTTTACAATTGGTATGCTACAGCCACCAGCCCATTGCTCTTCGATTCTTGTAACCAGTCCGGCTTTTAGTCTCCCGGAGGGGAATAGGCATCTATTTCTCACACACATCATTGTGGCAGCAGCCAAGGGCTCCAGCACGCTGCTTCTGCCAAAAGACACTCAGGCCAGGCACTTGCATTCTCAGCACTACGTAGCCCCTGTGTATTCTGTGTCTCTTCTGGTCCAGATCATACCACAAAGCATTTCACAAAGAGAAAATGTGCCAGGACAACAAGCTTGGCTGGAGTGTACCCCTAAAACTGGTGGAAATTTGTATTTGCACCACATTCAAGGGGCATTCCTCTTTCCTATTCAACCTGTAAACCACTGTCAGATTGCAATGCTCTCTGCCCACTCCTTCTTACCTTGAAGTACCGATGTGCACATTACAGCCTCACAAGGACTAAAGATCTGGAGGGATGTCACAGTGCTTTCATGCAGCACAGATGCTGAAAACTGGAAAAGCTGAATGCCTTCACTGAGCTTCAGTTCTATGCAGATTACAGAATGAAGTAGCAGAGTACTGGGATGTTGTGCGCAGTGTACCTCATTGTAGAAGTCGGGAAAGAGCTCATTCACAGTCAGGTGAGAATACACTTGTAGCCATAGAACTTTCGAATCCAATGGACAGTCGCCAGAAAGTAGGTCTTGCTTTTCTAAGCTGCCACCTTTACTTCTTTCTACTGCAATGTGGATACTTTTGCCCAATAAGGTCTGAGGACAGGTACACATATATGTCTCTATTATAATAGCTCAACTCTCAGTTTATTCTAGTACAATCACATGACTATACTATAAAACCCTTCCTTATCTTATCTAATACAGTTTCTTACTTCCTTAAGTAAGAAACTGTATTAGATAAGATAAGGAAGGGTTTTATAGTATAGTTTTTTAGTTTTAAACTTCCTTAAAACTAAAGAAACATAAGTTGATGATTTCTCTGTTCAGTGTCTGTGTACATTGCTTTCACACCAATCTAGGCTGCTTCTAAGGCTGTAAATCAAACCCTCTTGAGTCTGTGACATTTCTATCTTTGCAATTCCCACACCTCTTTCAATTCTCTCAGGAAATTCCAACTGGAGTGTTTTTTAGTGTCTTCATAAGTGGACTTTTTCTGGCTGGATCATGCAAACACTGCCTAAGATAAAATCAAATGTCCCGGCTATGGAAAATGTAGACCGAGGTTTGTGTGTCATCAATAAGATGCGTGTGCTCACACAGACATGCAGTGGGAGCAAGATGGTGTTGTGGTGAGGGCTGTGGCTTGCAGTGAGTGATGATACACATTCCAAAGGTCCTTGTGACAAACAGCCTGTTTTATTGTTCAAAGCTTAGGGAGTTCAAAATTCCCGGCTCTAGACAGCTCCTTTGGTCTGATCTTCACACAGCCCAACTCCTGACTAATGAGATACCTGCAGCCCAAGCTAGAAGGTTAAAGGTGCCTGCAGGTCCCTGGCTATCAAGCCAGGAACTCCAATGGCATGGAGCGGAATCTGGAACCCCTGACGCAGAGCAATGTAACAGCAACCAAAACTAAGAAGAAAAAGTATTCCTCAGTCAAATGTTTGAACAGTAAGGCAGAGACACATAAAGAAAGGAAAATATCCTGCAGAACAGTTGTGATTATGCAAAGAGTGGCCTCTTATTAGAATAATAATCTTCACGGGGGGATTTTTTCCCTTTTTGGAATAGCTTTGCCTTTCCTACATATTTATGGCTCCTTGGAGATAAGAAAATGGTATTGGCAGGACACATTTCAATAGCAGAGCAATTTCTTGCTTTATGTCTTAATCTTTCCCTGAATGAAACAAGTGAAGAATGGTTGAAGAAGAAGCCCTACTTTGCATTGGTAGGGTGTTGTCTAGAAGCTGATACTGCAATAGGTTTGTTGCTGGCATGAGAACCATCTGTGTCATCAGAGATATAATAGCAAACTAGTTGCAATGATGGGTAACTATCAGCTGGATTAAAAGCACAGGAGTGTAGATGTCTTCTGAGTGAGGAAAGCAACCATTATTTTTATAGTTAAGGTTCTTCTAAGACAAAGGGTAAAAATGTAAATGAAAAGTATTTGTTACACTTCACCATGTATCTTCATGCAAGTCAGTCCTATGGAAGAGAGAAGTTCACTTCTGGGGACATTGCAGGATTTGGATGCAGAGTCACACTCATCTTTTGTTTCTTTGTTGTCTGCTTGGCATGGAACACACTGCTTTGAAAAAGGAAGTGCCTAACAGACATTCCATTTTACAAACACATCTGCTCCTGTCTTCTTCTGAGACCTCAGCACAGAGTGCTTATTGGCATGGTAGTTTCCTTCCATTAGAAGGGAAACTCATCTTGCCAGGCTTCATCACCCCCTGCATCTTTTGGGGTAGTTCTTAGAAGAAAATAGATAGCAACTTTTCCACTTCACATGATTCAAGAGAATGTTTCATTCTCTTCCTAATGTACTTCAGGGAACAAACTATCAATTCCCTATTGTTTCTATGAAAAGGCATGAAGCTAATAATTAAATTCCCATCGATATAATAAGGAATCAAAGTCTTTTATGCCTGCAAGCATGCCCTTGTGGTATGAAAAGTATGGATTGTCAAGGGTGGAAGAAGATCTCTATGAAAAGGGAGATCCCCCAGAAGCATGCAGGGATTTTCAGGCATGAAAGGGAAAACGACATTAAATTGTTGACGGAAAGAAATTGAAAGAAGGAGGAGGGAGGACGGAGGAGGGAGGAGGAAGAGGCAAATGCTGCCTGAGGCAGCTGACACAAGGACCGTCGGCCTCATGAGCAAACAAGAAAACCAAATGAAACTTCACAGCAATCTCATCAACAACATAGTGGACAAATATGCAAACCCTTTTGTTTATTTATTATGTATATAATATATATATAGATGTTCTTCATTCTGACAGAAGTTTCAGGGAGCAAGCTAGTGTATGGCACCAGGAACCAGTGATATATTGGAAATGGCCAACATGGAGAACACTCTCCATCCTGAACACTACCACAGGAGAATTACAGGATCGTAGAATGGCCGGGATTTAAAAAGACCTCAAAGGCCATCTAGTTCCAACCCTCTGACATGGGCAGGGACACCTTTTACTTGCCCAGGTTGCTCAGAGCCCCATCCAGCCTGGCCTTGAACACCAGGCTGGGGTGTCCATAGCTTCTCTGGGCAAGCTGTGCCAGTGCATCACCATCCTCACAGGGAAGAATTTCTTCCTAGCATCTAATTTCAACCTGCCATCTTTCACTTTGAAGCCATGGCCCATTGTCCTGTCTCCACAGTTCCTAATGAAGAGTCCCTCTCCTGCTCCCCTTCAGATATCAGGTGTTGTGAGGTCTCCATGCAACCTTCTCTTCACCAGGCTAAACAGTCCCAATTCTCTAAGCCTGTGGGGTTGTGCTCTTGTCCTGAATACTGAACTGCAGTACTGAATGATGAATTTTTTGAAGGCATGTTCTTTTTCAGCCTTGAATTAGGCTAAATAGCTTTGATTTGTGGGTATTGCAAGTGAGCAACAGAAATCACTGCCCTGGCTTGCCTTTTTTGCATCTTCTTTCCGTGGGACACTTCATGCAAACATCACAGCTGGTGAGGCAGTAGGCACACCATCATTCTGAAAGAGCTTTTTTCAGTAAACATAGAGGAGGATTAAATATTGAAATGCAGATGATAGAAGCTGCCCAATGGACTCTGTTGGTGGAAATCAAATACTAGTCTAGTATTCTGAATGCAAATAATTCCTCCCAATGAGGCCAGACAGGATTGTTTGGCTTTGAATCTGAGCAGGTGGACAGTAGTGGATGGTCTACAGGTGGAAAACACTGTAGATACTTCTCCTTTTTTTCATTAGTGGCTCAGAAACTAAAAAGGCAGCTACAAAATGGTGAATACATCCCTGCAGATTCAAAAATGGTTGTTCTTCATTTGCATCTCCATCATAACAACAGATCATTAGAACTAAAATACAGATGGGAATTTTATAGTTTCTCAGAAATGAAGCAGGAATTGGCCAATGGGCCGTAACAGCAGCTACAAGTTTTTCAGCATGAGGCATCTCAATAGTATTTTAACCGTAGGGTACTTTTCTGTACTTTTGGCCTTTTATCTCAAGGATGCATTTAAAAAAAAAAAAAAAAAAAAAAAAAAAGAAAAAAAACCCTACCAAATATATATATATATATATATATATATATATATATATTAATTACATGACTAAGATAATAAGCACAATCAGTAACTATAGAAACACAACCCACAACCCATGGTTTTTAACTTTCAACCTTGTCTTCTCAACACACTCTCGAAAATGGAATTGTTTCCCTATCTGCCTTGAAATATTTTGGAGCCAAAAACACTCAAAGATCCTGATAGGTGCTTTTGCTCAAAAATCACTACTTCTGGTTTTCTGTCAATAAGCGGAGTAATGGAGGGGAAAGCTGGTAGTTGGCCAAAGGAGGTAGGAAGAGTAATCATGATCCACAACACTAGGGCTAAAAAATTTCCACAGAAAATTACCTGCCTTACTACTTGTTCATGTGTTGGGTTGAAAGATCAGAATCTGTTTCCCTCTTTCCTATCCCTCAAATGCTATATTTCACAGAATTCGAGCCCCTCAAACATCAGTCCTGCCAGAACAGCCTGTGCTGTCATAGGGGATCTGCTGATGCCCACTGACTCTTACCAGTCTAGTGCTTGCCACTGTTGCAGATCAAGAACTTCTGAATAGTTTTGATTAATGCTCTTTGAGCAGTTGAAAACAAGAAAAGAAAGACTAGACATTTGCATGATCAAATCCCTTGATGGAATAAAAAATAGGAGCATAATAAATGTATTCATTGTCATAAGAAGGGAGATGAATGGTCCAAAAGATTACTTGCATACTTATTGTTCTAAATTCCTTGTTATCTGGCAAATTGCAAAAGATGCCAGGCTTCCACCAAAATGCAAATCAGATTAAAATATGAAGCCTTACACTTTACTCGATATAAAACTTCATCATCCATTTTTAAATCTTAGAGATTGTGATTTATTTCCTCTTAATACCCGAGGTTTAGAGCTGTAATTCAGAGAGAAAAGAAAGCTATTTTGAATTCATTCTATTCAATCATCTTGTCTGCACTCTCCTCTTGCTTTTCACTTCTGAATCTCTGTATGAAAGGCATGGAGTTCTGGATTTATTCTTCTCAACAGTTTCCCCTGTAATTCTTCTTTTAAGGCAAACCTGTACAAATCCACACTTTCTTACCCCACCACTTCTAAAATTGTATTGAGAAGCAAAAAAAACAAGCAACTAAATCTCTGCTCCAATTTGTAGAAAAAAAACCATGCCATTAACCGCTTTCTTAACATATTCTTTATCTTGTATTAATATGGTAACATTTTCTTGCTTTTATAGATTAGAACCAAATTCTTAAAGCCATAAGAAAACGCAGGTTTACTGTAGCTGATTCTGAGATACAGAAGTCCAGCAAGGAGTTCAGACGTCAAAAGAAGCGTCTCTACAACAAGATGCAGCACAACATTGAGACATATTAGCTATTTTTCAAGAAAAGCCACCAAACTGAAACTTTTTAGACTTCTATCATGGGTGCCTGCTTCCAGAACCTGCCCTAAGTTGCTGGAAACTAGCTGCAATATTACTGTAAACAATGCTGTGAATGTAGGACGTTGTAATTCTTCTCTTCCATTGAAAACCCCAAGTGAAGTTGCGTCATTGTTTTAAAAATTCTTTATTCCTTGCAAACTGGTAAAATAACTATAAAGAAAGTGTTCTGTTCATACAGTTTAAATCTAATAATGTTCAAAATTGAAAAAGAATCCATTCACATATGGTCTGCAATTGTACAGCAGAGAGAAGATGAACCAGTCTGGCCTACAAAATAAAGTGAAGCAGAATTTGTGAATTTGGAAGCGACCTTACTGTCGCTGTAGAGCATGACACAGTGCAGTAATACACAACTCCATCAGAAGGGCAAAAGAGAGTTTTTATTAAAACAACATAATTTTTATAGTTCCTCCAGATATTGACACCCCTCTAACACATATACAATGCCCATTGGTCCTAAAAGAGAAACAAAGTTCTCAGTAGACACCCAGAGAGCCACCTCACTCTTGAGACAGCGAGAGTCCGTATCTCCCAACTTTCTCTCCTTCTCTGGTCTCCATGGTAACGACCTTGACGTTACTTCAGGAGAGATACAGGGCTTCTCCTTATCTTCAGGAGGCCCTGCTGGCTCACAGAATGTCTTTCCTACACCTTAAGATGTAATATTTAAAGAAAAAAGAAATAAAACATCACCTTCACAAATGCAATTAGTGATGCACAAACAGAGAAAAATAACTAATTACTACTAGAATTTATTTTCATTCTCAGACAAGAAGTTAAATTATCCTCTTGAATGCATGGAAGATTGTTGGGAAAGACAGCAGCCTTCTTCTTTACAACATATTCTTCAGAACTCCAGGAGAAAAATCATTAGAGCTATGAGGATCTTTCACTCAGTAAAACTCCCAGAGCATAGCCAATATTATATTCCTTTAGGGATCCTCACCGCCCTGGGCGACTGGTGGGTAGTCTACAGCCCCAGTATATTAGCCAGACACTCTGCCTTGTTTAGCATGGCTACTGCAGCAAGGACATCATCTCTACTGGCTTTCTATCCAAAATATATGCAAGGCACAACAAAGACTACACCCAAAACACTGACCACAGCTTATAGCCTTCAAAACAAAAATCTCATGATGGCAATACTGGATCTTCTGATCCAAACCATCAGGAAATATTTCTTGAGAGGTGAAAAAACCTTCTGTTGATTGTACAAAATATAGTTATGTAAAGCAGCGTTGCATGACCCAATGTTTCTATTGAACTGGAACTATTTTGATCAATATTATTGATCCATTTACTTTCAGTGCATTTGATAAAAAATGTAAAGTATCGTTTAAAAGTAATTATTGGATGCATACTAAGTACTACGGATTAGTTAAGGTGTTGGTTTTGCATGGCTTGTTTTTGGCGGGGAGGGAAGAAGCCAGCCACAGAAGTTATTTTTTGTGAAAAGCTCCTAGAAGCTTCCTCCATGCCTGGCAAAGTGAATCCCTGCTTGGCACTAAGAAAAGACATGCTGCTAAGCTAATTAGAAAAGCTGGTAGGCCTTGGTGATATATTTAAGAAGGAAATCAAAACTGCAGCCAGTTAACTCTTAAGTTTGCAAATTTTTCAGTTGGCACCTCTTCTGGTTTGAGAGCAAAACCAGCCAGAGATGCTGTTGCAGTGTGTATGTTTGATTGTAATGCAGTTCTAGTAGTCAGTTTTAGAATACATCCTCTTTTGTGCTGTTGTAGCATATTTTATTATTAATGGATTGTTCCTTTCCCCCCTGTGTTTTTAGTTTTTGCCCTAGTTGTCCATGTCCCCAAAGACCTGCCCTTTTGTTCGCTGTTCCTCTTCCCACTGAATGTCAATCCCTCCCCAAGTCTGTCCCTATCTCTAAAAACTTCCCTATCAATTTTATAGCCTTCAAAATCCCATTGGTTTGTTTAAGTTCTTCTCCTCCCCTGTAGTCCCCTATTGGTTTAAACATTGTGTTCCCCACCTTGTGGTCCACCCCGAGTTTCTCCCAGTGTGTTAAAGATTGTATCCTCCCCTGGGACCTCTCCCCATTTCTAAGTTGATGTATGCCTTTGAGTCAGTGTCTTTTTATCCCTGACCCTCCAGGGAAGAAACTCCTTTGGAAAACATACAGAAGACCTCTCCCTGTTCCTTGTCCCTGCCCTTGGTTCAGTCCTATCCCCAATGCAGTCCACCTGTGTCATAGAGCAGCTGTGCCCTACAGCTGCACCCTGGATTCGACAGCTTTCCGGGGGCAGCCCACTCTCGCTGTTGGTGTTAGGAGCTAGTCGGGCTGAAGAAATCCAGCACCGCAGCAAGACTCCAAGTCAGAAATACAATTTATTAGGAAAAGGGGAAAAAAACCCAAATCCATGCAATAATACAAAACAAAAACCACAGACAGAATACAACTTGACACCCTGCTAGTTAAGGTGTGGAAACAGTACCCAGAGGAAATGGTCTTGTTGAAGTGGTGATCCTGTAGAAACCATCTGGTAGCTCTTGTCCTCTGGAAGACCAGTGGGTAAGGGTGGTGATTCCTCTGGGAATCCAGTGGAAAGACCGCTTGTGGTGTCCAAAGCCCAGATTATATCCAGCTCCTCTGCCCTGGGCGGAGCATCTCACAATGCGCTGGTATCATTCTGAGTTATGCGGTGGGTCCTTGATTACTCGTTGAACAGAAATGGCTCCTGGAGGGAGTCATCTCTGAATCATGTGGCAAGACATTGATGGGCCTGTTAACAGGAGATAAGGAAAAAACTATGCCCCTCCTGGTTTCAGCAGCTCTTGAGGGTGGGAACAGAACACATTTTTATATTGTAACCTAGGACAATACAAGATGCATGTTTTTGCATTTGCAGGAAGTTTGTATGGATTTGAAAAGTGTCCTTATAGCAGAGGCACAAAAATATTCTCATACCCTTTTTTAATCATCTTTAAACCAAGCAATTTTCACAATAACCTACTACATTAATGACTTGCAAGTGAGTTGAAGAAACACGGCAAAGATAAGTAGTGTTCAACTGCAGAGAAACGTTTAGGAACACCATACCTTTATATTCCTTTATATTTTAAATCAGGAAGCATGGATGGACTGATTTTTCCCCTTAGGTGAGTACAGAAGCAGGAGGAGGGTGTTTAGATTCAAGATGACACTGACAACTAAGAGCACAGCTACATAGAAGGCGCTATTTTTGGCCAGAACATTCAACTACTTAAGGGCAGATAGGAAAATAGCTGACTAGTGACAGCTTTGACCAGAAGAGTCTGTGGCTTATCCCATGGGAACAATAGTAACACATTTCAATTTTAAAAAACCCTTCATTTCAGAGGACCAAGCATCAGTAAAAATAAAAGGTCAAGTAAAGACATCCTAGTGCTCTTCTTATCAGAAGCATGCTCCTCTGTATGAAAGTATTTAGGAAATGACCAGTCCATTCATAAAGAAAAGTTAGAAAACCTGTAGAAAAACACAAGAAAAACTTACACAATATACATCCTCAATTGCAAAATGAAGAAATAATCATTTCAAACTTCCGTGGAATTAATTGCATTTTTTTTTGTTCTTTTCATTTCAGCTGCTAAAAAGTTATTTTTTAAGACTAAATTTTATTAACTCAGCAGACCTATCTCTTTGAATGTCTGCATAACCCTATTAAACCCTGAGGTGACAAAGAGAACAGCAGTGGAAGGAAATCTGGTCCATCTCTCCCTCCTTGAAGCTTTAGGCCAGCGAGTGATTAGAATTTAGTCACTTCATTTGAGGTAAATAGCTTTACCAAGAGAGAATATTATGCAGCCTTTATATTTCCTTTTGGAGCTGATCCACTTTGTAGTCAAAAATTCTTGACCCAGTTGGTGAGAAACAATAACATTACAGCCATGGATGTTAAAGTACTGACGCCGAATTTTGCCCCAAAAGGCGAGAATAACTGCTTAAGAGACTCAGCCTAAGTCAGATAAGCAGGAGGTATTTTATTGCGACGCGTCGGAGAAATCACAAAGTGGATTTCTGAGTTTCCCGTAACAAAAGCAAGCTTTTATACAGTTTTGGATATAAGATTGCATCAGATCATATACATAATAATACCTTTGCGTGAATATTCATATGGGGCGTGGTGTAGGCGGAGCGTGGGCGGGGACACCTCTTTTGAGGATCACCTTGGTGGTCATTCCGGTTGCCTTCATCATGGGCTGGGGTTTCCTGATGAGTCTTCCTCTTTAAACTTTTGAACTTCTTTCCTAATTTGGTCAATTCCCGGTGTACTTGGCTTGGTCTCTATGGCTTGGCAAAGTTCTTAGGGTCAGTTTGACATTGTTGGCTCTGAACATGCTTAGCCCATCAGTTCTCCTATCCCTATCTCTTTCTTATCATTGTGTTTCATGCTTTAGCTGATTTATTGCTTTATGTGTTTCCTAATGCTATGCTTTCTTCAAATGCCTCACATTCTATGTTTTAACTCATTTCTTGAAGACTATCTGTTTTGGGCCTTCATTCCCCCCTTTTTTTTTATAACTTACGAATTCTTTCGTCAAATTTTAAAACTTTTAACCATTCATCGATTCTTAGCTCTTCTTTTTCTTTCAACCTGTGGACTCCTTCTCGAATGTCCCTAATCTTGCTGTGAATCAAAACAGTGTGATCAGAGAGACTCATGCAACACGTTCCCATGCAGCACACTTTTCAAACTCTTCACAATCATGGCCTTGCGCTAAAGCAAAAGTCTATAGCTGCTCTATTTTGTAATACGGCATAATTAACACTTTGTACACCTGTAATTATTAAGTCTAAAACTTCTGTCATTTTATTTGGCTCATTTTTAGCCCAACATCCCAATCGTTTAGCTCACTAGCAATAATACAACAGCAGCAATGAAATGCATTTTGTGTAGCTTTCACTTCTTTTCTCCCTTCTTTCTTTTGAGTTTTGCTGTTCCCCACTTTCCTACCTTCAATCTCTAAAGGTTCTCGATGCACTGATCCAATGCTTGGTCAGGATCCCCCTCAAAGGGCCCTACCACAGATGTTTGGGTCAGTGGGACTTGTTGTCTACACCGGGCAGCTACAATGTGAGAATTTCTCTTTATTTCTAGTCCCTTTAGTTCGTGATTCAAACGCCACCTTACAAAAGCAGTAATTATTTGCTCTGCACTCTCATACAAATTAAGTCCCTCTCTTCCTGGCAAACCTGTAAATTTACTTAACGTTCTAACCCAGTTACGTTCTCTTACCCATTGGCTACGACACCTCCAGCACCAAATTTGCCACACAAGTGCCTGATCATACCAGTAAGTATACCTGCACCCAGCACACTTTAGAGCAACCCAAGCACAGCAAAACATATTACTACAAGCACAACAGGTTGTACTATTCAGTGGTTTGAATTAATCAAATTGCGTGGTAAGAACCCAGTTTATCCAATCCTGTGGTGGGTTCGTTAGGGCTCTGGCAGCTGGTTCACTATATTGCGCGAGACACTGGAGATCCTGCTGTACATTAGAGAAAAGCCTTCTCAGCAGTCATCGTCTTTCATCTCCTGCTGTTATTCTACCCCACCACCCGACATCTCAGATACGTAAGGCTTCACCCATTTAGCAGGTATTCAGAGAGTTCTTCAATGATCAGGGTTGTAAAGGTTTGAGGTGGAGTCAGGATGTCTGCTTTTCTTGTTTGTTCTCTGGAGCTTTCTTGACCCGTGAATAATGGATCCACGTGGGTCGCTCCTTGATCCGAACTGCAGTGAAGGTAGTCAGTAGCACTTGGAAAAGTTCTTTCCACTTTTCTTGTAGGGGTTCTCCTAAAAGATTCTTAACATAATCACTGGGATTAAACGGATGCAATTTGCAATCAGGTTGCTTAGGTAGGTGCTCTATCTTTATCAAACTGTTTCTTCACCATAATTACATAATCATAAATATATTGATTACCGATTTGGTCTATGGCGTCCCCATTTACAACTTGCATAGCATAAGGTCTACCATACAAAATTTCAAATGGGCTTAACCTTCTTTTGATCTTGGTTTGACTCTCAGCTTCAGCAGAGCAAAATTTTGGCAATTTGCTGTTTGATAAGATAATTCATCTTTTCCACTTGCCCACTGGCCCGTGGACGGCAAGGCGTGTGTAATTGCCATTTGATTTGTAATGCTTTCTCACTACTTTTGTACAGAAATGTGTACCCCTATCCGACGAAATGCTCTTCGGTACCCCAAACCATGGAATAATTTCATTCAACAGTACTTTAGTCACCTCTCTTTCCTTATTTGTCCTACAAGGGAATGCTTCAGGCCACCCAGAAAATGTATCAGTTAATACCAACAAATACCGAAACCCCCCTTTTCTTGGGAGTTCAGAAAAATCAATTTGCCATACTTCACCTGGGAATTTACCTCGATTTATGGCTCCTTGGTGTACCTTGGTTCCTGTATTCGGGTTGTTTTTCAGACACCGCTCGCACTGGGACGTAACATGTTTTACAGCGGTAAATAATTTTGGTCCTGCTATCCTGGTCCGCAAATATTAGTAAAGCGGATCTAGACCCCAACGGGCCTTCTCATGTTCTGCTTTTACAAACTGCCACATCACGTTTCCTGGTACTACTAACTGTTCTGTTTCCAATTGACCCCAACCATTTTCTAATATTTTGCCGTTATTTCTTTGAATCCATCTATGATCGGATTCCTGGTAATCTGGCTGGATATCGGTATCCAGCTCTCCTGGTATTAGGGCTACTATTTCCACTTCCCTAGTTCTTGTGGCAGCCAATTTAGCTTCTGTATCTGCCTTCCTGTTTCCTATTTCTGGAATAGTGTTACCTTTCAGATGTCCCTTACAATGCATTATGGCCACTTGTGCTGGGAGTTGGACCGCCTCTAGCAATCGCAGAACCTCCTCTGCATTTTTGACTGTTTTTCCTTGTGTAGTCAACAGTCCTCTTTCTTTCCAGATGGCCCCATGAGCATGTACAACGGAAAAGGCATATTTAGAGTCTGTCCATATATTAATTTGCATGTTTTCTGCCAATTCCAGGGCTCGAGTCAGAGCTATCAGCTCTGCCTTTTGGGCTGAAGTTCCTGCAGGCAAGGGGTTCGAGTCAATTACCCTTTCTGTAGTAGTGACTGCATAGCCAGCTATTCTTACTCCTTGCTTCACGAAGCTGCTGCCATCTGAGAACCAGTTGTCCGCATCTTCGAGCAGCTCTTCTTTGAGATCTGGGCGACTGGAGTAGACGGCTTCAATTGTTTCCAGGCAGTCATGTTCGATGGGTTCTGCTGGGGCTCTCCCTTCTAGAAATGAAGCTGGGTTCACAATGTTAGTTACCTGAATGGTTACGTCGTCTGATTCAGCCAGGATGGCCTGGTATTTTAAGAATCTGGAAGGCGGCAACTAATGGTTGCTTTTCTGTTCTAGCACAGCCAACACAGTGTGAGATACGAACACAGTCACTTTTCGGCTCAACGTGAGCTTCCTGGCCTCCTCTATGTTAATTATCACTGCGGCCACTGCCCCCAGACAGCCTGGCCATCCTTTACTTACTTCATCCAATCGCTTGGAGAAGTAGGCCACAGCCCTCTTGTGTGGTCCCAACTGCTGTGCTAGGACTCCTAGGGCCATCCCTTGTCGTTCATGGGAGAACAGCCAGAATGGTTTTGATACATCTGGGAGACTTAAGGCCGGTGCTCTCATTAGTTCTACCTTTAACTTCCTGAAGGCCCCTTCTGCCTCGGGAGTCCAAACTAGAACGTCCTTAGTTTCCTTCAACAAATCATACAGTGGTTTAGCGAGTATCCTGTATTGGTAGATCCATAGCTGACACCAACCTGTCATTCTCAGAAAGGCACGCAGATCTCTCACTGTCTCTGGTTTAGGCATCTGACAGATGGCCTCTTTTCTAGCTGCTCCCAGGGATCGCTGTCCTCTGGAGACTTCGTATCCCAGGTACACCACTTCTTTTTGCATCAGCTGTGTTTTCTGTTGAGAGACTCGATATCTACTTAAACTCAGGAAATTTAACAAGGAAATAGTCTATTCAATGCATTCTTCTTCTGTCACTGTTGCTATTAGGAGGTCGTCTACGTACTGCAGAAGGGTGCCATCTTGCCATCTCCCAGCGGCCTTTCTGACTGTTCTAAGGCAAAAATCTTTTGACTCTCGGGAGCTAAGGGAAGGCAGAAAAATGCGTCTTTCAAATCTAATACGGTGAACCAGGCCAAGTTGTCTTTCAGTCTAATTAAAAATGTGTATTGGTGTATTAATATCCAATTCGCATTTTATCAATAACCCTAGTTCTAAAAACCTTTTGATTATGGGCTCAATCCCCTTCCCTTCTTCTATCTTCAGAGGGTATTGTTTTCTTACCACCGATTCTGCCCCAATTTTAAGTTCAACAACAATAGGTGCTGCTTGTTTTGATTTCAGGGGGGATTGTGAAAGGGGCTAGCAGTGGGCCTGTTAGCTAAAGGAGCGAGAAGTAAGAAGAAGAAACTGATAAGGAGCTTTCTCCAAGGCCTTGGCAGCTTTCTCAGAAGCCTTGGCAGCACGCCCAGAAGCTCTGGCAGCCTTCCTGGAAGCTTTGGCAGCTTCCCCAGAAGCTCTGGTAGCACGCCAGGTAACTCCCATGGCATCCGAACTTTCTTCACCAAGTTCCCCATCAGAGCCCCCTTCTACCTCAGCTCCCCCCCCGTCAGGTATCAGCCCCGACTCTTTGTCCGCATCTTGCTCTGTTTTTCTCTCTATTCTCCATTCCTTTAAAGCCTCAAAAAGCGAGTTCCAGGTTACTGCTAAATCAACAGCTGTTTTATCTCCTGCTCGAGCAGTAGCTCAGACTAATGGGTGAGTCTCGCTCAGGATTCGCTCGAAATCGTGATTCTCAGGTTAAGGTTCCACACAACTGATTGTTAGGCTTAGAGCTGTAATCAGTTGTTTCTCATTTATTTGAAATTCCAATTTGTCCTTGTTGAACTTTATTATGGCTCCCAAGTTCTCTAATAGGTCTCTTCCCAATAAGGGCTTTGGCGAATTTAGTAAATACAAGAACTGATGAATTCTCATTTGTTTCCCAATTTTGTATTTAATGGGTTTCAAAAAGTAAGCCTTTTCTGGCTGGCCTGTTGCTCTCACAACTTGTACAGATTCATCTCTTTTAGGTACCAATTCTTGATTTAAAACCGAAAAAGTTGCTCCCGTATCAATCAAAAAGTACTGTTTGAACTGTAGTCCAAGCTGCTGGAAATGCTTTAACCCACTGAGTTAATTGATCTATTATAATTAACAAATATTTCTACTAACCTATTTTAAACAAATCTACAAAATCAACCTGGATCTTTTGAAATAGCTGCTAGGCTATTTTGCATCTTCCAGAGGGAGGGCTTTTAAACACTTTCTTATTTACCTTTTAACAGGTGAGACACCTCTGGGTAATTTGCTTTCTAATTTCAAATATCTTCATACACCAAAAAAATTTTAAGAAGTGATCACAAAAGGCTCTTGTTTCTCAGTATGTCCATCTATACAAGTTATCTAAGATCTAATGTGCCACCGGTTTTGGCATCATAATTCTATCATCAGGAAAAACTCACTTTTCTTCCTTAAATGTTGCTCCTAATTTCTTTATAGCTGCTGATTTTACTAGCGGAAGGGAAAGAGTCTCCTGCTGAATTTCTGTTTTTTGTAAGGTCTTTGTCAGCCAAATTATTTTTCTGACTCTAATATCCCTCCCCCTCTGGTGTTCCTTTATATGAACTATCGCTATTTTTTTATCGCTATAATTTTTTATTATTAATCTCCCATATATTAACCCCTTCCTTTGAGTGTTTATAAGTCCCCTTTCCTTCTAAATTTTTCTAAAAGTATATACTACACTAAAAGTATATTTGGAGTCTGTATAAATAGTCCCTTCTTGCCTTTTTTTTTTAAAATTCACAGGCTTGCGCTGACTAGGAGGGACTAAGGGGATCAGACTCCTTCACCCTAAACTTTTTCTATTTCACCTGAATGCTAACCCATGCTATTAATTTCTAAATTATCTTCTTCAGGTAAAGAATAAATTTTAAGTTTTCCTTCGCAGGGTTTTATCTGTAAATTTAGGGCTATTATTAGATCTCTGCCTAACATATTCTCCTCGGCCTCTGGTTTCAACAATAAATCGTTTACTTCAAATCTGTCATTTGTTTCAATTTTTGCTCCTTTTATTACAGGAACAGGGAAAGCTTCTCCTGTAATTCCGATTACTGAAACTCGCTCACAACTTATCTCACATCCCTGGGGTAATTTTGTCACTGTTGACCGAGAAACTCTTGTATTTACTAAAAATACAAATTCTTCACTCTGAGGACCTACTCTTAGCTTTATTATCAAGGGCTCTTCTAGGCGTAAATCGGTCCTCTTCGTTAAACAAAACTCTGCCCTCTCTGATTTTCCTGAGAAGTTTTCTCATCTTGCTGTTTCTTCCTGCAATTTTTTGCAGGTGCCCCTTTTTATGACAATAAAAACAGGTAGGTCCCGCACCCTTCAAAGTGGGGCAAGAATTTTTAAAGTGTTTTTTTCCTTGCCACAGGAAAAACACACAGGTCTTTTGTTCCTAAAAATAGATCCTGACATCCACTGTTTGTCTTTCCCTGCAAATTTTTCTGTATTCAAAGCTGCCTGCATTTCTTGAACTGCTGCCACCAAAATTCTGGCATCTGCTTTCTGCTTTTTCTCATTTCTACTACATGCATCACAGCAATGTTCCTTAGACTTTGGACCCTTCTTATCCCTTTCTAGGGCTAGTAGAACAGACACATGAAGACCACCAACTAACAGACCAGACAGACACATGAAAACCACCAACTAACAGACAGACCTCTCTCCCGTTCTCAGAAAGCAATCTTAGTTCTTGACTCTTAATTCACAGTGTTATAACATTAAACACAATGTTAAAACAGTTTCCCACACAGTAAAAACAGACCAAAGATACCAAGATAAACAAATACTCCTTCCAGCAGGACTTTAACCTGAGTTTTCTCTTTTTCTCTTTTTCTATTTTTTTTTTTTTTTTTTTTGTCTGCATTCACAAAACCAAATGCCGGGACTCTAACCCAGTAGCAGGACTTTAACCTGCGTTTCTATTACCGGGACTCTAACCCAGTAGCAGGACTTTAACCTGCATTTCTATTACCGGGACTCTAACCCAGTAGCAGGACTTTAACCTGCGTTTCTATTACTGGGACTCTAACCCAGCTGGGATTCTTTACCGGGGCGTCCCCCAGCTTTCCCTTCGGGCAGTCACGTCTGACCCCCGTTTCCCAACAAAGCGCTTTATTCCAAAACCAATAATTAATTGAAATACCTCTTAATTGGAGCAGGAGATGCAGGGTACTCTTCGTCCACCAGGAGCACTGGTCCGGGGGGGAGTCTCTTCTGACAAAAATTCGTCAGGGGCGCCAAGAGGATCCCGACCCCGGACTCGGCTCGGGGAGGACCCCTCAAGGCCTGGATCTCCTGTCTGGTCCCATCTGGGTCGCCAGAAAATGATGCCGAATTTTGCCCCAAAAGGTGAGAATAACTGCTTAAGAGACTCAGCCTAAGTCAGATAAGCAGGAGGTATTTTATTGCGACGCGTCGGAGAAATCACAAAGTGGATTTCTGAGTTTCCCGTAACAAAAGCAAGCTTTTATACAGTTTTGGATATAAGATTGCATCAGATCATATACATAATAATACCTTTGCGTGAATATTCATATGGGGCGTGGTGTAGGCGGAGCGTGGGCAGGGACACCTCTTTTGAGGATCACCTTGGTGGTCATTCTGGTTGCCTTCATCATGGGCTGGGGTTTCCTGATGAGTCTTCCTCTTTAAACTTTTGAACTTCTTTCCTAATTTGGTCAATTCCCGGTGTACTTGGCTTGGTCTCTATGGCTTGGCAAAGTCAGTTTACTTCAGTCAGTTTGACATTGTTGGCTCTGAACATGCTTAGCCCATCAGTTCTCCTATCCCTATCTCTTTCTTATCATTGTGTTTCATGCTTTAGCTGATTTATTGCTTTATGTGTTTCCTAATGCTATGCTTTCTTCAAATGCCTCACATTCTATGTTTTAACTCATTATTTCTCGAAGACTATCTGTTTTGGGCCTTCAGTACACTGATGGGAAATGAAGTTTTCATCTTCAGGTCCTTGCTTCAATACATATTCCAAATTCATCAGAAAGAAAGTTCAAAGACCAGTAACCCCCACTCAAGTGACTTAATTCGTATAGTCTGTACGCATAAGAGACATCAAGGAGGTGCTGTCATCTGTTAGGAGAATACCCAGCCAGTACATGACTGTCTAGTTAGGCGGCAACAATTTTGGAAATAATTTAATTTTTTGTATTGCAAGTGAATGGTCAATCCATTTTATTACTAGATAAGGTAAAAGAATGTCTTCTGCATCCTCTCAGATGGGAAACTTCCCTAAATCTAAAGCTGCTCATCTTCATGATAGGATGCTTTGTCTTAAAAGAGAACTCTAGGCTTTGTCCTTTTGGATTGCTTCCATAGCTTTTCACTCACTCTTCAGGTAGCTGTTAATATGTCCTGTTATCCCGTGCAAAATTTTATGAGCACAGACACTGAATTGGTATGTATTCCATGAAGTCCACAGGCCCCGTTGAGATGGAGCCACAGGTCTCAAGGGTGTTAGTGGATGCTATTCTGAGGCCACTCCTGATCATGTTTGATGGCTCATGGTGACTGAGGAAAGTGCCCAAAGACTGGATGAAAGCAAAGGTCACCCATCTTCCAAAAAAGGCAGCTAGGAGGACTTGGAAAAGTACAAGCCAGCCAGCCTCTTTTTTATCCCCCCGAGGTTGATGGAGCAGCTATTCCTGGAAAGCATTGACAGGCACATGAAGGATGACAAAATAATATCGTCAGCATGGATTTACCAGGGGAACTTCATGCTTGACAATTTTTAAAACTGCTCTGATGAATCAACTTGACTGGTAGATGAAGGGAGTATTGTGTGCCTGGGCTTCAGGGAGGTTTTTGACATTTCTCTACATGGCAGCACACATACATATGGAAGCAATAGTGAAAGAGGAGGGAACCAGTGTCTTTCAATGATGCTCAGTGAAAAGACAAGAGGCAGTGGGCACACTGAAATACAGGAGATTGCCTCTGAACAGCACCAAATGATTTTTTACTGTGAGGGTGACTGAACCACGGCACAGACTGCCCAGAAAGACTGTGGAGCCTGGATCTTTGAAGACATTAAAAGTACACCCAGATAGAATCCTGGGCAAGAGGCTCTAGGTATCCTGGTTTAAGCAGGGGGGTTGGGCCTGGTGAGCCCCACCAACCCCTTCCACTCTCATTCATTCTGTGCTAGTGAATTCTCTTCAAGATGCATTTCAAGCACTGGCATGACAAAGTTCTGTGCAGACAGAGATCCAAATCTAAGTTCCTTAAGTAGGGTTCAAGAAGAATGTAAACCTCTTGGACAAGTGTGTCTTCCATAACTGAATCCCTTTCATGGGAAAATTCCCAGCTCTAGAAAGATCTTCTGATATGCATGCTTAAGACTGACACTGGCTAAGCAAATTTCTCCCTATGTGTATCTAAGACCCGTTAGGATCTTCACCCAAAGTGCTGTCAACATAGTCACAGAAGGTATATTGTTAAGAAGTGACAACTTACATCAGAATGGCAAATATTGGTCCACAAAATGGATTAATGGATGGGAAATATCTACTTGGGTTAAAAATAAAACTAAAGAGTTGGTCTTTATTTATCAATTTCATTGCAATATTGATAAGGGAAGAAAAAGACCTAAGTCCTTAACTTTCTTAACTTGAAGAAAGATTTTTAAAATTCCTTGTAAAAATGTATTATCATGATCAGACTATTGAAACAATTTTAGTTGGGAAAAAAGTTCCAAATTTGTCTAGATAGTGGCAAAGAAGCCAAGAAAATAGGAAAGAAACAAAAAGAGAGCAAAAGAGTCAGCTTCAGTGTGCAAGCTCATTCTAGAAGTAGTCTGCTAGAAAAAGGGACTCCCAGTTGAATTTCCAATGTATTCCTGCGCTTTATTCAGTAATAGGTCAATGTAAAAACCAATCCTTTTGTACAACTTCTCCCAGCAACAAAAACTCTAACAGGTTGACACCACCATCATGCTTGTCCCAGACATATTTAAATGAGAAATTTTGCTTTCTTGACAATCTACTTGCATAAAAGTTGCAAGACATTGGAAGGATTCCCACATTCTCATTCCCCCATGTGGCTTGAAAGTATATTTGATAAAATATGCAACAAAGCACATGATTTATAAGGGAGAGTCAAATGGATGATTTGGGAATTGATCTCTTGTTGATATTAAACTTCATATCCACTCTCTGTGACGTTTCCAAATAAATGATGGAGCTGAGGCATGAATCTGCCACAACAAGTGTTAGGCAGACATGCACGCTCCCCTTTACATGTCCCCCCTTCCACACACACCTAGGAACACACAGAGGTCAGCATAGCAGACCATGAACACCTTGGAAAAGAATGAAATGCTAAATACATCTCTTTGTGGGCAAAATAGCTGGTGCAATAATTCAAATGCCTGGTACAAAAATTCTGTTGAATATTTAGCTCCTATTTAAAACACAGTTTTTCATTTCATTCTATTTACGGAATATTTTCATTTCATTTGTTTCTTTAAAATTACTTAGTTCTCACGTGTTGTATGTCTAGAAATATTTTCTTCGAAAAATAGAAAAAAATTTTTAATTTATCTTAAGAGCTGAGAGAAAACTTCCTCCTATACATCAATCTGAATTTCTTCTATATTCAAACTTTGTTTCTCTACCATCAAGATTCTCCTTTGTTGCTGCTCCAAGCCCCGTCCAAGCTGACCTTGAATACTTTCAGGGATGGGACACCCACAACTTCTCTGGGCAACCTGTTCCAGTGTTCCAGCACTCCCACAGTAAAAAAGGCCTTCCTTTCATCTAATATGTGTCAGAAATAATAAATCTAGGCATAGAAACTTGGAGTGCAAATGCGAAATTCTTTTGATTTGAAGCACATTTTATATGAGTACTGAGTTACAGATGGCTAAAAGATGTAGATGGGCATTTGAGCTTGAAACCTATTGGAAAAAGTGCATGGAATTTAAAATTGAAACCAGTAAAATTAAAACCTTCTTGCCATTTTCTTTTTCCTCTCCTATTCAAAATTGCATATGTCAAATATCTGTGCTTCATACAAACCTATCAGATGCTCTCAGAGAAAAAGCTTTTCTTTCAGACTAAGTTGCGGTTGATGTAGAACACTAGCAGTAGTGAAGGTTTTTCTGGGCATAGGGGGAACACCTTCTCCTTGGATTTGTGTGCAGAATGCATTTTATCCAAACTGGAAAATTGATCCCAGCTCTGTTCTATTCATCATTCTTACTGCATCAGGCCTGAAGATTCTGTGAAAAGTAGCCTGTGGACCTTGAAGATAGCTCATGTGAAAGAGATGAGAGGTGATGGAGATGTTGAGGGAGAGAATAAAGAGCGTATGGCCCAGTACGGACACCAGAAAGTACTTCTTCATGTGATCCACAGCCTGAACAATTGTTTAGCACCCTTTAAAGGTGGTGTTTGACAAGCAGGGCTGAAGCAGGTCTTCAAAATATCCAGGAGATCAAAATCCATTGAAGCAAATTCCCCTGGCCAGTCACCTTGCTGCTGCTAATTCACCCTCCATACCAGCTGATCAGGCCTAACAATGCTGCTGCAGAAGTATTGTGAAAAAGGTAGGCATATTTTCACAGAAGCATGGGAAAAACCCCTTGGATGATGATTTTGAGAGATAACTTGATGGAACAAGTGATGTACCCCTGTCTACTGTGGAATATCTAAGTTGGTGAGTTCACCATCTGTCAGCATCACTTTAGAAAATAAATGTTTGATCCACAAAAAAATATTTCATATGTCCTGTCTACCTGCTTCATTTCAACCAATGAATAGGCTACGGTCCGTCAGCAAAGGGCTTATCATCCTATGTTTCTTTATAATGTAATAATTTTTTATTTCTTTCTGAATCAGACACTGCCTATTCATAAGATTCCGTTGTCCGTGGTAAGGATGTAATTAAATTCACATGTTAAAAAAGATCCTTCTTGTTATCTTTTTTTAAAATTACCCACATGCAACATCAGTCTGAGAGCTGAAGAAAACCCCTTCATTTGCTGTTTGCCAAGTATCATCTATGTGACACAAATTCTACTTGAGAAATCACACCCATCCATTGCCATGTAACACTACTAGTAATGCTTTCACAACCTTTTCTTCATCATTAGGTATTTTGGTGAAGTGAATGATTAGAACATAAGCAAGGGCATTTGCTCAAGATGCTCCAGAAAGAGCTGTGGTCCCTCCTCTTCTTTGATATCTATGTTAGCACTGAGCTGCAAAAAAAGAAAGATTACTGGGAAGAGTGTTACTTTTAGTGTAAATTAGTAAATGATGTTTGAAATACCCTGTTAAATGACAAGGTGCTCTTTTAAAATATGGCATCTTAAGGGAAAAAGTCATCTTTAAAAAGATTTTGAGACAGTTGCTTCTGGAAAAATAAAATTGGAGGCATCTAAGGTCTTTAGTCATACCATTTTGAAGATTGATTCAAAACACAGTTTCTTCATATGGGAAGAACAGAGGACTATAGATGTAACCCATTTGAAAATGGAGTTCTATTTCTTTCTGGTTGGGATTACCGGACATCATTTCTTGTGAAGAAGAGGGACTGCAGTTAGCTCTTCTCTAATTTCCTTCCCTGAAATTCATCTGCATTTGCTCCTTTGTCCAGAGTCCCCATTTATTAGTGATGGTATACTCCATCTATGCATTAGAATATTCAACTAGAGTGTCTGACTCATATCTGCTAGGTTAAATTAGCCGGAACAGAATGGATAGTTACAGTTGCTTGCATACGATAGTCTTATTTTGACAAGTTCTCTTTAGACAATGTTGAAGCAGCACTAGCAAATAGGAACTACAGCTTGCAGCAGGGAAAGACCCTCTTCTGCTTTCTCAAGTTTCCTGTAATTGAATAGATGCCAAAAGGCTTTTCGTATTAATACTACTGTCTTGTAGGAATCTTGATCTAATCCTACCTTGGATGAAGTTACTAGTGGGTTACTTTTCTACAAGGCAGAACATTTTCCTTTTATATTGTTTTTTGTAAGTTGGAAATATGAACTTTTGCACCAGTCACATGGAATGTACGGCTTCCTCTTAATAGGTTTCACAACCTTCTTTAAAAAATATGGACTCTGTATAACTTCAAAATTAGAATTCTGGGCATCTTCATTCTATTGATGTAATTTTTTTCTGCCATGCTGGTATTGATTTCAATCATTTTTCCCAATAGAAGTATTTTTCCCTGACACCTATGGAAAAGACCAATGTTTTACTCAATATTACAGCATCACAACATTGTTTAGAATTCTTTAAACATGGTCCCAAATATATCTGACAGCTAGAGTGCAGAGGTTAGCAAGAGTAAAAGAGAATAACTTCTGAACAGTTTCAGTAGATTTCCCCGGAAGGGCTTGCTTTCTGCCACTGCAAATTTTCCCAGTGATATTGTCTGATTAAGAGTTGCATCAAAAGAGCTGGATAGAGCAGCACCTTCCGAAAGGCAAAGACCAAAGCCGCACAACACTGAGATTGTCTGCGCAGCTTGCAAATTGATAGAAAACAGTACCTTACAATTCTCCTGCCTTTTCCAATCACATGAACATTCAAATGGAAGGAGTTTTACACAAGTTTCTTTTGCTTCTTGCAGAACAGTCTGCAGACTCCCATGCAACTTCTAGAACAATATTGGGGATGTTTTCTGTCCAGGCTTAGTTTCTGCTCACGACACATAGTGGAAAAGCTTTTTTTGCTCAGATGAGGGTGACAAGAGACACTAAAGACGAAGATATGGAGCTCTCCGAAGCTCAGCGCCCGTCATGGATGTCTTTCGTCAGAAGCCACTCTCCGGAGCGCACCGTGACCAGCACAATGCTCTGTGCACGAAGAAGCCGCATCTTACCCTCAGGAGATGGAGAGAGCAGAAATACATGAAAGGTGAAAACGAAAATGCACAACACCGCAGTTGTGTGTGTAGCTTGCAAACTCAGAAAACACTACCTTACAGCTCTCCTGCTTTTTCCATTCACATTGCAGTCAGATAGGTGGAGTTCGGATAATGTTGTTTTGCTTCATGCTGAATACTCGGCAGACAACCGTGCAACTTCTGGAACACGATCGGAGATGTTTTCTGTCCTGGCACAGTTTCTCCTCACAAGACATAGTGGAAAAGCTTTTTGCTAAGATGTAAGCGACTAGAGACGCTAAAGATGAAGATATGGAGGTCTCCAAAGCTAATCGACCCTCCCGGGCTTCTTTGGGCAGAAGCTGCTCTCTGGAGTGCACTGCGACTGGCACAATGCTGTGAGCGCACAGAAGTCGCTTCTTCACTTCAGGAAGACGGATAAAGCGACAGCTTCCGAAAGGCGAACAACAAAGCTGCACAACACTGGGATTGTGTGCGCAACTTGCAAACTGATAGAGAACAGTACCTTTCCATCTCCTGCCTTCCATTCACATTCTCATTCGAATTGAAGGAGTTTTGGACAACATTCTTTTCCTCCTTGCAAAACACTCTGCAGACCTCTGTGCAACTTCTCGACAGAACTGAAGATGTTTTCTGTACTGGCATGCTTTCTCCTTGCGAGACATAGTGGAAATGCTTTTTGGTAAGATGTAGGTGACAAGACATGTTAAAGATGATGGTATGGAGCTCTCTGAAGCTAAGCATCGGTCCTGGGCGTCTTTTGGCAGAAGCCGCTCTCCGGAGAACACTGTGATCGGCACAATGCTCTGTATCCAGAACAATGCTCTGCGTGTGGTTCAATGCTCTGTGCGCGAACATGCCACTTCTTCGCCTCCGGGAGACGGATATAGCAGCAGCTACCGAAAGACAAAGAATGAAGGCACACAACACAGGGATTGTGTGCGCTTCTTGAGAACTCATAAAAAACAGTACCTTACCACTCTCCTGCCTTTTAATATTCATATTTACATTCCAATGGAAGGGGGTTTGAACAACTTGCTTTTGCTCCTTGCAAAACAGTCTGCTGAGCTCCGTGCAATTTCTCTACAGAATCGGAGATGTTTTCTGTGCTGGCATGCTTTCTCTTCACGAGACATAGTGGAAAACCTTTTGCTAAGATGTAGACAACAAGAGACACTAAAGACGAAGTTAAGCATTGGTCTGGAGCGTCTTTCACCAGAAGCCGCTCTCTGGAGCACGTTGCCACAGGCACAATGCTCTGCGACCGGCACATTGCTCTGTGACTGGTAGGTCTGTGAGCGAACAAGTCACTTCTTTGCCTCCGTGGGACGGAGAAAGTGGCAGCTTCTGAAAGGCGAAGAACGAAGCTGCCCAACACTGGGATTGTGTGCGCAGCTTGCAAGCTATAAGAAAACAGTGCCTTACCACTCTCCTGCCTTTTCCATTCATATGTACATTCAAATGGAATGGGTTTTGAACAACTTTCTTTTGCTCCTTACAAAACATTTGGCAGACACCCGTGCAACTTCTAGGACACAATAGGAGATGTTTTCTCTACTGGCACAGTTTCTCCTTGCGAGACATAATGGAAAAGCCTTTTGCTAAGATGTAGGCAACAAGAGACACTAAAGACGAAGGTACGGATCTCTCTGAAGGTAGTGCCGATTCAGGGCGTCTTGGCAGAAGCCGCTCCTAGGAACGCACCTCGACAGGCACAATGCTCTGTGCAAGAAGAGGCCACTTCTTCGCCTCCAGGAGAGAGATAGAGCAGCAGCTACCGAAAGACAAAGAACGAAGCCGCGCAACATTGGATTATTCGAGCAGCATGGAAACTGATAGAAAACAGTACTTTACCACTCTCCTGCATTTTCCATTCACATTTACATTCAAAATAGAAGGGGTATTGGACAACTTTCTTTTACAAAAGTTTTTCCATGAAAAAAATCTGCAGAACTCTGTGCAAACTATAAAACACATTCGGAGATGTTTTCTGTACTGGCCCAGTTTCTCCTCAAGAGACATGGTGGAAAAACTTTTTCTAAGATGTAGGCAACAACAGACTCTAAAGACAAAGATAAGGAGCTCTCCGAAGCTCAGCGCCAGTCCCGGCTGTCTTTCGGCAGAAGCCGACTGGCAAAATGCTCTGCAACTGGTAGCTCTGTGCACGAACAACTGCTTCTTTGCCTCTGGGAGGCGTAGAGAGCGGCAGCTTCCGAGAGGTGAAGAACGAAACTGCAAAACACTGGGATTGTGTGCAAAGTAATAGAAAACAGTACATTACCACTCTCCTCCTTTTCCATACACATTTACATTCAAATAGAAGGGGTTTTGAACCACAATTTTTCCCCTTGCAAAACAGTCTGCAGACCTCCATGAAACTTCTAGAACATGTTCGGAGATGTTTTTTGTACTGGCATGCTTTCTCCTTGTGAGACATAGTGGAAAAGCTAAGATATAGGCTACAAGAGACGCTGAAGACAGAGGTATGGAGCTGTCCGAAGCTAAGCGTCTTTCCTGGGCGTCTTTCGGCAGAACCTGCTCTCTGGAGGGCACCACGACTGGCACAATGCTCTGCGACTGGCAAAATGCTCTGCAACTGGTACAATGCTCTGCGACTGGTAGCTCTGTTAGCGAAGATGCCGCTTTTTTGCATCTATGCAAGAGATATAGAGGCAGCTTCCCAAAGCCGAAGAACAAAGCAGCACAACACTTCGATTGCATGCGCACCTTGCAAACTGATAGAAAACACTACCTTACCACTCTCCTGCCTTTTCCAATCACGTTTACATTCAAATGGAAGGGGTTTTAAAAAACTTTCTTTTCCTTTTTGCGGAACAGTCAGCAGACCTAGGTGCAACTTCTCAACAGAACCGGAGATGTTTTCTGTACTGGCATGCTTTCTTCCTGCGAGACATAGCGGAAAAGCTTTTTGCTAAAATGTAGGTGACAAGAGATGCTAAAGATGGAGATACAGAGCTCTCTGAAGCTAAGCGCAGGTCCCAGGCGTCTTTCGGCAGAAGCTGCTCTCCCCAGCACATGGTGACCAGCACAATGCTTTGCGACTGGTACAATGCTCTGTGCGCGATCAAGCCACTTCTTCGCTTCTGCGAGGCAGAGAGAAGGGCAGCTACTGTAAGGCGAAGAACAAAGCCGCACAACACTGGGATTTTGTGCTCAGCTTTCAAACTTTCAGAAAACAGTACCTTACCACTCTCCTGCCTTTTCCATTCACATTCACATTCCAAAAAAAAGAGTTTTGTACAGCTTTCTTCGGCTCCTTGCAAAACAGTCTTCAGAACTCCGTCCAACTTCTAGAACGCGATTGGAGATATTTTCTGTAGTGGCACAGTTTCTCCTTGTGAGACATATTGAAAAAGCTTTTGGCTAAGATGTAGGTGACAAGAGACGCTAAAGACAAAGATACAGAGCTCTCCGAAGGTAAGAGCCGGCACCAAACCTCTTTCAGCAGAAGCCGCTCTCCAGAGTGCACAGTGACTGGCAAAATTCTCTGCGACCGGCACAAGCTCTTCAACCGGCTCAATCCCCTTCGCGCAAAGAAGCCGATTGCTTCACCTCCACAGGACGGAGAGGGCAACAGCTTCCGATATGCAAAGAACCAAGTTGCACTGGGATTCTGTGTGCAGCTTGCAAACTGAGAGAAAAAAGTACCTTACCACTCTCCTGCCTTTTCCAATCACATGAACATTCGATTTCAAGGTGTTTCGGACAACTTTCTTTTTCTTCTTGAAAAACACTCTGCAGACCTCAGTGCAACTTCTAGAACATGATGGGAGATGTTCTCTGTGCTGGCACAGTTTTTCCTCATGAGACATAGTGGAAAAGCTTTTTCCTAAGACATAGGCAACAAGGGACGCTAAAGAAAGAGAAATGGAGCTCTCCGAAGCTAACCATTGGTCAGGGGCGTTTTTCGGCAGAAGCCGCACTCTGGTGAGCACACCGTGACCAGGCACAGTGCTCTGCAATCGGCACAATGATCTTTGTAACAGGAAGCTGCTTCTTCGCCCCCGCAGGACGGAAATATAGCGGCAGATTCCGAATGGCGAAAAACGAAGCTGCACTGGAATTGAGTGCGTAGCTTACAAACTGAATAGAAAAGAGTACCTGACAACTCTTCTGCTGTTTCCATTCACACTTACATTCAAATGCAAGGGGTTTTCGATATCTTTCTTTTCCTTCTTGCGAAACACTCAGCAGACCTCTGTGCACCTTCTCGACAGAATAAGAGATATTTTCTGTAGTGGCTCAGTTTGTCCTCACGAGACACAGTGGAAAAGCTTTTTGCTAAAATGTAGGCGACAAGAGACGATAAAGATGAAGATACAGAGCTCTTGGTAGCTAAGCGCAGGTCCCGGGCATCTTTCATCAGAAGCTGCGTTCCAGAGCACACCAGGACCGGCCAAAATGCTCTTCGTGCGAAGCAGCTGCTTCTTCACCTCAGGGAGACGGACAGAGCAGCACCTTCCGAAAGGCAAAGAATGAAGCCGCACAACACTGGGATTGTGTGCACAGCTTGCAAACTGATAGAAAACAGAACGTTACCACTCTCCTTCCTTTTCCAGTCAAAATAACATTCAAATGGAAAGAGTTGTCAACAAGTTTCTTTTGCTTGTTTCTAAACATCTGGTAGAAAACCGTGCAACTTCCAGGACATGATTGGAGATGTTTTCTGTACTGGCATGCATTCTCCTTGCGAGACATTGTGGAAAAGCTTTCTGGTAAGATGTAGGCGACAAGAGACGCTAAAGATGAAGATACGGAGCTCCTCTAAGCTAAACACCTGTCCTGGGCATCTTTCAGCAGAATCCGCTTGTCAGAGCGCACCTTGACCGGCACAATCCTCTGCGACTGGCACAATGCTCTGTGACTGGTACAATGTTCTGTGTGCGAACGAGCCACTTCTTCACCTCTGGGAGACAGAGAGAGTGGCAGCTTCCAAAGGGCAAGAATGAAGCTACACAACACTGGGAATGTGTGTGGAGCTTGCAAACTGATAGAAAACAGTACCTTATCACTCTCCTGCCTTTTCCAGTCAGAATAACTTTCAAATGGAAGGGGTTCTACACAAGTTTCTTTTTTTTCTTGCAGAACAGTCTGCAGACTCCCATGCGACATCTAGAACAATATCGAGGATGTTTTATGTCCAGGCCCAGTTTCTCCTCACGAGACATAGTGGAAAAGCTTTTTTTGATTAGATGAAGGGGACAAGAGACGCAGAAGACTGAGACGGAGCTCTCCAAAGAAAAGCACGGGTACCGGGTGTCTTTCTGGAGAAAGACGCAAGGATTTTATTTGGGGGCAATGGTCAGAGAGGCCATCTGGCTCCTGAAATTCTGCAATAGGCAGGATGGTTCCCAGACCCAAGCTGGCTGGCACCAGTCACAAATGGGGCTGGTTTGACAAGTGCCAAGTGGCTCCTGCAGGCCAGGTGATTTTTGTTTTCAAAGGAAAATGGCCAAGGATTGAGTTCATGGGCCCTATGGCTGGAGTGGCCGGCTGGCCCTTAAATTCCGCCATACGCACATGGTTACCAGTTCCAAGCTGGCACCACTTGCAACTCGGGATGGTTACACAATGCCAAGTGGTTCTTGCAATCTGCCATCAAGAACCGGGGCAGGTGAGTTTTGTTTGCCAGAAAAAGGAGCAAGATTTTATTCTGAGGCCTGTGGCTGCCGTGGGTGGCTGGCTCCTGAAATTCCCCAATACACAGGATGATTCCCAGACTCAAGCTGGCAACAGTTGCAACACGGACTTGTTTGACAGTGCCACGTGGCTCCTGCAATCTGCCATCAAGAACCAGGGATGGTGAGGTTTGTTTGCCAGGGAAAAGAGCTGATGTTTGTGTTGGGGGCCTGTGGCTGGAGTGCCGTCTTGCTTCTGAAATTCCGCAATACTCAGGATGGTTCCCAGACCCAAACTGGCTAGAGTGCCATGTCAAATTGGTTTGACAGTGCCAAGTGGCTCCTGCAATCTACAATCAAAAACCGCCTAAGGTGAGCTTTGCTTTTCTGGGAAAGGATCCAAGGTTCATGTTGGCCCCCTATGGATGGAGTGGCCGCGTTTCTCCTGAAATTCTGCAATACACAGGATGGTTCCCAGACCCAAGCTGGCACGAGTTGCAACTCAGCCTGCTTTGACAGAGCCATGTGGCTCCTGCAATCTGCCATCAAGAACAGGGGATGGTGAGTTTTGTTTGCCAGGTAAAAGGAGTGTGGTTTTTATTCGCGGGACTGTGGCCAGAGTGGCCGGCGGGGTCCTGAAATTCCATAATACGTAGGATGGTTCCCAGACCCAAGGTGGCACCAGATGCAACTCGCGCTGGTTTGAAAGTGCCAAGTGGCTCCTGCAATCTGCCATCAGGAACTGGGACATGTGAGTTTTGTTTGCCAGGGAAAAGGAGTGTGGTTTTTCTTCTCGGGACTGTGTCCAGAGTGGCTGGTGGGATCCTGAAATTCCATAATATGTAGGATGGTTCCCAAACCCACACTGGCACCAGATGCAACTTGGGCTGGTTTGAAAGTGCCAAGTGGCTCCTGTAATCTGCCTTCAAGAACAGGGGCATGTGAGGTTTTTTTGCCAGTAAAAAGAAGTGAGGTTTTTACTAGGGGGCCTGTGAATGGTGTCGCGTGCTGGCTCCTGAAATTCTGCAATACACAGGATGGTTCCCAGAACTAAGCTGGTACCAGTTGTAACTCGGGCTGGTTTGACAGTGTCAAGTGGCTCCTGCAATCTGCCATCATAAATGTGAAAGGTGAGGGTTTTTTGCCAGGAGAAAGGAGCGAGGTTTTATCTGGGGGCCTGCAGCCGGAGTACCAAGCTGGCTCCTGAAATTCCCCAATATGCAGGATTGCAGGATGTTTCACAGACCGAAGTTGGTACCAGATGCAACCCGGGCTGGTTTGAAAGTGCCAAGTGGCTCCTGCAATCTGCCATCAAGAACTGGAGCAGGTGAGTTCAGTTTGCCAGGGAAAAGAGCCAAGGTTTGTGTTCGAGGCCTATGGCTGGAGTGGCCAGCTGGCTCCTGATATTCCACAATTCGCACGATGGTTCCCAGACCCAAACTGGCACCAGTGCCAAGTCTGGCTGGTTTGACAGTGCCAAGTGGCTCCCAATATCGGCCATCAAGGTCTGGACACGGTGAGTTTAGTTTGTAAGGGAAAAGGGCCAAGGTTCATGTTCGGGGCCTATTCCTGGACTGGCCGGCTGGCTCCTGAAATTCCCCAATACGCAGGATGTTTCCCAGACCAAAGCTGGCACCAGTGGCAACTCATGCTGGTTTGACAGTGCCAAGTGGCTCCTGCAATCTGCCATCAAGACCTGGGACAGGTGTGTTTTGTTGGCCAGGAAAAAGGAGTGAGGATTCTATTCAGGGGCCTGTGGCCGGTGTGTTCGGCTGGCTCCTGAAATTCCACAATATGCAGGATGGTTCCCAGACTCAAGCTGGCACAACTACCAAGTCAAGCTGGTTTAATAGTGCCAAGTGGCTCCTGCAATCTTTCATCAAGAACCGGGGCAGGTGAGTTTTGTTTGCCAGGAATAGGAGGTTTTATTCCGAGGCCTGTGGCTGGAGTGGGCGGCTGGCTCCTGAAATTCCCCAATACGCAGGATGGTTCCCAGACTCAAGCTGGCCACAGTTGCAACTCGGACTTGTTTGACAGTGCCAAATGGCTCCTGCAATCTGCCCATCAAGAACCAGGGATGGTGAGGTTTTTTTGCCAGGGAAAAGAGCTGTTGTTTGTGTTCCAGGCCTGTGGCCAGAGTGGCCGTCTTACTTCAGAATTTCCGCAATACTCAGGATGGTTCCCAGACCCAAGCTGGCGAGAGGGCCATGTCAAACTGCTTTGACAGTGCCAAGTGGCTCCTACAATCTACCATCAGGAACAGCATCAGGTGAGTTTTGTTTTTCTGGGAAAGTGTCCAAGGAAAGTGTCCAAGGGGCCTATGGATGGAGTGGCTGGGTTTCTCCTGAAATTCCGCAATAGGCAGGATGGTTCCCAGACCCAAGCTGGCACCAGTGCCATTTAAGGCTGCTTTGACAGAGCCATGTGGCTCCTGCTATCTGCCATAAAGAAACAGACCAAGTGAGTTTTGTTGGCCAGGAGAAAGGAGAGAGGTTTTTATTCGGGGGCCAGTGGCTTGAGTGGCCAGCTGGCTCTTGAAATTCCAAAATACACAGGGTAGTTTACAGACCGAAGTTGGCACCAGTTGCTGCTCGGGCTGGTTTGTCAGTGCCAAGTGGATCCTGAAATCTGCCATCCAGGATGGGTGATGGTAAGTTTTGTTGGCCAGGAAAAAGGAGCAAGGATTTTATTCACGGGCCGGTGACCGGAGTGTTCGGCTGGCTTCTGAAATTCCAAAATACGCAGGATGGTTCCCAGACCCAAGTTGGCAGCAGGGCTGTGTAGGCCTGGTTTGCCAGAGCCAAGTGGCTCTTGCAATCTGCCATCAAGGTCGGGGGTGGGTGTGTTTGGTTTGCCAGGGAAAAGGAGTGTGATTTTTATTCAGGGGACTGTGACCAGAGTGGACGGATGGCTCCTGAAATGCCACAATACGCAGGATGGTTCCCAGACCCAAGCTGGCACCAGATGCTGGTTTGACAGTGCCAAGTGGCTCTTGCAATCATCCATCATGAGTTTTGTTTGCCAGGAAAAAGAAGCAAGGTTTTTACTCGGGGGCCTGTGGCTGGAGTGGCATGCTGACTCCTGAAATTCTGCAATACGCAGGCTGTTTCCCATGCCCAAGCTGGCACCAGTTGCAACTCTGGCTGGTTTGACAGTGCCAAGTGGCTCCTGCAATCTGCCATCAAGAAACGGGGCACCTGCGTTTAGTTTGCCAGTGAAAAGAGCCACGGTTTGTGTTCGAGACCAGTGGCTGCAGTGGCATGCTGGCTCCTGAAATTCCGCAATACGCAGGATGGTTCCCACACCCAAGCTGGCACCAAATGCAACTCGGGCTGGTTTGACAGTGCCAAGTGGCTCCTGCAATCTGCCATAAAGAATTGGGGCACATGCATTTAGTTTGCCAGTGAAATGCGCTGAGGTTTGTGTTCGGGGCCTATGGCTGAAGTGGCCGGCTGGTTCCTGATATTCCACAATTCGCAGGATGGTTCCCAAACTCAACCTGGCACCAATTGCAACTCGGGCAGGTTTGACAGTTCCAAGTGGCTCCTGCAATCTGCCATCAAGAACCGGGGATTGTGAGGTTTGTTTTCGTAGAAAAATGTCAGACATTGTATTTCAGGGGTCTGTGACTAAAGTGGCCGGCTGGCTCCTGAAATTCCGAAATACGCAGGATGGTTCCCAGACCCAAGCTTGCGCCAGTTGCAAAATTGGGCTGGTTTGACTGTGCCAAGTGGCTCCTGCAATCAGCGATCAAGAACTGGGGCAGGAGAGTTTTGTTTGCCAGGAAAAAGAAGCAAGGATTTTATTTGGGGGCCTGTGGCCGGTGTACCCAGTTGGCTCCTGAAATTCCGCAATACGCAGGATGGTTCCCAGATTGAAGCTGGAACCAGTGCCAAGTCGGCCAGGTTTGAGAGTGCCAAGTGGCTCTTGCAACCTTCCATTAAGAACCGGAGCAGGTGCTTTGAGTTTGCCAGGGAAAATAAATCAGTATTTCTATTTGAAGGCATGTGGGTGAGAGTGGGTGGCGGGATCCTGAAATTCCGCAACATGCAGGATGTTTCCCTGACTCAAGGTGGCTGTTGTTGCAACTCGGGGTGGTTTCACAGCTGCACAGTGTTGTGCAGCTTCCTTCTTCACCTTTCCGAAGGTGCTGCTCTCTCCACAATGTCTGGCAAGGAGAAACGGTGCCAGCCCAGAGAACATCTCCCATTGTGTTCTAGAAGTTGCACAGAGTGCTTTGAAAGAAGAAAAAAAAGTTGTCAAAAACACCGTCCAATCGAATGTTCATGTGATGGAAAAGGCAGGAGAGTGGTAAGGTACTGATTTCTATCAGTTTGCAAGCTGCGCGCAGAATCGCAGTGTTGTGCAGCTTCCTTCTTCACCTTTCCGAAGCTGCCGCTCTCTCCGCCTCTCTGAAGCCAAGAAGCGGCTTCTTCGAGTAAAGACAATTGTACCTCTCGCAGTGCTCAGGAGCCCAGCTTCTGCCGAAAGAGGCCCGGGAGATGCGCCTAGCCAAGGGGAGCTCCGTAACTTCGTCTTTACCGTCTCTTGTCGTCTACATCTTAGCAAAAAGCATTTCCTCTATGTCTGGCAAGGACAAATGGTGCCAGAACAGAGAACAACTCACATCGTGTTCTAGAAGTTGCACAGAGGTCTGCAGAGTGTTTTGCAAGAAGAAAAGGAAAGTTGTCCAAAACAGCTTCCAATAGAATGTTCATGTGAATGCAAAAGGCAGGAGAGTGCAAAGGTACTGTTTTCTATGAGTTTGCAAGCTGTGTCCAAAATCCCAGTGATGTGAACCTTCCTTCTGCACCTATCCAAACTGCTGCTCTCTCCAGCTCCCGGAGGCCAAGAAGCGGCTTTTCGAGCAAAGACGATTGTGCTGGTCACAGTGCTCTCCGGAGCGCAGCTTCTGCCGAAAGGCACCCGGGAGCTGCGCTTAGCCAAGGGGAGCTCCTAACTTCGTCTTTAGCGACTCTTGTGTCTTCATCTTAGCAAAAAGCTTTTCCACTATGTCTGGCAAGGAGTAACTGTGCCAGCACAGACAACAACTCCCACCATGTTCCAGAATTTCCACGGTGGTTTGCAGGGTGTTTTGCAAGAAGAAAGAAAAAGTTATAGAAAAGACCTTAAACACATATATGAAAGTTTTTGGAAAAGGCAGGATAGTGGTAAGGTAGTGTTTTCTCTCAGTTTGCAAGCTGCGCCCACAATCCCAGTGTTTTGAACCTTCCTTCTTCACGCTTTGGAAGCTGCCGGTCTCTCCGGCTCCCAGAGGCGAAGAAGCGCCTTCTTCGAGCAAAGACGATTGTGCCGGTAACAGTGCTCTCCGGAGTGCGGCTTCTGCCGAAAATCACCCTGGAGCGGCGCTTAGCCCAGGGGAGCTCCGTACTTTTTTCCTTAGCGTCTCTTGTGTCTACATCTTAGCAAAAAGCTTTTCCACTATCTCTGTCAAGGAGAAACGGTGCGAGCACAGAGAACATCTCCCATCGTGTTCTAGAAGTCACACTAAGGTCTGCAGAGCGCTTTGCAAGAAGAAAAAAAGAGTTGTCGAAAACACCTTGAAATCGAATGTTTATGGGATTGGAAAAGGCAGGAGAGTGGAAAGGTACTGTTTTGTATCAATTTCCAAGCTGAGCGCACAATCCCAGTGTTGTGCAGCTTCCTTCTTTAACTTTCCAAATCTGACGCTCACTCCACTATGTCTGGCAAGGAAAAACCGTGCCAGCACAGAGAACATCTCCGATCGTGTTCTAGAAGTTTCACATAGGTCTGCAAAGTGTTTTGCAAGAAGGAAAACAGAGCTATCCAAAACAACGTCCAATCGAATGTTCTTGTGATTGGAAAAGGCAGGAGAGAGGTAATTCACTGTTTTCTATCAGTTTGCAAGCAGCATGCACAATACCAGTGTTGTGCAGCTTCCTTCTTCACCTTTCCGAAGACGGCGCTATCTCCGGCTCCCAGAGATAGCGAAGAAGAGACTTCTTCAAGCAAAGATGATTGTGCCAGTGGCAGTGCTCTCGGGAGTGCGGCTTCTGCCGAAAGGCACCATGGTGCTGCGCTTAGCAAAGGGGAGCCCCATACCTTCTTCTTTAGCGTCTCTTGTCATCTACATCTTAGCAAAGATATTTTCCAATATGTCTGGCAAGGAGAAACTGTGCCCACACAGAAAACATCTCCCATCATGTTGTAGAAGTTGCACGGAGGTCTGCAGTGTTTTGCAAGAAGAAAAGGAAAGTCGTCCAAAACAGCTTCCAATCGAATGTTCATGTGAATAGAAAAGGCCGGAGAGTGGTAAGTACTGCTTTGTACCCGTTGGCAAACTGCGCACACAATCCCAGTGTTGCGCAGCCTCCTTATTCACCTTTCTGAAGCTGCCGCTCTCTCCGGCTCCTGGAGGAGAAGAAGCGGCTTCTTCGCGCAAGGACGATTGCGCCGGTCACAGTGCCCTCTGGAGCACGGCTTCTGCTGAAAGATGCCCAGGAGCGGGGCTTAGCTCTGGGGAAGTCCGTACCTTCGTCTTTAGCAACTCTTGTGGTCTACATCTTAGCAGAGAGATTTTCCACTATATCTGGCAAGGAGAAACTGTGCCAGCACACAAAACACCTCCCATCATGTTCCAGAAGTTGCACGGAGGTCTGCAGAGTGTTGTGCAAGAAGAAAAAGATTTTGTCCGAAACACCTTGAAATCGAATGTTCATGTGATTGGAAAAGGCAGGAGAGTGGTAAGGTACTGATTTCTATCAGTTTGCAAGCTGCGTCCACAAGGCAGTGATGTGAACGTTCCTTCTGCACTTTCTAAAGCTGCCACTCTGTCTGGCTGCCAGAGGTCAAGAAGCGGCTTCTATGCGCAAAGACCAAAGACGATTGTGCCGGTCGCAGTGTTCTCTGGAGCGCGGCTTCTGCTGAAAGACACCCGGGAGCGGCGCTTAGCCAAAGGGAGCTCTGTACCTTCGTCTTTAGTGTCTCTTGTATCTACATCTTAGCAAAAAACATTTCCACTATGTCTGGCAAGGAGAAACTGTGCCAGCACAGAAAACATCTCCCATTGTGTTGTAGAAGTTGTACAGAGGTCTGCAGAGTGTTTTGCAAGAAGAAAGAAAAGTTGTCCGAAACACCTTGAAATCGAATATTCATGTGATTGGAAAAGGCAGGAGAGTGGTAAGGTATTGATTTCTATCAGTTTGCAAGCTGCGCACACAATCCCAGTAACGTGAACCGTCCTTCTGCACCTTTCTGAACCTGCCGCTCTGTCCGGCTCCCAGAGGCAAATTAGCAACATCTTCGAGCAAAGACGATTGTGCCGGTCGCAAGTGCTCTCCGGACCACATCTTCTGCCGAAAGGCACCCGGGAATTGTACTTAGCCAAGGGGAGCTCCGTACCTTCGTCTTTATTGTCTCATGTGTCTACATCTTAGCAGAAAGCTTTTCCTCTATTTCTGGGCAGGTGAAACGGTGCCAGCACAGAGAACATCTCCCATCGGGTTCTAGAAATTGCACGGAGGTCTGTAAGGTGGTTTGCAAGAAGAAAGAAATAGTTGTCAAAAACACCGTCCAATCAAATGTTCTTGTGATTGGAAAAGGCAGCAGAGGGGAAAGCTACTGTTTTCTATCAGTTTACAAGCTGCGCGCAAAAATCCCAGTGTTGTGCAGCTTCCTTCTTCACCGTTCCAAAACTGCCGCTCTCTCCACTATGTCTTGCAAGGAGAAACAATGCCAGCACAGAAAACATCTCCGATAATGTTCTAGAAGTTGCAAGGAGGTCGGCAAAGTGTTTTGAAATGTTCTAGAAGTTGCACGGAGGTCGGCAAAGTGTTTTGCAAGAATCTAAAAGAAAGCTATCCAAAACACCTTCCACCTGAATATGAATGTGATTGGAAAAGGCAAGAAAGTGGTAAGGTACTGTTTACTCTCTTTTTGCAAGCTGCGCACACAATCCCAGTTTTGTGCAGCCTCCTTCTTCACCTTTCTGAAGCTGCTGCTCTCTCCGGCTCCTGGAGGAGAAGAAGCGGTTTCTTCGCGCAAAGATGATTGTGCCGTCACAGTGCTCTCTGGAGCGGGGCTTCTGCCAAAAGACGCCCAAGGGCGGCGCTTAGCTCGGGGGAAGGCCGTACCTGTTTTTAGCGTCTATTGTCGTCTACATCTTAACAAAGAGATTTTCCAATATGTCTGACAAGGAGAAAATGTGCCAGCACAGAAATCATCTCCCATCGTGTTCTAGAAGTTGCATGGAGGTCTGCAGAGTGTTTTGCAAGAAGAAAAGTAAAGCTGTCCAAAACTGCTTCCAATCGAATGTTCATGGGAATGGTAAATGCAGGAGAGTGGTAAGGTACTGTTTTGTTGCTGTTGTCAAGCTGCGCATGCAATCCCAGTGTTGTGCAACTTCCTTCTTCACGTTTCCGAAGCAGCCGCTCTCTCCCCCTCCCGGAGGAGAGGAAGCGGTGTCTTCGCACAAAGACGATTGTGATGCTCACAGTGCTCCCTGGAGCCCAGCTTATGCCGAAAGACGCCTGGGAGCAGCGCTCAGCTCTGGAGAATGCCGTACCTTCTTCTTTAGCGACTCTTGTCGTCTATATCTTAGCAAAAAGCATTTAAAAAATGTCTGGCAAGGAGAAACTGTGCCAGAACAGAACACCTCTACCATCGTGTTCTAGAAGTTGCACGGAGGTCTGCAGAGTGTTTTGCAAGAAGAAAAGGAAAGAGTTCCAAAGCAGCTTCCAATCGAATGTTCATGAAATTTGAAAAAGCAGGAGAGAGGTAAGGTAATGTTTTGTACCAGTTGCCAAGCTTCGCACACAATTCCAGTGTTGTGCACATTCCCTTTTCACCTTTTCGAAGCTGCCGCTCTATCCGGCTCCCAGAGGAGAAGAAGCGGCTTCTTCGCACAAAGAAGATTTTGCTGGCACAGTGCTCTCTGGAGCGCGGCTTCTACCGAAACATGCCTGGGAGCGGAGCTTAGCTCGCGTGTATACCGTAACTTCTTCTTTAGTGTCTCTTGTCGTCTACATCTTAGCAAAAATCTTTTCCAATATGTCTGACAAGGAGAAACTGTGCCCAGACAGAAAACATCTCCCATCGTGTTGTAGATTTTGCACGGAAGTTTGCTGAGGGTTTTGCAAGAAGAAAAGAAAAGCTGTCCAAAAAAGCTTCCAATTGAATGTTCATGGGAATGGAAAAGGCAGGAGAGTGTTAAGGTACTGTTTTGTACCAGTTGGCAATCTGCGCACAAAATCCCAGTGTTTGGCAGCCTCCTTCTTCACCATTCTGAAGTTGCTGCTCTCTCCGCCTCCAGGAGCAGAAGAAGCGGCTTCTTCACGCAAGGACGATTGTGCCGCTCCCAGTGATCTCCGGCGAACGGATTCTGCCGAACGATGCCCCGGAGCGGCACGTAGCTCGGGGGCATGCCGTCCCTTCGTCTTTAGCGTCTCTTGTCGTCTATATCTTAGCGTAAAATTTTTCCACTAGGTCTGGCAAGGAGAAACTGTGCCAGGAGAGGAAACATCTCCCATCGTGTTCTAGAAGTTGCACGGAGCTCTGAAGATTGTTTTGCTTGAAGAAAAGGAAAGTTGTCCGAAACAGCTTCCAATCGAATGTTCATGTGAATGGAAAAGGTAGGAGAAGGGTAAGGTACTGTTTTCTCTCATTTGGCAAGCTGCGCACACAATCCCAGTGTTGTGCACCTTCCTTCTTCACCTTTCGGAAGCTGCCGCTGTCTGCAGCTCCCGGAGGAGAAGAAGAGGCTTCTTCGTGCAAAGACGATTGTGCTGCTCACAGTGCTCTCTGGCAAACGGCTTCTGCCAAAAGAGGCCCGGGAGCGGCGCTAAGCTCGGGGGAATGCGGTACCTTTGTCTTTAGCGTCTCTTTTCGTCTACACGTTGGCAAAAAGTTTTTCTACTATGACTGGCAAGGAGAAAAATGCCAGTAGTGGAAACATCTCCCATCGTGTTGTACAAGTTGCACAGATGTCTACAGAGTGTTTTGAAAGGAGAAAAGGAAAGTTGTCCAAAAAAGATTCCAATCGAATATTCATGTGAATGGAAAAGAGAGGAGTGCGGTAAGGTACAATTCTATACCACTTGGCAGGCTGCTCGCACAATCCCATTGTTGTGCAGCCTCCTTCTACACCTTTCAGAAGCTGCTGATCTCTCTGGCTCCCAGAGATGAAGATGCGGCTTCTTCACGAAAAGACGTTTGTGCCGATCACAGCGCTCTCCGGAGCACGTCTTCCGCCAAAAGATGCCCAGGAGCGGCGCTTAGCTCGGGGGAACTCGATTCCTCTGTCTTCAGCGTTTCTTATCACCTACGTCCTGGCAAAAAGCTTTTCCACTATGTCTGGCAAGGAGAAACTGTGTCAGTAGAGGAAACATCTCCCATCGTGTTTAGAAGTTGAATGGAGATCTACAGAGTGTTTTGAAAGGAGAAAAGGAAAGTTGTCCAAAACCGCTTCCAATCGAATGTTCATGTGAATGGAAAAGGCAGGAGAGTGGTAAGGTATTGTGTTGTACCATTTGGCAAGCTGCGCACACAATCCCAGTGTTGTGCAGCCTCCTACTACACCTTTCCGAAGCTGCTGCTCTCTCTGGCTCCCAGAAATGAAGAAGCGACTTCTTCGTGCAAAGATAATTGTGCCGATCACCGCGCTCTCCGGAGCACGGCCTCTGCCAAAAGATGCCCGGGAGAGGCGCTTAGCTCAGGGCAACTTCGTTCCTCTGTCTTTAGCGTCTCTTGACATCTACATCTTAGCAAAAAGCTTTTCCACTATGTCTGACAAGGAAAAATGTGCCAGCACAGAAAACATCTCCCACCGTGTTCTAGAAGTTGCATGGATGTCTACAGAATATTTTGCAATGAGAAAGGGAAAGTTGTCCAAAACAACTTCTAATCGAATGTTCATGTGTATGGGAAAGGCAGGAGAGTGGTCAAGTAATGTTTTGTACCAGTTGGCAAACTGCGCACAGAATTTCAGTGTCGTGGACCTTCCTTTTTAACCTTCCCGGAGCTGCCGCTCTATCTGCCTCCGTTAGGAAAAGAAGAGGCTTCTTCGCGCAAAGACGATTGTGCCGCTCACAGTGCTCTCTGGAGCGCAGCTTGGGCCGACAGACGCCCAGAAGCGGCACTTAGCTCGGGGCAATGCTTTACCTTCTTCTTTAGCGTCTCCTGTCATCTACATCTTGGCAAAAAGCTTTTCCACTATGTCTGGGAAGGAAAAACTGTGCCAGCACAGAAAACATCTCCCATCGTGTTCTAGAAGTTGCACGGAGGTCTACAGAGTGTTTTGCAAGAAGAAAAGTAAAGTTGTCCATACCAGCTTCCAATTGAATGTTCATGTGAATGGAAAAGGCAGGAGAGTGGTTAAATACTGTTTTGTACCAGTTGGCAACCTGCGCACACAATCCCAGGGTTGTGCAGCCTCCTTCTACACCTTTCCGAAGCTGCAGCTCTTCAGGGCTCCCGGAGCCGAGGAAGTGACTTCTTCACGCAAAGATGATTGCGCTGATCACAGCCCTATCCAGAGCACGGCCTCTGCCAAAAGATGCCCGGTAGAGGCGCTTAGCTCGGGATAACTTGATTCCTCTGTCTTCAGGGTCTCTTGTCGTCTACATCTTAGCAAAATCTTTTCCACTATGTCTGGCAAGGAGAAACTGTGTCAGCAGAGGAAACATCTCCCATCGTGTTCTAGAAGTTGCATGGATGTCTGCAGAGTGTTTTGCAAGAAGAAAAGGAAAGTTGTCAAAAACCGCTTCCAATCGAATGTTCATGTGAATGGATAAGGCAGGAGAGAGGTAGAGGAACTGTTTTCCGTCAGTTGGCAAGCTGTGCACATAATCCCAGGTTTGTGCAGCCTGCTTCTACAGCTTTCCAAAGCTGCTGCTCTCTCTGGCTCCCGGAGATGAAGAAGCCACTTCTTCACACAAAGACGATTGTGCTGATCACAGCGCTCTCCAGAGCACGGCTTCTGCCAAAAGATGGCCGGGAGCAGCGCTTATCTCGGGGGAAATCCGTTCCTCTGTCTTCAGCGTCTCTTGTCGTTTACATCTTAGCAAAAAGCTTTTCCACTATGTCTGGAAAGGAGAAACTGTGCCAGCACAGAAAAAATCTCCCATCGAGTTCTAGAAGATGGACGGAGGACTGCAGACCGTTTTGCAAGAAGAAAAGGAATCTTGTCCAAAACAGCTTCCAATCGAATATTCATGTGCATGGAAAAGGCAGGAGAGTGGTAAGGTACTGTTTTGTACCAGTTGGCAAGCTGCGCACACAATCCCAGTGTTGTGCACCTTCCTTCTTCACCTTTCCGGAGCTGCCGCTCTCTCCGGCCCCCAGGGGTGAAGAAGCAGCTTCTTCATGCAAAGACAATTGTGCCGCTTACAATGCTCTCCAGACCGCGGCTTCTGCTGAAAGACACGCGGGAGCGGCGCTTAGCTCGGGGAATGCCGTACCATCGTCTTTTGCATCTCTTGTTTTCTACATCTTAACAAAAGGCTTTTCCAATATGTCTGGCAAGGAGAAACTGTCAGCAGAGGAAACATCTCCCATCGTGTTTAGAAGTTGCACAGAGGTCTGCAGAGTGTTTTGCAAGAAGAAAAGGAAAGTTGTCAAAAAGAGCTTCCAATCGACTATTCATTTGAATGGAAAAGGCAGGAGAAGGGTAAGGTACTGTTTTGTACCAGCTGGCAAGCTGCACACACAATCCCAGTTTTGTGCAGCTTCCTTCTTCATATTTCCGGAGCTGCCGCTCTCTCCGGCTCCCGGAGGAGAAGTAGCGACTTCCTCGCGCAAAGACGATTGTGATGCTCACAGTGCTCTCCGGAGCACGGCTTCTGCCTAAAGAGGTCCGAGATCGGCGCTTAGCTCGGGAACATACCGTAACTTTGTCTTTAGTGTCTCTTGTCATCTACGTCTTATCAAAAAGCTTCTCCAATATGTCTGGCAAGGAGAAACTGTGTCAGCAGAGGAAACATCTCCCATCGTGTTCTAGAAGTTGCACGGAGGTCTGCAGAGTGTTTTGCAAGAAGAAAAGTAAAGTTGTCCAAAACAGCTTCCAATCGAATGTTCATGTGAATGGAAAAGGCAGGAGAGTGGTAAGGTACTGTTTTAAACCAGTATGCAAGCTGGGCACAAAATCCCAGTGTTGTGCAGCCTCCTTGTACACCTTTCCGAAGCTGCTGCTCTTCAGGGCTCCCGGAGCCGAGGAAGCAGCTTCTTCGCGCAAAGACGATTGTGCCGCTCACAGCGCTCTCAGGAGCACGGCTTCTGCCGAAAGACACCCGGGAGAGTCGCTTAGCTCGGGGGAATGTCGTAAATTCGTTCTTAGCATCTCTTGTCGCCTAGATCTTAGCGAAAAGCTTTTCCACTATGTCTGGCAAGGAGAAACTTTGCCAGCAGAGGCACCATCTCCCATCGTGTTCCTAAAGTTGCACGGACGTCTGCAGAGTATTTTGCAAGAAGAAAAGGAAAGTTGTACAAAACAGCTTCCAATCAAATGTTCATGTGAAAGGAAAACACAGGCAAGTGCTAAGGTACTGTTTTCTCTCATTTGGCAAGCTCTGCACACAATCCCAGTGTTGAGCAGCCTCCTTCTACATCTTTCCAAAGCTGCTGCTCTCTCCAGCTCCCACAGGAAAAGAAGCGGCTTCTTCGCGCAAAGTTGATTGTGCCGGTCACAGTGCTCTCCGGAGGGCGGCTTCTGCCTAAAGATGCCCGGGAGCGGCCCTTAGCTAGGCAGAAAGCAGTAACTTCTTCTTTTGCGTCTCTTGTCATCTACATCTTAGCAAAAAGCTTTTCCACTATGTCTGGAGGAGAGAAAATGTGCCAGCACAGAAAACATCTCCCATCGTGTTCTAGACGTTGCACGGAGGTCTGCAGAGGGTTTTGCAAAAAGAAAAGGAAAGTTGAACAAAACAGCTTCCAATCAAATGTTCATGTGATTTGAAAAGGCATGGGAGCGGTAAGGTACTGTTTTGTACTAGTTGGCAAGCTGCGCACAGAATCCCAGTGTTGTGCAGCCTCCTACTACACCTTTCCGAAGCTGCTGCACTCTCCAGCTCCCAGAGGAGAAGAAGCGGCTTCTCCACGCAAAGTTGATTGTGCCACTCACAGTGCTCTCCGGAGCACGGCTTCTGCAGAAAGACACCCGTGAGCGGCACTTAGCTCGAAGGAAGGCCGTACTTTCATTTTTAATGTCTCCTGTTGTCTACATCTTAGCAAAAACCTTTTCCACTATGTCAGGCAAGGAGAAACAGTGTCAGCAGAGGAAACATCTATCATCGTGTTTTAGAAGTTGCATGGACGTCTGCAGAGTCCATGTTTTGCAAGAGGAAAAGTAAAGTTGTCCAAAACAGCTTCTAATCGAATGTTCATGTGAATGGAAAAGACAGGAGAATGGTTAAGTACTGTTTTGTACCAGTTGTCAAGCTGTGCACAAAGTCCCAGTGTTGTGCACCTTCCTTCTTTCCCTTTCCGAAGCTGCTTCTCTCTCCAGCTCCTGGAGGAGAAGAAGCAGCTTCTTCGCACAAAGATGATTGTGCCTCTCACAGTGCTCTCCGAAGCACGATTTCTGCTGGAAGACACCCAGGAGCGGCACTTAGCTCGGGGGAATGCCGTACCTTCTTCTTTAGCGTGTCTGGTCCTCTACATCTTAGCAAAAAGCTTTTCCAATATGTCTGGAAAAGAGAAACTGTGCCAGCACAGAAAAAATCTCCCATCATGTTCTAGAAGTTGCACGGAGGTCTGCAGACTGTTTTGCAAGAAGAAAAGGAAAGTTGTCCAAAACAGCTTCCAATCGAATGTTCATGTGATTTGAAAACGCAGGAGAGTGGTAAGGTATTGTGTTGTACCAGTTGGCAAGCTGTGTACACAATCCCAGTGTTGTACAGCCTTCTTCTACACCTTTCCGAAGCTGCTGCTCTCTCCAGCTCCCGGAGGAGAAGAAGCAGCTTCTTCGCGTAAAGACGATTGTGCCTCTCACAGTGCTCTCCGAAGCACGGCTTCTGCCGAAAGACACCCGGGAGCGGCGCTTAGCTCGGGGGAATGCCGTACCTTCTTCTTTAGCGTCTCTTGTCGTCTACATCTTAGCAAAAAGCTTTTCCACTATATCAGGCAAGGAGAAACTGTGTCAGCAGAGAAAACATCTATCATCGTGTTCTAGAAGTTGCATGGAGGTCTGCAGAGTGTTTTGCAAAAAGAAAATGAAAGTTGTCCAAAACAGCTTCCAATCAAATGTTCATGTGAATGGAAATGGCAGGAGAGTGATTAGGTACCGTTTTATCTCAGTTGGCAAGCTGCGCACACAATCCCAATGTTTTGCATCTTCATTTTACACCTTTCTGAAGCTGCGGCTCTCTCCGGATTCCGGAGGCAAAGAAGCGGCTTCTTTGCGTAAAGACGATTGTGCTGTTCACACTGCTCACCGGAGCGCGGTTTCTGCCAGAAGACGCCCGAGAGCAGCACTTAGCTCGGGGGATTGCCGTACCTTTACCGTTAGCGTCTCTTGTCATCTACATCTTAGAAAAAAGCCTTTCCACTATGTCTGGCAAGGAAAAACTGTGCCATCACAGAAAACATCTCCCATAGTGTTCTAGAAATTGCGCAGATGGCTGCGGAGTGTTTTGCAAAGACAAAAGGAAAGTAGTCCAAAACTGCTTCCAATCAATGTTCATGTGAAAGGAAAACGCAGGAAAGTGCTAAGGTACTATTTTCTCTCATTTGGCAAGCTCTGCACACAATCCCAGTGTTGTGCAGCCTCCTTCTGCACCTTTCCGAAGCTGCTGCTCTCTCCAGCTCCCGCAGGAGAAGAAGCGGCTTCTCCGCGCAAAGAGGATTGTGCCAGTCACAGTGCCCTCCGCAGCACGGCTTCTGCCGAAAGATGCCCGGGAGCGGCGCTTCACTCAAGGGAATGCCGTACCTTTGTCATTAGTCTCTCTTGTCGTCCAGATTTTTGCAAAAAGCTTTTCCAGTATTTCTGGCAACGAGAAACTGTGCCAGCACAGAAAACATCTCCCATCATGTTCTAGAAGTTGCACGGAGGTCTGCAGAGGGTTTTGCAAGAAGAAAAGGAAAGTTGTCCAAAACAGCTTCCAATCAAATGTTCATGTGAATGGAAGAGGCATGAGAGTGGTAAAGTACTGTTTTGTACCAGTTGGCAAACTGCGCACAAAATCCCAATGTTGTGTAGCCTCCTTCTATACCTTTCCTAATCTGCTGCTCTCTCCGGCTCCTGGAGGAGAAGAAGAGGCTTCTTCGCGCATAGATGATTGTGCCAGTCACAGTGTTCTCCGGAGCACGGCTTCTGTCTAATGACGCCCAGGAGCGGCGCCTAGCTCAGGGGAAGGCCGTAACTTTGTCTTTAGCGTCTCTTGTCGTCTACATCTTAGCAAAAATCTTCTCCAATATGTCTGGCAAGGAGAAACTGTACCAGCACAGAAAACATCTCCCATCGTGTTCTAGAAGTTGCATGGATGTCTGAAGAGTGTTTTGCAAAAAGAAAAGGAAAGTTGTCCAAAACAGCTTCCAATCGAATATTCATGTGAATGGAAATGGCAGGAGAGTGGTAAGGTACTGTTTTGTACCACTTTGCAAACTGCGCACACAATCCCAGTGTTGCGCTCCTTCGTTCTTCACTTTTCCGAAGCTGCCGCTCTCTCCGGCTCCCAGGGGTGAAGAAGCAGCTTCTTCGTGCAAAGACGATGGTGCCATTCACAGTGCTCTCCAGAGCACGGCTTCTGCCGAAAGACGCCTGGGAGCGGCGCTTAGCTCGGGGGAATGCTGTACTTTCTTCTTTATCATCTCTTGTCGTCTATATCTTAGAAAAAACTTTTCCACAATGTCTGGTAAGGAGAAACTCTGCCAGAACAGGAAACATCTCCATCGTGTTCTAGAATTTGCACGGAGGTCTACAGAGTGTTTTGCAAGAAGAAAAGGAAAGTTGTCCAAAACAGCTTCCAATCGAATATTCATATGAAAGGAAAAGGAAGGAGATTGCTAAGGTACTGTTTTCTCTGAGTTTGCAAGCTGCGCACACCATGGCAGTGTTGGTACTGTTGGTACCGGTCAACAGCTGACTGAATGTGAGCCTGCAGGGTGCCTTGGTGTGGCCAGCACTGTGCCCTGGTGGCCTAGAAGGCCAACGGTATCCTGGTCTGTATCAGGTATAGTGTGGCCAGCAGGAGCAGGGAGTTCATTCCTCCCCTGTACTCAGTACTGATGAGGCAGTACCTTGAGTGCTGCGTCCAGTTCTGGGCCCCTCCATTTAGGAGGGATGTTGAGACACTCGAGCACATCCAGAGGAGGGCAACAAGGCTGGAACACAAGCCCCATGAGGAGCAGCTGAGGGAGCTGGGATTGTTTTGCCTGGAGAAAAGAGACTCAGAGGTGACATTATCACTCTCTACAAATTTCTGAAAGGTGGCTGTAGTCAGGTCTCTTTCACCAGGCAGCAATTGACAGAACTAGAGGATACAGTCTCAAGCTGTCCCAAGGGAAATATAGCTTGGATATTAGGAAAAAGTTTTTCATGCAAAGAGTGATAAAGTTCTGGAATGGTCCGCCTGGGAAGATGGTGGAGTCACTATCCCTGGATGTATTTAGAAAAAGGCTGGATATGGTACTCGATGCCATGGTTTAGTTGAGTTGTTAGGGCATGGGTAGGACTTTATGATCTTGAAGGTCTCTTCCAGCCTAGTCTTTCTGTGAATTCTGTGTGAATTCCTACGGCATGTCACTGTCCTAGATTAGTACTTCAGATATTAAATCTTTTCTATTTGATTGAGGCTTTTCTCTAGCTATACCCATTAAAAAATTACAACTTGAACTCAGAAAAACATGATGGAACAGAGGGAAGCACAACTTTACATGTTTCTTTGATTTAGGAGTAGGTTCGTTGGTCCTGAGGTGGGTTGACCCCATACAAACACCAGATACCAACCAAGTTGCTCTGTCACTCTCCTCCTTAACTGAACATAGTGGGAAGATGTAATGAAAGGCTTATGGGTCAGGATAAGGACAGGGAGACACTTGTCATGGACAAAAGAGACTCAACTTTGGGAAACTAGTTTTAATTTATTACAAATTGAATCAGATGAGGATAGTGAGAAAATAAAACCAAATCTTAAAAACAACTTCCTCTGACCCCTTCCTTCTTCCCAGGCTTGACTTTACTGCCAGTTTTCACTAACTCCTCCCCTCAGTTGTGCATGGTCATGGAAATGGGAACTGCAGTCAGTTTATCTCATCTTTTCTCTGACACTCCTGTTTCATCATACTCTTCCCTTGCTCTAGTATGGGGCCCCTCCCACAGACTAAATTCCTCATAAATTGTTCCATCATGGGCTGCCCACAAGCTCTCAGCCTTTTTTTTCAGAAATCCTCCACAGGCTCCACTGAGAGTTCATCCATGGGTTGCAGGTGCAAAGCTGCCTCACCATGGTCTTCACCACAGTCTGTAGTGCAATCTCAACTCCTGCACCTGGAGCACCTTCTCCTCCTCCTTCTCCACTGACTTTGGTGCCTGCAGGGTTGCTTCTCTCTCATATTCTCACTCCTCCTCTTCTGTTTCACAGCAATATTTCTTCCTTCTTAAATTTGTTTTAGTTTTGCTGCCACTGTTGTTGATGAGCTCAGCCTTGGCCAGTGTCAGGTCCCTCTTGGAGCTGGCTGGCAGTGGCTCCAAGAGACACAGAAGATGTTTCTTGTATCTTTTCACAGTAGACACCCCTGTAGTCCCCTCACAACCAAAACCTTGCCTCTCAAGACCAACAGAATTCCCCCTCATACAACACAACTCTGCCCAGACAACACAGTTTTCTCTCAAAAATTATATTCGGGTATAGCTACTTTTTTTTTTCTCACATAGCCAGTATAGTAATGGCAAACTAGGATTATAAATTCTTTCATTTACCAAGTGAAGACAAGCACTGTTCCCCTTTCTATTAGCCTCCAAAAATGAAAAAAAGAAAAAGCAAATCAGAAAATATCTGAAGTCCAATTGTGATTTATGCTAAAATCACCTAACGTTAGCAGAATTCAATGCATGCAACTGGAGTTAAATTTAACTAAACCAAATGTAAATATAGAGAACTTGATCAAAATACTGAAGAAGTAAGGGTGGAAAGATATAAACTTCTGTGTCATTAAATCTCAAAAAAAAAAAAGGTAGCATTTGGGCAAATATTCACTATTTTACTATGCAAGAATATTTTGCTTGGGAATCTTCATATAGATACTGAAAAGAAGGTTTCCATGACCAAGAAAGAAAATATGCTTTGCCAGATACTATGGCATAAAATCAATTTCTTCATAGTTGTTTATCTCATATCTCATCATCTTCAGATGATAGACCTGCTGCTACCAGTCAGCATTTTCCCTTTTTTTCCCCTTCTCATTATCTAGTTTTAGTTTATCTAGACTGGAAATTGAATGATGCCTTCATAGTTTCATGCAGAATAGAAATTAACTTAGAAATTGAACTTTTTGAATGGAGTATCTGTCCTCTTTTCTTGAAACATCTAATTTCAACTTCTTATGTTCATTAAGAAATAGAACGATACAGTTGTCGGACGATATCCTTTACCTGACCCAGAGATGGGGCAACTGAAAGGTGTTTTAAAAACTTTTACTTCATTTTCAATCTCATGAGAAGAGTGAGACAATACAGATGTTATAATTCATGCCATCACAATCAGAAGCCAGGTATTTCCTAATTCCAATACACTATAAGCATTTCTTGGCCTATCAGCTTTTTTGCCGCACCATGCTGTAGATGCCTTAAAGACAATCATCTAAAACTACCTCTTGTGGGTCCTACTACAATGCATTTTCATAGTTCTATTTCTTCAAAGTATCTAGTCTTATTTGCAAGGCCATCCTTTGAAACATTTTTTCTAGCTCCATTTCTCTCTCAACAATATCTGTCCTATTCTGTGGCATTTCTGAGTCAGCATTTCTCATATCAAAGTTTGCATACAGGTGCATACTGTATGGGCCTGCTGTCAGAATTTTCTACAAATCCATTTCCCACATACAGTGGGAAATACAAATAATAGAATCAAATAAGCACTCTGTAAGCAAGATAAAGTGAGGCATGTGAGTTCACCCTTTTGGTGCTCTTTAGAATATATTTGAAAATACTGTGAGAGATCAAAAAATTGCTTTTCATCATTCCTAGATATTTTGCACCAAGGCATGCTACTACTAACCTATCATAAAATAACCACTGCCACTAAAAAAAAGGACTGGTGGTTGTTTTATTCCAGCTCTTATAAAAGTTGCTCCTACTCCAAACAGTTTTGAAATTGCTTTTTTATCTCTTCTGTTCTCAATCACTGCTAACACTTCTGTTAATTTTAATAAGCTATTGATATTTTATGACTTGGAGAAATCAGACGGCTAAAGCCAAATGATCAGTGCAATAAAGAAAGGGTGTAACTGAAGAAAATAACTTGAAAATCAATTAATGGCTATTTTATTTTACTATTCTATTTTATCTATGGGGACCATGGGTATTTACAAATATCATGAAAATGCTGAATGTAGAAGAACCATTTAAGTTTTTCCTAACAACTTTGTGACTTGCAATTTTAAAAGTATTGTTCTGATGAAATTTCTTCAGTATTTGTGCATTTTCCAATAAGACAGTCTACTTCTAAGATCCCGTGCAGATCTCTGCATGAGGTTAAATTTTCTAAGTTGCAACATACCAATGAGTTCAGGATAAAAATCTTGACAATGATTCTTCAATTTCTCGTACCAGATAGGAGAAATTTGTTATTAAAAAATCATATTCTTTCATGAATATGTATTTCCTATAAGTATGATGAGCAGCTAGAAATTTATTTCAACAATCCTTTGGGATGTCTGGACAAGTCATCAATTATATGTTTTTTTAAAGTCACAATTCTTGATTCATTTAAAAAAGAATGTGAAACAATTTGTAGCCTTTAAATAAAGCTGCGCAGCTGTTTTATTGTTAACCACGGTTGCTAAAATGAATGGCAATTTTCACTTTTACCAAAGGAAAAAAACCTAAAAAAACAAAAAAAGCACACAAGATCAAATTACATATTCTCACCATGCAGATCCATATAAACAGATTCTGCAGTTATTCAGTTTCAGCCGAAATGAAAACTCATGGCCAAGTTTCATCACACAAGAAGATAAATATATATAATCTACAAGTACATGTACGGTACTCTACATTTTCAGAATTTGGCGTTTTTCTGCACTCTGGTGTTATATGTAGTCAAAGGCACTTCTGGCCAGGGAAGAGTATCCTGCAATGACTGTACCAATAATGTTGTGGATGGAGTGTAAATGAGCCTTGCTTGGTCTTATCCTATGCAAGCTGTTACAGCTTCAGAGCTCAGTCCCCAAGGGGACTGGGTGCTAGAAGCCAGCTCGCTCTCAGACCAAGGCCGCGGGACAGCCCTAGCAAGCAGGGAATATTCAGCTCTTAGTCATTAGGCAGCTCTTATGATTTCAAGCTCTTTTGCTTGCTAGGTAGCTTTTCCCTTGGCCTAAGGCTCCAGCAGATGGTAGAGAGAGGAGAAGCAGAAGACGCTGGCTGTTCCACGAGTATGGCTTTATTGGAGGGTCCGTGAAGGGTCTCAGCTCTTCTTCTTCCGAGTTAGTTGGGGTACAGTATGCTACTTTTATATCCTTGGCCCGGATCCAATCCTGACCAATGGCAAAGGTGTTAGAGTGACCATAAGTGACCAATAGTAGGGTTAACAACATATTGCCTTACATGGCTATAGGGATAAGGTACGAGGCGAATGTCCCTGGAGACAGGAAACTTCTTTGCCGCTGTGTCAGCATTCTATTCTCCAAGGGGCCCTGGCTAAACCTGAGGGGTTTACTACAGGAGTGGACCTATTACTCCTCTGACCTCCTTTAAGTTCTTCAGAAAGTTCAGTCTTACTTACAGGTTTCATTTTAAATTCTGGAATTTCTTCCTCTCTCAGAGGTGAGGGTTCTGTGCTTTCATGAAAATCAAATTCAACACTGTCATTATTATTTCATCAGACCTTTTACAAATATCACCATCCCCATCATCAGGTGATATTATTAACTTCAGAATGGGTTTAATTGCTAAAGATTTTAGTTTTTTTAATAATGTTAATTTCAATTTTTCTTTTAAGGTTTTTGTTTTTTCCTTGGATCCTTTTACCTGTTGTTTTAATTTGTTATTTCATCATCTATTGCCTCCATTGGCAAGCAGATTTTAAATATGGTGTAAGTTCATGACAAAATTCCTGTTTTATCTTTCAGCAATTCCTGTTTATCATTTATTTTCTCTTGTATTTTTTCCCCAATCAAAGCAGTTATCTACTGGCCAAGGGTCATTAATTTCTGTATGAACACTTTCCTCTGTAGATAATCTGCTAAGCATTTGGTCTGTTTTTCTAAGTCATTTGCCATCCTGCCTTCGACTATGTTAATAACATTATGAATTGTCAAAGGCACTTTGGGTCAGAGAACACTATCCTTCTGACTGTGCCAATAACATGGATCAAGTGAGAGCATTAGACAAGACCTGCCTAACTCATATTTTTGGCAGCAGCTCTACTTGGGTGACATGCACATAAATTGCTCTGGCTCATGAATTCTCAAGAATGACATATCAGGTTATATTATAAAATGAGTTATTTACTGAATAGACAGGATATTAACAGACAAAAACCAGAGTCACTTACTACACAGGATAAAACAAAATACTAGTACATTACACCAAACAATGCTCAACATAAAGATACCTATGTTGTAGCTAGCAGGAGAACAGTATAGAGTAGGAGTCAGTCTAACTTACACTGAATTGATGATGTTTTACACTAAGGATCAAGAGTAAATTTTAGAAAGGACTTTGAGACAACCTGACTTATGCACTTATTGCATAAATGTGGGCTTTTCCCCTAAAATCAGTATGCCGCTTTACTCTCTTGAAGATTGAGTGAAAGGACTTAGTGTGGTAGTAGTTATTTTCTTTTTTACTGTGATGTTGTCTTATCAGCAATCTGTATAGTAAAGGACACTGTCTGATTCTTGATTACTTATCTATCAGTGGGCAGATAATCTCTTGTGCATCACCTCCACTCTGAAGGTAGACAAACGCTATCTTCACCGCGATTTCACCTTTGAATGCATGTACTGATGACTCAATCATGATGCAGTCCTTCAGAAATCCCACTCCCTAACTTGAAAAAAATTTCTGTGGTTAGGTATTTGAGTTGGTAGGTGTGGGAACTCAGCATATCACTCCGGATGTCCAGAGTTACCGAGACTGTTGCCTTCTGATATAAGGCAAGGCGACCTGGTTCTGAGGAACAGCACGGCGACCCAAACTCTCCAGGGTCGCTCGGGCCAAGGAGCACGCAGACACCAATGTGGTGGACGGTCCAAAGGCCTTTATTATCTCATCTCGTGGGGTTTTATAATCTAGGGGGTCTTCTACGTCAGAGGGGGTCTGTCTTTACTATCTATGGTTAGTAAGGAGTGGAAAGTTACTGGGTAGGGAATGGAAAGTTACTGGCACTCGGTTTAGGGAGGCTACATTCCTATGATAATTTCTTATCTTAGGGGAACAGGGGGTCCTGCCTTCCCGTTTTATCACGAGATCTTCCGATCGCCTGTCCCTATCTACCACGAGATAACCCCTCGCCTTTTTCACAAATGAATGAGGTAGTCATATAGTAGGCACTGAAATGAGGTATAAGGTTGCAGTTCGACAGGGAAAGGGGTTTGGTAAACCTGAGTACGTTTTTGCCAGACAGGTTTAGGACTTGTGACTGGCAGTGTTCCCTGGTTGAATTCACAGCAGTTGTCGCTGGCCTATGAACAGGATGTTGGCCCATTCTAGGCGGGTCTGAACAAATGAGAGTAGCTTGTTCAGCAGGCATGGTCCGAAGGTAACTGCTAGAAGCAGCAATGCCAATGGGCCTATTAGGGTAGAAATCAGAGTGGTTAGCCATGGTGATTGATTGAACCAGGACTCGAACCAACCCTGTTGGGCTTCCCTGTCCTTCTGCCTCTGAGCCAGTCTGTTTCGGAGTTCCGCCATGGAGTCTCTTACGACTCCTGTGTGGTCTGCATAGAAGCAGCACTCCTCCTTCAAGGCGGCACACAGGCCTCCTTGCTGCATGAACAGGAGGTCCAGTCCTCACCTGTTCTGCAAGACCACCTCCGAGAGCGAGGAGACTGACTTCTCTAGAAGGGAGATGGATTTCTCGATCCTTTGCAAGTCCTCATCGATTGTCATTTGCAGCTGGGACAATCCTTGGTGTTGGGTTGCTAAGGCTGAGACACCCGTTGCCGTTCCTGCTGCTCCTAGACCGAGAAGCATTGAGATAGTTACACCTGTTTTATTTCTCTTCTGTGGAGCCGGCTGGGTTCCTTGAAAAGGTGATACACTTCTTCGTCTGAGTGGTACAGGACCCTAGGAACAATCAGAATTTGGACACAAAAGTCGTTAGAGTCATCGAATTTGGCAAGGAACACACAGGGACTCACTCCAGATCACTGGCAAACCCACATCCCAGATGCGGATGGGACTACCCGCTTATTGTTTTTCCTGTTGGGCTTGACAACCTTGGTGCAGACGTTGCCTTTCCGCCTAGCTAGGGTTGCATTGCCAAAGCATCTGCCCCGGCCTGTGACTTGACTCAGGGTGATTCCTTTGCGAGGGTTATCCCATCTGCACTGGTGAGGGGCGTCGGCTGTGGAGTAACTGAAGGGAGTGTTTAAAGTGACTCCTTCGTAAAAGGGGGGTTTGACATCGTAACAAAGCCAGCAGGATTCGGTTAGGTTAGGGTTGGATTCGTTCAGGGATACAAAGGTACATACAAAGGATGGGGTCTGAGTCCAACCCGGCTGAGCGGCCTATCTGAGAGGCTTCCGCATGGCCAGTCAGGACGTTGCTGACCCTTGTGGGCAAGGTTTTGGGGTAGGTTGCGTTTCTCCCTTTCGGCACGCTTTTAATCACTTTGTTGGGTCCGACCGCTTGGGGCGCCGACGGTTGGAGCCTAGTAATTCGCACATTCACCCTCTCTTTCAACCCTTGAAGGACTACTGTCCACATTCTGCCTATGGCCCAACTGGGGTGATGTGGCTGCAAGACCGTCATGTTATAGCTAGTACATTTCCAAATTTTTGGGACTTTATGGCGATTTCAATAGAAGCTTCCGTGAAGGAAGACGGGTGTTTTGCAGCCGCTGGGTGCCCAGGTGAACTGTAAGAATTTGTCGGGCTCTTGTGGATCCCACCCAGGCCTCAACGGTCTGGCATCTGTAACAATGGTTTCACAGCCCCAGTGCCCCCAATATCCCCCCCCAGGTGATTGCAGTAGCTTTTCCCAGGGTTTGAAGCTGGGCACCAGTAGGATAGGTACATGTGTGTGGTGTGTGGAGAATTGGGGTCTACCTTTGGTCGTCCTGGAAACAGGTTGGTGATGCGGAGCACAAAGGATGGGGTGTTCGGTGTGGTGATTTCTTTGAGCACTTTGCCGCTACTAAGGTGTCACATGACCCACCTGAATGGCCGATGGGGGTAGTGGTCTGGGCTGGCTTGCCCTCTGGCAACAAGCCCCAACAGCAAAATCACACAGAAACACCTTTGATGCTTGGGTCTCACCCGTGCGGGTCTCTCGGGTGCTGCCTGGCGGCTTGGTGGTCTGTCACTTTCCTCTGGAATGGGGATGTACACGTCACAAGGATGTCCCACGAGCATGTCCTATAAACAGAAACTTGCAATTCTTGTCAGTCTCATTCTGCTCGTTATGAAGGTCAGGCTTAATTGACTTAAGTGGACACCACCTGATTTTGCCGTCCTTTTTGACAGCTGCATACCCTCGCCCCGTGAGCATCAACCTCCAGCCCCATTCCCATTCGCCTAGCTCGTTTCTAATTACCACCTGTGGGCCCTCCTCTAGTGTTCGGTTGGCCCAGTGTTTTCGAACGGGACTGTTTGTTTCATCTCCCCTAGGGAACTGATTCAGTGCTAGCAAAGCAGTTGCCAGCATACGCGCCTGATCTCCTGGGGGAATGGCATTGGCAAAGCCCTCTGCTTTCGCCAATACTTCTATTTCGGTTTTCAGGGTCTGATTTGCTCTCTCTACTGTGGCCTGCCCGGTACTGTTTTACGGGATACCTTACACTACTGTGATGCCCCATTTTGAGGCGAATTCTTGCACTGGTTTGGAGGTGAAATTGGACCCGTTGTCCGTTTTGATCTGCTTGGGGATACCAAGCCAAGCCATGGCTGTCAGCCAGTGTTGAATTGTGGCCTTGGAGTTTGTTTTGGGGTGCTGTGTGGCTATGATCATTCCGCTATAAGTGTCCACTGTCACTGCAAGTCATGCTCGGGGCTTCAGCAGTTGACACCAGGTAAAGTCTGACTGCCAGATCTCTGAAGGCTTGAGACCTCTCGAGTTGACCCCGCAAGTCCATAGGGGTGACTTCTGGCAATAAGGGCAAGTGGCTACCACATGTTTTGCGTCCACTGTCAGGATTCTGCATTTCTTCACCAGTGCTTTGGCTCCGATGTGGAGCGACTTGTGCAGTTGATGAGCTTCCTGCAACATCCATACGTTTTTTGCTGCGGCGTCCACTTTGTCGTTGCCAATCTGGAAGTAATCTTTGACTGGGTCATGGCTGTTGATGTGAATGACTGACACGGTGCCCTGTCGTGAGGAGAGTGCTTCTTCCAGCATTAGGGCTGCTGCTGATGTTGACACTCCTGGTCCTGCCATGGCTAGGCAAAGCCTTGCCACGAATATATGAAGTGTTATAGCCACCAGCTGGGTGCTTTTCCATGCCCGGGACTGCCCTCCCACTCTGTTCACTGGAGGGACTTCTTTGAATTGCCAATGTCCGGGCCAATGTGCTTGGGGAAAAATCGTGCAGTCTGATCCCGTGTCCGCCCAAAACTGAAACCCTATGACGTGTGGATCCTGACTGCCATAGAGGCGGCATGTCCCCCACACCATCAGGGGTTCCTTTCCTATTCTCATGGCCAAGGCCACCCAGGGATCCCGCTCTGGGGCGTCTCCTGCTGGCCCTGTACCACCGGCGCAGGTTGTGGTAGTGGGGGGTGCAAGGGTACTGATGGTGCTGCATAACTCTGCCATTGCATCGTAGGTGGGGATGCAAAATTGACTGCTCCCTGTGGGGGCATGGGGTATGAGGGTCCCCTGCCTCACTGGGGGTTGCTGTACCTGGGCTGCTGCATATTCCAGGTGGGAGGGGGCTGGCTGCCCCCTACCTCTCCCATTTCCCTGAGGCCTGGATCTGCATTCCTTAGCTAAGTGCCCCTTCCTTCCACATGCCCAGCATGGTCCCCTAAATTCCCCTTGGCGTGGTGGAGCAGCTGCTGATAGGCGCCTTGGCTGGGGGCAGTTTGCTGCCAAGTGGCCTGCCTGGACACACTTAAGGCATGCCATCACACTGGTTATTGCAGTGTGAACTGCTGCTTGGATGGGAGCTAGGTGTTCCTCCTTTGCAACGTGTCTGATCATGGCTGCTGTATTAGACCCAGATGGCAGTGACCTTAAAATGTCCTTGGTGGCTGTGTTGCATTGCTGGTGTAGGCAGTCTGCCAGCACGGGACCCTTAGCTTCTGAGGGTAATGAGGAGGAATCTAATGCTGCCTGAAGCCTGTCCACAAACTGAGTGAAGCTCTCACTCTCACTCTGTTTTATAGTTGACCATGGTGAAGGTTTGGCTACTACTTTGGAAGTAGCACGAATGGCTTCTCAGGCAGCCCGGGTGGTTGTCATAACCTCATGGGCCCGCAAGCCCTCAGCCTGGGCCTGGGGGGTAATCATAGTGGGGTCTCTGCCCATCAACCTCTGTATGCTGGAACCATGCAGTGGATGGTCAGGTCCCATTATCTCGGCTAGCTCCTTTATGCATTGATCCTCCCACTCTTTTTTGAAAACAATCATCCCTGCACCATCGAAAATCATCCTACACGTCTGCTTAATATCAAAGGGCAACATATCATCTCCTCCAAAAACACTGTCAATGAGTGTGGTAACCATGGCAGAATTAATTCCCTTTTCTGCAATCGCTTTAATGATTACCTGGACGTCCTTTCGATTAACTGGGGAATAGGTCCTTCGTTGGTTTTCGCCTGCCCCCCGCCACCAGGACCGGGAACACCAGATTGGCAGACGGGGCCCATTCCGCGCAAGCTATCTTTATTTTCCGCCAATCTGTAAGTGGGGTCTGGTCTTTCTCTGATAACCCCTTCACCCACGCGGGAGCGCTGCGACTAGAGACCTTATATGCTGCTGCTCTCACTCTGTTAAAGCTAGAATCCGAATCGGAGTCCTCCGATTCCCTCTCGAGCATAGAGCTCGAGCCTGAGTTGGAGGTCAAATGACCGAGCATTTCCGGGCTGCTCTGCCTTTTTCTCGGGGTCTGACCCTGCCCCTTCCGGTGGGGGTCAGGCCGTTCCCTCCCCCTGGGCTCCCCCCGCCTCCTGCTGGGGGAGGTCCTTGCCCTATAAGGACCTAATTTGAATACAGCGCTCTGACTGGTCTTACGCTCCACTGCAGGGGCCGCCCCTTCTCCCCGCTCACCTGCACACGCGTTGTTAAGCAGGCTGACTGCGTTTCCGCCCCCCGCCTCCTCCCTTCCACCCTTGCCATGCGGTTTGGCGCCATTTTCAAATGCATACGGCGGGTCGAGTTTTTACCAATCCCTATGGCGTCCGACAATCCAGCCGTTTCCCACGCCTCTTCCGCAAGCCCCTGCCAAAAGGACCGTGCGCGCTGCTCTGCCCCCTGCATCGGATCAGTGACCGGTGGGGAAGGGTCGGGTAGAGAAACCACGGATTTTTCGGAAGGTCCCGCGGTGAGGGCCAGGACGTGGCGGGCTCCACGGGAGGGTCGGGGGGTCATCTGGGGGCTCCGGGGGGTCTCCTGGGGGCTCCGGGGGGTTTGGACTCAGGCTCGGGGAGGGGTGGAAGACGCCCAGTCCCTGCGTATTCCCGCCTTCAATCCGATCGCTCTCAGAGGCGGTTTGCGTCGAAACCCCCACCCCCAGCTTTGGTGTAGCTAATAAACGTGTACACGCGGCTTTCCACGTCTCCCGTTCTTCTAGGGCCTCTTCTACTTTCCCCCACGCTTTGAGGCTTTTACCACTGTCTGAGGATTTAGTGTCCTCTGCTAAAGCGGCAGTGCACTTCTCCCACACTTCCGAATACAATATATTTACTGGACGTCCGATCGTTCTCAGCTCTAGGAGCCTTGCAATAGCAAGATTAAAATTCCTGAGCTCACATTTAATTCCCCATTGCTCATGAGCCTGACTTATGACCTTCGCTGTGGATTTCATGGTCCACACTGCTCCAAGGGCATCCCCTCCGCTGCACTAGGCCAGCTGTGCAGCCGCCGTCCTCTGTCCAGGAGAATCCCCGTTCCCCGGGCGCTGATCGGCTCCCGGGTTTTGGCACCAGTTGTTGCCTTCTGATATAAGGCAAGGCGACCTGGTTCTGAGGAACAGCACGGCGACCCAAACTCTCCAGGGTCACTCCGGCCAAGGAGCACGCAGACACCAATGTGGTGGACGGTCCAAAGGCCTTTATTATCTCATCTCGTGGGGTTTTATAATCTAGGGGGTCTTCTACGTCAGAGGGGGTCTGTCTTTACTATCTATGGTTAGTAAGGAGTGGAAAGTTACTGGGTAGGGAATGGAAAGTTACTGGCACTCGGTTTAGGGAGGCTACATTCCTATGATAATTTCTTATCTTAGGGGAACAGGGGGTCCTGCCTTCCCGTTTTATCGCGAGATCTTCCGATCGCCTGTCCCTATCTACCACGAGATAACCCTTGGCGGGCTCGGAAATCCTGAAATGTTGCCAGAAGTGCCTGGTGGTTGGATTTTGACCCTGCACGGGATGTGCCACCTGTATGAGGACAAGAGAATCACTTGAGGATAAGTGGTGTAAGAATTAATTATTCACAGGGTGAAAATACAGGTTTTAGGATTTTGGTACAGGGGGGTTATGGAGACAAGATGGAGGAATCAGGGCGTGTCTTGTCCTTCTTCTTTCTTCTTCTTGTCATCCATCTTCTGTGGTGATGTTGGCACTTTGGGATTGGTTCATAGTGAATGTACACTTGTTAATATGAGTGAATGGTATTGGAAAATAAAGGTAAATATAATATATGTAGTTTTTAGTATAAAAATAGACAACCACCCAGTGGGAGGTCAGTGTGCCCTTGGCTGCCTTGCTGGTCAGAGTCAGACCTCTGTCAGGCTGGAAGAAAATTTTGTAGATAAGAAATAATAAACAATACTGAAGACTGAAAATCTGAAGAGTGCACTCGTCCTTTGGAGCGCGGGCTCTCCCAAGGCCATCCTACGCGTGACCAGGCAGAAACAAAAGCCGGACTCGTCAGATAGGGTACATGGCAAGACAGTGATAAAACAGAGAACAAATAACAGATGGAAGGTATTGCGGTGATTTTTGAGCATGTCTTTCATTTATCTGGCCCTCTCTCTTCTTTGCATTAGTTTTTATTAGAACTAAAGCATTTTCAAGGGAAAATAGCCTAAGGACTATCTTGATTATTTCAGACTGCAATAACTAAGAGATATAAATTACAATGGATCAGGAAAATACTTCTCAGACGGAATCTGACTTGGCTGCCATAGTGCCTAGCGTAACAGCATTTTCCTTCATTTAAATATGCCCTCATAATAAGCCTCCAGTTACTTCCTTGCACAAAAATAAAAATCTCCAGAGATTTCACATATCCTACCCTCAGAACAAAGACTCTACTGCAAATTTAATTGAAAACATCTCTAAAAAATACTGTTCTTCAAGGACTCTGACATTCCATTTTTTCATAGGACTGCGTAAGATGGGTGCTACTTCTTAGTGAAATGGACAAATGTGTAGCTTACTTGAAGAAAGATTTCAGAGTTAGAATCAGCACATGAAGTGAACAGGTATTCTCTCCTTCCCTGCTATTGATTGTGCCATATGACTTGAAAAATTACTAACCTGTCATTCCCTAAACTTTCCTATGTAAGAAATGAAGGTAATAATACTTTGCTTTTCAGATATATCGGATGCAATTACATGAATCGGACTACAGCAGGCATCCCTGCTAACAGCTACCAGAGGGGATTTGGAATTTGACCTATTACTGGAATCTATATTATACCAAACAATTTTCATAATATTCCATACCATAAGTCATTCCCCAAAGTCTGAGAACTGGTGGATCACAATTCACACCCAGATCCAAAGTTTTCAGTGTGCATTTCACTGGCAGATAGAAGCATGTTCTGAAGGCACATTTTCACTGCTCTATAATTCCCATGTCTTTACTACCAATGTTACAAGTTATATACATAAATCAAATCTGGAGTTAATAATGCCTTTCAAATGCCTCTCAGACTTTCCCAATACTGTCCCATCCCAAAAACAGACACTGAAGTTACAATACAGAATGCAGCTGGCTGTAGTTACAATGTTGACACAAAACAGGTAACAGACCAGCTAAAAGCATGCACTCAATGTTTTGACAAATGAAAAGCATTAAATAATTTTGTATTGTAAATGTCACCTCTACTCCATACCCAAAGAACTACAAGTTTGAGAAAAATCTCTTGCAGATTTTATTTATCTGACTTTACTAATGAATCATTGAATATGCAATTTGGGCTCTCCCGAGTTCATACTTAAAACTAGGCTTTTGTAAGACATGAAAAAAAAAGCAAGCAACGTCATGTGTCCAGCTTTGAGGAAAAGATATATTGCTAGGGCATTTTTTGGTGGGTTTTTGGTTTGGATTTTATTTCTGGGGTTTTAGTTTTTCTTTTTTACTTAATAGAAAAGAAATATGGAGGTCATATTTTAGCATTTACCCAAATTGTTACTCAGGTTCTTAGGAAATGTTTTTGCTGAGTTTTTTTTAAAGGTCAAGGTTGAGCTCTCTGAGATTATCTGGTAAAACCTTTTGTTTTCTGAATGGCTATACCCCTTTCTCATTAGTTTAATTATGTAAAATTGAGTATTTCTTTATTCTTTGTAACTTGAAAATATTTATGCTTCGAAAGATTTAGCAAAATACCTACGTTAGACTAGGAATTCTTATAAATAAAATTAAAAAAACTGAGGGGCAAGAAAAGATACAAGACAAAGAAACTAGATATTCTAAACCCATTTCTTGTTTATTTTAGTTGCCCATAGGACTTAATTCTTAAATATTAAAGTACTTAATTATTCCAAGTAATGAGTTAAATAGTTTCATTTGGATCTGCTTGTCTGCTTGAACCCATGATGACCCTCAAATAACACTTCATGTGGGTTTCTTCTCTAGGAGATACTGCAAACCTGATATATCTTCATTATCATGTAATGTAAAGAGTATCTCACTGGACTTGCCAAATAACACAATTGTTTCAGAAATAGAGTAACCAGTGATTCATTGTGGACATTTTTTAGTACTTCCTGTTACTAAAGAGTGTAAAGCAAAGCTGCATCCCAAGGCAGAACGTGTCCTTGAAGAAATGCAAGTGAAAGATGACAGTCCACCTTCAAAACCTCCCCTTTTATCTGTGTATTTCTATCTCAGCTAACACATACCGTAGAAAATGCAGTGTGCCTGAATTCCCCTAGCCAGGGGAACTCACATAATAGAAAATACCTGCAGTCATAAAAATAGTTTGTGCCTTAATTCCCTTTTATTTTGATGTTCCATGTTGTGAAAGACAAATAGGACCCCCACTTGACAGAGGATTCTAATTTGGTTAAATTATGCCACTAGCAAGTGAATTGTCAAGGTTTGGGCCTGGCAAAGCCAGAGCCCCCATGAGTACACCTTCTCCCCGGTGTCTGCTATGAGATGTGACCAGGAATAAACAAAGCAGGCTCCAACTTCAACATACAGAAAAGTTTATTAACTAAGCTACACACAAACAATTACTAAACTACAAAACTACACACAAAAGAGGGAAAAAAAAAAAACCACGAGGAAAATGAAAACCTCACAAAAAACACTCTCCCCCTCCTCCCCCCTAAATTCCCAATACAATACATCCTCCAAAATCACCAATTCTAGGTCCAACACCACCCTTTAGATTGCTCAAACTTTCAACTCCTCAAGAGCAGAGGGAGTCCTTCCATGTGTCATGGTGGCCTCTTCCATCCTTGTTCCGGTGCTCTCACCACCAAACAGGGATCAGGGCTGCTTCCAGGGTTGTCTTTTTTTAAGGATGCTTTGTCCAGTTCCAGAAAAACACAGTATCTCACCTTCTCACCTCTGGGACATCCGTCCCCCCCATATTTTATATACCCCCTGGGGCCGAGGGGTACCCACACTGAATCTTCTCTGGCACTGGGACATTTCTCCCCCTGGACTCAGTCTCTGTATCTCACGGAAACATGGCTCTGTCCATGACTACACAAAAGAGTCCAGCATAAAATGCCACTCCATCTTCTCCATTCTTTCAACATCTCTCACTCTCTCTCTGGTCCAGACCTCCATCACTCGTTCATTTCCTTTGTCCTCCTCCACTCTTATCACTCGTCTAGGAAGGGTTAATGTTCTGTAAGGCTTTCATTGTCCAAAAAGGGTTAAAAAACTCCTCCAGGCGGCTGGACTCCTGGCTGCACACACCCCCCCCCCCCCCCCCATCTCCTCAGCCGGCTGCCTGCTGCCAGCACATATTTAATGAATTTCAAGGTAACACAGGCTGCACTCACTCTCTCCCTCTCTCTGTCTGTCTCCAAAGGGGGGGGGGGGGGGGGGGGGAATGGCTGCCCGATGTCTCTTGGGGCTTTCCACCCTTCCATCCTCCAAGGCCTCCTTACTCCCATCTCTGTCCAGGCCCAGGCCTACCGCATGGCTGCCCCTCCCCCGCCCAGCAGCAGCGGCTAGACGGGGGAGAGATCCGAACTCCGTCCCTCGAAGTCCCAAGAAAGTCTCCCAGGCCCGAAGCTCTGCTTTTAACCCCTGGGTGTTCTCAGAGGTGTGTCCTAAAACCCACTGGCTACCCCAGGTGCCAATATCAAAATCCAAGTACCCATTGGTTTGACCACAACATCCCAGAATTCCCACTTCTTCCTGGTCAAACCCCCACACTGTTACTAAAGAGTGTAAAGCAAAGCTGCATCCCAAGGCAGAATGTGTCGTTGAAGAAATGCAAGTGAAAGATGACAGTCCACCTTCAAAACCTCCCCTTTTATCTGTGTATTTCTATCTCAGCTAACACATACCGTAGAAAATGCAGTGTGCCTGAATTCCCCTAGCCAGGGGAACTCACATAATAGAAAATACCTGCAGTCATAAAAATAGTTTGTGCCTTAATTCCCTTTTATTTTGATGTTCCATGTTGTGAAAGACAAATAGGACCCCCACTTGACAGAGGATTCTAATTTGGTTAAATTATGCCACTAGCAAGTGAATTGTCAAAGTAGGGCAACAAAGCCAAAGGCTGTCTGACGTAATTCACACCTAACTCATCATTACATTTGCCCTTTCACATGCATGGTATCTTGTTCCTGTTACTACAAGTTGCATATTGATGACAGTAGCCCTTGATCCCCTGTGCTCTTAGAAAAAGTAATTCGATCCAGTAGCTCGAATCAATGTATGCTACAACATGCTCTTGAAGTCTAATATTAGTAAATAGATAAACAAGGAGCACATGAGGGAGAGCAAAAGGAGAATTTTCTTATGTTGAAGGAAGTTGGAAGAGTAGAGGGTTTAAATATGTGGATTTTTACAGCTTATATTCTAAAAAATTCAAGTATATAAAATAAAACTAGATATTGTACATCTCGGCATCTGATTATTTTTAATTGTTTACTTATTTTTCAGAAGACAAAAGAGTCAAGTCACTGTTGAACTAATAACTGTAATTTATTGGTAAAACAAGTAACTTTTTTTTCTTCTTTCATTGTTTATAAATTCACTGTGTTAATATTCTGTGAAATCTGTGAAAATGGAACTTAACATAATGGTCTTCCAAAAACTTATATCCTGTAAAGTAGATCAAATTTTACTCTTAAATATATTTCTTTTCTTTTCCAAATGAAAGGACAGAGGGTTTCTTCCATTCTCACTACACACAAATCTCTAGTAGTAGAAGCTTAAGTTATTGTGATGTTATAGTTAAATTATAGCTTAAGTTACTGTTCCTAGCTGATGAATAATTCTCACTGTTAATCAAAAGCCACTACAATCACTTGGTTTTCTTTGCCTCAAAAAGAGATCTGCTTGAGTAAATTTCAGAAAATAGAATAAACTATTAGGTAAAATATCAGGATGCTCACTTTGTGTCTCAACACGTTAAAGAGTAAGGAAAAAATAATTCAGAAGAAGAACCACAATTTGGGCAAAATATTCCACAAAACATTTTTAAAATGTTTACTGTAATGTTGAAAAAAATACCTCTTGTCAATAACATAAAATCATTAGAATAATAGTTTCTTGAAGTAGCTGGTTACCATTTCAGAATGCTGTAAAGTATACATTACTGGAATATTTTGGCATTTTGTGTCTGATTTTCCAGGTAATATGTGGACCTTTGAGCCCAGTTCTTCTGGGCAAAGACTACAGTCTCTGTAAACCTTTATTAAATAAGAAAAAAATAATATAGTATGTATAACACAATACCTGAATACAGGCAGCTCCAGACTTCAGCAATTAAGATTGAATACTCTCTAAAAATCACAAATATTGGAGTTTAATTCCTATTAATTGTTTTTACGCAAATGAATTTGCTGTGATGTCATCAGTTCACAGTACCTGTCTAAAGATCAGACCCGAATGGCAAAGTAAAATCTTGACACTTTCTCAGATATTACTTTGCATTTTCCTTGAAAGAGGCAAAAAATACTCAAATTAAGTACAGTAAAGAAATAATCTCTTAACAAATGTCCCTGGTTTTTTTTCCTACACATTTGCTTTGACTCTGTTTAGCAATAGCTGAAACTCTAGATACAATGAAGGTGCTTACCATGCAGACATTTTTCCTAACCTGACTCTTAAAAATCACCAATTTGATTTAGCAGACAAATAATCCTGACAAATAAATGCAGTACTAAACAATCTTAGCTGCTTAAAAATATTATGGATTCAAAGGACCATGAAGAAGTATCTCCAGATTGAAATCAAATTCCTTAGAAACTAGGATTTCAATTAAAAAATTGACTTGACTCCAAGCTGAAACACAAATATCCATTTAATCCTGTTTTCCAGGGATTATCTCTTCCATACAAAGGAAACAATTTTCCATTATCATTGTCAAAAACCCCTTTATTTCTGTGTTTGTTTATATTTGAAGGCCATATTTTTTTCTCATCTTTTTTCTGTTCTGTACTGACTGTCCTTATAAAGGCATACCTTGAAAGTATACCCATTTCCATTGACCTTTAATTTTCAATTTTTCTAAGGTGTCAAAGCTGAGCATAGGTGCAGGAGCATGAATTAGAATCAAGCAATTGCCACTTTTCTTGCAAATTGACTTTTTGTTACAGTTGTAGCTCAGATGAAGCAAACAAAGAAGCCTATCCCCTATCTTTATATTTGGAATCCAAATGAAGAAAAATTTTTCTTCCTTTTACTCAAATTTTCCCTAGAAGGCAAGAAGGCAAAAATATTCCAATAGCAGGTAGAACCAATGTTAAAAAGATATTATTTTGCTGAGTATGACTGCATTCTTTCACATAGAGAAATAATTAAGATCACATCTGGTGAAATACACTCAAAATTTATTGAAATTGACTTAAGAACACTTTTGTGTGGAATAAAATTTGGGAAAGGAAAATATAAAAGAAATTTCCTCTGTAATTTGGTCTAGAATGGAGGATTAGGTCTTGAACACTTTTCATTAAACATACGATTACAATAGATGACTAAGCCAAAAGTCTTATTTATCAATAGAAATAAACAGCTATAGAGAATTTCTCCCATTATTAGGCTTATTTTGGGAAAAGAGGAAGACGGTATCTATACATCCCATCAGTAAGGGAGGTCAGACTTCTTCCATTAAATTAAAAGCCTTGGAGTTATCAACTAACAGTAACTTACATAATAGTTGCTGCTGCTCTTTACTGTAGATCATGTTTGTGACTTCTCTGAGGATTGTAGAGTGCATGCAAGTATTTATTGTGCTTTCCAATCTTCTAATCCAAATTCTAGGATTATTATTGTAACAGGACAATTTCAAGGCATCTCCACAGAAATTAAAAAAAACAGATCAGGAAGGAAACATCCAATGCCAATTAAAGGATACATAGAAATCTATAGAAGTGGCTCCACAGAACAATTAAAAAAAATACTACAATCTGTTTATTTCTCTTACTTGTGAGAAGAAAAAGATTTTCCATCCTACAGAATGAACCATTTTGCTTTTTTTTTCCCCTTTGCAATGTGTTTTGAATTTTTCCCTTTGCAATGTGTTTGAATTAACCTCAATTTCCAAGATAAATATTTTCATGTGTCATATTTTCTAGAACCACTGGTTTATCTCTTAATATACTTACTCTGGGAATTAAAGGAAAACTTTCCTTCACTTCAGAAACTGGAATAATATACCCAGCTACTGTATTTTCTAGAGGGTTAGCTCTGTCCTATTGATCTTCATTTATGGATCTGTTTGGGTTTTTAAGCCAAACTATAATTTTCAACATGAAATGGTAAATGTGGTTTGTGCAGAGCCATTTGAAAACAGGACTGTTAACAAGTAATCTGGTTTAAACACCCTTGTCCTCACAGAATAGGAGCTGAATCACCATGAGCAGTGTCTGGTAGAAAATTGAGCTAATGGTCTTGTCTTGTTCAGGAAACTTGATTTTTCTAATTTCAAGATTAATAACATCAGTGGGCAGGATTCATGAGACAGATCCCCAGAGCAGTAGAACAGCCTGAAGACAACAGATTTCTTATACCTGGCAAAGTAAGGAACATGGTGCTTTGCTAAAAACCTGGGCAGTAATTTCTTTCTTATTCTCTTAAATTAGAAGCTCAAAAATCTTTATCCTTGTCCATCTGCCAACATCAATTAAAGTGAGTATTTCTCATCAACACCTACTGACTCAATGCATAAAAGATTTTTTCTTTCCATGTGATTATTTTCTCTACTTTCAGGTCTATAGTAGTTGAAAAACAGATGTCAGTCTGAATTTCAATTACCACAGCCCAAGTGCGGGCAAATTAGACATATTTTCAGTAGTAAAAATGTCTTAATGTCAGTTCTCTTGTCTAGTTGATGGTGCTCTTCCTGAACAAGTTTATATACTTGAGATTTTTATTACAACAGAACGAGCAAGTCATGCACAATTTACTAACAAATAAAGTCAAAAGGGTAACACATCTTAAATCTGGAGAAACAAATAACTTTTGCTGTGATGCCTTAATTCTCAAGCATTACTAGTCCATTTGCAGACTTGTATAAAATACATATAATGCTTTAATCATTCACAATTAAAATATTATATTCTGCTAACTGAAAGGGATTCTTTTACATACAGCTTTATTCTTATGTCCTCAAACACAAGGGCCTACTCAGGACAACCTCTATGTAAAAGTTTGAGTGACCATTTGAATATCCATTTAATCCTGCCACTGATAAAGAAGTTAATTTTTCATGAATGATGATATGACATTGTGCCTCAGTGAAGCAGCATATAAAAAATTAAATGTGGGAAAACTGACTGGACTGAAAATTTTACCTCAACTCAACTTTATCCAAGGTTATCAGATGCTCCAAGGGAGAGCAAGATTTGCTCTGGCACCTGTGTGAAATATCTTGGCCACTATTAAACATAAATGCACACTCAGCTCAAAGACAGTGGTCTGAGTGGGAAACTCATCGGAGTACTTACAAGTTACCTGTGTAGGTCTTCCTACAGTATTAATCTCTGTAACATGCACATTATAAAACAAAAAACACTTGGCATTCTGGAATCTAATTAACATACCACTAGACCAGAATTGCTGTAAGCTTCAGAGTGCATCTTTAAATTTATCATAGAATGGTTTGAGTCAAAAAGGACCTTAGAAGTCATTCCAACCCCTCTGCCATGGGCAGGAACACCTTCCACTAGACCAGGCTGCTCAGAGCTGCTCAGAGCACCATACAACTAGGCCTTGAACACTGCCAGGAATGGAGTAGCCATAACTTCTGTGGGCGACCCGTTCCAGTGCCTCAGCACCCTCACAGGAAAGAATTTATTAATATTATCTATTCTAATTCTACTGTCCTTCAGTTTGAAGCCACGGGCCCCTCATCCTGTCCCTTACATGCTTCTGTAAATAGCCTCTTATCTTTCTTGTGGATTCCCTTTGAATACTGGAATTCAGGCTGCAATAAGGTCACCCAGAAGATTTCTCTTTTCCAGGCTGAACAATCCCAATTCTCTTAGCCTCTCCCCATAGGAGAGGAGCTCCATCCCTCTGATCATCTTGGTGTGCCTCCTCTGGACTTACTTCAACAGCTCCATGTCCTTTCCTGTGCTGGGACCCAGAGCTGGAGGCAGCTCTGTCAGGGAGGTGTTACCAGAGTGGGGCAGAGAGGCAGAGTCCCCTCTCTTCCCTGCTGCCCACTAGACTTTGGATGCAGCTCAGTGCTTCAAAAGTTACATGCATATAATAAAACATATAGCACAAAAATGCCTAGAACTTCTAACCAAACACAAAGATAATATTAGAACTTACAGGCAGAACACAGGCATAGATTTGGCACAAGAGCAAAACCAAGTGGTTCATCCAGCATCACCGATTTGCATCAGTACAAGGACTACAGTCTAATCAAGTCTCAGACATGAACCTTGCCAAATAACACCTCCGGTTACACAAGCATTGTGCCTCTGTTTAGAGAATAAGCCCTAGCTCTGAAGCCAGTTGGACTGGAGCTGGTTCAGGGCTCACACAGCCTGATCAGACTAGAAGCATAGACCAGGAGTCTACACAATACAAGCTATTAATGTAGCCATGGATTTTATTCCCTTTAATACTGCATTTTCCATATTACCAACATGCCTGATTGTTTTCCTTTTGATTCCTCTCTTTCAAGTCCTTCCTTATACAATTTAGGAGAACAATGAATGTTTAAAATAAAAAATAAGATGTCTTTGTATGGTGGGTCAAGGATACATAAGGCAGCCAAGAAATTTGACAAACAGCTGCTATTATTTGTCCAAAGGCAGTCAGAACAAGAATAAACTGGCTAGTTTACACTTGAATTGCTACTGAGCAGTATTTCAAAATCATGAAGTGTTTTAAAAAAAAATTGAAATCCTTGGAAAAAACAACTCTGATTTCAACAACACTAATACAAGACACAAGAAAACATACCAGGCACATACAGTTGACATTTTGTATTTGAAACATTTTGTGCCATGATTTGGTAGGTCTACAAGGACTATTCCAGATACTCTATAGCTGCAAAATGTGGGCACAATGCCATACTGGTAAATATTCTATTTTGGAAAACATTCTCACTTGTTAATCTAATGAGTCTATGCTTTTTAATGCAAAACCTACTATCCTCCTTTGGTGCACAGTGTGATTGCAATCCTGGCATCCTTATTTGAGCAAATATTTCATCATCTTATAAGAGTCTAACAAAACAAAAAAGTATTTTATGATCACAGTTAGACTTTTCAGTTTTCAGTTCTTCGATATGGAGTTCTAATCTGGTTTTTCCTTTTTTAAAAATATAGTAGAATACAATATAATATAAATATAATGCAATATAATATAATAAAATATTATTCAATACAGTATGATACAATGTAATATGGTACAATATAATATGATACAATGCAATATAATTAAACCCATTATATTTATAATTTCTTTGCAAATAATTCCAAAGGCATTCAATAATCTCTTTCTACAGGGAAGTAATATCTTTCTGTTCAAATCACCATATAATTTTTACTAGGCTCTAATTTGTACTTATGGTTTAAATAGGTTATCATCACTATATTCATAGTCACCACAAGGAGTTGCGGCAACAGTCAAAAAACCCCTCAAAATTACTCTCTCTGACATTGCTTTTAGGAGTGATTTTTAAACCATTTTTCATTATGTGAGTTGAAAATTTCTGCATTTCATTCTTCTTATCAGTTTGGTAATTCTACAGAAATACTGAAATTTCCTTTCTGGAATGCTTTCTGCATTCAGTAGCTCGTACTGAGCTGAATTACATTGAATTTTGTTCTTCTGCCATCAAAAACCAGCAGCAAAACAAGCCTGAGTATCATACTGAAATCTAATTTTTACCTTTACTCCCTTTCTTACATACATTCAAGAACATCAAGCTCAAGCCTATTCAAGAGGACACTCTGCTTCTATATTCATATTCTGAGGCTGTAACCTGGAATAAAATTAGGAAAATAAATCTAACTCCTTGTTCATAAATGTGATTGTCAGTGCTATTTTATAACGTTTAATACTTCCCTATTACATCCAAGAACAATAAAGCCTTTCAGTGCCAATTATGCTTTTTAAGACCAAATTTTACCATTTGTTAGTACAACTCGAGAGTAAATTAACAGACTAGCTAGATAATCTCAGAACATGTCTGATTTCACTGGTTATATTGATTAATTATTTTGATTAATATTTCTGGGTTCTACTTTTACAACAATTATTTGATTTTTTGAAGCAAGAGAGCCAAGTGTGAGTAAAACCATTTCAAACAGTTACCCCTACAAAATTAATAATTTATTTTAGTGATACAGATGATTCATTTTAATAATTTTATAAGCTAAATAATTCATCTTCATTGACTTAGTTTCTAGAGCCTAATTATGTGAGCTTAAGGCAGTTAAAATTGGTGTTCTTGTCCAGTAAAAGCACTCTCACACATTCATCACTTACAACCTCTGTGAACTTGAGCTATCTGATTTCATGTCTTGGTCTTTGTTTGATTTCCAGGATTGATATTTGGGGGTTTTAGGAACACAAAACACTTTTGATAGTCTAATGATTCCAGAAAGAGTTAAGATAGCCCATCATTACCCCAAGAATTCAGACTGACATACATTAAATTAATTTGTAAGGTACACACCTTGTACATATAATTCCTTTTCACAGTGATCTGTACTAAGATTTAGTGAATGCAGTGTTCATCTTCATTTTAATATAAGCTTTGTTATTAAATGTATTCACTCAAGAGTGAAAAGCAAGTGAGGTTATAAATCTTGGTTGATATATATAGATGGAGAAATGTAAAGTCCTATCAAATACTAATAAAATTAGTTGATTTTTACTGTCTGTTGGTTTTTCATTACATTTAAAAAATTAACAGTCTTCTGCTGGGAGCGATATATATTCAGCAAAAGAATTAAATATAGATGTTACACTTAACAAATTTTCACTTTTGTCTTCAATCTCTAAGACCATCAATTCCAAAATTAGTTTGAATTATCTTTTGCATGATGGCTTCAAAATTCTAAGGAATTTGTTCCCCAAAAAAGTTTTCAATGGGCCTATATTATTGCACTGGCTGAAAATTCAGAACTCATTATCTTACTTTTGCAGTATCTTGTAGCAGCCACAGGGCCTGCAAGGCCTCCCTGGCAGTCAGGTGCCCAAGATGAGAAATGCCGAGTCATGGTGACTGGACCAAACAAGCCCCTCTTCCACCATCAGACCCTCATTATCTCTCTGTAAGATTATAGGTCATATTCACCTCTATCCTTATTATTGGACTGTTTCCCAAAACCCCTATACCCTTTCTGCGCTGTTCAGCAGAAGAGCTGTCACTGTTACCCTTTGCAGAAGCTGCCAATAAAGACACCTCTGTAGGACTTCATACAACTCATCTCCTCATACAACTCATCTCCCTGCGTCTGCCAAGGCACTTAGCAAGCGAAGAGCTGAAATCACTAAAGAGCTGAATTCACCAAAGAGCTGGTCTCAATTAAGAGCTGAGCCGAGCTGAGCTGCTTGCTAAGATTGCCTGTGGCTGGGAGCCTGCCTGAACAACCTGGACAGGTGCTTACCTGTACTTCGCTATCCAGACACCTATGGCAACCAGGGTTGGATAGACCCTGAGAATCTCTCACTGTAATAGTACCTTTATCCCTATATCATCAGCTTACTACTAAAATTAATATATATTCTCACTTTACAAACACTTACATTATAGATACAATATATAGCTATATATAGACAATGGCAGTAACATTTAGCAAACAGTGATATTTACGCATAGTTCTCACTTAACAATTAGTTCTCCCTGAGGTATATATTCTGTTGTTCTCTCTTTCTGTATTATCTACTATGTGCAACCTGGTTCTTGAGTAAAGACAACCCTACAAATAGGTTTGTTTGTACTTGAGGCAGAATTCATTATTCATGTCTTCTTTGACAAACTTCTGACATGTACTATTGGGACTTTGTCTGCTGTATGCAGGGGCTCAGGCTGGGTAGGGCCGGGCCTGTTTGGTTCGTAGAACATCACATTTTAATTAACTTGGTGGCTTTTGCTAGGTGCTGCTCTTAATTTTTGAAAGATCCCCCACTTAATGCTTTTAAAGTGTTTTTAACAGTCCATTGTACCTTTCCACTTGGCCTGCAGCTGATGCATGGTAGGGGATATGGTATACTTATTTAATGTTTTTTAGTCTAGGTGTGGATTAGGTTGCTCTTGAAATGAGTCCTGTTTGACTTAGTCTTCTCAGGAGTACCATGCCTCCTGCTGTTCAAGGCCCAGGTTGGTATTATGGGCAGTAGCATGCGGCACAGGGTAGGTATCTAACTATCTTGTGGCGGCTTCTATCATTGTGAGCACGTAGCGCTTGCCTTGGCGTGTCTGGGGCAGTGTAATGTAATTAATCTGTCAGGCTTCTCTATATTTATATTTGGACACTATTACACTATAGGGGCTTCACCTGCTTGACTTGTTTGATGTCAGCACAGGTTTTGCAGTTATGGATAACTTGAGAAATACTGTCCAAGTTTAGATCTACTCTTCAGTCTCATGCCCACTTATAGGCGGCATCTCTACCCTGATGACCTGATGTCGCAGTCAAGGCGGTCACAACATTAAAGCAGAGACCACAAGCACACTCAGTCTTAGTCTCAGTTGTCAACCGTTAGCACCGTTTGCAACCGTTAGCAACCATTGGCAACAGTTGGCAACACTTTATTAGTGAAAATGGCTGATACACTTTCCAGTTTTTTCCCCTCCAGTCGCAGAAGGCTCCCATCTTTCCTCTCTCGATCTCCTTGGTTCAGCTTCTTCCTCTTACTTCTCGCTCCTTTAGCCAACAGGCCCGCTGCTAGCCCCTTCCACAATTCCCCCTTTTTTGTTTTTGAACTGTAAATACAGCTGCTATGGATTTTTGCAGGGCTCTTTGCAAAAATCCAAGCAGAGAGGGGAAACATAAAATCACAATCACAACCATCAACAAAATTCCCATTCTTAATGCAATCTTTTCTTCATCCTGTTCTTCCTGTTCCTATTCTTCATCCATCTTTAAGTACTCCTGCATTGCTTAGCATAGTGCCCAGATTTAGCACAATGATTGCATACAACATCGCTGCTTGCACTTGGCCTAAATGTTGTTTTCCGGACAGTACACTGTGACTTTACGTGCCCCTGTTGTCCACAATTATAACACTTCGCTGAAGGTCTTAACACTGCAGAAAGAGCTGCCATTTTATGCTCACTTGAACCAACTTTCGAGCAAGCAGTAACCATTTCAGACAAGGTGGGTTCCCCAGGCAAAATGTCAATAATCTTTCTGCAATCTGGGTTTGCATTTTCTTTAGCCAATTGTACACACAATTTGTCTCGCAAAGTTTCATCATCTACTTGTTTCTCAATAGCGGCAGCAAGTTTTTCTGCAAACTGCAAAAATGGTTCTCTCATTCTTTGTTGTATAGTAACGTATTTCTGTTTTGGAGCTGCCATTTCCATTGTTTTAGTTAAGGCACTCATGCCAATTTGCTGAGCTTGTGCCAAAATCGAAGGATCCCACCTTGCCTGTAAATCTGGATTAGCAAAAGGCCCAGTGCCCAGCAGGGCATCAACACCCACAGCATGACGAGGGTCATGTTGAGGCAACTGCATATTTGTTAAAGCGGTGCGCTCAGCCACTTGCCTCCAAGTTTCTTGAAATACACCATATTGTACTGGCTGGAATAGAATTGTAGCAAGATGAGTGATGTCATAAGGTGCAAGCAAATCTGCATTAATCACACATATTAATTGCATTACCTCTGAGGAATTAATACCATATTGAGCTACTTTTGATTGGAGGTCTTGCACAACCCTCCAGGCGAAGACATGATGACTGTCGTTCTGTCCTGTTCCAGGAGCTGCTTTGAAAACTGGAAAAGCCATAGGGTTATCACAAGCAACATTAGCATTGGCACTGTTCTCCTGAGGTACTCTTGGAGCACCTAACCTTTCTATGATGTCCCAGTTCTTTTCTTCAACTGCTTTCCTCCTAACAAATTCCCAAAACTCCTGAGGGTGTCGAGGAAGCACAGTGACTTGACATGGAGGCAAAGTCCATGGGGCAGTAAGACTAGAGCTCTTAGGAGATGAAGAGACCAGAGCTCCCTGCCCCAACTCAAGTGTTACTGCGGGCGACTCATCACATGATTCACTGTTGCTGTCACTGTCAAGTAACGGAGGATATGGCCTTGCAGGTTGTTCAAGCATCTCAGAGGGGAGCAGGGGGGCAGACGGCTGGACCTTTCTCTCTGCTAAAGACATTTCAGCTAACTGGCGTAGCGGTGTAGTATATACAGGCACCATCTCGAGCTGCTGCGCAGGTGTGGAATAAGGAGGCTTAGGAGTCTGATAAGAAGAGGCTAGGGCAGGTTGCCTAGAAGTTTTGGCAGCTCTCCCAGAAGCCTTGGCAACTTTCCCAGAAGCTTTGGCAGCTTTCCCAGAAGCGTTGGCACCCAGCCCAGAAGCTCTGGCAGCCTTCCCGGAAGCTTTGACAGCTTTCCCATCAGAGCCCCCTTCTTTCTCAGAGGCCCTCCCGTCAGGTTCTGTTATCAGGCCTGACTCTTCGTCTGCATCTTGCTCCAATTCTCTCTCTATCTTCCATTCCTTTAAAGCCTCAAAGAGCGAGTTCCAGGTTACTGTTAAATCAACAGCTGTTTTATCTCCCGCTCGAATAACTTGCCAAAGTCTGTCCCCGACTTTCTTCCATGCCTTAACACTAAATGCTGTGTCGGGATCAGTGCCAAAATTCTGTGATTTAGCCCACAGCAATATATTACGAAGCTCATAGTCTGATGTATTTATTCCCTTATTTCTTAACAAAACTTTCCATGTAGACAGAACACATTCTTCCTCTTTAGATAAATTTTGTCCCATTATTACCAGTTGGTGGCTCACCTAGTTCCAGGTGTCTTGATTGGAGGGAATCAGGTCCGGACCTCCCTGTGGCTTCCACCTGCCACTCTCAGCTGCACCAACGCCGCCTCCCCCACCACGTCCCAGTGGGTCACGGTTGCCAATTGCTAGGACCCTGTATGGGCCCCCACCGACTATTTTCTTATCACGTCGGCGGTCACCAAAATGTCGCAGTCGAGGCGGTCACAACATTAAAGCAGAGACCACAAGCACACTCAGTCTTAGTCTCAGTTGTCAACCGTTAGCACCGTTTGCAACCGTTAGCAACCATTGGCAACAGTTGGCAACACTTTATTAGTGAAAATGGCTGATACACTTTCCAGTTTTTTCCCCTCCAGTCGCAGAAGGCTCCCATCTTTCCTCTCTCGATCTCCTTGGTTCAGCTCCTTCCTCTTACTTCTCGCTCCTTTAGCCAACAGGGCCGCTGCTAGCCCCTTCCACAACCTGAGGCATCATGAGCCTATGTAGCTAGGAACAACTCTCTTTTGTGTTGCTAATCTAAGTTTATTTTTGACACTTCTATCTTTGCAGCCTGATCTACCTGCCGATTGTTTTGGTGTTCTTTATTGGCTTTACTCCTGGAGACATGGGCATCTACATGGTGGACTTTTACAGGCAGTTCTTCCACCCTGGTAGCGATGTCTTTCCACTTATCAGCAGGCTAAATTTGTTTGCTCCTACACTACTAATTAACCTTTTTCCACTTTTCTAATTATTCTCACAGAGCATTGGCCACCATCCATGAATCAGTGTTGAGGTAGAGCTTTGGTCACTTCTTTCTTTTGTCTATGTCCAGTTGAACAGCTTTGCGTTCAGTAAGTTGGCTTGATCTACTTTCTCCTTTGGTGGCTGTTGGAGAATTTTGCTCAGAAATGGCTCATAGAGTTTTGTTCAGACATGCCATAATCATATACAGCTGATGGAAAAGTAAAAGGCAGCTGTGAGGAGCAAATTCTCACAGCCTGTTTCTGTAAACAGCTAAGTTCTCAGGCAGTCTTCTCATAACAGGTAAACATTCTGTCCTTGGCTGTTTTGGGAACAGACATGGAGGTTTTGAGAACCATTCATATCAGGGTGAGAACACAAATCTTGGTTTCAATAACAAACCACAGGTATTGAAAACAAAAGGAGGGTTAATGTTTAATCTGTAACCTATGATGAGCTCGGGTTTTGCAATATGTATGAACTTAATTAACACTGTTATAAAAGGTGCATGGTTTATCAATAAATTGGAGTTTGATGCTGATCAAAGGATGGGTCGTCTCCCTTCGCTTTCAATAGGTGGCTTTTGTGACCTGTTCTGCGGGGCTGCATATGGCCTCTTTCTACTTTTGTTTCATCTCTACGATGCAGCAAGAACCATTAGTAAAAAGCCCGTAATGTTTCTTCTGCTGGCAGTTGGTTGTACGTTGGAACTTCTTTAGCATGTGTTATTGATCGGTTTTTTTGTTAGCAAAACTAAAGTTTTCACCTGTAGGCTAATTTGTAATTATCTCTAAAATTCCAGGGCGATTGCACTTTCTCATTCAGGCTTGCTGTGTGATGAGGGCAATCTATTTGCTCTATGAGGTTATCAGGCATGGTGTATAGAGGGAGCTATTGCTTTGAACATCTACTTCAGTACTGATATTTGGGGAGCCAAGAGGAGTTGTGTTTTATCGCCAGCTGGGGTCTATGTACAAATAACGATCAGAACAGGACTGCTAGGAACATGCCTTGAGCTGTTTTATTTTCCAGCATCAGTGTCATTACATGGTTATGACAATGGGAAGATGTCATCAGCCCACATCCCAGGCAGCAGACAAAGAACTTAATGTTACAACTTACTTTATAAGTTTTTTGACCAATCGCACAAAGCAAAAGCACATTGACAGTAGTTCCATCCGATTGCATACGTACCTTCGGTTAAAACAATGCTTGCTTATTTTGAATACAATACCTAAAACACAATGCACAGAGCTCCATTATTAAGCTTAAAACTTCCTAATGTCTTAATAGACAGACTTTTCTGCAGCTTAGTGAGTTATTTTAGACATGTGTTAATACACAGACCATTATTCTATTTGTCCTTACTTTTCTACTTTTTACATAATTTTTCTGCTGACTTATTTTATAGCTACTACTTAGGTCTAATCAAAGTTCTGCTATCTCTGAGGCCTGTCTTTTTCAGTTTTCCCCAAACCCTCTGATTTTATGGATTTCCACAGTGTTTTAGTGCTGATGACCTCTGAGGTAGCTTGGACTCTTTCACAGGCTGCTAAAATTTTTCTTTTCTGTTGGACTGTAGTTGGCTTCAGACTCTCTGTGTAGCTTTGATTCTAAAATCTTAGTGGTTGGTTTTGAGTTTCACCAGGCACCTTCTGCCAAAGACTCCAGGACAGACTATGGCTCCTGGATGCAGTGTAGAGGATGTTTTTTACATCTGATCTTTTATTGGCTGGGCTAAGGGCTACTGCATGAGCAATCTCTTGCTTATCTGGGTAAAGGTTTATTGGAAAGTGTTCTTCTTGTGGGTGACTAGGTAAAGAGGACTCACAATTTGGTTGTACTCAGGAATATGCATTTTCTAAAAGTCTGCGTCGTCGAGGAAAGCTTGCACTTCTTTTTTGTTGGTTGGTGTACACATTGCTGTGATCTTGTTGATGATATTCGTAGGAATCTGATGCTGTCTGTCTTGCTAGTTTACTCTCAAGAACTGGATCTTTTGTACAGGTCCTTTAACTTTGTGCTTCTTGATGGCCAAACAGGCTTTCAGGGGCATCTGGATTATTTTCTTTCTTTTCTTAAACACTTCTACTGCTGTGTTTCCCCACACAATGATGCCATCAATGTATTGCAGATGTTCTGGAGCCTCACCTTTTTCTAGTACAGTTTGGATCAGTCTATGACAGATGGTAGGATTGTGTTTCCATCCCTGCGGCAACCAGTTCTAGGTGTACTGTACAACCTTCTACATGAAGACAAACTGAGGCCTGCACTCTGCTGCTAAAGCAATGGAGCAAAATGCATTTGCAATGCTAATAGTGGCATTCTACTTTTGCTTTGCACTCCAGCTCGTACTGAAGTTTTAACACATCTGGTACAGTAGAGCTTAATGGTGAAGTCATTTCATTTAAGGCATGATAGTCTACAGTCATTCTCTATTCTTCTTTAGATTTGTGCACAGGCTAAATGGGGCTGTTGAAGGGTGAGTGGATTTTGCTGACTACTTTTTGGCTCTTTAGTTTATGGATCATTTTGGGGGATCACGGCATCTTAAGTTGTTCATTACTGTTGGCAGTGCATTGTTGAGATGGTAATTGGTACTTGTTGCTCTTATACCTTCAGGAATCTTACTGTAGATGGGTTCTTTGATAGTCTAGGCAAGATGTTTAATTGTTTGACATCCTCTGTCTCTACAGCTGCTATCCCAAACACCCACCTGAGTCCATTTGGGTCTTTGAAATACCTATTTTGGAGGAAGTCTGTGCCTAAAATGCATGGAGCCTCTGGGCTAGTTTCTTCTACTCATTTCTAATTAGACCCACTTCAGCTTCTACTAAAGTAAAATCCTGTGATTCCCTTGTCATGCCAGCAATAGAAACAGATTCTGCTCTCACATGTTTTGATGGGATTAATGTGCACTGTGCACCAGTGTCAACTAAGGCTTCATATTTTAATGGTTCTGATGTGCTAGGCAAACGAATCTACACTGCCTAAAAACCACCATTTTCCCTAGCCTCTACCTGGCTAGAGGCTCCTCTAAGCCTGGTTATCCTTTTTATTTTGGCATATGTCTTGGAGGTTCTTTATAAGGCATCAGACATGTCATCATTATCATATTTGGCAGTTCAGCTATGGGCTACTGGAGCTGCTTTTCTTTTTTTTTTGGTGGAACTTCTTCTCTGAGTCTTGTTGTCTTTTAATTCAAGCACCCATTGTGCTAGAGCAGTAGTATATTTTCTATTCCACCTCCTCATATTTTCTCTATTATCATGCAGGAAGAACTACAGTTTAGCTTGTGGGGTGTACCTTCTCTCCCCATCTGGGGGACTTTTGCATTTGGTAGTAGAACTTTTGATCTGTATTACTGAGATTTGGAGAAGGTTCTCTTTGATATGTTTTCTCCTCAAGCCAGGTCTTATGAGCTCTCAGAGAAACATATCATAACCGAGATAACTCAGCTACCTCAAATAGCATAAAATCAGCAGGATAGATTCTGAGTTAATGTTGGAAACAGAAATGTTTTAATAAAAGGTAAAATAACAAGGTTCTTTACAGAGAAAACCCAAGCCAGGGGAAAGAGGTTCTTGCTCCTGCTAAAAACACTCCACAAAAGCGATTCTTTCTTTTGTTCTCTTCTTTTTCTGGTGAATTACTTAGGCAGGACATTCTGGTTTCTTTCCAGTTGAGTATCCTTAGGTTTGAGGTGAATTCCCCAAGATCCTATGAGGTGTCTTTTTACAAAATTGAGGAGACAAACTTCTGGGCTTTTTTCCTTTTTAAGGAGACAAAGGATAATTTCGTCACTCTGTCAACAGAGGGCACATTCCTACACCTCTTTAATCTCTTCCTTGAGTTTCTTGTGATTCTCCTCTATCTTATCTTCTAATTTCTGTGTATGTGTTTCTAAAGCTGTGATTCTTGCATGGGTTGGGCCCTGCACAGCATCTACATATGCTCGGAGCTTCTTCGCCAGATCAAGCATGGTCTCTTCCCTGTCATCCCGCTTCATTATTGCTAAAGTAGAAGTGTACTTTTGTGGCTTAAGTTGTATCGTTACTGATGTACATGGTCCTAAATCTGTCCTAATTTACAGTGTCTAGGTAATCTAAGAAGACAATCTCTGCCACTGCAGTTTCTCTTAAGTGTTGAATCCCTTGTTCTGTGGTCTTTTATTGGGTTTGCTGCATATAGAGATCGTCTGTGCACAGGTGTCTTTGTGCTATACTTCCCAGGACCCATGCTCAGAGATTGTGAGGGTCAACCCCTCTCATCATTCTTTGGTCAATAACTGGATCATGGTACATGAATCTCAAATGCCTCGCTTCAGTACCATCCAGGATTGTAGCCTTTCCTGCAGCCTCTCAAAGATGGACTAACTAACCAATTATAGATTAATTTGGTTGTTGAGTGTAATCTTTTTTTAGGTTACGAAGGTCCTTCAGAGAAATGGACTCAAGAGTGATCTCTGATTTTGTCTGAGTTCTTGGCTTTGAGATTCGTTCCTCCAGATCATTACTACCATCCACTGGACCATCGGTTTTAAATGTGTTTTCTGCTTGTTGTGGTAGGACCAACAGCTATTGGTTGAGGTTCACTGTTTGGTTTAGTTGCAGACGTAGGCTTACTGTCTGGTTTAGTTGCAGGCTTAGGTTCACTGACTGATTTAGCTACAACTTGAGTAGCTGGGATATTGGCTGCAGCTTGAGTGACTGGAATAGCTGCTGATTTATCTCCCTGCCTCCCTGCCTCTATCTGCAGCCCTACAGTATTTAGCAGTGGTAAGTATATGCCGGGTCTTAGCTTATTGCAATGATCTTTTTCTCCTTAGAGTCACTATGGCAGTTCTATTTTACATAATTCCCTAACTTGTCTGGGTTCTGAATTTGTCTACATGAAAATTCCCAGGCTGAGAGATCAGAAGATCCTTTCAGGGTTTGACCTATTTTCTCCCATTTTCTACGCTACTGAGGAATTTTACACCTCGGTTAGGGGTAATGTGGGAAATGGATTTGTAGAAAGTTCTCAGGGCCTGACAGCAGGCCCATAGAATATGCACCTGTATGCAAACTTTGAGATAAGAAATGCTGACTTAGAAATGCCACAAAAGAGGACAGATATTGTTGAGACAGAAATGGAGCTAGAAAAAGGATGGCCTTGCAAATAAGACTAGATACTTTGAAGAAATAGAACTATGAAAGATGCATTGTAGTAGGACCCACAAGAGGTAGTTTTAGATGATGTTTAAGATATCTACAGCATGGTGTGGCAAAAAAGCTGATAGGCCAAGAAATGCTTATAGTGTATTGTAATTAGGAAATAGCTGGCTTCTGGTTGTGATGGCGTGAATTATAACATCTGTATTGTCTCACTCTTCTCATGAGACTGAAAATGAAATAAAAGTTTTTAAAACACCTCTCCGTTGCCCCATCTCTGGGTATGGTCTGACAGGGTCTCATCAGCTCTTCTGGACAATTCAGCCTTCATTTTAGAGAAGTTGTAGACCATATAGAGGAAGTTTACCAGATTAAATACTAAGAAGGTGGTCTCTTTAATATATAGGGGAAACTGAGTGTGACAAATGGCCAGTCACTTTTGGAAAATTTTAAAGGTTTATTAAGCTTTTACAAAAAATACAACAAAAATAACTAAATAAGGAAAAATAAGGAGTTCCCCCCCACCTCCCGACCCCCTTCCCCATGACTCATTTTCAAGATGCATGCTTCACCTTTTATACCCCTGGAAGGTTGCATGAGCAAAGCCTGGCCGCTCCCAAAGTCTGTCAGGGGACTCTTCTTTGCTGCTTATTGGTGGAGACTACTTTCTTGTAACTTGATTAGAGGATCAGGTGTTGTCATGCTGCATCCCCCTAGCAACAAGCTTTTCCATTTTCAACTGCTTCATGCCTTCTTTCTACTTGTCCTAGATATGCCAGTCTCTGCAGTAATAACAGTACAGAGCAGGGAAAAGGGGACTATGTGGAGAACAGGGGACATCTAAAGAACAATAACATAACTATATATCAATAAAGCTTCTTTTGATATACACACAATATTCATCCCATAATTGCGAGAGCCAATCATCTCATTATCCGTTTATAACGCTGAACATTCTTAAAAGTGACTGAATGGATTCAAAGGAGAAAAAGGAAGGGAAAGGCTGAAAAGCCTCATTCCCTGCTCTTCCACTAATAAACAGGATGTAATTACCAAGAAACATTCTACTGGAACTGGGATGCAGGGAAGGATGAAGAGACTATATATATTTTGAACGGACTCCAGTACTTTTGTAAACTCCCTATAAATCATTATCATGGAGCCCAGCATAATAGTTACTCCAATCTGTGCCCCTCTACTGTAAAAGCTACATATTAGGGATATTATTGGGACTATTTTTGGATAAGAAAATAAACTTAGGGACTAGAAAGGTATTAATACCTCAAAAAGGCCTAGAAACACATGAAGGCTTCCACCCAGAAATATATTATGAATTCAAGCAACATGGCTACTGAGTGCTTTATCTTAATACAGAGTAAGTACAACCACAATGCAATCAGTACAGGTTTTTCTACTTTTTTGAGCTGTATGTTGGATGCCAAAAATTGTATTTGTCTTGGTTTAGGGCAAATTTTTGACAGAACCTCTGAATGGGTTCCTCTGGAAAGCACATTTAAGCAGATCCTCTCTCAACCAGTTTGGGAAAATATTTCCTTGGAGAAAAGTGGAAACAGTAATTTATTTAACAGGTAAAGCATTTACCAGCACAAAAAATTAACAATATTAAACAACAAAACTTCTTGCCACTCTAAAGGAGATGATAAACTTAGAAAGTCCCCTTTGTGGGCTACAGCTCAGCTCACTAGTCTCTTATCAGTTCTTCCAGTGCTGGAAATGCCACGGCCCAGGCCCGGCCTGGTGGGCCATAGGTGTGAGCTGCTGCTGCTCTTCTGGGTGTTTAGTCTGGAGCAGGTTTAAACAGGTCTAAAGAAAAACTACAGTCTAGGAAACTTTTTGCCTCAGCTAGTTAAAAACTAACTAAAAGTAAAGGAGAATTCTGTCCCACTGTCTGTCTCTCCACAGACAACATAGTCTAGGAGCAGGAATATGGAGGAGTCAGTGTAGTTTCTAAAAACAAACTGTATGCTTCTTCTTCCACCCCCCCTCAATTTCAGAACTAATCTTAAAGATGCAAAACTTATTTCTGGGCTAAACAGACAAATGGGGATATGAGCATTATAAAGTCCCCTTAGGACAATATCATAATAATTAAACTGTGAGTTATTGAATGGCCAAGACAGCCAGCATCACAGTCACTTAAACTGAAACTGCCTAGTGAAGTGAACTGTGATGCGTATTGGGGATATCTATCTCAGTGGTAAGTGGAGTAAGTGAATAAAATATTAGTATTTGAATATAAGCCCATAAGAAACTCTGGTAGTTCCCAGGCTTGAATTTTCCAAGATGAAGGGTTGAACTTAAATGTAATGACTTGGTGCCAAAAATTATTGTCTGGTCAATCTTTAATGAAGGAACATTATTGTGTAGTACATTAAACAACTCAGGTCACAAAGTCACTCTCACACAGTTGCAGTATTTGTCACTCCTGAGTTAAGCTCTATGACAGTACTATACTCTTTGCCAATGACTAACATACTATGCTGCTGCACTCTAATTCTTTAGAAGTAGGAGTTACTTGTAAAACAGTGCAAGTTTTGTTACACCTGCAAAAAATGCTTGATGCTGATCAAGGGTGATAGGCTGCTGGTAATGAAATCAGAACCTTTATAAGCCATCTCATAATACAGAGAAAAATACGTAGCTTCAGTATACTATATATACTAATATACTATATTATTATTATATATACTATGTTTTACCTTATGTAATAAGGTAATAAATGTAATAAATTATATAATTTAAAAACAAAAAAAAAAACCAGAACAAAAAACCCTCTCATTTATTAATTATAAATTCTGAAAAATAAAGCCTTAATTTCAGAAAATATGTTCCTTTTACAATCAACCATTATCTGACATTATGGGGTAAGATTGCCTTGGGTTTCTGATAGTTTTAATTTTATTGATCTATTACTCATCCATCAATTATATCAGGAACTCCAGTCATTTATTTGTTCAGGTTTGTGCCATTGTTTTCGCATTACCAATTTTTCAATTGTTTATCTATGTTAAGTTCAGGCACATAAATAGATAACTGATCTGAGGATTTAAACATATATCTTTCTGGAAAGAGAAAGCTCTCTTTGAGTTTCAGTTGTGTCAATGTCATAATGTAAATTGCATTAGAATTAATTTTTTATGGTGTTCCTTATAACACTGATGTCACACTAGAAAAGAAAAGCCTAACTATACGAACTAGAAAAGGTAAATGAGGATCAGATGTGAAACATTTGGGCATGTAAATTTTTAAGTCTTCACTCCTTGGAAGTACAGTAAAAAGCATTAGTATCACATCTTAAAAAATATGTAACTATTGAACTTATGGAGAACTTTAATTTTAAAAATTTTAAAATTAATTTTAAAAATTAAAGTTCTCTGGAAAATACATTTCTTATAACACCTTCATATTACAACTACCTAACTTACCTGATAATACTTGATAAAGGATATATTGTATTCATTACAGGCTGTTTAACCTTTCAGATTTCAGCTATTGTCTGATTTGGCTGTTTTAGAGAAATGATTTATGTTGTGTGATTTTCCTCATAGAAGATCCCTGTCCCCACTACTTGTGTCATCCACTGATCTCACTAAAATACCAAAGGTTTAATTTAAATTCCCCAAAGCTACTAACTCTTGGTATGCAGAAGAGTCAATTGTACTGACTAATGAGCTAATAATACCTTACAATCAAAATCAATGGTCATATTCCAATTTAGTTATCCCACTTGCAGCAGTGATACATGCTCAGGAAGTCAGTGAAATCAGAGGGTTTTTTATATTTTAAAAATAAAAAGGAGAAGAAAATTCTTAGAAAGCACATGGGGGGAAAAAATGTTATTTAGCTAGTCTACAACCTTCTTTAATTGCTGTTGCTGCAGCTTTCCTTTCAACTCATTGTAGGTGAGTCAATGTGTGGCATAAGTCATATACAATGACTCATCAGTAACAGGCAGTGTCTTATATAAAGGATACTGGATTTTGAAATGCCATTATCATTACCTGTATATGCAAGTGAAGTATTACTAATCTGAGATTGATGGGTGTCAGACCAGGACTCAAATATGAAGCTGGATATTTTCTTTTAAATCTAGATGGTTGAAAACTATCTATGGAGTAGAAGGAAGATGCAGTGGTTAGACATGAAAAAGATTCTCTCAGAACAAAAAAAAATTGTGGCCTTAAAATCATGATAGCCTGAATGTGTACATAGAAGATACATATGTATATATATATATGTTCATGCCAATCATGACCTTTCAGCTTGTCAGAAGCAGAAATTACTTTACTTAGTAATTTGAACTAAAAATTTAAACTACAGCACCTTAATTTAAACTATAGCAACCGAAGTTCCTTTATTTTTCTGTTGGAATCAGCACTGTGTCAGATCTGAATCCAGATCCTAAATAAGCAAGCAGACTGCAGGAGAACAGTAAGTTACCATGGCCTCACACTTTGCCTTTAATCATTGTTGTTGGTTTGTTATTTCTGCTAACAGAGTACTCAGGCTATATTGAGCATCTTCTCTGACTTTTTCTGCCACCAGCACTTACCCACCTTTTCAGGCAGCAACTAGAAACCAAGACATACCAAGGTTCTCTTATCAGTTTGTCCCTTTCCCCTGGTCCTATTTCTCAGGGCAGACAGCAAATTTTCCCTGCTGGAAAGACATTATATAAATTATGGCTCATTCAGATATGGGAAAGATTTTGTGGTGTTGTCAGATCTTGCCTGGTTCAAAAAACAGGTTCATCCTAATTTAGCAAATACTGTTGATCTTTATCTCTCTGTCTCAATTTCTAAATTTCAAATTTCTTAATTTTGGAAAGGATGAATAATTCACAAGTGTAAAAGAAAGCAATTGCGCTGGCAGAGGAGCCCACTGAAAATTTAGCACACAAAAAGTAGCATCTCACATTTAGATAGAGAGACCAACTCCGTATTAAGCTGCTCATCAACTTTCTCATTTTGTTTGTCCTATCCTTTAAATAAAGCTACCATCCAAATAAACCCAGTTTATAGTTTGGAGAGAGAGACAAGACACAATTGACTAACAGGCTGTGACACATGCCTGGGGAACACCATGGCAGCACAGAGATGCTTGTCTCTGCATGACCTTGGGGGAAAGAAATGCCAGGCGGCCAACACCCCACAGAGAGAAGCCTGCCAGAAGCTGCCAAACACCTAAACAACATGTGATCGCCCCTTATAAGGACATTAAGAAAGTGTGTTGCTGATGTGACAACATGTGATAGGTTGCTTAGTGAAAAACATCCAATTAGGAAATAGTGTGTCTTGAAGAAGTGCATAAAACCAACTTGTTTCTCTCAATTAATGTCTCAGTATCCCTGCCGGTCTGAGTCCATGCCCTGGTTGTTACAAATGGCATCCTGCATCAGGGACTTGATAGGCAAGTAGTGGCTGCACTGGTGACAATGAGTGGCTGAACTCCAGGCGGGCTGAAACAAAACCCAGTGGCTGAATGAAGCCTGTGGCGCTGATCGACTTTCCGCAGAAGAGAAGGTAAGCAGCCAAGAAATATGGGGAGCGGTGTATCCTGGGAACAAAAGGAGGTGTGGAAACCGATTTTGAAAAAACACAGAAGGAAAGTTGAATCTAATCTTGTTATGGGCTAAAGACTGTGATTCAACTTTAGATAGTACCAATGTTTTTTACCCTCAGACATGGGACTGTTATATTTTCCTAATTATCCCATTATCCAAAAAAAACCCCAAACAATATTAGAGGTAGCAGCAATTTAAATTTAATAGCTTAGAAAATATATAAAATCAGATACACTTGAAATATTGATAATATAATTTGGCTAAAAATAAGGAATAATTGTGTTTCAATAATAGTCCATCAGCAAAAAAAAAAAAAAAAAAAAATCGCATGGGGTACAGACTGCAGGATCCTTGGACCCCTGCCACCTGACATACAAGCCTGTCAAGCGAAAATTCCCCCTTATATGCCAGGTGTCAATGCCATCTCCTCCCATATTCGATTCATCACACTTCTACCTCCGCCCTCATCACCAAGTTCACCGCGCATGCTGCACCACTCTTTTAGGTGGTCGCACCAGTCTTTGGGGATCATCATTGTTGAAGGCCTCTCCTCTTCCTCAATGTCCTTTAATTCACCTTCGGGTTACACATGTGCACCAAGCTAGTACAATGTAAGCCAAAACTGACATAATATTATATTTAAGCATCAAAGCAATAAATCTCTTATAACTAGCATTTTCCTGGGACCCAACCAGATTTTTCTTTCTTTCTGTTAATTTTTAGTAACTGTTACCTCTTGCTTTTTCCTGCCTTGAACATCTGCAAGAAAGGGGGGGGGCAGTGTGAACATCTCTCTCTTTTTTTCTTGGCATTACACCTTTTAACTGTTTCATTATTTCCAAATATTAATTACTGTATCAACATTGATTACTGTTTTGATTTTGTCAACACATATCATACCTATTTACCACAGGATGTTTTAGGAGGCACTTTTTGGGACTGAGTTAACATGAGGTGACAAAGCGCTGGCAGAGCTTTTGTGTCTGTGGCGGACTGTGTGTGAAGCGCTCATGGCACATGCAGCACCCATAGAGCAGAGAAAGAAGGATGCCCTTTGCCGCTGTGACAGCTGTGCCAGCTCCTTCCATGTCTGCTCCTTTTGTGCTAGCATTGAACGAAATACAAATCTCTGATCATAAGTTTCTCGGGGCTGTGGAAGGAGAATCAGAGGATGGCCCCTGGTCCCCTGATCTGTTTGATTCTGGAAGGGAGCCTGATATTTTCACCCCTGATCTATGGGCAGTGGAGAGAAAAAAGAGGAGGATGCAGACTTATTGCATGCTTTTCTGGTTATTTATCAGCACAACCAACCACCTAGATGGGAAGGCTTGCCTTACAGTATCATAAAACAGCTGCCTCACACTGCCATAGATAATGGCATCAATGTCCCTTTTACTAGCCTTTTGGAAACCATGGTGAACTTGTATGATTTGGCACCACAAGACTTTACACAAATTGTGCCAATTATGCTGACATGGGTATACTATTCACTGTCTGGATGTCAGAGAGGAGAGAGCTTTGCACTGTTCAAGCTAGAGACAGTTTCTAGCAAACCCAAGGGCACATTTTGCAACCTATTGGTCCTGAAGCTCTTATGGGGGTGGGCCAATATGCACTGACTGATTTCCAGTGGAAGCACTTCGGCATTCAAAGGAACTTGTTTTATGAGCTTTTCATAAAGTGCCAGATGGTGGTCTCTCTACAACCTCATTTGTTAATATAAGAAAGAAAGCTGACAAACCTTTTATTAAGCTTCTAGATAAGCTAAAAGCTGCCCTAAAAAGCAAATAGCACCACCACATGAGAAATATTACTGAAGCACTTAGCAGTGGTAAGTGCAAACCCTGACTGTCAAAAGGTTTTACAGCCCCTGTGAGCCCCCACTGTCACAGAAATGCTTAAGGTTTGTCAGGGAATCAGCACTGCCAGCCACGTCATGGCTTTGCTTTCTGAGGCTCTCGCTACAATGAGTGTTCACTCTGGATTGAATCTTTGCTTTTCTTGCAGGAAGCCAGGTCACATGAGGTGTGAGTGCTCCCAGAAAAAAAATGAGGTTCTGAAGGACTAGGCATATACTTGCATTGCTGGAGGGAGTGGCATTATGCAAAACAATGCTGATCTAAATTTACTAAAGGAGAGAGAGGAACTGCTCCCAGCTACATCTATGGACCCTTTGGGAAACCACCAGCGGAGTGCCAGGAGGAACCATGCATGGAGAGTAAATCAGGCCCTGCTGCACTCATTGCAGCAAATGCCTTGTGAGCCCAAACAACAGGTGGTGCTGGCATGGACCTGGTCTCCACCATCACAATTATTCTTCAGGATAATGGTATGTACTGTTTGCCTTCAGATGTCAGGGGAGCACTGGGCTAGGGGTGCAGTGCACTTGTGATCTGTTGATTATCAATCACAAAGAAGGGCTTTTTGTTCTCCCTGGGCTTATAGATAAGGATTTTACTGGGAAGATTCAGATAATGGTTTGGATACCTGTCCCCCTGTGTCAAATTTGTGAATGCACACAAATTGCTCAGCTTGTTTATTCCCATGCTGACCACCATGTCAGTCTTCCATAGGCTGTTAGAGGAAACAGAAGTTTTAGCTCCACTGAGCAGCCTCAAATCCTATGGGCACAATTGCTTTCCAGTCACAGACCCACTCTCAAATGTGCCCTCTGGCATCAAAATGAGAAGCTACAAATTGTGTACTGTTATAGCCTTTTTGTCTTGGCCCAGTCATTGGCCTTTGATTCAAGCCACTAAGGGCCTAGCTGTGATTGGAGGCCTCTCTATTCCAAAGCAGAGTGTTAATTTTGCCACAGTCAAGGGCCCTGAAGGTTGCACTGCCACCGTGAAACCTTCTGTACTCTCACTGCTTGTTGCTTTGTGGGGACAAGACTGCCTTAGCCAATTTGGTCTTGTGTTGGGAACAAATTTACCATGGGGAATACTGCCAAGAAGCATGTCCCTGTTGTTACCTGGACAACACCTACTGTGTGGGTGAACCAGTGGCCTCTGTCTTGGGAGAAGTGACAACATTTGCACCAACTTGTGCAAGAGTAGCTGCAAGCTGGACATATTGTCCATACAACTAGTGCTTGGAACTCTCCTGTTTTTGTTATACAGAAAAAAAAATGGATCATGGTGATTGCTGCACGATCTTAGAAAAATCAACGATGTTACCATGCCTATGGGAGCCCTACAACCAGGGCTACCATCTCCTGTGATGCCACAACCCTGGACTCTCATTGTTATTGATCTCAAAGATGTTTTTTTTTACCATACCACTTTGTGAACACAATGCCCCCGCATTTGCATTTTCTGTGCCTTCCATTAATGCTGCCCTAGCAAAGATAGCATTGGAAATTTTTTACCTCAGGTAATGAAAAATAGTTCCATCATTTGCCAACTTTTTGTTGCTCAAGCACTAGCTCCAGTACACTTGAAATCACCTAATATTTTACTTTATTGTTACATGGACAATATTTTGATTGCTGCTAACATTCGTGCTGAAGCAGCAAGGCTAAAACAGTTGGTTACTGAGGCTGTAGAATGAAAGGGTTTGACAGTAGCAAATTAAAAGATACTAGAAGAAATTCCTTAGAAATATTTAGGGTGGAAATTTTAAAATCAAACTATTCAACCTTTGCAGCTGCAATTGATATATCAAGTGTCCACCCACAATGATTTGCAAAAGCTCTTAGGAGCAATTTATTAGGAACACCTTTTATTGGGTATCACCACTGAACAATTCAACCCCCTTTTCTAGTTACAGAAAGGGGACCCCAAACTTACTTCCCCCTACACCCTGATACCCAGAGCAACAGGAGCCTTAGAACAGATCACAGATGTTCTACACTTAACAGCAGATGTTAAGTGCTTGACAGGCTTGTAGAAAAGTTGATGGTATTCCTGTCAATTTCTATCTTATCAATCAATGCTTCTTATCAGCTGTATGCTTTGGCCCAATGGGATGATGCTCAAAGGACCCCCTTGTTACTTTAGAGTGGATTTTTTTGCCACATCAATTTGGAAAAAACATTGTTTCCTGCACAGATCTGATTTCACTGTCAATACAGAGAGGTGCCTGCTGCGACTTGATGATGCTGATCCCTCTGTTATGCATTTACCCATGACCCAAGATTATTTAGATTGGCTGCGATACACTCATTGGTTTTTCAGGTTACCCTCCAAGGGTCTTCTGATCGATTAAATATTTATTTGCCTTCCCATACTTTGTTGAGCAGCCTATCACAGTTGAATTTTATTGAAAAATCTTATTGTTCCCCAGTTTCAATTGCCAATGCTCATATGGTGTTCACAGATGACTCTGGAAGGACTGGGCGGCGTATAATAGTGTGGCAAAGTAATGGGCAGTGGCTACAAGATACAGAAGTAGCTCATGGTTCTTCACAATTGGTAGAACTAGCACCTACAGTAACAGCTTTTGAAAAATTTCAGGATGAACTCAACATTGTTACAGACTCCACTTATGTTTTGCCTTTTTCTTTATTTTTACATTTGCATTTTGCAGTGCAGTTGTGTATGAAAAGGGATTATATCCTATGTGTACATTTCCATACTAGTCTTCTTGGCCCCATCTCTGAAGGTAATGCCTGTGCAGACCATTTAGTTCGGGCTGTTGCTGTTACAGATGTTTTTTCTCACGCATGCCTGTCCTAGGGTGATGTTATGATGCTTGTATCTCCATTCGTGTGTTCAGTTTATGCTGGATATTATGTTCTATGCCTTCAAGACTGGCTCTGAAGAGTGAATGTTTTGTTTTGGTTTTGCTATCAGCTGCTCTCCCATGGCCGGTGGGACACACAGACGGGATAGTACATAGTGCTGCTTTTGCTTTTTTTCTTGGCTTTTCACTTTGCTTTGCTCTTGCTTCGGTGGGACACACAGATGGGATAGTACATAGTGCTGCTTTTGCTTTTTTCTTGGCTTTTCACTTTGCTTTGCTCTTGCTTCTGCTTTGCACCTGCTTTGCTCTTGCTTTTTGCTTCTGCTCATTAGCTAGTTTAGCTAAGCAATCCAAATTTTTCCTGGACTGTTTCTCCTTTCCCTTTTTTTATGGACCTACTCAAACCTGCTCCAGACTGGAACCTGGGAAACACCGAGAGCTTGCACCTTGTGGCTGCAGCAGCTACCCCCAGCACAGGAGAGACTGATAACAGAGCGACCACCCCCAAGAGAGACTTTCTAAATTTGTCATTTTTTTTTCAGAGTGGTGAAAGAGTGGTGTCATCCAATGTCGTTCATTTTGTGTGCTGGGGGGTGCTGTGCCAGTTAAATAAACAGGTTCTTTCCACTTCTCTCCTAGAAATCCTTCCTGAACCAGTTGGTGGGAGGGACTGTATGTACTTGCTTTCTGGAGGGCCCCCCTTTTGGAGGTTTTCTCTCAAATTTGCCCTAAACCCCGACAATATCTGTCACGGGGGGTTTTCACCTGAGTGCAGCAGCTCTTCGAATACAATTTTTCAGCTTCCACACAAGGAAGCACAGCAAATTGCGCAAGCCTCTGCTGACTGTCAACAGGTTGCACCTTTGCCTGGCCTTGGACTCAATCCTTGGGGACTTCAAGCTCGAGAAATCTGGAAAACTGATGTTACACATATTCTTAAATTTGGTAGGTTAAATACATTCATGTTATGATTTATACCTTATCCACATGTATTTTTGCCTCCGCCTATACAGGTGAATGTGTAAAAGATATCCACTGTCATTTTTTGTCCACTTTTGCAGCCCTTGTAGAGTTCCTGTCTTTGTGAAAACTGATAATGGATGAGCCTATGCATTGAAATGGATGGCATTTTTTTCCGCTGTGGGTGTTCAACATTCCCCTACAGGTCAAATGATTTTTGAACAGGCCCATAACACTCTTAAGTCCACCTTGTTAAAACAAAAATGGGGGAGTGCAGGGATGGGATATACCCCCCAAGAAAGACTACAAAAAGCCTTATATGCTGTTAATTTTTTGAATTGCGTTCAGAACGACGTAATCCCCGTCCAACAACATTTTAGTGAATCACAGGTTTACTTAGAATAAAGCTCAAGTACTTGTTATGAATCTTGAGAGTGGAAAATGGGGAGGACCCTTTCCATTGATAACCTGGGGGTGAGGATATGCTTGTGATTCCAGATTCCAGTCCATGATGGGTACCTGCAAGAGTGGTCTGACCAGCCTTGTTTACCACTGCTTCATCATCAGCTTGTGGACAAGCTGAGGGAACAAGATGAATGGAGCTTGTTTGGTTTGGGCAATGGGTCAAAAATGTTCTAATGCTCGGAGTGTTTTGTTTTATGATTCTTGTTCATATAGTTGATCAAACATTGGAAAATATTCTGGTAGTACAGTTTGAAAACAATAAAGGGGGAATTGTAGGGAGAGATAAGGTAGAATTAGTTACAGACTGTGGGACATGCTTGCAGAACACCATGGCAGCACAGAGAAACTGGTCTCTTCCTGACTTTGGGGGAAAAAAAATGCCAGGTGGCAGACACTCCACAGAGAAGAGCCTGCCAGAAGCTGCCTGACACTTGAACCGTGCGTGATCACCCCATATAAGGACATGAAAATATCATGCTGCTGACATGGTAATGTGTGATAGGTTGCTAAGTGAAAAATGTCCTATTAGGAAATACTGTGTCTTGAGGAAGTGCATAAAACCATTTAATTTCTCTCAATAATCATCTCAGTATTGCTGCTACATGAGTCCATGGTTGTTACGGTAGTTAAAAGCCTTAAATGCATTAAGAATACATACGGCTACTTAAACCTCATATTTCCTATTGATTGACTACTTTTAAATAAAAAGGTTTTAATGCAAGAAAATAAAGTGCCAAATACAGACTAAATCATCCTGGCCTGATTACTGCAAGCTGAGGAGGTTTGGAGCATTCTGATGGCAAAGTTTTATCTCTGAACTAGAATAATGAACAGTGTGATTAGAATTAGAACCAATATTTCAAGCAGCCCCAAAGATGCTGCAGATACCAGTTACTAACTGAGTACTTGGATTCCCAGCTCCTGGATCCTCTTCCTGATGGCTGACAAAGGCATCAACAATTCAACCTTTCTTCTCTATTTTGTTAATCAATGTGACATCTTAGGAGCTTAGGAAACACATCCATGAATTGCAGTCACAGAAAAAAACAGCAACAGAAGGCATGCATAAACTCGTCTTTCACAATCTGGGAAAACAACATCTTGAAGACATTTAGATCCAAGACTTTCTATCAAGCACCTGTAAAATGTTATTTCTTCATTCCGTCACATGCTCCCTTAGATTCCCTAAGTTCTGATTTGATTGTAAAAGTGTTCTATATGTCAAGGGACCACATAAAACATGCACATACTTGACAAAGGCATCTGACATATGGTCTGTACTGAGGTACCTTTACAAAGGTTTATACTGTTGTAAAACTGGGTGTAAACCACTCCAAAACAAGCCTTTTGGACTTTGACTCCCTGAAAAGACAAAGATGGGAGATGGATGCACAATCAGTCTGATGCGACCAGGCATAGTTAAACATCAGCGTGAACAGTCTGAAGATTACCAAAAAATTTTTTTTCATTTAAGAAGTGCCAGGAGTCCTTATTGTGCCATTCCTATTATGAGACAAAATAGTTTTTCTATTGTGTTCTATTGTGACAAACAAATCATTTATTCTACGTTAAAACCCGAAGCTTTATGATTAGGTAATTTCAAAAGAAAAGTGTGGAATAGGAAACACTGAAAATCATTCAGTCATAATAAAGAGCACATTGGGAATAATGTGGTTGAATAGTTAACACATTTATTGTGCTCAAATTGAAGGCTTCATCCAGTTTATAGCTAAATGTTAAAAAGATTTGTCTTCTAGGATGTTGTATCAATAATTTGGCAGGGAAAAAACTAAAAGACATTGGAAACAAACTTTATTATAAAAATTACTGCTAATTATTTATTTATTATGTCTCTTATTTAAACTTGAAGGTCAGTTTAGTGTCCTTCCAAAAATTCAGTCTGTAGGGGAGAAATGGACTCAGTTGAATAGTTCCAGTAGAAATATATTAATAAAAGAATTCTATCAACACTGAGGAAAGTGAAGGGAGACGAGAACATCCTATTGATGATCTTTGTCTTGGATTTATTGATCCAGATTACATACTTTTATAGTAGTGTTAATTAAGCTCATACATATTGCAAAAACCGAGCTCATCATAGGTTACAGATTACATGCCAACCCCTCCTTTGTTGCTAATACCTGTGGTTTCTTGTTGAGGCTAATACTTGTTTTTCATATCATGCTGTTGACTATTCAAGGACTCCATGTTTTTCACCATGTTTTTCTTGTTATTTGCTCAAGGATGCAGTGTTTTTGTTTGTCTCATAATCAGAAGGCTGAGAACTTACTGCTTACAGCTGCTTTTTACTGCTTAACCAGCTGTATGTGATCATGGCCCTTTTTCCTTCAAGCCATGTCTGAACAAAACTCTCCAACATATTCCCTGTTTTTCTTTTTTGCTTAAACCATATATCTGCTTAAGCTACAAATCTTTATTCTTACTTCATGTCTCTTTCACTTTCCTGTTCTAAACCTTCAAGTCTTCTCCAAGATCTTAGGTCAAACGCTGTATCCATCTCTATCTCTAAGCTTGGATATTTGAGGCCTTGGGAGCTCAATTTCCCATAGGAATTGCATTTCCCATAGGAATGTCTTAAAAAAACCAAAACCCACACATATTTATGAAAGTGCTTTTTTTAAGGTTTTATTTGGTATTGTTATAAATAATCAAATCGTGAGACAAAATTATTAAAAAAATTAAGTAAAGATTTATTAATTTGTCTGTGAGACCGAAGTTCGGTCTTCGAAACCACCACAGCCAAAGAGACAACATCAAGCCTGGGATCAGCATCAGGTGAACTCGGATCTGACCTCCCAAGTGTCAGAGTCTCCCCCATTCACACTCACTGCCTCACACGGTGAGGTTTTATACAGTTTATTCTGCCTGAGGCAAAGATGACCAAATTTCCTTTGTGTCTCTTCACATGCATTGCTGTTTCTTTCCGTGTGCAGAGGTGGACAAAGGCCAAGTCTGGGTGTGCCATTGATGTAAATCGGCTTTGGAGGAGCCATGTGTTCAGAGTATCAGGTTGGCACCGCTGACTATCTTGATTGATACAATCAGCAAGGCAATAATGGCTCTTGGGTGGCTCCCAACAACTCGGGAAACTGGTAATCATTGTCCTGGAAGCTTCTATTCTTATGTTAAGGCGTCGATGGTTATCTTAACTCGTGTCTGGGAACTAGTTGAATCTAAATAAGACAGCTGCTCCTGGCCACGGTGGTCAAAAGACATGTTTTGGATTTCACAATATGTTATACCATACATTAATAGCATGAATTATCCCTACCATATATTACAGAATTTAGAAGAATCACTAAAGACATATAAATTGAAGAATGTGGAGATGAAATTAGATACATGACCAAGAAAATGTTTCAAATGAAATGTATTCCCAGAGACTGTAATTGAGCACTTGTCCCATGGAGTGTGTGGTTTGGAGCACCACTGAAGACGATATGAGGTGGAGTCTTTGCTTGTTGCCTTGCTAATTACATTGAAGGAGGTTGTTTAATGTTGATAAATTTTATTTTGTAACAACTCTAATGTAGCATCTTTGCTTTCTGCTACCACTATGTAGAAGCAGTTTCCACGATCTCATTTATTTTATGCTCACACAGAGAGGAATTTTCCCAATACTTCAACAGCCCTGAAACTTGCCCAGAGGGAATAAAATTTGGAAAGCATAGTAATTATAGGGGCCTGAGTAAATATATGTATGGCAGTAAAAGATCTCTGTACTGTAAAGTGACCCTGCCCCAATTCTAGTTATTGCAAATGGGCTGCAGCTGTGATGTCCTTAATTGGGCAGCAGCTACAGCCCGTGGAGGTAGCCGGGATAAAAGGCAGTGGGGCATTCAGGGAGAACACTGGGGAGAGGAGCCCTGACTGAGAAGTGCCAACAACACTGCTGTGAAGAGCTGCTGTAAGAAAACACTGAGAGAAGGTATGAGACCCTAGAAATATGATACACAACAAGTAATCATAGTAATTTTTACATATTTATGAGGACTAGCCCCAGTAAATTATAGTCAAATGAGTTTATAGTGTGTGCCTGAGTCTGATTTAGGGTTTGAGCATATCCAAGGACCTATGGAGTCAAAGCTACTTGAGAAGAGGGAGGGACATGTCTACTGTGGTAATATTTAGGAATACAGAAATTTACAGGGACTTATCTGAATGTCTTATTGATACCGACTTTTTACAGAATGTTCTTCTCCCTGTCCCTTATTTTCTGCCCTCTTATCCACACTTGCAAGTTGCAGGATCTATGCCTCCCTGTCATCCTTACCTCAGAAATTTCTGAGTGATGAAAGCTGTCCCACAGCAGTTGTACCTTATCCTTGAGCATTCTTACTGCATGATGAGTGAGTTTTTCTTCACCCTTCCCTCTTTCCATCCTATCTCAAACTTTGTATTCTTGTGGAGAATAGTTAAAATTCAGCTTTTGAGCAGCAGCTATTACATTTTTCAAGATAGACACATGAGCAGCTAGAAGTCTGGGCAGGAAGCCAAGCTCCCTTATCACTGGAAAGAAAGAGGAGCACTAGGTTCAAAGGAAGGAAGAGGACTGGAGGAAAGGAAAAGAGACAACTAACCATATCATCAGTCAAAAGCCCTGTGAATATGAAAATTAGGTGCTACCAGATTTAAAACATCACAGAAGCAGCTGAATGTTGGGGTGTTGTGAGGATCCCAGAATGAGGTGAGAGATGAGAATTGACTACAAGTTCTCAGAAGGCTGATTTATTATATTATGATATTATATTAAAAGAAATTATATACTCAAACTATACTAAAAAACACCAGAAGGCTAGACAAGAATGAATAAAAACCTGTGACTGACCAGAGAGTCTGACACATCTGGACTAGGATTGGTCATTAAGTTAAAGCAATTCATATGCAACCAATCAAGGATGCACCTGTCACATTCCAAAGCAGCAAAACACAGGGATAAGCGATCAGATAATATTGTTTACATTTCTTTTCTGAGGCTTCTCAGGATAAAAAATCCTAGCCACGGGATTTTTCAGAAAATATAATGGTGACAGCTGAACATCTAGAACCTACTGCAAATCACTTAGCAACTGTGCTGATGGTCTGATGACATCAACATGTTAACTTATGTTTCTGAATTTACATAGTGTTTTAAATTTGGTCTTGGTAGATATGCTTTCAGCATTTCAATACAAGAGCGCTATCTGACTTTGGTAGTGGCTGACATTCAATGGAAAATGGTAGAATTCATGTCTAAACAACACATCTTCACACAAAGTCCAAGGACAGTGTTTGAAAGAAGCACACAGTACCAGTTCTGATTAACTCGGAGAGGGTTATAGAAATGTTCAGGTTTAGAGCAAATTTGGGGGAGAATCCCCCAAAGGAGCTCCGGTGGGAAAAGCAGATCCAATCGGCTCCTCCCCCCAACTGGTCCGGGAGGAAAAAATACCTCCTTGGAGAAAGGTGGAAAAAACCTGTTTATTAAACAATAAAACCAAAACAATATCAAACAATGAGACCCCTTGGCACTCTAACAGATGACAAACTGAGAAAACCCTGTCCCCGCGTTGCAGCTCACTCAGTCTCTGATCAGTCCCTCAGGTGCAGGAATTGTTGCAGGCCATGCCTGGCCCGGTGGGCCAGAGATGTGAGCTGCCGGTGCTCCCCTGTGTGTTCAGTCCCGAGCAGGTTTCAAGAGGTCCAAAGAAAAGAAAAAAAACACAGTCCGGGGAACTTCTTTACCTCAGCTAGCTAACACTAACTAAAAAGCAAAAGAAAGAACTCTGTCCCGCTGTCTGTCCGCAGACAACAGTCCAGGAGGAGGAATGTGGGGGAGTGAGAGCAATGTCTGGAGGAAAAAAACCCTGCACTTCTCTCCCCCTTCACTCTCTCCAATAAGTCTTAAAGGTGCAAAACTTACTATTCAGCATAAACAGAACAAGACGACTGGGGATTAAAGCATGATACAGCCAACCTAGGACAAGAAAGAACTAAGCAAGGGAGCAAATGGGTGTCAGATCTCACCAGAAAAAAAATTACAGAATGGCAAAAAATGAAGACATTCAAAATTCTAAAAAATTTGAACCAGACTCAGAATCTGACTTCACAACCTCTGTAGGCATTCTCTTCCAGTGCACAGTCACCTGCACAACAGAAATATTCTTCCTCATATTCATTTTGATGCACTTGTGTTTTATGTACTGCAAATAAATAAAGACTTAATTTTCATTGATCAACAATGATGTACCACTTTTTCTGTCTATTTTTTGCTTTTAGTATTGATGTCTAATAACAGAACTTAGGGATAAGTTGATGACTAAATGATACATGCATTTTCAGTGTCTATGTCAATTTTATCATTTGGATTTTCGAATCATAAGAGGGCAACAATAGTCTTGTTACCAAGAATTAGGGTTGTGGTTAACTTCATGCGAAAAGCTGTTTTCTTTCCCTTAAGCATTATGTGAAAAGCAGGGCTGGCCCAAAGTTACATAATCAAGTAAATGTGTGACTGATCTACTGAAGTGCATAGATTTACACATCAAAACGTGAGCTACTCTGCTTATGCCCTACATTTACCTATGAAAATCACCACGGATTTGGACTGTAAAAAATACCACAACAGTTTATATATTAAAGACTGTAACTTGCATTGCATGTGAGCTCTCCACAAATGAAACACTGCTCCTGAGGAAACACAGAAGACAGGTGTGCATACATACCAAGGTTATAACGCTTTCAAACCTGACAGTGAAACAGGAGAAAAAAAAAAGGAAAAAAAATTAACTGCTGATTTTGGTGGGATCAGGTTTCTACCTAAGTTCTATGTTAAAAACAAAATCTTTAGTGGCATTAATTTTCTTTCTAGATGTCTAGTTTATACACATGAAATTACAGGAGCAATCTTTACTATTCTCCTCAGCTAACTGCCCAAAACTCACAGTTTTACTTTCATCCGTTTTCTCTTTCAGATGCAAAGAATGTTGGATATTCTCTGAAAAGGGGGATTTATGCCAACAGGGCCTCACTCATCCTCCCAGGCTGTGAAAGTCTACAGCTGAGTGTGTAGAAGGAATAGGATGAATGTTTGCAAATATCTGTAGGCTTATGGAATTCAGGGAGCCCAGGCATATGTGGGATGACCATCTCAGTAGCTGTCTATGTTTCCAGCTTTTTCTTTGGCCTCAGGATAAAGTAAGAGCAAACACCTGACGAGTCTGAAAGATTTTCTGTTCATGTGCAGACACTAGCCATAGGTGATGCCGAAAGGAGAAAAAAGAATACTCCTCTGGAAGGTAAAATTGTGAAGTAATGCTGTCAGACAATTTGATCTACAGTGTTCAGAATCACAGCTATGGATTTAGGTATTTCATAGCAGGCTGTGCATATTAAGAACTCTCAGATTTAAGATCCTGAACACACATTACAGAGAGGGTATCAAAACAGAGCTGAGTTTGTGCCTTCACAGCAGTTACATCCTTAGAATTTTTCTAGCTTTGGTAAACACTATCCTAGCCTTTACTCTAATAATGAGAATCTGCCTGGCTGATTGAGCTGACATATTAGACAATCAGGTTAATATTTGCCTTTTCTGGGTCTAGATTATGATTTTAAAAAGAGTCAGGGGAGAAATGACAAAACACTCTGAGGTTCATGTGATGGAGAGAGAATTAATGGTGTACACTGCTCTATTCAAAAGACTCTGTGTTTGAACCTGATTGGCTAAGGTTTGGTTACCACCCAGCTCACTAGCCAACATCTACCTCTTTAGGTTATCTTCTGGGATTGGCTGCATCTGCTTTCCTATGAGGCTCCTAGTCCAGCTGTTTCACTGTCATAGTTCTCCCTTTCTGTTTTTAAAATATAAAACCTGTATTTTTCATCCCTCTCTCGGCAAGGGCCCCTTGCAGAGAGAACAACAAACAAGGTGCAAGGAGAATTAAATTCTTCACTAAACTCGACAAGCCAAATCTTTCTAGCTTTCAGTGTGTCCTGTCAAAGAGTTTTAGGATCATCACCAGGAGCTATCAAAGGCACAATTTTACTGGGAGCCATGCGGCAGGCTAATTTCCTAAAACTTACAACTTGACTGTTGTAACTTTATAAACAAAATAACTTTAAAACTATCAGAGGCAACATTTAAAACTGTCAGAGGTAGCATTTCCTTCAGTAAGTAATGTCCTTAAAGTGTCTGAATCTTGAGGTCCAGGTGAAGTCACAGGTGAATTGTCATTCCAAAGGTCTCAGATTTCCATCCAGCTAGTGCAGAACATTGTTCACTGCTCCACTGCATCTGCTGAGGGGCCGTCAGGGAGATGCTGCTGGCTGTGGTCCCAAGCAGAGCGCAGACGAGGTCACACACACCAAGCAGGTGTGTATGAATTGAATATTGGCATCTGTCTTAGGTCACAAATGGGGCTGTATATTCTACTGCCATCTGTTAGAGGTGGGGCAGTTATCTTCTGTTAATGGGCCACCTGTTAAAACCAGGTGTGGCAGTTTTTCTTATCTCTTCTACAATTAATCCTCCCTCTGGGAAATATCTTCTGTTAATGGGCCATTGAGTCCCACTGCTTGACTGATAAAATTACATCATCCCATTGTGAGAAGCTCCACCCAGGGGGAGGTGCCAAGCACTCCTACCTATATCTAATTGGAGATTTAGAGCACCACAAGCAGCCTTTTCCCACTGGACTCACAGAGGAAGACCAGGCCCATCTACATCACCACTGAACCTTCAGAGGAAAATGACACCCTTCTACAGGATCACTTTTTCAACAGAACCACATCTGTCACTCCAAAAAGACTGCAGCCACCATTTAATCGGACTACGACCAACAGCCTGACCAAGAGGTGTCAGGTCATATTCTGACTCTCGGAGTGTTGTTTTGTATTACTACATTTTTCTTTGCTTTTAATTTTTTCCCTAATAAAGAATTGTTATTCCTACTCCCAATATCTCTGAGAGCCCCTTAATTTCAAAATTATAATAATTTAGAGGGAGAGGGTTTACATTCTCCATTTCAAAGGAGGTTCCTACCTTCCTTAGCAGATACCGGTCTTTTCAAAAAGTTTAATGGATTATGGTATCTTGGACAATCCTTTTAGAAGCCTTAAGATTACAAACACTAGCTGTCAGGCTGAAGTACCATAGTTTTTATAACAGGATCATCTAAAAGGTTTTACTGATTGTGCAGGCCTTGACTTGTTGAGGCACTAGTCAATCAAAATGCACTTTTATGCGTGTTCAGAATTTGATTTTTTATGTTTGCATCTCTGCTTTTAGACACAGAAATGCAGAAAGAGCACAGCACCGAGCAACAAAGTTGATACTTTTTCTAGTCTTTCATTCCCATTCCACCGTATAGTACTATATAGATGTATTTACATCAAGACAATAAATATTTGCTGTGGTATCTGAATAGGTTATCAGTACTCACTGCTGTTTTCAGCCTTAATAACTATAAAATGAACATTATTTAACCTATTAAATTCAAAAGGGTGTTTAGCACTTATCTTGTTATGAAGAGTAAAACAATACATCCAATAAAACAATATGGACTAGTAAACAAAACATACTTACAACTGCCTAAATGCTTACCATCCCCCAAGGTCTGCCATAGCTGGAGAGCCCCTTTTCCTAGCAAGGACTTGGAGAGCCCCTCCCAGATAAGGCCTTCAAGTTTACCTTGAAAAGGGGTATAGTTTTCATATGACCAAATTTACAAGTCAAAGTAACTTGATTTAATTTTTAGGACAGAAACACCTGGGTTTGACAGTATAATCCCCAGTCAGCTAGGGCTAGAGCTTGGCCAGAGCCTCAAGCCTTGACTGAAAGTGTTTCCCTAAAATACCTGTAAGAAAACTTTTATTAATATAACTAAAGGAATGTGCGTAAGTAACATAAAATAATTATCTTACAACCAAATCCCTTCATGAAAACTCTATATATTAATGTTATCTGATTCCAGAAATACACTATAATCACATAGCTAACCTTGAATTTCGCTAATGAACAGTCATTCAGTGAAAACATAAAGTTACTTTTTAACAAATGCAAAAAATGACTTGACAATACTTAAATCTGCTTATTTTCCTTCACAGAAGGTATTTAAATCTAGGCTTGGGACATTACAATTATATTAACATTATCTCCTTAAGTGGTTTCATGAGAAAACAAGCCCTGAGTCAAAAGTTGCTTTAGGATGAGAGGGTTAGGTCTTTCATTCCAGTAGTAACTTTTTTCACATCAGGGAAGTTGCGAGGTGGGAGCTGCTCTTTCAGTTTCTTTAGTCAGAAAAGGGTACTTTGAAAACACATATCAGGTAATTTCCTCTTAAAAGGATAGCTTACAATTTAGAATTATTACAGGAGCATCTATTCACAAAAAGCAATCAGAGCAATGCAGAGAGTCATGGGGTGGTATGGTAAAAATGGCTATTGCAGGAAGAGCTCATTTCCTGTTTTACTTCCCAGTCCCTTCCCAGGTGTGGCAATACCTCTCTTCCCCCTTCCCCTCCCCCCCTGCTGGGTTGTCAGTCAGTCTTAAAATTCCAGCAAGGCCGTCTCGTGTGGTTGGTCAAGTTCAAAGGATGCCCATCAGGCCTGGGGTCATTGGCCTGTCTATGTGTCCCTCGTTCCCTGAGACCCTCCTCCTCCCACCAGCTTGGTGCTCACCTGTCCCTTCTCCTCCCCCTGTCCCTGGGCTTTGAGCAAGGACCATGTGCTCAGGTATTCTGTTGGAGCTGTTACCAAGATTCAGATGTCTGTGACCATGGAATAAAACTCTGGATTAAACCCTCTGCAGAATCCATCTCCTTTTCCTCTTCACCCTAGCCTGAAGCCTTTCCACAAGAGGTAAAGTAAGTTTCTACAAGCCTGGCTTCTTTCCAGTGCCCACAGTTGCCACCTTTGGCCCAGCAGCAAGGGTCAGATGAGCCCAGGCACGTTCTACCGGGTAGTATTGTGATCATATTCCAATATTTTGGCACCCAAGCATGGGCCTGAGCGACTCTGCAGCCCCAAGAAGGAACTTCAGTACCTCGGAAAGACTTTGGCAGATGCGCACCCAGCTGAAGAGTTCTGACTGCATTGCTCTCAGCAGAGACTTTGGGACTAACCCACAAGAAGCCTCGCGGCCTGTTCGCCACCTTTGGAAAGTGCAGCTCCTTTCTGGTGAGCTGATTTTCCAGGGGAGAATAGGGGAGCCTCTCCTGCCCGTGGGGTCCTATTCCCGTGAGATGACCAGCCTGCCTGGACCTGGCCAGCAACAGTTTCAATTTCGGGTGAGTATCTCTGATCCTTGGTGGAGCAGGAGCTCAAGAACAGGCTCTGCCGTAAGTTCTGTTTCTTTTTTGCTCTTGCATTTAGGCTGCACAGCCCCGCAGATGGAAACCATTGCGTTCTAGGCTTTAGTTTTCTGTGGCGTGTTTTGCCGTCTTTTAGAATTCGTGCCGCCAGCAGAGGAGCAGGGGCGCTCTCCCTGCCCTTCGCCCCGGCTCGGCAGCGCAGCGTGCTCCGTTCTCTCGGCGGGGGGGAGCTCTCTCGGTGCGGGGGACGCTGCTCTGTCTCTATGCAGGGGAGGGGGGCTCTCTACACGTGGAGCTCTCTCGGTGCAGGGGACGCTGCTCTCTCTCTATGCAGGGGAGGGGGGCTCTCTACACGTGGAGCTCTCTCGGTGCGGGGGACGCTGCTCTCTCTCTCTACGCAGGGGAGGGGGGCTCTCTACATGTGGCCGGGGCTGCTCTGTAAACGCGGGCCGGCCCCGGTTTCAGCTTGCCACGTGGTGCGGGGAGGCTGCTCTCTCTCTGCACTGCGGGGGGGCTGCATTCTCAGGCGGGGAAGGCTTCGTCTGTTCCTCAGCTCAGCAGGGCATGTCCCGCTGCTGCTGCCCAGCAATTTTAAAAGCAGTATATACAGCTGCATTGTAAAGCTTTTGTCTGCTCTGTTACCACTTTCCTATCTGTGGTTTTTTTAGAAATCGGTAGCTGATTTTGGCTCTGTTTTTGGTCAGACGGGATTTTGTACTTTGCCTTTTACATCTAAGAAGAGCTCGAAGCTTAGCACAGTACAAAAAGGAGTGTACTATCATATTGTTGGTATTTTAATCAGTGGTAATGTAAAGTTCTCTAAAGGAAAATTGAAACAGTTTATAAGATGGTTTTTTCTACACTTCCCACAAATCTCCCCTGAAGAAGTCCACAATGGACTTCTTTAATTTTGGGATAAAGTAGGGAATGAATTGATAACCTTAGGACAGTCTGGGAACACATCTTCAGCTAAATTTGTGTTCTGGAGTTTACAAATTCAAACAGCCTTGCTCAAACAAAAGGAATTGGAGAAAAAACCAAATGTCAAGCCAGGTACCTCTGCTCTCCCTGTTTCTCCCTCTCCTTGCTCTAAAACCCCTAAACCTCTTACCCCAAAACTTGGTATTTTAAAGAGAGCACACTCATTGGGAAGTCGACTCCCTGAGCTGGTTAAAATGCCTGAGTTTTCTTGCCCACAAGGGCCTGGCCAGGCTGCGTGGAACCTTTCCCAAACCTCTGTGTCCCCTCCTCTGAAAATCAGAGCACGTGCCAGCTTTTCAGAGAGCAGTGAAGCCCAAAATGGCCCCCAGTCCCTACGGGATCCACAAGATGGAGGAGGCCTCGTGGCACCGTCCCAAACCTGGTCTTCTTCTTCTTCCCAAGATCCTCTTAGGCATCCCAAAATTCCATCCCCATCCCCCTCCCCTCCTGTTCCTCATGACACCTTCCCCCTTCCCCCTCCTTTTCCTGAAGTACTCTCAGCTCCGCCCCTCTACTCCTCCCAGGGGGCGTCTGCTGACGTGATGTCACCAGGCGTCCCTGTCCCCTGTTCCCACGGTATCCCCACCCCTTGCCAGCCCCCTGTCTCCACCCCCTGTGCCCATTACGTCCCCACCCTCTCCCCAGGTTCCCACGGTGGGGCCACACCCACTGCCTGTCCCCAAACCTGTATCTGTTATCCCAATGCTTCCAATTCAAGGGATACAGAGCAGGAAACTGCAGACCCGATACAGGGTCCCACATTGTCATTTGCTCCTGTTACGTTTCAGCCTGCAGGACAAGGGGGGGCGGCCCCAACTGCTAATTGAAACTCTTTTGGACGACAATTGATTAAAGAGATCTGTAAATCTCATAAAGAATATGGTCCACACAGTCCATATCTCCATGGCCTTTTAAATTCTGAACTGAGTAGGACTGTAGTAGTCCCACATGATTTAAAACAGCTTTTTTCGTGTCTCATGACCTCCACAGAATTCAAATTATGGGAATTAGCATGGAAACAACTGCTAAAAGAGGCTCTTCCAGGCTTGCATGCTGATCCAAACACAGCGAAGGACAACAGTGGCACCCCTATCACCATTGAGCATTTCTCTGGCGAGGGCCATGGTCTTTACCCTCAATCCAAGCTACGGCAATTCCTGTAGAAACTCTCAAGAAAGTAAAAGAAGCAGCTGAAAAAGCTTTCTTTTCCCTCCAACCTGAAGGGCCTTTCGAGCCCTATAGTAAAATTAAACAGCTATCATCAGAGCCTTTTTTGAAATTTGTAGAAAGGTTGACTAGAGCCATTGAAATACAAGTTAAAAAAGAGAATGCAAGGGGAGAGGTTTTAAAGGAAATGGCATGTACAAATGCAAATGAACAGTGCCAAGTGGCAATTCTGAGACTCCGTATAGAACCTCCCCCTACACTAAAAGATATGCTTCTAGTCTGTAACAGGAAAGTTCCTCTGATGAGTGTGGCTGAAGACACCAGACCAAGGCTGTTGCCATAACTCCCTCAGCACGTCGCCGTTGCCAGCCCTGCGCCTATTCCCTCAGCACAGCAGTACCCTGGGCAGCAGCAAAGACCAGCATTGGTTGACCCCACAAAGCCATGCCTGCTTTGCAATAACCTTGGGCCCTGGAGTACCCAGTGCCCCCTGAAAAGGCAAATTGATGAATTTAGAAATGGCAGGGGAAGACAATTACAAGCAGTCCCAGGGGGTCAACAGCAACAAAAAAACTGAAAGGGGAGCGCCAGCCTGCCAGGCATGCAGAAACAAAAAAAACGGCAGGCCAAGGGAATAAGGGTAGCAAAACAAACCAAGCGCATGATAATATTAATATTTCTGTAAGTGAAGCAGATGCTTCAAAGACCACAGCTGCCAGTCCACTGTTGAAAGTTAAACAAAATAATCTTTGTTATGATTTAGGTGAACCTGTGTTAACCACGTCTTCTGTCAATGAGCCTTACAGGTTGCAGCTGACAGAATCGCTTCACTTGAAAGACACTGACTGGCATTTTGTCTCTGTCAATCCAGAACAGAAGGGTACTTGGCACCAAATTTGTTGTAAGTACATCATCACTGGGGACACCAAACACACACCACAAGAGATCGAAATTGCTCCAGGAATGACAACATCAGATCCTGAGCAATTCGTTCTCAGGCTGCACTGTTTCCACCCACCCCTGTTTCTTCCCAAGGGACAAATTGTTGCACAAGCTATCCCTGTGCCATTTTTACCTGAAAGTACTTTAAAACAAGACCCACAGTCACCCGGGTCCAAGTTATTGGGAAAGACAAACCCAAATTATGGTGTAATGGCAGTGGCAGTGGGGAGTCAAAACGCACTGAGATGCTTGTAGACACAGGTGCAGACTGCACAGTGATTCCAGTACAAGACTGGCCAGCACATTGGCCTTTGCAAAACATTGCCGGTCACATTCGAGGTGTGGGAGGTCTGCAATTGGCAGAACAATCCAAAAGCAGCATTCAAATCGAAGGACCAAACAGACAATTGGCAAATATCTGTCCATTTGTGTTAGATTATTTGGAACCTTTGTTAGGGAGAGATTTAATGGCCCAGTGGGGTGTCACAATTGATATTCCAGACTCTCCACAGCATTTTTGTACAGCGGTCATTGAACAACAGCGCGCTACCTAAAAACTGAAATGGAAAACAGACAAACCAGTTCAGGTGAAACAGTGGCCGCTCAGTAAACAAAAAATAAAGGCGCTTGAGGAACTAGTGGAAGAGCAACTAAAGAAGGGTCACATTGTGGAGATCATGTCCTCGTGGAACTCCCCAGTGTTTATCATCCAAAAAGCTGACTAAAAGAGATGGCGGCTCCTCCATGACCTCCGACAAATTAATAATGTAATTGAAGATATGGGCTCTCCCCAACCTGGTATGCCATCCCCAACAATGCTTCCCCAAGACTGGAAATTAGCTGTTATTGATATTAAAGATCGTTTCTTCAAAATTCCCTTGCACCCTGAAGATGCACCGCGTTTTGCATTCTTGGTCCCTACCATCAACATGAAAGCCCCTATGAAAAGGTCCCATTGGACAGTTCACCCTCAGGGCCTAAAGGTCTCACCAGCTATCTGCCAGTGGTATGTGTCTTCCCTGCTTTCCCCAGTACGTGCAGCCGCAGAGAAGGCCATTATCTATCATTATATGGATGATATCTTTGTGTGTGCCCCCAATGATGATTTACTCACACATGCGCTTGACCTAACGATCGATGCATTGATTGTTGCAGGGTTCGAGTTCCAGGAAAAGAAAATTCAAAAGATGCCACCTTGGAAGTATTTGGGCTTAGAAATTGGAAATAGGACCATTGTTCCTCAAAAACTAGAAATCAATCCAAGGATCAAGACCCTTGCAGATGTCCACAAGTTGTGTGGGTCTTTAAACTGGGTAAGTCCATGGCTCGGTCTGACTAACGAAGACCTTGCCCCTCTTTTCGATTTATTGAAATGGGGAGAGGACCCAGGTGCTCCTGGGTCTATTACCCCAGAGGCACGGAAAGCTCTAGAAAAGGTTCAGATTGCAATGTCCACAAGACAGGCCAACCGATGCCGGCCTGAGCTGCCATTCAAATTTATCATCCTAGGTAAGTTGCCACACCTCCATGGAATCATTTTTCAGTGGGAGGAAAAACAAACACCTAAGGCAAAGGACACACCAAAAGAGGACCAGGACCAGAGGGACCCTCTCTTGATCATAGAATGGGTTTTCCTCAGTCACAAAAGGTCCAAGAGATTGACAAAGCTTCAGGAGCTGGTAGCGGAACTGATCCGGAAAGCAAGGACCCAGATCAGGGAGTTAGCAGGATGTGACTTTTAAGTGCATTCACATTCCAATTGAGTTAACATCAGGTCAAAATTCTATGAAAATACTGGAACAATTGTTTCAAGAAAATCAACTGTTGCAGTTTGCTCTGGATTCCTACTCAGGACAAATTTCTGTAGTGCGGCCTGCACACAAATTGTTCGAACAAGATGTTCAATCTACTCTGAAATTGAGAAGTGCTCAGAGTAGGAGACCTTTAAAAAAGGCTCTAACTGTCTTCACACATGTGTCCGGGAGGTCCCACAAGTCTTTTATGACTTGGAAGGATCCTCAAACCCAGCAGTGGGAGACAGACATTGCTGAGGTGGAAGGTTCACCTCAGGTTGCTGAATTGGTTGCAGTTGTTAGGGCTTTTGAAAGGTTCTCAGAACCATTCAATCTGATTACAGACTCTGCATATGTGGCAGGAGTAGTATCCAGGGCAGATCAAGCAATACTGCAAGTGTCCAACATTGCACTTTTCGAATTGCTCTCAAAACTGATAAAGTTAGTCACTCATCAAGAGCAACCATTTTATGTGATGCATGTCAGGTCACACACTGACTTGCCAGGGTTTATCGCTGAAGGCAACAGAAGAGCAGATGCTCTCGCTGCACCTGCAGTGATGGCCACTCTCCCAAATGTTTTTGAACAGGCAAAAATCAGCCACCAGCTTTTCCACCAAAATGCACCTGGCCTGGTTCGTCAGTTTAACATCACTCGACAACAGGCCAAAGCGATTGTGGCCACATGCCCAAATTGCCAACAACATGCACTCCCTACAGTGAGTACGGGAGCAAACCCAAGGGGGTTGAACAGTTGTGAACTGTGGCAAACAGATGTTACACACATACAGTCATTTGGATGGCAGAAATATGTTCATGTTAGTGTAGATACCTTTTCTGGAGCGATCTATGCTTCTGCCCACACAGGAGAATCATCTATCGATGCTATTAAGCACCTCTTACAGGCTTTTTCTTTCATGGGCATCCCCAAGGAGTGGAAAACTGATAATGGGCCTGTTTATAAATCCAAGGAATTCGGGAGCTTCCTGCAGCAATGGGAAGTAGAGCACAAAACTGGCATCCCCTACTGCCCTACAGGTCAAGCCATTGTAGAATGAACTCACTGTGATATTAAGAGAGTCCTGGACCAGCAACAACAGGTTCTGAAGGTGGAATCTCCCTACATCCGGTTATCCAGGGTGCTATTCACAATCAGTTTTCTGAATTGTTCCTTTGACAGCCTGAACCTGCCCATCCTACGCCACTTTGCGGGGAGCAGTCATAGGTTGATGAAAGAAAAGCCTCCGGTTTTAGTAAAGGACCCTGAGACTTGGAAAATGGTGGGACCTTACAAAATGGTTACCTGGGGATGTGGATACACCTGTGTGTCCACCCCCTCTGGTTTAAGGTGGGTTCCTTCCAAATGGGTAAAGCCCTATGTTCCCAAGGTCTCAGAGAAATCTACAGAAGCGCCCCAGGTTGCTCATGCTGCCTGGAGAAGGAGATGCCGCATGCATTCTCTGGAGGAAACTCCATTTAAGCCTCCTATCTGGAATAGTTTGTAATATATGTTTGTCTCAAGTTCCTTGTACCAGTTTAGATCCCACTGTTAGTGTGTAATCTCAAGACGCCATGAGACTGAGCCTGCTTCTCGTCCTACTCGTGATTATCCCACCTGCGATCTCCTGCATAGTCCCTCAGCCCAAAGCAAATATGGACTACCTTGAGAAAAGCTCTCGGACATCAACAGAGAAACTGACGACTGGCTGAGTGGACTGTTCAAAGGCTGGGGACTCTCGGGCCGGTTGGGATCTATTCTGGAAACTGTTTTTAGTACTGTTTCTTTTAGTTATTGTTAATGCAGATGCTAGTATTGTTTTTGGACTAATCAAACGCATGGTTCTCAAGTTAATTTCAAGCCCATCTCCTCCTCCTGTAGTGGAGGAACCGATTTCACCACAAACCCAGTCCCTTTCTTTTTAAACAAAACTAGGGGGAGATGTTGCAGTGTGTTGCAATTTCCTGTTTAAACTTCCCAGCCCCTTCCCAGGTGTGGCAATACCTCTCTCCCTTCCCCCTCACCCCCTTTCTGAGTGAGTTCTGTCAATCAGGCTTACCAGTCCAACAAGGCCTCGTGTGGTTGATCAAGTTCAAAGGATGCTCTTCAAGCCTGGGGGTCATTGGCCTATGTGTCCCTCATTCCCTGAGACCCTCCTCCTCCCACCTGGTTGGTGCTCATCTGTCCCTTCCCCTCCCCCTGTCCCTGGGCTTAAATTGAGCAAGGACCATGTGCTCGAGATTCTGTTGGAGCTGTTACCTAAGATTCAGATGTCGGTGACCATGGAATAAACTCTGGATATTAACCCTCTGGCAGAATCCGTGTACTTTTCCTCTTCACCCTAGCCTGAAGCCTTCCCACCTGAGGTAAACTGAGTTTCTACAAACCTGGACTTGTTTCAGCACCCAGCTGCAACATCCAGCCAGCCAAAGGTGTCTCTGAGGTGAAACACCACAGTTGCCGCTTTTGGCCCAGCAGCAAGGGTCAGACGAGCCCAGGCACAATCTACCTGGTAATATTGGGATCCTATTCCAATAAGAGCATGTACTGACAATGGCTCTAGCTTGATCTCTGATGATAGGAAACATGTGTATTAGTGCAAATGCATTTTGGTGGAAGAATACATGGCTGAGCAAAGCCTGCTTGAAGATGTTTGGAAGTGTAGTGTATATAGCCAAGGTATCAGCTTGTCTATTATCTTCTGCTAGAAATCCTGCACAGAAGCATGAGAATGAATGTGTATGACACAATAGAGGTGTTGTCTCTGAGAAAGAATAAAAATTAAACTTTTAAGCAAAGAATATAACTGATCATTAGCAACAACATTTGTTCTTAGGAACAAATTTTCAGCTTTCTCAATGATGCCTGCAACATAAGCAGAATCAGTTACCAAGTTAAAAGAGCATGTGAACTTAGAAAAAGCCCTGACAACTGCAGCTTATTCAACTATTTGGGATGAACCTTCTACTGTTTCAATGTCAGATTCCCAATCGTGTGTTGAGGCATGAGGTTTGGGTCCTTTTCCCAAAATAGCTGGCAGGAATGGTAAGTTTGGATTAATTCTGTGTGCTTGATGAGTTTGAATGGCATGGGATACCTTATCTAAGGCATCACTTGCTTCATCAGTTAGCTGCCTAGGTGAATTTAACTAAGAACCACTCCTTAACAAAACGAACAACAGAACTAAATCCTTAACTATAATTCTCTGCAGAGGTTCCTTGCATGTCTTTGTGGATGTATGTAGGCTCATTTCCTAGCAAGCTGATCGAGGGTTATATTTGCAGTTGTTGGGAAGGATTAAAGTTTGACAAGAAAGTCTCACAGGTATGTATGCTTGGCAGAAAGATTTTTGAATGCAGAATCTGAAGAAGGAATACAAATGAAATCAAGTTTTGATATAGAAGAAAAGAATTGCTCAGCCAGTCTTACTGGATAACTAAGGAGGCAAAGGGTATGTTAGTTAGAAGGGGGTTTTTATGACTTAGAGCAAAGGATAAACCCACCTCAAACAAGAAAATGTTTTTACCAAGCAGAAAGATAGCACAGGCAAACAAGTCAGCAGATGTTGCAAGTAGAAAAAAGGTCTCAGAATTTCCCACTGCAAGAAAACTGAATAACAACTTCTAGCTTAAACTAATGTACTAACTTTTAGTGATTGGAGAATACTAACATGAATATGGTAATTATAGTAGTTATGATAGGCTGTAGATAAAAGTTAAGGTATAGATTGGTTCTACTGAATTAAGATGCTCAGCAAAGAAAAATATATAACGCATTTGTAACCTAAACTAAGGGTCTCTAGGCTTGTCTGCACCTGGAGCTTAGAGCTGTAGGCACAGGCTCTGTCACTCACAACGCTGGACTGTGGTAATGTCTTGGATGTAATAAACTGCATTTTGAAAAGCCACCTGGAGTCCCGCATCTTGCATTCAGGCTCTTACTGCAGTGGCTAGAGTTCTTGCATAACCTCTTGAAAGGTCATTTAGTAAACATTTTTGAAATAAACAGGGCCAAGGAGACTTCTTCTCCTTTTTAATGCCTTTATTAAAAGTGATCAGCTCAGGATTGGGCGGCTCGACGGGTCTGCAGCGTCCGTCGTCTCTCCCAGGGCAACTCAGAGGAGAAGGATATGCACAGCTCTGTCCACCAGGGGCAGAGCTGGGGATCAGATCCTCTTGGGAGCCTTCAGGGTCTCCTGATCCCATCAGATGGTACCTCGGTCCGGGTCTCCCAGACCTCCCAGTCCTGGCCCGGGGGATCTCGAGGACAGGGTGAGGAACGACGAAGGTTTCCCGCATCTCTGCAGGCCCAGCGCCCTGCTCCTCACATCCAGACATCACTCCAGTCTCTCAACTCTTATTTGGCTCGTTGTTTTTGGGGTCTTCTCAGTACAGTAGAGGACCATGCTGCATTGGTCTTGGAGTCACTTTGCATAACCCCCCCCACCTTCTCAGGTGTCTTCACTATGAGAAAGGTACAACTTAGCCTCGGGCAAGGCTCTGCTGATACAAAAGGAGCGATTAGCCTCAACGACCCGTGATTACAATAACAAAACACACAGAACTTGGGCAGGGCCAGTGGTCTGGCTGCCTTTTTGAAACTTTTTCTCATAAAAAAAACATTAACCGAATTTTTGTTCATAACAGTCCCCCCTCTTTTTCTTTGATTGAGCTTAAATTCTAAGCTCGCATCAACTCCCAATTTTTTGTTTTGAATCTACTATAAATCCCTTGTGCACTTTGGTAATCATGGTTACTTAACCTTGTTACTTTCCTTGGTTTCTTCAGGTTGGTCTGCACGGCCAGTACTATTTTACTAAAACAGATAAACAAGCATAGTAAAAAGAGCAATCCTCCAAGTATACACACACTGAGAAAAACTACCTTCTCCCATACATCCTTTTCGAAAATCTTTAGGTTCTCCCACCCACTGGGATCAAGTGTAGGAGTTTGATCTTCATTATTTACACATGCTAACCTTTTTATTTCATTTGAAATGTTCCTAATAATTGAATTCTTAATTTTTAATACTGCCTGGAGCCGGATAACTTTGTTTAACATAGATATTGGGATCCTAATTTAGCTTTTACAATTTTGGATTTTCTCAATTTCTATTTCGCTGTGCCTGTTCTGTTTAATTTCTCCCAAATCATTATATATAGGAACTCCCAAACTTGATCCAGTTTCTTTGGGTAATAAGAAAATTGGTTTTATCACTCTAGCGGTGCAGCTGCCAGACAAGATCAAATCTAGGGGTTTAATGCTCCCCTGAAATGTGTTCCTAAAGGGGTTTATCTCTTTTCCAGTACACTCATATAAATACTTGTAACAAACAATTTTTCTTACCATTTTCACCATTTCTTTGCTTTTTACTAGATCTGCTGAGCTTGTTTCAGCAGCATCCCATTCAAAGCACAACCAGGCTTCCCCTATAGGGCACTCTCCTAGGAGTGGCTGCTTACAAGTGGCAGTATTGTATACTATCCAATACACTCTCTTATTTTTTTGATAAAAGACCAATTGGGAGAGGTTAACACAATCAGGGTTAGAACTGATGTGGACTCTCGACAAGGAGCTCACTTCCTCCTCACAGAGGGGTTGGTAGCATTCATTGCATGGCTCAGCTGGGCTCCCCTGAGCACCACCAGCAATCAGAGCCATCAGTACTACCCTTCCCAAGAGTCCGGTATGGGTCATCTCACACAGCCTGCCCACCCGGCCTTGCCTCTTGGGGAACTTTATTGAGGAAAAGCTTCCAAGCTCTTCAGAGTCCCTTCTACCCGTTTCTCTGGTTAAACCTCTCTTGGTCTGTTCCCTACCAATTTTGGTTTCCCCTCCCAGGGGAGTGTTCTGTAGAGGATTAACCTGGAGTCTTTAGAAATAAATTGGAGAATTACCCAGAATTACTTATTTACAGTCTTAAACTTTTTACCAACATAGTTTACACAGAACAGTCTTAAAACATTTTAAGCAATATTAGAACTCTTAACAAACAACTATTTTTTTTTTCCCACACAGTTCAGTCTTTTTGACTCTTCCTTCTGAGAGTCAACTTTAAATCCTTTGGTCCTTTTACCACTGTGTACTCCAGTGATTTAGCTTGTGAAGCAGATGAATCTTGTCCAGCGCGGGAGGGTGAGAATGGTGTAGACTCTGGTCCAATGCCAGAGGGGGAAGCTGATGTTGGATCCAGTCCCGTACATGGGGGTGAGACTGGCCCTTTTATTCTTGTGATATGAGTCCAGCCTTTTTCTTTGGTCCGCACAGCTGAATTTGTGATCAGGAGCACCTGGAAGGGGCCTTCAAATTTAGGCATTAATGTTCCCGTAGTCCATGATTTTATCAAAACCCAATCTCCTGGACTAATGTTGTGAACTTTTGTGTCGAGAGGGGAAGTTTGAGGAAGGTATCCTTTCTTTCTAAGTCCCTCCAGAGTTCTTCCAATTATTTCTAAATACTTTCTGGTAGCTTCTTCCCCTTCCAGATGGTCTCCTGTGCTATAAGGTGTTAACAAGAATGGCAGCCCAAACATCATTTCATAAGGTGAAATTCTTATGTCAGCCCGAGGTCTTGTTCTGATGCGCAAGAGCGCTAGGGGCAAACACTTCAGCCAATTCATCTTTGTTTCCTCAATCAATTTAGTTAATACATTTTTGAGAGTTTTGTTCATTCGCTCCACCCTCCCAGAACTCTGGGGGTGCCATGGAGTATGCAACCTCCATTTCATTCCTAAAGCCTCAATTATATTTTGTAATGTTTGGGACACAAAATGTGGACCTCGGTCTGAGTCTATGATGTTCACAATACCATATCTGGGGATAATATTCTCTAGGATTGCTTTTGCCACGACTTGAGCTGTTTCCCTCCTGGTCAGGAAGGCTTCTACTCAGTGTGTGAGATGATCAACTATAACCAGTAAATATCTGTATCCTTGCACTGGGGGCATTTCAGTGAAATCTATCTGTATGCTTTGGAAGGGTCTCAAGGCTAATTCCCTTCCTCCAGGTGCTACTTTTCTCATAACTTTCTGGTTCACTTTTTGACAAATGATACACCCTCTGGTAACAGCTTTAGCCAGGCTATATACCCCGATGCATAGGTTATTTCTTAGGAAATGATCACATAGTCCTTGGACTCCCCAGTGAGTTAATTTATGTAGTTCTGTTAGCACTGTCCGAGCCAGTGCTTTATTCAAAAACACCCGTCCATCTGAGGTTAACCACTCTCCCTGTTGTCCTTGATGTAACTTTAAATCTTTTATTGCTTCTAATTCTTCTTCACTAAATATAGGTTCCTCCCCTTTTTCAGGTGTCGTTTTTGTCTTCAAAATTTTTACTGGGTCACCTGGTTCTAGAGCTGCTTAACAATTTGGAGATGTATGCCACGGGTTTATACTCCATAGGCTATACCTCCTTCTGCACTCACAAACAGGTCAAAGCCCTTCTTGAGGTCTGGTAAGCTTAGGACCAGGGCAGAAGACAATTTGTTTTTTAAGTTTTCCAATTATTGATCATCTTCAGCTGTCCAAATTAGGGGTTCTGGATCTACTAGTTTATTATACAGAAATTTCACACTCTGTGTGTATTGATCCAACCATAACTTACAATATCCAAACAAGCCCAGGAGTTTTGTCACATCTCTTTTCGTTTTTGGGGCCGGGAGAGCTAAAATACCTGTAATCCTGTCAGGGCTTAGTTTCTTATACCCCCCCCCTATTATGTGCCCCAAGTATGTTACTTCTGATTGCACAAATTGTAGTTTCCCTTGGGAAACTTTTAGTCCTTTCTCCCCCAGAAAATTCAAAAGTTTAATACTAGTTTGTCTGACCTGATCTTTTTCCTTTCCTGATACCATCAGGTCATCAACATACTGCAAGATCTGCACTTCTTGTTCAAGGACAAATTGTTCCAACAAACTCTCTAAAGCTTGTCCAAAGAGATTGGGGGATTCAGTGAACCCCTGTGGTAATCGGGTCCACCTTAGCTGTTGTCTCCTTTTCGTACTCGGGTCCTCCCATTCAAAGGCAAACCAATCCCTACATTCTGTTGCCAGAGGACACGCCCAGAAAGCATCCTTCAAATCTGTGACAGTGAACCAAGCATGTTCTCTTGGAATTCTGCTTAGGAGACTATATGGGTTGGGCACAACTGGATGTCTGGCAATGGTTCTTTTGTTGACTTCCCTCAAATCTTGTACCAGTCTATATTTCCCTTCAGCCTTTTTAACTGCCAGTATAGGGGTATTATGTGGTGACATGCAGGGTTCTAAAATTCCCTCCTGCAACAGTTGCTCGATGACTATAGCTAGCCCCTTCTTTCCTTCTAGGGAAATCGGATACTGTTTAACCCGTATGGGTGAGGTATCATCCTACATTTTTATTGTTATCGCTGGAATGTCTAATAAGCCTCTCTTTCCCCCCTCAGCCCATACCTCAGGATTTATTTCTGCAACATCTCCTTGAGACAGCTTCATCACTTGTACTACCATCCTCCCTTCCCTTCGAACAATCCCAACCCCCAAATGGACTTGCAGATCCCTTCCTAGCAAACTTTTTTCTAAGTTAGGCAGATAAAGAAAATTAGCTTTACATTGCCTTGAGTTTCCAATTATTTTCACTTCTTCAATCACCGATGCTCTAAATGGTTTCGCCTCTGCACCCAATACTTCACAAAATGGTCTCCCAATTTCCATACCTTGTGGTATTTTGTTGAGACAGGACTTACCTGCCCCTGTATCAACCAAAAATTCAAATTCCTCATTTAGGGGTCCCACTTCAAAATTTACCAAGGGCTCTTCTAGATGTTTCATCGGGTCCCCTATAGTAAAAAGCCCCTGACCCTCTAATCGTCACCTCTAAGGATCTTCCCTAAATTATCTTGTTCCCTGGCTATTGCTGCATTGAGACTGAGCTTTTTACAAAACCTCCTGATGTGTCCTGCCTCCCCACAGTAATAACAATGTCGTCCTCTCAAAGGGACTTCTTGAGGTCTCTCAACCCTTCGTGCACCGGTCAGTACTGGCCTACCTCTGCCTCCTCCTGGTGGTGGACCCGCCCACCCTGCACTTTCTCTAGCTACAGCAACCATGATCTTAGCCTTGGCCTTTACTTTTTCTTCCTCCCTCCTTAAATACACCTTCAATGCCTCTTTTAATACCTCATTAATGTCCTTCTCTTGCCAATCTTCCATCTTTTCCAGTTTTCTCCGTATATCAGGCCAAGATTTGGTAACAAATTGGACTTTTAGTAGCATTTGACCTTCCAGGGTGTCTGGGTCTACTCTAGAGTACAACTGAAAGTTCCGCCTTAGGCGATTAAGCCAGGCAGCAGGAGCTTCATCTTTCTCCTGTGTACCCTCAAATGCCAATTCGGTATTAGTTCCTTTGGGAACTGACTCTTTGATCCCCCGTATTATCAAAGACCTATATTCCCTCATGGCCTTCCTCCCCTCCTCCTGATTAGGGTTCCAGTTGGGCTCCGTTAGTGGCAATTTCTGTTCACCTGTTGGCACCTGGGGTCTTGGACTGTTATCTTTCTCCCAAATTTTTATGCCAGCCGCCCTTATCATCTGGACCTCTTCTGGGGAAAATAATATACTCAGGATGGAATTCATCTCCCCCCAAGTGTAGATATTTGGACCTAGAAATTGATCCACTTGGTTGGCTATGCCCACTGGGTCCTCAACTAAATGCCCCAACTCTTTTCTTGAATCCTTTAACCTCAGAAGCAGTTAGGGGAGCATCCACAAAGCCAACACCTCCCGCCACTCCTCCCATAGGAACCTCTCTGAGGGGAAAGAGTCTCTCTGCCTTGGAGGTCTTGGATCTGGTGCTACAGTATGGCCCATCTTCAGATGCCATTCTACTTTGTGGGTTCTCTGGGTTACCCTGAATGTTCTGCCCATCAGCAGGTGTATTTGCTGATAGCTGTTTACTGGGCGAGGAGGCATTTGTGTCCCAGGTAGAAGGAGGTAAAGGGACAGCAATAGGAGGGGGAGAGGGACCTGAGTAGATATTAAGCAGAGCTGGAGAAGGGGTGGAAAATGCAGCAGGTGGAGTAGGCACTCGTGGTGGTGCAGAAGGAACTGGAGGAGATACTGGGTTCATCATAGCAGAAGCTGAAGAGGTAGAAGGAGGAGTTTGAGCAGGTGGTAATGAGATGGCAGCCGGGGGAGGAACCAGACCTGCCATTTGAGGTGCTTGAAGAAGAGGATTATAAGGTGGAGGGGCAGAAGGAGGCAAATAATCCAGGGGGTCCCATCTTTTACTAGTCCTATCATCCCCTCCTTCATTCCCCTCTTTCTTCCTCTGTACCTTACAAATTCGCACCCCTTCATCCCCAACAGCAGTCTTTAACCAGCAAGCCACATACAATAATTGCTCAGGATCAGTATCTCTTCGAGCTGTCAGATAATTATTTAATTGTTGGCACATCCACTTATCCTTTGTCCCACACCAAGGCCATCCTCCTTGCAACTCTAATTCTGGCCACGCTTCCATACAATAATGGATCATTTTCACTTTATCTAATCCCTCCGTGGCCTCTATAGAATCCCATTTTACTAACAGTTCTCCTAAGGGACTATTGGCATGTATATACCTCAGTCTCTTGCCGGTCTTTTTACTACTACAACATCCCATTTTTCAGGTCTCAATAAAAAATCCCAAAGGTGCCTCTACTGACCGGGAATTTCAATAAAAAACCTTCTTTGAGGAGCTCCAGCCTCCTCCACTGAACTTCAAATTTCTGCCTGATGCTCAGGAATTTATACTGAAACAACTGCCCAATCTCTTGATTGCCCAACTTCCCAGCGTCAGGTCTTACATCTATCGGGACTTAAACACACGAAGCCTCGGCCAAGAATCCGGGTCGTGCCTGACACCCTCAGTCAGGAAAAACAACTGCCTGATTTTTAGTTTGCCTAACCTGCCAATTTTTAGGCTTCACCGTATCAGGACTTAAAAGCAAACCGCAGCCTCCTTTGCTGGGGTTTGTGCCTGACTCCCTTTGTCAGGACTTACTTTGCCTGCAGGGCTTGTGAACCACCCGAATCCTTCTCGGGACTGACAAATCTTACTTGAATCCTTCTCGAGACTTACAAAAGTGCCTGACCTCCCTTTGTCAGGACTTTGGGGTGCGTGCCACTCATACACAGTAATTCACTCTGCACGCCCGGAGTGGGGGGGCCCTTTATTCCCCCTTGGGAGACGACTTCACTCACACTCGCGTCCCCCTGTTCCTGGCCGATTTTCTCACGAAAAGCCGGAAACGCAGTACTGAGAGGTCACTCTCACTCCGAAGGTCCGGCTGCCGGCCCTCGTCTCACTCACACACACATGCGCACGTCTCCCACTCCCGCCACCAGATTTCTCACCAGTCCGGTGCTCCGGTGCTCCTCTGCGTCCCTGTCCTCAGCTGGTCCCTCTTGGTCCTGGTAGCCAGCTGTCCTCTGAAGATCCAAGATGGCCAGTCCTGAGTCCTCTTGCGGCGTGGCTATTCCAGACGAGAGCCCCCAGCTGAAATAAACAGGGCCAAGGAGACTTCTTCTCCTTTTGAATGCCTTTATTAAAAGTGATCAGCTCAGGATTGGGCGGCTCGACGGGTCTGCAGCGTCCGTCGTCTCTCCCAGGGCAACTCAGAGGAGGAGGATAGGCACAGCTCTGTCCACCAGGGGCAGAGCTGGGGATCAGATCCTCTTGGGAGCCTTCAGGGTCTCCTGATCCCATCAGATGGTACCTCGGTCCGGGTCTCCCAGACCTCCCAGTCCTGGCCCGGGGGATCTCGAGGACAGGGTGAGGAACGACGAAGGTTTCCCGCATCTCTGCAGGCCCAGCGCCCTGCTCCTCACATCCAGACATCACTCCAGTCTCTCAACTCTTATTTGGCTCGTTGTTTTTGGGGTCTTCTCAGTACAGTAGAGGACCATGCTGCATTGGTCTTGGAGTCACTTTGCATAACCCCCCCCACCTTCTCAGGTGTCTTCACTATGAGAAAGGTACAACTTAGCCTCGGGCAAGGCTCTGCTGATACAAAAGGAGCGATTAGCCTCAACGACCCGTGATTACAATAACAAAACACACAGAACTTGGGCAGGGCCAGTGGTCTGGCTGCCTTTTTGAAACTTTTTCTCATAAAAAAAAATTAACCGAATTTTTGTTCATAACAATTTTCATGCCAATTCCCTCACAGAATTCTCTGTTGGAGACAGCAAAGATGTAAAAAGCTCCCTTTGGTCATGAGGGGTGAATACATTGGCTGAAAAGGTGGCTTGTAATAGACCTTAGAAATATGCTGATTCCCTCTCATATGACCTAGCTGCTTTGCATATCTTTTTTATTTCTGCAAAGCTTATTTGTTCCCACTGTGGTCCTTCTGCACCCCCAACATTGTATCAGACTGGAAACACTGATATCTTAGAGGCAATTTCCCATTCTCTGTCCTGGACTGCATCCCTTCTTATCCTCTGCCAGGTATCTGTACCTCCTGATGTATAAAACTGGTCCTCAGATTTTGGGGGTCTACCCCAAGGATTGTGGGAATATCTGTTTGAAATTGGGGGGTGTCCTAATATGGGTGCCGCCATTTTGGAAGGGGTCACTTCTGGGAAGTCATATCCGGTTCCCACGGTAGGCAGGGTAAGGGGCAGCCTGGGCTGTGGGCCAGGAGTTGGAGTAGTGAGACAGACGGGGCACGGCCCACAAAAGGGGAGTGTCCTGCGTCTGATGGGCAGGAGTTTAATGATGAATTGGAAAGGGAATCCTGGGAGACAGAAAATGGAACGCCACGAAGGGCAGACTTCAGCAACTCTGAAACATGGTGGAGGCCACGTGGGCTATTGTCCTCACCGAGCATGGATTCAGCTCGGTTTTTTTCAATTGACTGCCAAAATTCACCAATTTAGTGCATCTGATGTTACTTTTGAGAGGAAACTGAGGGAAATTTATCAGGTTAGGGGGGTTAGGAGAGACAGATTGCAGACTTGTCTGGCCCGGACAAGTCTGTTTCCCTCCTGGGGAAGGAATTAGGGCCAGACAGGGATCAGCTGGCCTGGTCATCTCTCGCCTGCCCTCCTGGGGCTGGTATGCTTCAGGGTGTGTTGGGAACACAGATGGGGACTTGGAACCTCTGCCCACCCTCCTTCCTTTCTTCTTCAGCCTGTGGTCAGCTCTCTCTATGATCTGAGCTGTTTTGTGACTGTCTCTAGCTTGCTTTTCACTCTCACATGTTACCAATTGTAACACCGTCCAAAATATTGGATGTAGTTTTAGGCTGGAGTTCTTATTCGTTTCCAAACTGCATAATCTGAGTCCCGCAGCATCCCAGAACTTCAGGGTAAGTGTCTCAGCTGTATTTATGGTCAGGAATTCTGTGAAAACCCATCTAATGAGTTTTTTTAAGCTGTTCCTTCTCAGATTTTACATCTTAAATTTCTAATTTGTAGTTCAAATAAAAATAAAGATCCTGCTGTTCTACAGTTAGCTTTTTCCCTATTTTCTTACTCACCAAAGGATGGTTTTCAGAGCAGCTACCGTCCTTGACCTGAACTCCCCAGGTCTGGAAACAAAGCAGTGTGTCAGCCAACAGCAGCTGTCTCTGAAGAGGTCCTTATGACTGGGCAGCGCATTCTCCAGCCTGACCTGGTTTCAGCCTGTGAAAAATGCATTTATTTTATGATTGGCTTTTCGCAAATATTAAAATGAACATTATATGTGTTGTGTTAGAAAGTAATGGTGTTTTAATTCTCTTAAGTATTGTGTTAAATATAATTTTAGATTATAAAAACTGTTAAAATAGAAACTATGCTATGTAAGATGCTTTGTTTGAAAGAAAGGACTTGCAGCAAGATGGCAGCCACAGGACACCTAAATCTTTCAGAGAAAAAGTATTTATTGCCTTCTTATCAGAAAAAACGAACTTCTTCCCGCCTCGAAGGTGCTGTTAGGATTCAGAGGAAGAAGCTGACGATGACCAGACAGAATCCTGTGTTTGAATGGCATTTATGCATAATGTATGAAGTGTGTTGAAGCCATTTATTATAATGAAATATAGTTTTTGAGAAATAAAAGAATTAAAAGACACTTAAAAGTATATCAAGGGAATCGCAGAAGTTAATAAATAACCTAAAATACACTATTAGGAAGAACTTTGATCAGATATCTAGATACGTTAATAAATAATCTAAAATACACTCACAGAAGAAACTCTGGAATTAGAATATTTGAAGAAACAGAAGTGGAAGCCAATAAGTTAAAGTGACCTGCCAAGCCGTTAGAATCAAGCCAATAAGTTAAAGTGACCTGCCAAGCCGTTAGGATCAAGCCAAGTACAACAGTAACTTCAGCCAAGCCATGGAAAAACATACCAAAGATAACAGGAAGAAGTCCAAATTAGGAAAAGCTTAAAATTTAACTAAGGAAGACCAGGAATTCACGGAAGATCAGGAATTCATGGAAGACCCCCGCCTGCCTATGAATATGCATGTAATAAATGATGTAATCCCTGTTTAAAATTGTATTAAAAACCCACTTTTGCTGTACATAATTCAGAAATCCATTTTGTGATTTCTCCGACGCGTCGTAATAAAATACCTCCTGCTTATCTGACTTAGACTGAGTCTCTTAAGCAGTTATTCTCGCCTTTTTGGGGCAAAATTCGGCATCATTTTCTGGCGACCCAGATGGGACCAGACAGGAGATCCAGGCCTTGAGGGGTCCTCCCTGAGCTGGGTCCGGGGTCGGGACCCTCTGGCGCCCCTGACTAACTTTTGTCAGAAGAGACTCCCCCCCCCGGACCAGTGCTTTCGGTGGACGAAGAGTACCCTGCATCTCCTGCTCCAATTAAGAGGTATTTCAATTAATTATTGGTTTTGGAATAAAGCGCTTTGTTGGGAAACGGGGGTCAGACATGACCGCCCGAAGGGAAAGCTGGGGGACGCCCCAGTAAAGAATCCCAGCTGGGTTGAAGTCCTAGCATTGGTTTGCTAGCATTGGTTTGCTAGCATTGGTTTTGCTAGGGTTAAAATCCCAGCATTGGTTTGGTGAGAAAAAAAAAAAAAAAAAAAAAAAAGGAGAAAGAGAAAACGCAGGTTAAAGTCCTGCTGGAGGGAGTATTTGTTTATCTTGGTATCTTCAATCTGTTTTTACTGTGACTGTGTGGGAACTGTTTTAAACATTGTGCATTGTGTTTTAAGGATCAAGAACTAAGATTGCTCTCTGAGAGGTCTGTCAGCCGGAGATCTTCTTGTGTCTGTTCTATGTGTCTGTTGCAAAATCTTACAGGAAATATCTTGTCGCTCTCTCTCTGTAATCTTTTAGAAGGGAATAAGTTGATAGACGCCCGGGAAGAAATTTGTCACCCCCTGCAATCGTTATACTGTCTACAGTTGCGATTGCATGAATCTGGCAAACCGGTATCTCACGGTCTGTAGGAAACCCCTCGTGATCAAACCTGGTAAAACAAGCCTGTTCTGATATAGACTATAAGGTAGGAACTATTTCATAATGGTGTGTGGGTATGGGTGAGAGTGAATGAGACGCAGCCAGGTCGGAAAAGGACAAAGCAATTGGAAATTGTGTGTATGAAGTGTTAAAATAAATTGGTATACAGTACATGCGAGAAAGAGGCTGATCTGGTTAGACAGACACAGGGAATAGCAATGGGAGGCCAACAGAGTAAGGACGTAAATATGAAAACCCCCTTAGGATGTATCCTAAAGCACTGGAAGGACTTGGGAGGGATCCCGGGGGGAAACAAAAGTAAAAAGACACTCCTTAAATATTGTACACAGTGGTGGCCATTGTACAAGTTAGATGACAATGAGAAATGGCCACCAGAGGGAACAACTAATTATAACACTATTTTGCAACTAATACTCCTCCTCCGCCGGCTCAATAAATGGGATGAGATAATGTACGCAGACATGTTCTTCACCCTAAGGAATAAACCTGAGTGGCAAAAAGAATGTGAAATTAATGTAGCCCCTCAGGATCCCCTAGTACTAGTCCTGGAAAGGGATAAGAAGGGTCCAAAGCCCAAGGAACGTTGCTGTGATGCATGTAGTAGAAATGAGAAAAAGAAGGGTGTGGGACCTACCTGTTTTTATTGTCATAAAAAGGGGCACCTGCAAAGAAATTGCAAAAAGAAACAGCAAGATGAGAAAACTTCTCAGGAGAGTCAGAAAGGGCAAGGGTTTTGTCTAACGAAGAAGATCGAATTACACCTAGAAGAGCCCTTGATAATAAAGCTAAGAGTAGGTCCTCAGAGTGAAGAATTTGTATTTTTAGTAAATACAGGAGTTTCTCAGTCAATAGTGACAAAATTACCCCAGGGATGTGAAGTGAGTGGTGAGCAAGTTTCAGTAATCGGAATTACAGGAGAAGCTTTCCCTGTTCCTATAATAAAAGGGGTGAAAATTGAGACAAATGACAAATTTGGAGTAAATGATTTATTGTTGATACCAGAGGCCGAGGAGAATATGTTAGGCAGAGATCTAATAATAGCCCTAAATTTACAGATAAAACCCTGTGAAGGAAAACTTGAAATTTATTCTTCACCTAAAGAAGATGATCTAGAAATTAATGACATGGGTTGGCATTCAGGTGAAGTGGAAAAGTTTAGAGCGAAGGAGTCCGATCCCTTTAGTCCCTCCTGGTCAGAGCAAGCTTGTGGATTTTAAAAGGGCAAGAAGGGACTATTTATACAGACTCCAAATATGCTTTTAGTATAGTACATACTTTTAGAGAAATTTGGAAGGAAAGGGGACTTATAAACACTCAAAGGAAGGGGTTAATATGGGGGAGGGGATAGTTCATATAAAGGAACACCAGAGGGGGAGGGATATTAGAATCAGAGAAATAATTTGGCTGGTAAAGAAGCAAAAAGAGCGACCTTAAGAAAGGGAGATACTGAAATTATGACCTTACAAAAATATAGAAATTCAGCACGAGACTCTTTCCCTTCCGCTAGTAGAATTGGCAGCTATAAGGAGTTTTTCCTGATGACAGAATTATGATGCCAAAACCAGTGGCACATTAGATCTTAGATAACTTGTATAGACGGACATACTGGGAAGCAAAAGCCTTTTGTGGTCACTTTTCAAAATTTTTTTGGATGTATGAGGATATTTGAAATTCAAAAGCAAATTACTCAGGCGTGTCTCACCTGTTAAAAGGTAAAAAAAGAAGGTGTTTAAAGCCCTCCCTCTGGAGGATGCAAAACAGCCTAACGGCTATTTCCAAAGATCCAGGTTGAATTTGTAAAGTAAGTCGGTGGAAATATTTGTTAATTATAGTAGATCAATTAACTCAGTGGGTTGAAAGCACAGTTCAAACAGTACCTTTGATTAATACAGGAGCAACTCTTTCGGTTTTAAATCAGGAATTGGTACCTAAAAGTGATCAATTTGTACAATTTGTGGGAGCAACAGGCCAACCAGAAAAGCCTTACTTTTAAAACCCATTAAGTACAATATTGGGAAACAAATGGGAATTCATCAATTCTTATATTTACCAAATTCACCAAAGCCCTTATTGGGAAGAGACCTATTGGAGAACTTGGGAGCCATGATAAAATTCAACAAAGACAAATTGGGATTTCAAGTAAGTGAAGAGCAACTGATTACAGCCTTAAGCCTAACAATCAACTGTATAGAACCGAAGCCTAAAAGTCACCATATTGAGCGTGTCCTGAGTGAGACATATCCATTAGTATGGGCTACCGATATACCTGGGAAATCAAAACAAGCCACACCTATCATTATTGAACTTATGCCTGGAGCGAGGCCGGTAGTTAGGAAACAATACCCACTGAGGTTAGAAGATAGAAAGGGAATTGATAGAGTGTGAATCGGATTTTAATACACCAATCCTGCCAGTAAAGAAACCTAATGGAGCTTATAGACTAGTTTAGGATCTGAGAGCAGTAAACGAAATAACCAAGACATTACATCCGGATGGAGCAATTCTCCCACGATTTTTGGGAATCAGTTAGCCAAAGAATTAGAACAGTGGGAAAGGCCTCTGGGAGATGGCACCCTTCTGCAATACGTAGACGACCTCCTAATAGCAACAGTGACAGAGGAAGAATGCATTGAATGGACTATTTCCTTGTTAAACTTTCTGGGATATTGAGTCTCTCAACAGAAAGCACAGCTGGTGCAAAAAGAAGTGGTGTACCTGGGATACGAAGTCTCCAGAGGACAGCGATCCCTGGGAGCAGCTAGAAAAGAGGCCATCTGTCAGATGCCTAAACCAGAGACAGTGAGAGATCTGCGCACCTTTCTGGGGATGACAGGTTGGTGTCGGCTATGGATCTACCAGTACGGGATACTCGCTAAACCACTGTATGATTTGTTGAAGGAAACTAAGGACGTTCTAGTTTGGACTCCTGAGGCAGAAGGGGCCTTCAAGAAGTTGAAGCTGGAGCTAATGAGAACACCGGCCTTAGGTCTCCCAGATGTATCAAAACCATTCTGGCTGTTCTCCCATGAACGACAAGGGATGGCCCTGGGAGTCCTAGCACAGCAGTTGGGAACACATAAGAGAGCTGTGGCCTACTTCTCCAAGCGATTGGATGAAGTAAGTAAAGGATGGCCAGGCTGTCTGAGGGCAGTGGCTGCAGTGATAATTAACATAGAAGAGGCCAGAAAGCTCACGCTGGGCCAAAAGATGACTGTGTTAGTATCTCACACTGTATCGGCCATGCTGGAACAGAAAGGCAACCATTGGTTGTCACCTTCCAGATTCCTAAAATACCAGGCCATCTTGGCTGAATCACATGACGTAACCATTCAAGTAACTGACATTGTGAACCCAGCTTCATTTCTAGAAGGGAGAGCCCCAGCAGAACCCATCGAACACGACTGCCTGGAAACAACTGAAGCCGTCTACTCCAGTTGCCCAGATCTCAAAGAAGAGCTGCTCGAAGATGCGGACAACTGGTTCTCAGATGGCAGCAGCTTCGTGAAGCAAGGAGTAAGAATGGCTGGCTATGCAGTCACTACTACAGAAAGGGTAATTGAGTCAAACCCCTTGCCTGCAGGGACTTCAGCCCAAAAGGCAGAGCTGATAGCTCTGACTCGAGCCCTGGAATTGGCAGAAAACATGCAAATTAATATATGGACAGACTCTAAATATGCCTTCTCCGTTGTACATGCTCATGGGGCCATCTGGGAAGAAAGAGGACTATTGACTACACAAGGAAAAAACAGTCAAACATGCAGAAGAGATTCTGCGATTGCTAGAGGCGGTCCAACTCCCAGCACAAGTGGCCATAATGCATTGTAAAGGACATCTGAAAGGTAACACTATTCCAGAAATAGGGAACAGGAAGGCAGATACAGAAGCTAAACTGGCTGCCACAAGAACTAGGGAAGTAGAAATAGTGGCCCTAATACCAGGAGAGCTGGATACCAATATCCAGCCAGAGTATCAGGAATCAGATCATAGATGAATTCAAAGGAATAAAGGTAAACTGTTAGACAGTGGATGGGGACAATTAGAGACAGGACAGTTGGTAATACCAGGGAACCTGATGTGGCAGATTGTGAAAACGGAGCATGAAAAGGCCCATTGGGGCCTAGATCCACTTTACCAACATTTGCGAGCTAGGATAGCAGGACCGAAATTATTTACTACTGTAAAGCACGTTACATCCCAGTGCGAGTGGTGTCTGAAAAATAACCCGAATACGGGAACCAAGGTACACCAAGGAGCCATAAATCGAGGTAAATTCCCAGGTGAAGTATGGCAAATTGATTTTTCTGAACTCCCAAGAAAAGGGGGGTTTCGGTATTTGTTGGTATTAACTGATACATTTTCTGGGTGGCCTGAAGCATTCCCTTGTAGGACAAATAAGGAAAGAGAGGTGACTAAAGTACTGTTGAATGAAATTATTCCACGGTTTGGGGTACCGAAAAGCATTTCTTTGGATAGAGGTACACATTTCTGTGCAAAAGTGGTGAGAGCAATAAGCAAAGCATTACAAATCAAATGGCAACTACACACACCTTATCGTCCACAGGCCAGTGGGCAAGTGGAAAAGATGAATCATCTCATCAAACAGCAAATTGCCAAAATATGCCAGGAGACTAATTTGCAGTGGTATCAGGCTTTGCCTATTGCTCTGCTTAGGCTGAGAGTCAAACCAAGATCAAAAGAAAAGTTAAGCCCATTTGAAATTTTGTATGATAGACCTTATGCTATGCAAGTTGTAAATGGGGACGCTATAGACCAAATCGGTAATCAGTACATTTATGATTATGTAATGACGGTGGGGAAATAGTTCGATAAGAATGCTACTGTGGTGATAGAGCACCAACTTAAACAACCTGATTGCAAATTGCATCCGTTTAATTCCGGTGATTAGGTGTATGTTAAGAATCTTCTAGGAAAACCCCTATAAGAAAAGTGAGACCTTTCCAAGTGCTGCTGACTATCTTCACTGTGGTTTGGATCAAGGAGCGACCCACGTGGACCCACTCTCACGAGTCAAGAAAGCTCTGGAGAACAAACAAGAGGAGCAGAGATTATAATTCTGACTCCACCTCAAACCTTTAACTCTGATCATTGAGTTCTCTAGGGACTCTCTGGGTACCTGCTAAATGGGTGAAGCTTTACGTATCTGGGATGTCGGGTGGTGGAATAGAATAACAGCAGGAGATGAAGGACGACGACTGCTGAGAAAGCTTTTCTTTAATGTACAGCAGGACCTCCAGCGTCTCGCACAATATAGTGAACCAGCTGCCAGAGCCCTAACGAACCCACCACAGGATTGGATAAACTGGGTTCTTACCACGCAATTTGATGAATCCATACCACTGAGTAGTACAACCTGTTGTGCTTGTAGTAATATGTTTTGCTGTGCTTGGGTTGCTCTAAAGTGTGCTGGGTGCGAGTATACTTACTGGTATGATCAGGCACTTGTGTGGCAAATTTGGTGCTGGAGGTGTCGTAGCCAATGGGTAAGAGAACGTAATTGGATTAGAGCGTTAAGTAAATTTACAGGTTTGCCAGGAAGGAAGGGACTTAAGTTGTATGAAAGTGCAGAACAGATAATTACTGCTTTTGTGAGGTGGTGTTTGAATCACGAACTAAAGGGACTAGAAATAAAGAGAAATTCTCACATTGTAGCTGCCCGGTGTAGACAACAAGTCCCACTGACCCAAACATCTGTGGTAGGGCCCTTTGAGGGGGATCCTGACTAAGCATTAGATCAGTGCATTGAGAACCTTCAGAGATTCAGGGTAGGAAAGTGGGGAACAGCAAAACTCAAAAAGGAAGGGAGAAAAGAAGTGGAAGCTACATGAGATGTATTTCATTGCTGCAGTTGGAGTTTGAAAAATGTGTTGCATAAGAATGTGTTGCATGAGTCTCTCTGATCATTTTGTTTTGGTTCACAGCAAGATTAGGGATATTCGAAAAGGAGTCCACAAGTTAAAGGAAGAAGAGCCAAGAATCGATGAATGGCTAAAGAGTTTAAAACTTGGGCTATTGTACGAGCGTATCAGCGCCCTACAGGGTTAGAAATTGACGAAAGACTTCGTAAGTTATAAGAAAAGGGGGGAATGAAGCCATTTATTATAATGAAATATAGTTTTTGAGAAATAAAAGAATTAAAAGACACTTAAAAGTATATCAAGGGAATCGCAGAAGTTAATAAATAACCTAAAATACACTATTAGGAAGAACTTTGATCCGATATCTAGATACGTTAATAAATAATCTAAAATACACTCACAGAAGAAACTCTGGAATTAGAATATTTGAAGAAACAGAAGTGGAAGCCAATAAGTTAAAGTGACCTGCCAAGCCGTTAGAATCAAGCCAATAAGTTAAAGTGACCTGCCAAGCCGTTAGGATCAAGCCAAGTACAACAGTAACTTCAGCCAAGCCATGGAAAAACATACCAAAGATAACAGGAAGAAGTCCAAATTAGGAAAAGCTTAAAATTTAACTAAGGAAGACCAGGAATTCACGGAAGACCCCTGCCTGCCTATGAATATGCATGTAATAAATGATGTAATCCCTGTTTAAAATTGTATTAAAAACCCGCTTTTGCTGTACATAATTCAGAAATCCATTTTGTGATTTCTCCGACGCGTCGTAATAAAATACCTCCTGCTTATCTGACTTAGACTGAGTCTCTTAAGCAGTTATTCTCGCCTTTTTGGGGCAAAATTCGGCATCAGTGTGAATATGCAACAGACTATTGTTTTTAAGGGTTAATCCTTTGTTAACAGGTGTCCATTTACGGGCTTGTGATGCCCAGAAAAAGGTATGCGGACATCCGTAACTCTTTGTTTTTATTGTCTCATATTGTCCTAATTCAAATTGTCCAAATTATTATTACTCTAGTTGTGTTACTATTTTTTTAACCATTTTATTACTATTAAACTTTTAAAATTTTAAAAACAAGTGATTGGCGTTTTTCACAAACCCATTCTCACGTGCATGAGGCTTCAATCTGTGTGGCCCTCTCTAATGGTCTCAGATCCTCCGTAACCTGGGTTTTTTCCCTCTGGCACCACAAAAACCCAGTTGCAGGCCTGCACTCCCCAAAACGCAAGACCAAAGAAAAAATGTCCTGTTTTGATGGAGGGCCAATCAAAAATTCCTGAACTATGTCTCTCAATATGAGAAATCACTGGTCCGGGTGCCAAGTGATATATTTTCTCCTTGAGCCAGGTCTTAAGAGCTCTCAGAGGACCTATTACACCCGAGATAGCCCAGCTACCTCAAATGGCATAGAAGTAGCAGATTGACATTCTGAGGTGGTGTTGGAAACAGAAAAGTTTTAATAAAAGGCAAAATAACAAAGCTCTTGCAAAGAAAAACTGAGACAGGGGCAAGAGGTTCTTGCTTCTGCTGAAAACACCCCACAAAATTAGTTCTTTTAGTCTCTTCTTCTTCTAGTGAATTACTTTGGTGGGACCTTTTGGCTTCTGTCCAATCGGCAGCCCTAGGTTTGAGGTGAAGTCCCCAAGGTCCTATGAGGGTCTTTTTACCAAATTGAGGTAGGAGAAATTTCTGTGCTTTTTCCTTTTTAATAAGACAAAGGATAATTTGGTCATTCTGTCAACAGGGGGCATATTCCAACACCATCCTACAGAAAATTCATGAAAATAAACTACGACAGGAGAAGTTAAGAGAAAATAACATTAATTATATAAATTTTACTGTAAGGTATTTTCCAGTGTGAGTTAAATTTCTGCTCTTGTGATGCCACAGTTGCATAGGTAGTGCTGGAAAGTCTTTCTTTTAACTGGCTATATTAATCTAGGGTTAAATGTAAAACTTTACATGTGAGACTGTGAATTTATGTAACCATTCTAGTGGTTTTTTATTTCATGAACCATAGCAAGTTTTTGCTGAAGAAGATTTCTAATTGTACTTTCTGTTACATTGGTACAATTCACCAGTCAGAATGAGTGCCTGGAACTTCAAAGGATAAATACATTTAAGTATTAACCTTATAAAATATGAAACATGGTTGCCATTAACATCTGGAGTTCGATATTTGGGATGAAAGAGAGCTAGATGATCCCATTTTCAGTTGGGATTTTTTAAAGATACACTATATGTGCTGAAAAAAAAGTACTGCATGTCTATATGCCAGGAAAGCCAGAAAGCAACAGCAAGACCTGGAGGGTTTCCCTCCCTCCCTCTCTGCCTCCCTCCCTCCCTGCCTCCCTGCCTCCCTCCCTCCCTCCCTCCCTCCCTCCTTTCCTTCATCCCTCCCAGTATGAAGAACTACTAGGGCTAACTAAGAACTATATAACTATACAACAATATAGCAACAAACATATATGAATGAAATATAAAAGCAAAAGTCAAAAATTAATTTAGCATCAATAAGAAAGATGGAGAGGACAGAAAGAACTATGTTGACATCACTGCAGAAAAGGAGCCAGACCAAATAATGAAAGCCCTTTCAATTCAGCCAGAGCAAATAATGAAAGCCCACCAAATACAATTCTTACTCCACTGATGAAAAACTCGTGCAGACACATTTATTGCTGAGTAAAGAAAATTTCAGGCACTAAAGTGCATTCTTTTCTTTCCTGTCCTTCAGACATAGGGGGAAAAAAGACATAGTTTGTCTCCTGTGATTAGCAGTGTTGTATTGCACTAAGTGGTTTCTTTAATTATTGTTTTGCACTGGTAATTGGAATTTTTGCACTGAGTAGTTTTTATATTGCACAAATAGTTTATGTTGTATCACAAGGTTTTTTCCACCTTCCCCTCTCCCGCAAAGCTCTGGTCGTGATGGTCTCTTCCCACATTACTCCTCCCCTTGCCCCTCCCATCAGTTGTATCCCATTGGCTGTGACCTGTCTCCTCCGCCCCCCTTCCCCTGGGTTTAAAATCTCCTGTCGTCATAGAATCGACCTCTTGCTCTTCCTAGACCCCCTAGAGGAATTCCACAATAAAGCGGTGGGATTTTTTGGTCCTGAGAATAAAGAGCCTCCTGTCTTTTATTTTTGTCCTTGTGAGATTGTTAGGGCCAGGGGTTCAGAGCTAGCTGAACCGGGCGCCCCAAAGGCCTAGTCAATCTTAAGTAGCAGCTTCTCAGATTGATGGCATCTGACACTGGGGATGAGCTCTGCTTGGCAAGGAGCTGCCCTGCCCTGCCCTTTCATCTCGGGAGGAAGCCCTGCACTGACTTCCAAAGAGCCACCAGCCTTTGCAACTTTGCAACCCTTACAACTGTCCCAAAGATGACACACTTGTTTTAGATATAATCAAATATATATGATCTTGCGATTATGATTCCATTTTACATTTGTTCAAGAAGTAATATAATATGTCAAATGAAGCTTAATCCATATATGAAAACAACATGTGCAAAAAGCTGACTATCCCAAACTAAGTCAAAGACAGAGAACATTCTTGGAGACTTTGTACTCCTTCAGTACTGAATTTCTTTATAGCAGGCACAAATTAAGACAAGTTGTTCTTGTCTTTAGTGTTTGCTAGAAGCCTAAGTGGTTGCTAGATAAATTAATTCTATTGAAGTATTCATCCTAATACTTAATTCTACTATTGAAAAACATTATCAAAGTTTGGGAAAGATGAGCTTCATTGTGACTTTATTATACCTATATAAATTGCATGTTCATAAATGAAGAATAAAAAAGCTGTACAAAGAGAGGAATCATAACAATTGTTCTAACAGTAGAAAGTACAAGGAGAACATATGCCATGAAGAAAGTCCTTTCTTATTCCTTTTTTTCTTAGAAAGAGACCCATTATGGTTCTATTTCTGTGATATTAGTGATAATCTCAGGAACTGTCTTTCTAACTCTAATTTAAAATGCCTTCAGATTAATTTTATGGTAGAAGTAGGACATTATTTTATTGCGGTGAAGCTTAGAGAAAGACATGAGAAATAACATTAATGTAAACTGAAGCAAATAGGTTACTGCCTTCTTTTTACTTGCTAGCAGAATTATAAGCTGTGAGTTTGGTTTAGTTTCTTCTATTTTTCTTACATCTCTAAGTTCCCTTACTCTCACTGTATCAATTCTTTTGTTATGACACTTGGCATTGTATCCTCTGGCCATATCTGCCCTGATGTTGCTGCTGAAGAGTCAGAAACCTCATTTTCCAGGAGGACTCCTGAAATAAGTTGAGCTGAAAACTACAAAAAATATTTTGAAGAAATACAGTGTTGTTACACTAAGGCAGCCTTTTACTGGGTTTAGGGGTGTCCCCAGATGGCTGCATGGGTCCTGGATAGCGCAGTCCTGTTCAAGACAGACTGTCTGAGCTCCCAAGCAGTTCTTAGCCAGAGGCAGCCTTAGCAAGCTTAAGTGAGATCATCTCTTTTGTGATTATCAGCTTATTGTGATTTCAGCCCTTTAGCTTGCTAGGTGCCTAGGCAGGCAGACGCAGGGAGAGAGAGGAGAAGGCCGTATGGGGTTCCACAGTGATATCTTTATTGATTCTTCTGTGAAGGTTCCCAATGACAGCTCTTCTGCCAGACCTGGGCTAAAACTCTTCATATAGGGTACAAGGGTATCAGAAATTGTCCAATGGCAAGGGTTAAAGGAAAGTGACCTATAGGGTTACAGAGAGATAAGCAAGAGAACCCGAAGGCAAAGGCGGAAGTGAGGGGCTTCTAGCCCATTCACCATGACTTGGCATTTCCTGTCTTAGGCTGCTGAATGCTACGAGGCATTGTAGACTCAGGGCCTGCTACATTGCACCACAAAAACATTTTAGTTTATGAGATAAAAGTATTTTCCTTTTGATGATCTCTCAGACTCTGTTTATATTCTATATGTATGACTTACTGTACTGCAAAACTGTGAAAAGGAATGTGTATTAATCTACTTTGAATTTCATGAAAAATCTTTACTAAGCTATTTATTCATCTTACAAAATTAATCAAAATTACTCTTTCAAGACGTTTATCAAATCATATTGAATCCTACAGCAAAGGGTGCCATCATTGGCAATCACAGGACATTCAGAAAATCCTGTAATTGTCACAGTTATCTGTATGTGATCTACATTAGGCAAGTATAAAATAATTTTCCCTTGTGAGCAGCATTTTGCCAAGAGCATTTCCTGCTCTCCCAATATTGAGATGCTTAACTATAAATATGTCAATAAAATCTATATTAGCATGTACATATGTTAATGATAGCGTATGAAATGATCAAGACTTAAAAAACCCTCTCCTTAATTTGCTTTCACATTTTATATAAAACAATAAATTAGAAAATAAGCAATCACTTTGTATAATATTATGACTTAAACAATAGTCCATAAAGTTCTGAGATGCTAAAGATGTAAGTTTCAGTGAGGCAGGTATTTTACAGAGAGCAAGACTTAGATCCTCCAATTACTTAGATTGCTGAAAATTATGAAACTACAATTTGCATTTTCTCTCTATGCAGAACTCCTCTATTAACATGCTGGAAACCATCACTGCTGCTCCAACGCTGAGGATTGCTTAGCCAGCTGAACTGAAGTGGTGGAAGCACCTCTACTTGGTAAGTGAAAAAACTGCCTGTGGCAGTACCAGTCATCAGTTTTTCTGGGTCTGGATTGAAGACACTGGAGAGAGGAATTTGTGTTCGGATTCAAGTGTTTATTATTTCTTATCCGTAAAACAGTCTCACAACTGTGAATTCGGCAGCTTTTAATTAGAAGGAACAAAATGGCCAACAATCTCTTGTTACAAGGTCTTTTAAGACTAAACTATCCAATTAAGAACTGACACCTAGATTATTTTCCCTTTTAACCCAATAACTGATCCCAAAGAGCTGCAATGCAGACTTTTCTGTCCATTACAAAATGCCACCCAAACCCATGAAGAGGAAGGAAGAAGAAGCATGGAGAAGAAACCCAGGACAACACCCTGTGCCCTCCATCTTGCTTCCATCCACAACATACTAAAAATCCCAAAATCTAAATTTCTCAGCAAGTGATGCACCTACACTATTCTCTATAATCTATTTCACACTTTTGTGGATCCTAGTATATCTTGAAGTCTATCTAGGAAACTTTCTTCATGAATGAGGGTCAAAATCGGGGGGTCAGGGCATCCCAGAGCAGACAGAGAAATATTCCCAGTGCCCTGGGTTTCCACAACTTCCCTTTGGGAGAGAGAATATCCTGAAGGACAATTTCTTTCAGGCAGCTTCTTGTTTTGTGTGAGCCTCTCACTAGCAGCATTTTGGTATGACAGGTTAGGCAGGGAACCTGCTAAATATACAGTACCAAAATGCTCCTTGATGATGTTACACAGAAGATCAGAGCTGAAAGGAATACAGAGGCACTTATTCCTACTCAATACCATCATGACTATACTAACAGATTGCCTTCTTTAACTTTGAAACTGGGCACTGCTAGGCAATGTACTGTGTCACAGCAAAGAAATTTGACTTTTACTTGAGGAAGAACTTGTAAAGCGGTGGAAACTGGATGCTACTGGCAGCACCCATGGCATAGTCACCTACTTGGAAAATATCCTGTAATTTTATATTCCATTCTATCCATTCTGGCAATCTTGACTGAACTATACTGATGTAGTAATGCCTGAATCTCAAAACAGTTGCCATATACTTTTATGGAAAGGAAGAAAAATTAGTACTTCAGCAAAACACGTTTTATAAAAAAATATAGGTTAAAACTGTATGTTAAAAGTAACAGATCTCATGATGTTGTTATATCAGTGTTATATCAGCTGCAATAGTCTCTCAAAATAAATTTTCAAGAGCTCTGTTTTTATGACTGAGGTCTCAGGCCTCTCATTCCACATTCCCATTGTCATGATGAGGAAATGCGTATTAGGTATCACAATGGACATGGCATGAAGCTCTGACAACTCTCTATTGCTGTGTGTAATTTTATATCACATAATCATTTAGGTTGGAAAAGACCTGTAGGATCATTAAGTCCAACCATTAACCCAGCACTGCCTAGTCCACCACTAGACCATGTCCCTGAGTGGCACATCTAGACACCTGTTTAACAGTTGCGTGGACCATGATTCTACCACTTCCCTGGGAAACCTGTTCTAGGACTTTACATGGACTCTTCTTTCAATGAATAGATTTTATCTAATATCCAATCTAAACCTGCCCTGGTGCAATTTGAGGCTGTTTCCTATCGTCTTCTTGCTTGTGACTTGGGAGAAGAGACCAATCTCCACCTGCCCACAACCCCCTCTCAGGAAGTTGTGATAAGATTCCCTCTGAATCTCCTTTATTTCCAGACTGAGCCCCCACAGTTGCTTCTCATCAGACTTGAAGTCCAGACCTCTCCCTGGCTTCACTGCTCTCTCTGGACATATTCCAACACTTTAACATCTTCCTTGTTATGAGGGGCCCAAAAACTGGACATAGAATTCATGGTGTGGCTTCATCAGTGCTGAGCACAGGGTCTCAGAACACAATAAAACCCATTAGATCTGTTAAGGAAGCAGATTTGTCATTCTTCTAAACATTTCCATCTGTGATAAACTCTAATGCTTTTTAAAAGAAGGACATGATTTAATTTAAAGCTTTTAAAACTTCATAAGAACCAAAGTAAACTGGAATTTTAGAACTCCAATTTTACATAATTAATTTTCAATTGTTATCAATTTGAATGTAAAATAATAAAGGTAAAAATGAAAGTAATCTTCAGATTAATAAATGAAACATTATTCCCAGCTTCTTATTCCATATTTGACTGTTCCTACAGATTATTTTTTTAAATGTTCTGTAAAATAATTTCTTATCATTTTCTTTATACAAGCAAAAAGAAATTCATGAGAATTGCTGGGATTTTTTGCTTTATAGTGTGCAAACAATACATCTAGCCAAAATATTTGACATTTGTACAGTGCTGAGATTATATTTCTGAGACTTTTATTAAGTTCAAAATAAGATATTTAGCCAAAGTATTTATCAAGTTTCCTATAATACACTTCATAATAAAGATATGTAGGATAATATTCCTATCAATAATGAAAAATTTTAAAAAATTAGTGTGAAGCTTGATATGATGCTGAGTTGTACTTTATGGATGAAAAAGACAATCATATTTTTGATGATGACTGCACTGAGCACCTCCAGAGTTATATGCTACCTTTAGAAATATGGGTCTGAAGAAAAGAAGAAAATATTTTGAAAACAATTTACCATAGAAAACAACACGATGTTTTGTAGTATGACCTTCTCAAGTAGTAACTAAGGTAATTTCTAAGCAGTGTCAATGTTTTTTTACATTCTACCCATAGCCAGTACTGCCTTAGAAAATGTATTGGTTAAGACATAATGACTTCTTATACAAAATACAGAGACCTATGGACTCAAAGTCATTGACTATTTCATCACAGCAACTCCATATGGATAAAATATTTATTACCTCTGTATCAGACAAGAAGTATGGAATGCTGATACTTACCAGAGTTCATGCTATGAAAGACTGATGGGAAGCCAGCTATATGCCAACTTCTCTTCCTATAAATGCTAAATGAGTCACATCATTCCAAAGATGACAAACCTGAAAATCATACTCATTTTACTTCTTACCTATACCTTAAATGAACACTGCAGGAGCTATTAAATAGTTCCATTGTTATCCCTGAGTAAGAAAATTTTCCATTCAACAGCAAACATCCAAACAGCTTCTGTATCTGGATCACTGACAGTTTCCACAGGACTGATTAAGAAAATTTTAAGAGAAGGAAATAGCATACCATTGGGTTTCCATGGTATAGGCCCATGGACCTACACTTTTGCCCTGGCATGCACATTCCTTTCCAACAGTAGTAATGAAATGTTCTTACTTCCCTCCCCACTTGTTTTGTCTCTATGTACCTTGAGGCACATAGCTCTTTTTTAGGAAGGCATTAAAGCCTCCTGAAAGGCAAGGGAATGTTGTAGCTGGCTATCAGGATTATTTCAGCAGGTGGCCTTGGGCTGTTATAACTTGTATAATAAATTTCTAGTTAATCCTTATAACCCTGAGGATTGGGAACACATGTTCTTATTTAAAGGAGATTCTCCAAAGTAAAGGGCATTCCTCAAGTACAGAAAGTGCAATCCCTCCAAACTGAGATCTTGAACTGAAAATAAATGGTGAGAGGGCATACAGGGCACATAGTATACTTCTAGTTTTCAAAGCACTGATACTAAGAACAAAGTACCTTACTGAGCTATCACTTGAGTAGTTCTCTAGTATGCAGATCCATTCCTCAAATATAGTGAAATGCACCCATGCAACAAGTCATCACAATACTTATAAGCCATACAAAATGCAGCGCAATTAAGAGGTGATACATAAGTCTTATGCTTGCTCAGCAATGTGTTACTACCTCCAGGGAAATGGAGCTTCATGCAATGTTGCTCCTATCATGTATATGATAAAAAGTAAAACATTCTTACAGATAAAGACTGTGTGTCATTAAGAACATGTTTCAGAAACAGTGTTAGTGGTTCCTGGAACAAAGTGGTTCCTTTTACTCTGAGTGCTTTATTGTAGAGAGTAAAATATCTGTGCAGACAAAAATACCAAAAATATCTGCTAATTCCTTAAGTCATCTCATAGAATCACAATAGTACTTTCATTGAGCAAACAAGGAACAGTAGTGAATAGCTCTTTTCTCTGCAGTGTCCATCAAATTGCTTTTCTGTCTGTAATTTCACTAATCTCCTATTTTAGAGCATGGCAAAATCTCTGCAGCAATATGGAAGTAGGCAATAAAAGGAACATCTTTTCTGCCAATTAAGAAAGGAAGTCTCAAATACTAATTGTTAATAGCTGGACTGGGTGTTGCACTGTCAGGAATCAGAAGACTGCTTTCTTGGTAAAATTAGACCTTCTAATTGAAGGAGTAAGAAATACTGAGCAGCAGTGAGCTATTTGGCCTGACAAGCCTATCTGAAAGGATGTGTGACTCCATGGCCCAATTTTTTCCACTCCAATCACACAGAAAATAAACAAATGCTTTCACAATATTAGTTGTCAAATATGGTTTAAATTCTCTACATTAAACCATCTAGCCAGTCCCTTATCTACCAAATTATCCATCCATGAAATACATATCTCTTCATTTTAGAGAGAAGAACATTGCAAAGGACCATGTCAAAGGCCTTAAGGAAGTCCCAGTTAATGCTATCCATAGCTCTTCCCTTGTTCACTGATGTAGTCACTCTATCATCAGAGGAAACTAGTCTGGTCAGGCAGTACCTGCCCTTGATTAAGTTTTTTTTATGAAATTACTGCAGCATGCACAAAAGTAAAATAAAATGGAAACCCATAATATGTGCATGGTATATAGTGCCAGTCAGAAATATGAAATGACCCATGCATGATTTTGAGTGTGATTAAAGAGGTATCTGCAATATTTGTGAAAGGCTTTACTCTCTACCAAAACTTAAAACCTAGTTATAATTCTCCAAAATGTCTTTTGGAGGTTTATTAATGTGCATAAAATTTATTCCTGAAAGTTGACAAAGCTCTTTAAGAACTGGATTTTAAGACATCCAGAAAATAAAGAAAAAGTGCTTTATGTGGCCACTAATTTTATAATCAGGATGTCATTCAGCTTAAAAGAGCAAAGCCTTCCTTCTGTTCAACAAAGCTGAACTCCTAGTGGTTTGTTTTTATAGATCCTTTCTTTTATGCTATGGTAATGAACAGATTTTCTCAAAACCACAAAATCTCCACCAAACCAGGTATTATTCTTTTCTTTCAGGAAAATTTTAAATCACCTGCCAGTCCCTACAGTTGAACTGCTGTTTACTACCCCTTCCTAAACAAGAATGGAGCAAAGCACAAAGTAAAAAATTATTAAACAAAAATCAGTGTTTACATGACCTGATTAATGAGCAGAAAAACAAACCTTTTATTTAAGAAAACTGTGAACCCAAACCCTGGACAGGAGGTTAAAGTGCCAAAAGCCTCACAGAGAACAAGCTTAAAAGATCAAGTCACAGTCTTGGATTCCACCTTCTTTCCTTCCCTCAAACACTCATAGAAGCTGAAGCCTTGAAGCAAAACTAAAATTTACTGGCTAAGCATATTCTCCTGTGTCATTTTCAAACAAGGCAATGCAAAATTAATAAACATGTATACATCTTTTATCACATAATTTAAGTCAGTGTCTAACCATACTTTTCCTTTTGAATCAAGACTGGAAGAACATTGAGACTAATACTTGTAGGTTGAAAGTTTAATTTATTTATAAATATATGTTAAGTCTCTACTGAAATAAACCAATGAAAAAAGAAATGCAGGGCCCAGATCCACTTTACCATCTATTATTATTCAGTTATTCTCCTTAAGCAAGAACTCAAACTAACATTTTTTTCTGCTCGCTTTTAAATTTAATTTTCATGAATACTAAAGGAAAAAAGTCAAAAAAGTTTTCATAGACTTAGTCAATGGCCATTAGATCAGATCATTAGATAAAATCATGACAGGATACCACATGTCCTCCTTGTCCAAATACAATTGTTAAATTTGATGTACCATTCTTGAAGTTGAAATATTTGTTGCCTGTATCTTTCTTCACAAATTATTTAGATTCACTTTTGTGAGTACATTTTCCAAGTACTAGGTAGTAATAATGGTAATCTTGTCCAATTTGTCTTCATATGAACCAATGCAAATAGCATGATCCCATTCTTCAGAACAAGATATCAATAAGCTTAAAGAAAGGTAACCTCCCTTTCCCAATAACATAATGAAGGCCTACACAAAGCCAAGAAAACTTCCAACAGGTTTCAGGGGAAAAAAAATTCACTGAAAACTAAGAAGTAGGTCTTTCCTGTTCCCTAGAGAAACCAGCACATTAAGTTTCAGTTTAAAGACAAGAAAGAAAGAGGGCATAAAACTGCAACATATTTTTAGAGTTATTGCTTCTGCAGCCTGAACAACTTAATGTCTTCAAATGCTTTATTAATCTTGATTTGGGAGGAGAGAAATTCCAAACAAAGCAAAAGATTTCTTTATATTTCGGTTTATCAAAAAAACCCACACCAGACCAAACAAAACCTAACCAAACCAAAACCAAACAAACAAACTAACAAACCAACAACAAACCAAGGCAGACTTTTTCCTGTTGGTGTTACTATTGAAAGAATACCAACTAAAATAAGGAATGTATTTTGGAATATATTTTCTAGAAACCAATGAGAAAATATTATTTCTAAATAGCTAGTTAGCTATCGCTACATTATCTTAAACAGCTGTGCAACAAGCAAGAATATGCTATTCGACCATGTGGTTTATTAAAAATGGAAAAATCTGCACTTACTTATTCATAGGAAAGGTTTATTCCAGAACTCTACTGAGTTAGTGAGTGCTGCTGAAGCTGAACACAAAGTCAAAACCAACTTAGGTTTCACTTCTGCAATTTCCAAAAAGACCTAAGCTCTAAAAAAGCTGCCCTCTTTAACTCAAAAACCATTAGAATGACATGCAGAATAATAAGACATTTCTGAAGTTTACTTCTCTGTATTTTGTTCTGTATTTTGACGACCCAAACCAATAGCAAAGTTCCCATTCACTTCAGATGATACTCAGAGTTGCAGTTAATACGGCTGACTGGCGACAAGAGGAAGGCTTGTAAATTTCAGTAGGAAGGAGGTGCTCCCTTGGGATCTCCAGGTGGTATATTAGGCCAGGAAATGAGATTCCTAGAAACTATTCTAGATTTTCAGAATAAATGACATTCACAGCAGCAGAATTCTGAATTATTCAATGGTCTCAAGCATATGTCAACTATCCTGATTCAAAATTCTAAATAGCACTAGAATGTGCTGTTATTCACCATTAGTCTTGTTAGCATTCAAAACCACATAATCACATAAGTGATTATATGTGGTACTTTTTATTAAGAGCTCTGGGAATCAGGGTATTAGAACCCAAATCTGATTCCAACCATACATTCGAGATGAACGTGTTTTCATACTCTATCGTTATATAACCTTCATGTTAATTATTAAACTTATACTGTTCTATTGCATACATAGATTTCAGCTAAACATAGTCCCCCTTTACATTTCCAACATAGTTTCTCATGATTCTTCTTACGATTATATCATAATTATATTTATTTACTAAACAATCATCTCATCTAAAAATTACATCATTTATCATACTGCTTATGCAGGTGCAGTGATCTGAGAAAATACAAAGTCTTTTCAGAGTTCTATCTTTAACATTTTCCAGGGCTCCACTATCATTCTCCCCACTTCGAAAGCATTTTCACTTCACTATAGGTGTAAATGTTTTCACTTGATACACTCCTTTATTCCTCAATTTATACTTAGTTCTTCAAATCCAGGGTTGACGTAAACGTTGTCGTGAATGTTATCATGAACTGGAGAACCAGAAGATGGTGGGCGAGGATCTCGTGTCAGTGCCTTTATTATTTTCTGGTTCCAGGACATTTTCTTCTGTATCTCTCCCTTTAAGATGCTGTAAACTTCTCTCGTTATCAAGGGGAGTACCGCTATTTGTCCTTGTGCAGTCACATACCATCCCTCTGAATTCTTTTGGGCATTTAGCAAATGTGCCAGTCTCTCATTTTCTACTGAATATTTTTGGTTTGGAGGCAAATTGAATTGGGATACATTAAGCATTAAAGGTATCAATGCCATTGTTGTTTGTACCTCTCGAGCAACCTGTCGAGCTGCCCAGTCTGCCTTTTGATTTCCCTCAAAGATTTTGGAGTTTCCTGATTGGTGTGCTTTGCAGTGTATGATTGCTACTTGCTCAGGTATTTGTACTGCCTTTATCAATTGCAGGACTGCATCCTGATGTTTAATGTGCATACCCTGAGAAGACAATAGTCCCCTTTCTTTCCACAGTGCTCCACGTGCATGCACCACTCCAGATATTTACCTTTTTCCCTTCACTTAATTCTAGTGCCCTGGTTAAATCAACCAGTTCTGCCTTCTGGGCAGATGTATTTGGTGGTAATGCTTTTGCCTCCACTACTGTATTGACTGTTGTTACTGTATATCCAGCGTATCGGTCCAGTTTTCCACGAAGCTGCTCCCATCTGTAAACAGCTCTCACTCGGCTGCTCTAGTGGGACGTCTTTCAGGTCTTCTCTTGCTGAATAAGTATACTCTATTACTTCTACACAGTCATGTTCTAATGGGCCTTCTTCAGTTGTGGTACCTAGGAACAAAGTGGATTCAAAAGGTTAGTTGTTTTTAGTGTGACATCATCCTGCTCAGTCAGGACTGCCTGGAATTTCATCATCCTGCTGGGAGACAGCCAATGGCCCCCCTTTTGTTCTAAGACAGTGGTTATCATGTGTGGTACATAGACATCTATGTGCCTTCCCATAATAAGCTTCCTGGCTTCTTGTATCAGCATGACAGTGGCTGCAACTGCCCACAGACATGGGGGCCACCCGGCACTTATGTTGTCAAGTTGTTTGGAAAAGTAGCCCACCAGCCTTTTCCAGCTTCCCAGACATTGGGTCAGGACTCCTAGGGCTAGGCGAAGCCTTTCATGTACAAACAGCTGAAAATCTTTAGACAGATCAGGTAACCCTAATGCTGGAGCAGTTGTCAGTGCTTTCTTTAATTTTAGGAAGGCTTCTTTCTGTGGTTTGCCCCAGTGAATGGCTGCGTCTTCTGAGCTTCATACAGGGCTTTTGCAATCAGTCCATAGTCCATGATCCACAGGTGACACCATCCTGCCATCCCGAGGAAGACTCGCAGCTCATGTAAATTCTGGGGCTCTGGAATAGCACAAATAGCTTGGATATGGTTGTTACCTAGTTTTCATTGCCTTTGTGAAATTCACATCCTAGGTAGATCACAGTCTGTTGAGCAATTTGTGCCTTTCCTCTAGATACTTTGTAACCTCCCATTCCCAGTGAATTTAAAATCTTCATGGCTACCTTTATACAGGTTGCTTTTTCTTCTAGCTATTAGTATATCATCAACATACTGCAACAATAAGTATTGGTCTCTTGGTACTTGCCCATTTTCAGTCCAAATTTTCCTTTGCCAGTTGGTTTCCGAATAGGGTCAGTGAGTACTTGTAGCCTTGTGGAAGTCTTGTCCAGGTGAGCTGGGTCTTTCTTCTGTTCCCTGGACTTTTCCATTCAAAGGCAAACAGTTTCCTACTTTCTTTGTCAAGGGGGATGCAGAAAAAGGCATCTTTTAAATCAATTACAGTAAACCACTTGTATATCTCCTTTACGGATGTTAGCCATGTGTAAGGATTTGTTACCACTGGATAAATGTCCTTTGTTACTTTATTTATTGCTCTCAAATCCTGCACTAATCTATATTCACCATTTTGGCTTCTTTACTGAAAATATTGCTGTATAAAATTCTGATTCACATTCTTCTAAAATTCTGTATTTCAAGAGTTTCTCAAAAATCTTTACTATTCCTTGCCGTGCTTCTGGTTTTATGGGATATTGTTTGACTTGTACAGCCCTTGCCCCTTCTTTTAACTGTACATGCACTGGTTGTGCCAATTTAGATTTCCCTGGTATGTCTGTCTCCCATACAGAGGGAATCACTGCATCTTCTATCTCCCTAGGGATAGAGGGAACAAGTTTTTCTTTGATCATTAATATCTGTCCCGTCTTTGATTCAGGTATTTTCATTATAAGCTCTCCATTTTCAAAGGTTATTACCGCATCAAGTTTCACTAGCAAATCTCTCCCCAAAAGAGGAATTTTGGACACTCAGGCACGTGTCACAGACATTTTTTCATAGAAATCCTTTCTTTGGGATTTGTTCATCTTCTGGGAAGCTGAGGCCCCAGGAGAAGAATGTAAACAATTGTTATCGGCTGCTGTGAAATGTAGCAGGTTGCCCCTGTGGTTGGCTCATGGTCCATGTGTACAATTAAGGGCCAATCACAGGGCAAGCTCTCTGGAACACAGTGACAGAGAACTCTCTTGGTTTTAGATTCTGTTCTATTCTTAGCTTAGCAAGCCTCTGCAACTTGTCTCTCTATTCCTTCTACCATAGTAGTAATGCATTATGTATCATATATCAATAAATCCAGCCTTCTGATCATGAACCAAGATTCTCGTCTCTCTCTCACCCTGAAGTCCCTCATCAGGTCGCTGTAATAGGTACGTATAGGAATTCGTGAGTTATAACCTTGTTTCCAAAACACAAATCTAGGGATTGCAAGAATGGCCGTTTTTGCTCTTTCCCTGTAGCTCTGTTGTTTCCTTGTCCCCAATTTGTCCTCGCAAATCATTCAATACAGAAAAAGTAGATCCCGTATCTATTAGAAATCTGACTTCTTTATGCCCTAACTGTATATTTATAACAGGTTCCTTAACTTGTTTTACTGGTTCTATGCCTGGTCAGCTGGTATACTCCCCCAGGACCATCGCCTTGGTTACCTGTTGGAACTGATTGTCCTGGTGAAACCAGTTATTCAAGTCTGGACAATTTTGCTTCCAATGGCCCTCCTGCTTGCAATATGCACATTGATTCAGGCTTAACCTTTGCGTGACTGGTCTCCTTCCTTGAATATTCCTGTTACGTCCCCTGAAATTTGGGTTCCCTCTCCCCTGTATTACTGCCAATAGATTCTGCTGCTGCCTTTTTACTAGCTTCTTTTTCGCGATTGTTATATACCTTCCAAGCAACCTCAAGTAGCTTATCCAAATTCCTTAGTTCTTCCCCTTCTAATTTTTGCAATTTTCTACGAATGTCGTCCTGTGATTGGCCCAAGAATATGAGAGCAAGCTGAACCTTTGCTTGCTCTGTGTCCATTTGGAGATCTGTATATTTCCTTGCTATCTCCTTAAGCCTCTCCAAAAACACAGTGGGAGATTCCTTCTTTTCCTGTTGAACCTCATATAGTTTGGACCAATTTATAGTTTTGGGCACAGCGTTCTGTGTTGGAATTTATAAGGTTAGAAGATTTTTAAGAAATGGTTAAAAGAAGTATGTAGGCTTTAGATTGCAGTTTTGTTAGCATTGCAGAAAAGTTTCTTATGTAAGCAGAAAAGTTTTTTATGCAAGTAGGAAAGTTTTTTAAGTAGTAGAGCATACACGACAAATAATAATAAGCTTCTGTAGAATTGGTTTTAAGATGGCAACAAGGTTATTTAATGTATATCTTTAGAATGTTAGTATGAATAGAACTTTGTTCTTTGTCTCTTATGAATTAGTCTTTGTTTTAACTATTATTGCGTGTGCTTTGTGGGATTAGATAGAATGCTTGTTAATACATATTTTTTGTGTTTGATTGGCTGAATTCTAGTCTGAAATGATTTTATGTATTTCTGTACTAGCTCTGCTGGAGGAGACATTTTTTTGGTGTAGATCAGTGAGCTGTCATGTCTCCATTTTGTATTTTGAGACTGATGTGCTAGAAATAAAAGCAAAAATCTCTTCACTGGTCTGGTTACAATGTTATCCATATTTGGATATTTTGCCGCAGCCTAGTGAGTTCCTTTTATAAGACGTGAGTTCCTGACACAATTAGACTTATACTTACCCCGTCCCCCGCATATTGGTGCCCCGTGTGAGGAGACCCCTGTCCGAGGACGTAGAACAGAAGAAAAAAAAAAAGAAAAATCGCGGAAGTACCAGCCACAGAGACCCAAGTGTTAACAAGGAGGACACTGTATCATCTCTCCCGCGGAAGCCAAGAAAATTGTAAGTAACTTATCTCGGGAGAGCGCTTGGGTGACGTTGTGAAAAAAAATAGAGAAAAAGAAAATTATTAAAAGAACACAAAAATGGGAATGAATTTATCAAAAGTTGAATGAGATGTTTTTCATCAATTAGAGACAATGTTACAAGAAAAAAGTCGCTCTGAAATTTCAAAAACGGAGCTTTAAAACTTACTTATCTGGGTTAAAGCGAATACACAAGATTTAAATTTGCAGTCTGCTTTTACTTTTCATTTTTGGGATCAGATAAACTAGAGAATCTATAATCTAGTCTCTCTCAAAAAAGATGAAAGCTTAAGAGAACTTATGCCAATTTGTAGAGCGCTGTTAGAGTGTTTTAAACAAACTGATAATAATAAAATCAACTTAGACTCAGAAAACAAAGCTTCTGGCTCTGTCTCTTTAAATTCCAGTAAACCAGAGACTGTGTGTGTATCAGAGAATGTTACAAGTGTTGTTGCAAATGCTGAAAGTATTGCTTTAAACTCTGTTAAAAAAAATCTTTCTTCTCTCTCCCTGAGAAAAAATGAGACTCTTTCAGACTTTTCTTTGCGTTGTTCTGTTAATGTAAAAATATGTGACTCTTGTAAAGATAGAACAAAATGTGTAAAAGATGGGAATGAAAAAGTGTCTGTACCTTCTAAAAGTGTTTGTGCAGAGACACTGAAACCTGAATTAGATTCTCTTGAACCTGAAGTAGAAGCTGAAGTAGCTGCTTCCACTCGAGAAATTGTAGTTCCGGAGAACTCTTTTTCAGTTAAGCAAAAACATGGTTGTTCTAGTGTTTGTCAGTCTATAGATACAGAGAAAGAAAAATTAGCTTTAAGGGTAGAGTCCTTTGAAATGATAGATAACTCTCAAAAACCTGAAAAAACACGAGTTGAGTTTTTAAAATGTCATGATCCTAATTCTTGTATTTTAAAACAAAACCATGTAAGTTTAAAACCTAGATTTGAAAACTCCCCAGCTGATTTTTTCTTAACAGAGAGACAATGTGAACTTGTAGTAAAGTATCGAACTCAAAGTTAAATAGCACTGTTCCCAGAAGAGAAGAACACGCCTCTGTCCTGGCCGCTTTGAGCCGAGCTTCAGAAGAAGCGTGTTGTTTGTGAGAGTCCACCCCTGCTTTTTATAGCCGAGTTCCCAGAGCTGTCCGAGTTCCCAGAACTAGCCGAGTTCCCACAGTTAGCAGAACTCCTAAACAAGAGTACAGTGTCCCTGTCAAGAATTTAGATTTAAGCAGAGAGCCTAAAAAGTTTAGATTTATTGATTTCTCAAAATCAGAAAATATATTAGTTAGAAGTAAAAGTCAACCTGTCATTGATCAAAGTGACAATTTTGATTTTCCATTAAATTTACCTGATTGGTCATACATTAATCAGAAACTAGAAAAAGATTCAAATTTAAAAGAACAATATCTTACTTTACCAGTAAAATATAGAAGAAATAATAGAAATCCAAAATATAAAAAACTTGATCATCATAATATAAAAGATTTGCGACAAGCTTTGAAAGAAAGTAGATTTTCTTCTCCCTATTTTAATAGTGTGTTGAAAAATACTTTTAACTCTTATGACTTAGTTCCTGCTGATTGCAAGAACGTAGCTTCTCTGATCTTAACCAATTCACAGTACTTACTATGAGAATTACAATAGAAAAAACTACTTAACAAGTTAGTTGAAAGATATGCAAATACTAATTATGCCAATCTAGATGTTGCTCAATTAGCTAATAATTCACCTTACAATAAGCCTGAAAATCAAGCAACTGAACTGCCTCAGCCTGTGTTAACAGACATTAAAGATGCTGCTAGAAAAGCCTTACTTTCACTTGAGCCTACTAGCTCACATTTAAGCTCTTATCCACTGATCAAACAAGGTGAAACTGAATCTTCTAGTTCTTTTTTAGATAAATTAACTCAAGCTGTTAAAAAGCAATGTCCAGATGAACAAGCCCACTCTTATATCATTCAAAATCTTGCTTTTGTAAATGCTAATAATGAATGTAGAAAAATTATTTTAGCTTTACCTAATCAGCCTCCAAAAATTGCACAGATGCTAACAGCTTGCAGTAGACTTATGAGTTCACAAAATGCTGCAAATTCACAAGTCAATACTGTAGAAAAAACACTAGAACATAATTTGACACAACGAATAAATAAAATTGAAAAGCTTTTAGAAAAACAAGAAAAACATTGAGAAAATTCTGTTAATACTGTACAAGTAGATCCTAATAAAAACCTGTCTGCTTTAATTGTAGTGAACTAGAGCACCTTAAAAAAGATTGTCGTGAAACATCAAATCAAATTTCTATTTGCCCTCGATACCGAAAAAGAAAGCATCTTGCTAAATTCTGTCACTCACTATTTGACATTAATAGCAACCCACTGTCGTTAAACTTCAAAAACAGTGCGTTCCACTGCACTCAGACACAACTTGTAGTACCCACTAATGTCTCTTTCTCGGCTGTTTTAACGGCCCAGGAAGCCTCAGGATGGCAGCCCGCGCTCCAAAAGACGAAAAGAGGCTTCAGGTTTTTTCTCGGTCTTCAGTGTTTATTAGTTTTTTATCTAAAAGATTTTCTCTCGTCCCGACAGAGGTCTGCACAGCAGCCAGCCATGAGCACACTGAGAGCCCCCGGGGCGGTCACTTATCTTTATACTCAAAACTACGTATACAATATTTACCTATTTTCCCCAATACCTTTTACCCTTATTGACCAGTGCACTTTTAGTAATGACCAATCCCAAAGTGCCACCACCACCACAGAAGATGGAGGCTAAGAAGCAGAAGAAGAAGGACAAGACACGTCCCAATTCCTCCATCTTACTTCTTTAGACCCCCCTGTACAGAAATCCTAAACCCTGTGTCTCACACTCTAATTAACTTATCCCTTCACCATTTATCCCAGTGAAATCCTCCCATCCTCATACAGGTGTCGTCTCCCATGCAGGATCAAAGTCCAGCCACCAGACACTTCTGGCAATATTCCAGGACCTCCGAGCCCCCCAAGGGTGGTCTTGGTGACTCGGCACATCAGTCCTGAGGTGCTGAGATCCCACACACTAACAATGAGTGAATACTCTCACTGAGCTAGTCATGTCACAAAAAAATTGTCATGTGTAAAAATTTCAATCAAAGTGACTTTTTACCTGTCATAAGATGCAATTATCATGATATATATGAACTGCTAATGTCTTGTTGTACAAATTTTGTCCTCAGTTCACAGAAATTTCCAAGATTCAAGATTCTACTACTACATAAATGATCTACTCATCACAACCTCAACGCAAACAGAGATGCAGCAAACCTGTGCTAGTGTTGAGACTAAAATCCAAAAGTACTAGACTTAACATTTCTACAACTAAATTCCAAAGATGCAACAAAAATTCAAGACTAAAACATCAATTCTTCAAAAAAGACCATCAACTCTTCAAAGAAAACAACCTCATCACTAAACTCTGACTGTAGTTCGAGTTTTTCAGCTTTTCCCTCAATCTTTTAATTTAATTCAATGAATAAAAAGTTCAATTTTAAAAGATGTTAGTAATGAAACTTTACATCGTTAGCTTTCATGAATTTTATAACTTTACAATATAAAACTAATCCATATTTCGTTTCTCACATTAGAGTATTCATGTTTCCGTAAACACGTTCTCTAGAGCAGTTTTTACTTCCCTGCACACAAGTAAAACTAACAGCCATGCCTGTCATCATTTCCTGTAACCTTTTGCTTCATTAAGTGTACCCCAAGAAGTAAAAACTGACAAGAGTCCCGCATACATATCTCAAAAATTAGCCACATTTTTAAATGAAAAAAAGTGTTCAACAAATTTTGAGTATTCCCCACTCTTCCACAAACCAAGCAATCATTGAAAGAACACATCAAACCCTAAAACGCATATTAAATCAACAGAGAGGGGGAACGGAGATCACCCCACAGATGAGACTGAGTAAGGCTTTGTATGGTTTTAATTTTCTAAATAGTTCAAGTACAGAACCAGATCCACCAATCTTTAGACACTTTTCAAATAACACACAGGCAAAACTGAAAGAACATCCTCCTGTTCTAATTAGAAACCCTGACTCTAGACAGATGGAAAGTCCGTTTCAATTAATAACGTGGGGCAAAAGGTATGCTTCTATTTCCACAGGTGCTAGAATTGAGTTCCTGCCAAAAACGTCAAACCATATTGCACTTCAGAACCTGTTGTCAAGTCCAAAACCAAAGAAGCAAGTACGCAGACGTGAACCGAATTGAAAGATCCCGAGTCTTGCCTGACGCCTCTTGTGCCTGACGTTCTTTGTGCATCAGTAGAACCCATGAACTCTGATTTTGTGCCAATGTTATTTATAAGTATGCTAGTTAAATGCTAAATAGTTGTTTAACAAAGCTAATTTTTAGCTGAAAATTTAAGTTATTGTTTTTGTTTAGAAAGAATTCTGCCAAAACTTAGTTCTTGAAAGAGATAGAGCAGAATCAAATGGTATACTTGTTTTGTTTGATTTTAATTGTTTTTTGTCGTGCAAATTTGCCTGTAGATAAACCAAAAACGAATGTTTGGGTGACCTTAGCCAAGGCTGCCAGATCAGATACTATATGTCTGTCTAATTCAGAACCAGAAAAGCCTTTTTCAACCTGTTTGGTTGGTGTGCCAGTGAAAGAGTTGCCTTTAGTCAAAAAACAATCTAATGGTAAACCAAGTAGAATTGACAATAGAAACAGTCCTTCCTTCAATTAGAACATTTAGTCCAAAAAACTTCTCAGGGCAGCATCTGAACCTCAAGAATTAGAAATCCTTAGTTCTTTGACCATAAATTTTTGCTTTACTTTCATGACTCATACCTAGCGAAAAGGTGATCCCCCAAAGTTCAGTGTTATTCCTCATTATTTTGCATATAAAAATTTGAGTTTTTAGTGTAATGTTTCAAACAGTTAAGATGTGTTTCCAGAGACAGATCAATATCCACAGCATTTACCAAAAGAGTATTAGTTCATTTGCAGAGACAGAGCTTAGCAAAGCATTCCAGCCCACCTTGAAAGTGGCCCTTGTAGCATTGGTATGCTCACCATAATTGCCCCCACTGCCAAAGCAGTGATGAAAAAAAAACAAAGAAAAACAAGAGCTGTTCCTCATTATGATGAGAACTGTCAGAGTGATTTTATGCCTTAGAATGCCGCCAAAAAAGTTTCAGCAGGTATATTTTTACCCCAATTGGCTTCAGCTGTAGCATTGAGACAATTAGATCGAGTTAGATGTTAGCTGAGCAAACAAGCTAATGCCACATCCTCCGCAATCAGTGATATGTTGACCGATGTTGATAGTATTAGACATGCTACTCTTCAAAACAGAGCAGCCATTAATTTTCTTTTACTGGCACAAAGACATAGTTGTGAAGAATTTGAAAAATTGTGTTGTATGAATTTGTCTGATCATTCTGAATCAATTCACAAAAGCATTCAAAAATTAAAAGATCTGACAGCCCAAATTAAAGAAGATGAAAGTTCCTAGTTAGATGATTTGTATCAAAATTAGAGTTTTGCACCTTAGCTAAAGCAACTTTGCAAGATAAGCCTTTACATATTAAGTGTTCTAATACTGATATTGATAGTAGTACCTTGTATACTCTTCTTGTGTTCAGCGAATAATGAACAAAACAGTCCGAGAAGTTTTTGTCATTCAAGCAAGAGAATTAAGAATTAGAAGCACAGAGAGTGTACAAAATCTCACAAAAGCAGTAGATTAAAGTATTGACATGAACAAAAGTTTTGAATTAAAGCCTTAGAATCGACCAGAGTTTTTCAAACGATAACTTGTGACTGTTGGCAAATGTGATTCATATCTCTTTCAGAGATTGAGTCTTCACAGCATTAAGTTGCTGTGCCGTAATATAGCAATGCTTCAATTTAGTGAAAATAAGTCTTCAACAGATAATAAGCAGAAATTTTGCAATAGAGCTATGAAACGCAAGTAGCAAGTGACAAAAAAATGAAAACTTCTGAGTCAAACAGAGAGGGGGAAATGTTAAAATCCATAAGGTTAGAAGATTTTTAAGAAATGGTTAAAAGAAGCATGTAGGCCTTAGATTGGAGTTTTGTTAGCATTGCAGAAAAGTTTCCCATGCAAGCAGAGAAGTTTCCCAAGCAGTAGAGCATACGTGACAAATAACAATAAGCCTCTGTAGAATTGGCTTTAAGATGGCAACAAGGTTATTTAATGTATATCTTTAGAAGGTTAGCATGAATAGAACTTTGTTCTTTGTCTCTTATGAATTAGTCTTTGTTTTAACTATCATTGCATGTGCTTTGTGGGATTAGATAGAATGCTTGTCAATACGTGTTTTCTGTGTCTGATTGGCTGAATTCTAGTCTGAGACGATTTTATGTATTTCTGTACCAGCCCTGCTGGAGGAGACATTTTTTTGGTGTAGATCAGTGAGCTGTCATGTCTCCATTTTGTATTTTGAAACTGATGTGCTAGAAATAAAAGCAAAAATCTCTTCACTAATCTAGTTACAATGTTATCCATATTTAGATATTTTGCCGCAGCCTAGTGAGTTCCTTTTTTAAGACGTAAGTTCCTCACACAATTAGACTTATACTTACCCCATCCCCCGTATTCTGAACTCCTATTTGGATCCACTCTTGATATTTCCATAATTTCCTCATATCACAAAATAAATTAGGGCCCCAATTTGGATCCTCAATTGGGAAATTCACATCTAAATTCCCTGTTACTAGCCCATTTCTGATATCCTCTCTTGCTCTCTCTTTGGCTGCCTTAAGTACCATCTCTTTCTCAGTAGAATCCATCAAAGTATCTGATATTATTTGTATGTCATCCAAGTCAGGATTTGAGTTTTTATAACCATTTTTACTACTCGTGCCATTTTATCAGGATTTTCTCTATAAGTTCCGACTGACTGTTTCCAAATAACTAAATCTGCAGGGGAAAAAGGCACTTTTACAAATACTGGCCCTTCCCCTGCTACACCTTGCTGCAAGGAGGCAACCACAGTCCGTTTTTGTCTGCCTTTATCTTTTTTAAATCAACTCCTGGTTTTGTGGGCTATTGGGGTCACTGATTCATTACCATTGCTATCTGTTTCTCTTGCATCCCTCCCCCTCCTTTCTATCAAACCTATGAGTTAGGTTTTGCTCATCTTCCGAGGAAGAGGTATCAGGTGACAGTGGGAGAGGAGGGTAAAGAGGGAAGGGTGTACTAGACGAGACAGGTTCAGGGCTAGGTGGGGTAGGAGCAGGCAGTGGGATAGGAACAGAAGAAAAATGTGGGATGGGGTTAGATTCTCTTGGTCTTATTGGAGCTACCTGTAAATCAATATCTGTATAATTTTCCCTACTCAGGTCTTCTTTCAACGCCAAGTGTTCTAAACAACGTTCGTCACAAACCCCACACTTATTACTTGCAGATGTTTTATCCACCAATAATCCACATTCATCCTGCCATTCTGGCTTTCCCCGTAGATAGAAAAACAAATCAACATACAGGACCTCTTCCCATTTTCCTTCTTGTTTACAAAATGACATTGACTGCAAAACCGTATTATACTGCAGAGTACTGTATTTTGGCCATTTTTCACCATTCTCCAAGACATATTCTGGGCACCATGTAGTACAATAATCAATCAACTTAGCTTTATGTAATTCTTCCCCAAAATTACCCTGTTTCCAATGTGCTAATAAGTACCCCAAAGGAGAAGTTTGCAGAATAGAGGCATTGCTGCCCAAAATCCCTTTAAATTTCTCTATTCCAAATATACCACAAATTGCCGAACCCGCAATGCTTTCGCAATTGTCTTATGGACGGCGCCTAGGCTTTATACCACCAGGAATTCCTTCACCCCAGCCAAACGTAGTTTTCGCTGTGTCTTATTGGCAGGCACCCAAAACCAAAGTAAAAAGCACCTTACCTTTCTCCCAGGGACGTTTGTGAGCAGCGGGAGCGGTTGTGGCCGATGGGCTCCGCGAGAATCCCTCAGTGCCGACTGCAGCGTGGTCAAGTCACAAACTCGCTCAGCAGCAATCACAGGGCCCCATCCGGGGTCGCCAAAATGTTAGCATTCAAAAACACATAATCACATAAGTGATTATATGCAGGTGCTTTTATTAAGAGCTCTGGGAATCGGGGTATTAGAACCCAAATCTGATTCTGACCATACATTTGAGATGAACGGTCTATATTGTTCTATTGTATACATAGATTTCAGCTAAACATAGCCCCTCTTTAAATTTCCAACATAGTTTCTCATGATTCTTCTTATGATTATATAATAATTATATTTAATTAGTAAACAATCATCACATCTGAAACTTATATCATTTTTCATACTGCTTACGCAGGTGCAGTGATCTGAGAAAACACAAAGCCTTTTCAGAGTTCTATCTTGAACGTTTTCCAGGGCTCCACTATCAGTCTCACTAAGAAATCCATTGCCTAGAGGCATGAACTTACACAGTTTATTATAGTGCGTCAGTAGAGATATATAGTAACTCTTATGAAGTTTAAGCCAGTGTATTATTAGCAAAATCTGTGTAGGAAGTGCTTGTGAAAAATTCAAAATACATATAAGTAATCTTCCTAGGATAAAATACCCTGCACATGGCTAAGGCATAAAAAAATACTCAACCCAAATTGAAATGCAGTCATGGCCATGCACATTTGAGACACAGTAGCTTATAATAGAAAAGTAGAAAAGAAAATAATTTTCTTTCATAATTTCCTCTTTCTAAATACTGATTATTTCTCTACATTTGGTGCTTTCAGCACCAAACCTCAGTGTCATGGTTTAGTTGGAAAGGTTGTGTTAGGTTATAGGTTTGACTTGATGATCTCAAAGGTCTTTTCCAACCTAGTTAATTCTATGATTCTGTGAAGCTCTGTCAGCATGTTTATTGCTTTTATTTTATTGCCAAAAAAACTCATGAGGTAAGAATTATGCTCCCTCTAAAGGAGATTAGTTTTAAAAACGCCTTATGGGAAGATAGGGATGTCTGTTAGGACTATTCATATAGTAAATAGTCTCAGAGGGCACCACTCTGAGACTCCTTAGGTTCTGAATGCCACTTGCACAAGGGTCTGCATGCCACTTGCACAAGGGTCAAGATCTCATCTCATCTCTCATGGATTTGTAAGCTTTAGTGACATTTGAAAACCTTACTCCCTTTGATTTATCTAGGAATTATCTAGGGGTATTATGTAGTGCTGGTTTATGAATCTCAAACTGTTGTAGAAAAGTTGCCACGAATTCATGCAGACTTAATGCACATCACAAAGTTTTTTGAAAAGAGAAGGATGGCTTGCAAAATAAAGTTCCTAATGTTCCTACTTAACATTTTAAATTTTTAATTAATTTTTTAAACCAGGTATTAACTGGCATAGACTATGACTACATAGATTCTGACTACAAATAGGCTGAAAAACACTGTTTTAAGGTGTAAGGTGCCTGGGCTCCCTTCAGCATTAAATCTGCAAAACATGAGGCTTTCATAATTTCACTCCTGATTTGTTAGGAAGTGAGGAAAATGGAAGTGTTAATGTGTCAGCATGGCAACTGGATGACTGTAAGAGAAGCTGAGAAGGATCTCACTGAAAAGAAGGACTAGGGAAATAGAAAGAATTGAAAAGATGAAGAAGAATCAAGAACAGTCATAAAGGTAGTCCAGCCCATTTGGTTTGCTTGCCAACTTTTTGGATTTAGTTTTTAGGGGCAATAAAAGTAATCCATCCACAAGCACCAAAGAAGCTAGTAAGTAAGTGACCATTACAGAACATATGTAAATACAGAAAAAAGTGCAGTGAAGCTCTAAGGAGAATATTTAGATATTCAATAAAACTCAAATTAGTTAATAGATGCAAAGGCTGAAAGAAAATTGCTCATGGTGTTTCATCACATTTAGAAAGCTTTTTATACTTTCTGCTTGGTGACAAGCTCATCAAAGTGCCCTAAAAGTACTTAGACTGTCAAGGTCCACTAACTTTATTGGATTTTTTCCAGTCTTCCACTATTTCTGATAGTTGAACATTTTTCCTGGTTTTCTAAACTTTAATGTAGTCCCTTTATTTAGTATTTTATCAGTATTGTTATATAGCTGAACTAGTCCTTTTCCCTTTCTAGAGGGCATGCTTTCATTTTGCTGTGCCAAACGAACCATAGTTAATTTCATTTCTGTCCACAACAGTCTGCATATTGACCCTTGCCTGTATCCCTTTTCCTAAAGACTCTATTAGAAACACTCCTATTGTAAAAGCCTATAGCATGCTAGCAAGGTATCCTGGGATCTCATCATCCCTTACCTTGGAAACATCTTTTTTCATAACTCTTGACTTGTACTTTTTCTGTTATCAACTGCTACCCTTAATTCCCCTCATCTTTTGTCATTTCCAACTAAACAGTTTTCAGCTAATAATGCATTTTCTTATTGCCACTTCCAAAAGATAGGACTAAGCAGCTGTACTATTAAATTTAATGTCATACACTGCAGGCTATTTCACAAGGTGATCCAGTTTTTCATCCCTTTTTTCGATCATGCTGAGCAACTTTGTTTTATCAGCAGGCCTCACTAGCTCTCTTCTCCTGAAGACTTTAATGAAAATATTAAATTATATTGGTCCAAAGACTCATGTCTGAATCTCTGTTAGTTTCCTCCAAACTCATAATTTTATTTTCACAGCAGGCCAATGCAATTTCCTCTTCAAGCACTTTAAAGCCTTTACAAAATATATTCTCAAATAACTGATGATAATGATGATTATTATTATTTTCTGATGTGTTAATTTTGCTTAATCCATTAAGTAGATTGTGGTTTTTTAAAATTCTACAACTTACAATGAAACTTATTAAACAGGGAGTGAAGGAACATGGGGCACTTTTTTCATCATTCAAGCGAAAAGGTTAGATAACCTGGTTTGAAAATATTCATTTGAGTTTCACTTCCATCCTAGTGGAAGCAGTTTTCATATTCTAACCCTTCCTCTACTGTTTAGTGTTTACCTCCAATTAGAAGTTCTATTATCCTAGGTGAAAATTGAAAACCCAGTTTAAAAGCTCTGCCTAGACTTCTCCAAACCTCTAGTTTCAGGATGTGAAACTTTGGTTTTTTCACTCTATTTTTTTTTTAATTGGTGAAATTGAAGAACATTGAGGTTTTTGGGTTACTTGCTTTACAAAGTTAGACCAAATTTTCAGCAATTCTTACTCTTAATTTTTCCATGTGTCTAAGAGTAAAAAATTAAGCCCAGAAAATGGAGTTCTTTTTGCATTTCTGAAGACTTTGGTTGGTCCCCGGTTTTCTTCTTTGTTTAATACACAAGTTCTAGCTATTTTGTATATTTGATCTAATTTATTTCCAGTTTGTTTAAATTCATTCATTTGACTTTATGAAGTTCATCTCTAATGTGTGATAAATCTGAAGCTATCAAGATCATTTGTATTTTATGTGAATTGGGAGAAACGTTAGCTATCACAACTGCAGATGTACCTGGCAACACACTTATTTTCTGATCTTCATAAGATAAATTCCATTCTGACATCATTCCAATGAACTCCCTATTAAATCCACACAACTAATAGCAGAATGACAGAAGTTTGATCAACATCCAAACCTGGCACAATTCCAACATTTTTAAATGAATCTTACCATACACTTCTTGAAGTCATTTTCACAAATCTTTTTGTACTATTCTTGTATCTTTGAAATCTATTGCACCATAAACACTATACCTCTGACTTCAGTTGGAAAGCTCTGGTCTTTCCAAGACTACTATCCTACCATGAATTTCTTTTATGATCAGGCTCAAAAGATTACATACAACCCTTTCATTAACTCCAACAGCCATCCACTGGAGTCAGTAATGGGTCTTTGTATTTTGTCTCCATCTTTGTAATTCATAATTTCTGCTTTCACCCCTTTTAAAATCTGTATTTTAGGTACCTTCCCTTCCCTCTGAGAGCTGAAAGCTACTAACTGTGGTGAAATACTGATCTGTGATAACAATAGATGACAGTGAAGAAAGTTACCAAACCACTTGTTATGGCTTAACGCTGAATGTTTGACCTGGTAAGCTTTTCTTTGTAGTACCTGAACTGGCCAAAGCTGAACTTGCAGCCTTTTAGGATGCTTCTTGCACCTTTCCTTTGTGCTCCCTAAAACTAATGTTTGACTTTGATGCTGAGAGTTGTTTTCACCATTTCTCATTTAGCAAGCAGGAGTTTGCACTGTGTAAACAATGAAAGCAGTGGTCACACAAACTGCTTCTGATGAGTATCTCGGATAAAAAGTTCTTTCTTTTGTTTGCCTGAATGTTCAGCATTGGCACAGTGCCAGTGCTCTCATGAAAATATATTGTCTCTAATGTCTGCTGGGAGATGTGACTAGAAACAGACTAAGCAGGCTCAAGCTTAGAAATAAAGAAAAAAAACTTTATTAACTTACAACTGTATGTAAAAAGGAACCATCACATAACTCAGAATGAAAACCTTCCAAAATCATTCCTCCTCCTCCCCACAACATCCATCAATACACGAAATAGAACTTTAGATTCTCAATCCAGTTACTACTTCTCAGATAATTAACTCTCAGTTTATTACCACCATTCAGATAATCAACTCTCAGTTCATCAAGACGAGAGGAGTTCTTTTTGTACAATAGGCTTCTTTAGGAAACACAGTTGAAACTTCTTGTGTTTCCGTGTCACATGTAGCACCGCCCCGAGAACATTTGCTATCGTGACATCTTCTTTCCATGTATAGTGGTCTCACCACTGTGCATGGACTAGAGCTGTTTTTAGGGTTTTCCTTTTAAGGATGCTTTGCCCAGTTCCAAAAAAGCAACAGTCTCTCTTGGGACACCAGTCCTCCCCCCAGATTCACCTCCCGGGGAAGAGGGGTCTCGAGAACAGATATCTTCTTTTTTACTGAAGATTGAGGGCACCACCACCCTCTTCATCCATTGTCTCTGTTCATGCTACTCCTTCACGTAACATCACTGCACTCTTTTGGCTCCAAGCCATTGCGTCCCCCTAAATGCAGTCTGCGTCACAGGAAAAAAATGGTTCTGTCTATGGCTATACAAGAAAAGTCCAGCTAAAGGCCATTCTATCATCTCCTCCCACTTAGGATTCTTCTCAACTTTTCTGACATCTTTTACTTGCTCAAACTTTCACCACACTTGCCTATTTCCTTCCATTTTATGTTTGTCTCTCTCCTGGAGTGTTTAATGTTCTGTGAAGTTTTCATTGTCCAAGAAAAGGGTTAAAATCTTGGTGTCTGTCTGCCCAGAACTCCCACAGCCGGGCACCTTCTTGCTGCACCCACCCCACTTCTCCTTCTCGGCCAGCTGTGCTGTCAGCACATGATATTAAATTTCAAGGTGGCACCAGAAAAGACACAGGCTCTCTCCCTCTCTCTCTCTCGCAGGGGTGGGGTGGCTGCCCAATGCCTCTCAGTGTTCCTCCACCCTTCCATCCTGCAGAGGCCTTCACCTCCCCTCTCTGTCCAACGCCCAGCCTACCTCACCCAGCCACATGGCTTCTCCTGCCCCACTCAGCCCACAGCTGGGCTGCAGCATCCCAAAAAATTAAAAAAATTCTTCTTTTTCAAACCGGGACACCACTTCATTCACACTGTTATAATCAGCTATGTAATAGTTGGCTTTAACTATGTATTTGCTTTTGTAAGTTATTAAACACTGTAATTGCTTATAGATAATGATTATAAATTGTAACTGGCTTTAGATATAGCTCAAATTTGTAATCACTTTTGCAGATCGGATAACTAGAATTAGGCATAAAGCAAGGCTATCACAAGATACAAGCAGGCTTGCAGAAACTGTATCACAAGATAAGATTGCTTTGGCAATGTGTTGTCTGAGGGTGTATATTTTGCAAGAGCAGTCATTTCATTAGATATCTCTGGTCTTGTGAAGTGTGTATCCAAGATAGCATTAGGCAAAGAACAAAAGACCATAAAAGGAGAATATCAAGTCTGAAGTTGCATCAGAAGACCACCCTGGACTGCCTCCCTGTGGCCCATCATGTGGACTTATGCAATGCTGTGGCAACCTGAGGCAGAGTTGTGGTCAACGGGTTCTGAAAATGTGTCAAGACAATTAAGGAAGTAATGCAATTGCAATAGTATAAAGGACTGCTTGCTGAAGAAGTGGATGTGCCTCTGGCTGCTGTCTGCTGCGCTGTGCTGTTACTTTTGCTTTATTGATCTGTCCCTTATTATCCCATATTAAACTCTTAAAATTTTAGAGGAGTGGGCTTCATTTCTCACAACACTTACCCCTCTACAAAAGCTTAATTGCTTTTTCATTAATTCCTAGCTTGCTGATTTTGTAAAATATTTACCACAGCTCATGATCTCCAGAATTATATTCCACTTCCCTGCAAATCTATTTTACCAAGCAGCTGCTTCAGAAAACAAGCATTTTTTCACAAGAGTTAAAAAGTTCAAAATATTTTGGAAAAAAGCACGGATGCAAATAGCAACTTCATTGACTGTCACAGAATTAGAAAAATCTCCTTGGAAACAAGCAGTTTTCTCCTGGGCAGGAGGAAGAAATAGTGCACAGCACACCATTAGGAGACAGTAGCTTTAATAAGAAATCATACTATGGAGAGTATGTGTAAAGCCATGGTGTTTATGACTTCCATAAGCAGCAAGTGAGATACATATTTTTGTGCTTGCAAAGAATTTGTAGGGTGGTGAGTGGAATGTGCTTCCCCAGAGAATGAGTGGGAGTTTACCAGGGTTGTAGCAGAGAATCTGCAGAGTCCAGATGCAGAGAGGAAAGTGTTGAGGAAGGACAGCAATTAGCAGGGTGAGGAAGGCTGGAAGCCTGCTCCTGTTTCACCTCCACAGCTTCAACTTTAGCATAACCATAGTTCCCTGATCAAGAGTGAGGAATGCCAGGATCAGCGGAGTCTGAATGTAATGTCTGCAGGAAAGAGTAAGGTCATGGGAATGATGTAGGGAACTCCCTCCTGCAGGTGCCAAAAACACTACTCTGATCCCCACCTGCAATCTCAGGAGACCTTTTGCTTGCTGGTTCCCCTCAGCAGGCCTGTGGATCACAGCAAATTGTTCTGGGAAGCATATAGTGCTACCTTTTAGGGGAATTTGGACAGCCTGTAGAAACAAACTGACCTGAATGTGATCCCACATGCTAGAGAAGTGCTCTAACCACTGCAGGAATTCTGTGGATTTGGGTTATCTTCTCTTTTTTTCACAGAAAAACTGCATATAGATCCCTCACTCGAAATGACAGCACAGGACTAACAGTCTTGATTAATAAGTCAGTTTAATCTGATTTCTGAATTTTCTTTCTTGCTCACCACTTCAATGATTTGGAAGTCAGTAATATATCAGGTCTTAACACCCTAGAAATGGTACCCTATGACCAGTCAAATGGCACATCTAGTATTTTGGAGATTCAAGCCTTCAGAAAAATTTTAGCTGCATATCAGACTAAGTAACCTTGAGATAAAAAACAACTATCTAAGAGCATTAATGTATTTGTTAAGGGGTAGTAACAAAAGAAGAATTATACATATTACTCTTCCATTAAAAATAAACAAAATATAGTTTCAGAGTTGCTGCAGTTTCTGTGTGTCAGGTTTCTTTTGTCACCTCAAAAAATAAATCACTGAATATATTTTTTTGGGGAGAAAAAAATTTTGAATCTAGTTTTCTGTGATACCTGCTTCAAGGGGGAAAGCCAGCCAATGTATCTTTAATTTTTCATCACATAAGACACTCACAATAGAGGCCAGAACACATACATTTTAAATAACTATTATAAAGACATTGCAGTCATCATATACTTCCATTGTCTTCCCGCTCTATTACTGGACATAATTGCACATATGTACATTTGTGATCAAACTGACAAATGGAAACAGTTGCTATTTGATTCTCTTTCATATTGCTGCATATGAAATTTGAAATATTGCATTTTATCTGAACATTTTAAAATAAGGAAACAATTATTTCAGATCATCCAATCTCAACAGCTGGCTTTTACACTTGGCTTACCACTGAAGTGAGGTTTTCAGTTCCAGTTTCACATTGTCCAAATTATTAAGTAGCGTCATCAGTGTGTTACTTCCCACTGCTGGGCTTGGTAGTGATTAATGTATAGGTAAGAATATAAATTTTAACTGAAGGAATGTATAGTTACCATTGTTTAGCTCACATTTACAAAACCAAAACACATAAAAAGTTTTGTTCATTAAAACTTTTGTTCATTAAAACTATTGAGTTGTCAGTAATATTTGAAGCAATGAGATAAACTTCTTCCATGAGATCACAAAATATTAATCCTCCTGGTTTCAAAGCAGAGAAAAAAAAATATATGTAGATTTTTTAGGTAAACCACTCAACTAGTATTGTCAAATCTGCTATTTTACTTTAATCTGACCTTGTATTGAGCTTGTTGAAAATTTTGCATTAGACAGATAATGTATTATTTTTAGTCTATCAGAAGTCAGCAAACAATTTAAACATAGGGGTAAAAAGGCAACAGAAGCCCTGCTGACCACAGAAATAGGCTACAGGAGATAGCCCTGCTTGCAGCCATAAAGTACCTTGCAGGACAGTACTGCCAAGGAAAAAGTATATGATTCATACTGAATAATTTTCAGTGGCAATGGTGGTCAATGCTCAGCTTGCATGGTACCTTTCATTCGTGTTAAGCAGCACCATACTCCCACCAAACCAATGCATTGAGAGCACTACAAATACGTACATCCCTTCTCTGCTTAAAATGGTCTCCAGAAGCAAAAGACAAAAGAGAGCCAGTACCACCTTACAGAGTCTCAGTGGGAAGCAAAACTGTGTGAGCAAGTAGGGCAATTATTCGAATACAAATAATGCAGAACCATTGGCATAACTCTTACCACAGCTCAGAGCTTGTGCCCTATGTACACTCTCTTAAAGCACTGAACTCTACTTACTGGATTGGAGATTTTAGGTCGGGTTAAATTATAAAGGCCTACACCTTTTAAAAAGGTCTTTCTTTTAAAATCCAGTTTACTGGATTTTAGAGGCCGTAGCCAACTTCATCCTAATGAAGATGTGCTCTTTATAAGAAAAAAACTCAGAAAATGTTGTATACATTTCCAGAACAGCTGTTACTAGCTTTATGAAGTCTTCATTCCTAATCCTGAAATACCAAAAGGTAGGTTTCCTAATCTCTTAGATTACATTTCATTGAATTTTTGTATTGCTTTGTCATTTCTGGAAGCTATTCACAGTGATCCAGCCCCAGAATCTTCACCCTCTTTCTGGGAAATTTTCAAGGGATAGAAATATCCACCCCTTTCTTTGCTGTAATTACTGCCTGCTCCTTGAGGTATTCTTTCTGCCTCTAGACATCTTCCCTCATCAGCCTCCTTGCAAGGATTTCTGCCTTTCTAAGACTTTCACATCTGTGTTCCCAGCTTACTTACTACCTCCTAATGGTATATTTTGTTCACTGTGAATGGAGCTGTTGACGAAAAAGACTTTGTGAGACTGAAATAGGTAAATAAAGAGTCCTTCTTATTGTAAGTGGCCATTTAGAAAACTAGTTATTTTTCTCAGCCATGCAGAAGCAGCCTTACTTGGAGACACATTTTTCATGTTGTGTACTTATGCTGGGCTCTATGGACAAAGTAGCAGAGAGAAAAAGTGACTTTATTTCCTGCTTCAAAAGCAAGGAGTGAAACAGTAGACAACAACATGTGTGCGAGGGAGGAAGGTAATCAATTTAGAAAAAGAATCCTGCAAATCCTCCTCCTAACACATCATTATTGAAACTGGCTCCTTGAAAATGTCATAGTAGACCTTGTTTGAAACAAATAGGAGCACATGCAGAGGTTCTAAAGTGATATTGGACTCAAACCCAAACATTTTGAGATCAGAGAATGGGAGCATATCATAAAGAGAAAGAGAAAACTAACACTGCACAGCTAAGTTTCCAAGCAAGATAGGTACCAAAATCTGCACAGTCCTCAACTGTGGGCAGCACATCTTCCTTCTTCCAGGGATCAGCAGCTTTTTGCTGCTGATTTTGCTTGTGAGAAGTCATCCTGAGCATTCAGGATGTAGCATTATATGCCAGCAGGCCCTATACTGAGTGACTGATAGGAAAGATTTTCCCAGTTTTGCAAGTTAAATTAAAAAGTGCAATACAACTGACGAAAATAGGCTAAAGAAGTAGAAGAATGCTGTAACCCCCTGCCAGCAGTAATCAAATTGAGGTATCTACAGCCTATTTCTTATGAAGAAACACTGATCATAATTCGTCATCTTGTGAACATTTTAATTTGAAGCATGGAACACCTTTTTTTAAATTTAAAGCATCCTGGAGTACAGACCATCTCCACAATAAGCATGAAATGCAAAAGGATTTTGATTATTACTAGATTTTTATGGCACAGGGGCTCACAACTCAGTAACAGGAAGGATTTGAATTATTATTGGGCTTTTATAACAAGATCAGGCCAGAGTGTAGACTTTTCTAAAGTACAGAAAGTAATACAATTTCCCATCTCATTAGAAATCACAAGTTCTTTATCATCCCCTTTAAATCCTGAAACTTTTAAATAATCCTTCAGTATTGCAGCTGTATCTAGCATCAGTTTACCTTCTCATATTAATATGATCATAAAGGAAGATCATTGCCATTTTGTTATCTATCTTTGAATTACTGAAAAATGTCAGTCATCATTCATACCTCTCTGTGCATAGGAAAATCCCACAAGAACATAGTGCAATAAAGAACTGAGACACCCTATGTGATAACTGAGGCAAAACTGAAAACAAAGGAAAAAAACCAACTTCTTTTTTAGCTGATTTTAGCTTTTAGTAAGAATAACTTAGCAATCATGACCCTGAGGCTGGAAAACTGTACAAGTTCTGGGACCAACAGTTCTCTGAATGGAACATTAATTTCAATAAAGTACAGACAGCTTGTAAAAGAAAAAAAAAAAAACACTTTAAAAAAATACTTTCCAGCATTTAGAGCTTGTGGCATTTATTGCATTTTACAACTGTCGCATCAGTTTACCCACCCATCAGAACATTTTCATGGCATTTTGTGCTTCCAGCCCAGCAGGGATACATTCTGCTCAGAGACAAGGATTATTATTGTGGCAATACACAAGGACTGAATATGTGGCCAAGGGAAATTACACTATCCCCTTTCTAGAAATGCCTAAAAATCAAAGGAATGTGATTCTATGCCACCTATAGTAGCTTTGACAACTATAGGATAAGCTAGTGGTCAGACTAGAGAACCACTATAGGTCCTATCCAATCTAATTTTTTTAACAAGTCTTCAATGCTTGCCAATGTCCAAAGTTAAGCCACCTTCAAAAATAAAGTAAGTTGCATTTTTTTCCCCCCTTGTCTTTGCTGTTTGTATAATTTGTAGGAACATCCAGAAAGTACAAAATCACTGTACTGCATACTCTTAGGGTCAATTCCTCATTCTACTTAAAACAACTTATGTGAATAGAAATAAGGTGCATTTTTACTTAATTCCTTGCATAGTAGCAGTACCCTGAGTCAGTATAATACAAGGACAGTATAAAAATTTTATAGGACATATTGTGCTAATTTAAACTTAGCATTATCCATGTAAGACATACCCATAGGTGCCTACACAGAATTATATGACTCCATGAAAGGAAAATTCTTAAACATTTAAGTGGCTAAGAAAAAGCTATCTTGCTGAAGTCTACAAATATCTGAAGAACTTGCAAAATGGTAGTATTATAGTTATATAAGAAATTCATGTCTGTGATCTAAAAAGTTATGATAAAATTGCAGTTTACTCCTAGCAAGAAAAAAGATCATAGATAAAATTCTTCTTACTGGGAAGAAAAAAGAAGATGCATAAGCACAAAGTGCAGTAAACACCATCTAATCACATTCATTTTTAGATATGTATATATATATATGTATATATATATATATATATATACATAAATATATACATATATATATACAGTTGATCTGATTTCTCATATATAAAAGATGTTAAAGCAATACATTCTTCCTGATTTGTAGTATCTATTTTTTGCACTGAGCACTTCTGTGTAGACAGATTTCTGTGCCTGAAATAAGTCTTGTGAAACTCAGTGTGCTTCTGAGAAGATGCAAAGCCTTCCAATGCATGAGAGCCTAAAGACAACAACATGTGCATGTTATAGTACCAGAGCCGTATTTTCAACCCAGTGTGAAACCACACTTGATTTTGACAACTATATGAAACATATCAGCCTTTCAGGGATCACAGGCCACCTGCCATGCTTGTTGGTGATGTAAGTCATCAGCAAATATGTGAAGAGTTCTAATTGTAATGCTGTTTTGCAGTTTCAGGATTTTCATTGTTTTTTTTTTTTTCCAACCATACCTCCCTTTGTATTAACAATAGCAGCAGAACAGAGTAAACTTTTATTCCCTTAACAAAGATATGTTTGATTTCACTTAAGCAGAAATTTTTCCCTTAATGGCAAAATGTACCATATTGTTGTGGTTTGGTTCACCAAATTAAGATTTCCCCAATTTTGAGATTTTCCAACCAATGAGCTGATAAGTGTGGTGGGCTTCAGTGCTGGCCAATCACACATGCCCCTCACTTCCTGATGTAGACAGGATTAGGAGAAAGGCAAAGCAGGCTCAAAACTTTAAAAGGGTATTAAAATCTTTCTTTAAAAGAAAAATTAATTAACAGTAACTAAAAGAAAATAGTAAGAATTGAAACAAACTCTTCAGAACACTTCTCTTCCCCCTACAACCTTTTCTTTTCCACTGACAATGTAAAGAAAAAAAACCCTAAAATTTCCAGTTTACTACCTCTGAAATAGTCTTTCTTCTGTTCACATAGGGAGAGAAACCCCTCTTGTTAATGTTATGGAAACTTCTCCACAAGAGGAAAAAAAAGCATTTTCTCTCACGGCTCTTAATTTCCTCACTGATAACAGCCACCCAGGGGACCCTGCCATAATGAAGTTCCTCCCATTTTACACACACCTTCCCACATCTTGTCGATGAGCCATGTTGATTTATGGGGTACTATTTTAAAGATGAGCTGTTCAAAGGCAAAAGTTCTCTTTATCTATTTCCAAAGTCATCTTCATCCCTGGGAACAGAGATCTTCTCCTGGGGGCACAGGACTACTCTTCGCTCTTTCTCTGTTCAAACTTCTCATGGGATCACAGCTACTTTAACATCTGCTTATTTTAACCTGGAGGCCTTTGCTTGATACCGGTTTGAACCCTTCATCTCCCCATAGTTTCATGTGTTATAGGGAACGCATAGCCTTTCTCCATAGCTTACAAGAGGATTTCAGCTCCAAAATCAAGGCATGTCCTCATCCCTCTCATCTGGGATTTAACTTTTTCCTCACTGACCGTGATGTCTTCATGTTGCTCCTTCACATGCTTCCATCTTGTTCCTTTCTCTCACCTGAGGGAGGATAGATATGCTTGTGAAAAATGCCAATCACTTGTTTTAAAATTTTAAAACTTTAATAGTAATAAAATGGTTATAAAAATAGACCAATAAGAATTTGGACAATCAGAGTTAGGACAGTAAAGGACAATAAAAAAGCAAAGAATTATGAACATTTAGATGGTTTCGTCAAAAAAGCATGTCCGCTAACAAGGGATTAACCCTTAAAAGCAATAGCCTCTTGCATATTCATATATCTCATATATGATGCAAACGTTCCTTTCAAACTAGGGATTTTTCTGTTTATTGTCAACTTCTCCCCCTTCATCTTGTAAATCATGGTTTGACTCCATGGAGTCTAAAAGTATGTAGAAGAAGTTTGGTTCTTCTCGGTAAGGAGGCAATAATTCTTCTCTTTGGGGTTGTAGTGTCTTGTTGCTGTTATCTCTGTGCAATGAATTTCTCGGTTATCTTACCCATTCCTTGAACTAGTTAAAAAAGTATCTTACATCACATCGTTTCTATTTTAATATTATGTTGTAGCCTAAAACTATATTTAACACACAAAGGATTAATACAGCACAACTTTCTAACACAACACATATAATATTCATTTTAATATTTGCAAAAAGCCAATCATATAATATACATTTTTCACAGTATTGAAAGGGTCAACATCCTGCCTGGAGCCTGCAGATAGCCAACCTGACCCGGGTCAAGCGGGGTACTACAGACAGCGGGAGCTGTCGCTGGGGAAGCGGTTCCGATCAAATCAGCCAGGCCAGAACTCAGTAGCAGCAGCATGCCGGAGGTTGGAGATGGAGCGGGGAGGGGCTTCTCCTTCCGCCTGCTAACGCTTACGGGCAGCTTCCACGGGGACAAAATCCTGCCACTACCCCGAGATTGCTCCCAGGGCCCAGCTGGCTCAGCTGGACCTCTCGCCGGAGGGGATACAGCAAGCAGCCAGATGTTAGCAAGGCCGGCTCTATCCAGGCTCCATCCAGCCCCGGAGCACCCCCCTTTCCCTGCCCAGCAGCCAAAGGGGGAAAGGTGGGGGGGCGGCTGACGGCCTGGGAGAAGGGGTCTCAGCCCCACGGCAGGGCTGGGGAGGCCTGTGGGTTGTGTTACCTGTCCCCAGGCTGGAATGAAAAGAGGAAGTTCACGCGTTTTTTCCGTCATTAACATGTGTTTTTCACAGAGGCGTGTCCAGCTTCCTAGGGGCTGCAAGGTTTGCATCACTTCCCTAAATGTCTCTCATGCCAAACCATGACACATATTTTAGGCAGAATCACCCCAGAGCAATTGCATCTAATTATACACATTAGATGTTGCAGAATATCTGTGGAAATTACAGCTTCTCCCTTACAGATACCAGTCATCAACATTTCTGGCTGACCCTTTTCCATGCTGCAAGAAGAAAAAAAGCAGACCTTAAATTACTGCAAGGAGTTCCTCTTTTCCCTAAATGGATGCTCATGCCTGCTTTTTTTGATAGTGGTGGTAAAAAATCTGTATAGATCTGTATATATGTAGCAGCAGCAGTGACCCCAATGGTCGTTCACAAATTATGCTTTCAACAAGAAGCATGAGGCATATACTTTGCCACTGAAACTGAATGGCTCCAAGAAGTAGCCTGAACTGAATTTCACATCTGCATTTCTCATCAAAACCCTGCTATAAACATGGTATTTGGAGTTCATTTGAATTGATCTTTTATTTGGATCAGTCAACAGTAACATTCAAAATAAAAACAAACTATAGCAACCAAAAATCACAGGCTTTTAAATGCTTACACATTGTAAAATATTTCTGCAGCTGTAAGGCATGTTAAAACATGGAATGAAACATAATGGGGAAGAAAAAAAGACAAAGAGAACTCTAAAATTGTTGTTTCAAAAAACAATAAAAATCTCAGGCACCATATGAAATTCATTATTAAAAGTTAATCAGTTAGCAATTACTGCTCTGAGTGACACATAATTGTCTTTTTTTAAGAATCTGTGAGTTGTGATAAAGCAATATAAACATCATGAATATTATCAATTTTGATCTTTGAACGAAAACAAGCTACTCTCAGCCCTAGTGATAAGGATGCTGACCCTGATCAATAAATTAAACATAAATCATTGAGGTTTACCCTCCATCTTACATGTGCGGATTAACTTTGCCAAACAAGATGTAAGGGACATTTTATGTCGGTGAAATGATCAGTAATCGCCCAAATTGAAACTAGCTCTGTAACACCTAGTAAAGATTAATACTGAAGCTGGAGAGAAGACAACAATTTCTGACACCAGAGGACTGAAATTTGCAGGAATTTCACAGCACTAAAGCATCAGGGAACTGTCAATCCAAAAACACTTCCACAATCAACCAGGTGCAGCAAATTCCTCCAGGACAGGTTCTGTCTTCTCTGTAAATTGTTTGCACCAGTTTGGGAAATAATGAAGACCCACATGGACCCATGTGGGAAATAATGAAGACCCACCTTCACTAGCATGTCCTGGAGGCCACCTTAACTCCCGCACAGCAAATGGCACAAGGCCATGAGATTACACAGCCCTAAGGTAGGTAGAGTTGAGCTTTGTCTCTTCCTTTACCCTTATGGTAAATAGTGAAGGTATTACCATCGCCTCTGTGAGTTGCTGTTCTCTACTTGCTGCTAAACCCTGTAAATTCAAGCCAGATTGAACTTTTCTGTAGCTGACTTTTATTCTAGGCACTGTCGTGAGATCACAGATGCAAAGCTAAACTAGTGCTTTTTCCTCTTATCCCATAACATTTTAATTTTGTTGCCTTGTTTTTCTCACATCTTCACAGAAAAATAATAGTATAAAGACCCCTCAATCAAAACAAATCATCTCATTAGTGATATTTTGTATAAGTCTAATTACCAATATTTTCAAATGGCAGAAATTACAAAAGCCACAAAAAATACACACACAAATATGTGATGCCACATATGCAAATAAAGCCTAAATAAATGTTAAGATAATGTGATTTAGTAGGAAAAGTAATTGCACTGTCAACTTTTCCAGCATCCTTCATCTTGTCAAAAGTAAATAGTGCTGAACCTTTCAGCACCTCAGAAAAAATATTCTGGCTTAAACTGGCTTTTTTGTTCAATTGCTAACTACATTAGCAGTTTTCTGCTCTATAAATTAGAGAAAGATGAATTCAGTAGATCAGCTGTTGGGAGGGATTCGTTTGGTAGTCACAACCAGAAGGCAGGGAGTCCATATGTATCTCCTGTATTTTAATATGACCAAGTGCTGGTGCTGCCCATGCATCAAAGCAACCCCTGGTGTTAACCCAGGCTGGGTATGAACAGATTGAGAACAGCCCTGCCCAGAGGGACTTGGAGTTGCTGTGGGTGAGAGCTGGACATGAGCCAGCCATGGGCACTCTGAGCCTAGAGAGCCAAATGTACCTTGGACTGCATCCAAAGACCAGTGGGTAGCAGTGGAGAGTGTGATTCTGCCCCACTCTGGTAAAACCCCACCTGCAGAGCTGCTGCTCAGGGGTCCCAGCACAGGAAGGACATGGAGCTGTTGTACAGAGTCCAGAGGAGTGACACCAAGGTGATCAGAGGGATGGTGTTCCTCTTCTATGGAGAAAGACTGAGAGACTTGGGATTGTTCAGTCTGGAGAAGAGAAGGCTTCTGGATGACCTAACTATGACCTTCTAGTGCCTGAAGGGAGCCCCCATGACAGAAAGGTACTTTTTACAAGAGTTTCTAGTGATAGGACATGGAGGAATGGCTTCTGTTCTGGAGTGATTTTATGGTGATCCTCTATTCCCTATATCATCTGCTCTGTGGCCAGAAATGGGTGATTTAGCTTTAATATGGGGCTGGGCAAGGGGTGGTATCCTTAGGGCTCTCATCTTAGCATAGGCAAGAGGAGGGGTTTTTTGCCTTTCCCTGGCCTTGGAGAGTGCAAGCAGCACTCCAGCAGCTTTTGTTTTTTCTTGAACAGCTTGGTTTTGGTCTGAGATCAGAGATGACGAATCAATGGGACAAGCACAGGCTGTAGACCAGTGAGATCTGAGGAGCTTCATCTGGAGCCCAGACCTATGAAGGGGCTGACCTGTGAAAGTAAGGACCCTGCATCCACCAGCTTTGTCATATGTGAGGAGGAGACCAACACTGGAGATCCACCAAGTTCCCATCTGTTTTCTTTTCCCAAGCTGCTGTGTGAACTTTTTTCCTTTTGCTGATACAAAAACTGGCACCATTTTGTTCCTCCCTGTCATGTGGCCAGGAATTTTTTTCTTCCCCTGCATTTGTGTGCTGCAGCTGCCACAGTGCTGAGACCAAGTGAAAGTCAAACAAAAGGTAAAGCTTACACTCCACATATAATTAAAAGTATTACCTTGTGGTTAATGAGAAATTTCAGAAAGTCAAGGTGTGATAAATTTATTCTAGACTTTACAGTTAACTTTGCACTTGATTTATGTACTAAATGGATACATTACCTGCTTGTAAGAACATAGAATAAAAAATATGATAGGTTTGCGTGGTATATTTTGAAGGTAGGAGGTAGATATATATCAATTTTAGGTTACTAAAGAAGAGATTTTTTGATCATTAACTTTTTTCTGGTGTCCTTCCACAGGTAATTAGGGAACAACTACTGCAAATCAAAATTTTCAAAACATACCTTAGACTGTCATCTCAAACCTCCGTTCTGTTGCTGAGATGAAAAAACATACTTTTCTTTGATCTTTTATTAAGGTAATAGGTCTAGTCAAAAGACCTGTTTTCTTTCAGAAAATAAGGCAGCAAAATGGAGCTGTGTGATGCAGCAAGTATTTACAAGCCTTCTCCAAGTCACAGAGAATCTTCTGTCACGAAGTGTCCAGGCCACTAAAGAACATACCTGATGATAATTTAAAAATGACCAGCCCGCTCATTAAGGCATGTTTATATGAATGGGCAGCTTTCACTTCCAATGTGCTCTGACAGTTAATCCACCTTTGAAGACAGTGTAGTATCTCAGTCCCAGGGAAAAGGTAGATGAAACTTTAAGATATCATGGTGTGATATCTTTAAGTTTCATCTACCTTTTCCCTGGGATTTAGACAACTGGTTTTAGACAACTGGTTCTACCATCTGTATGCCTTCCATGGGAGAAAAATATGCGTATATGTACATTTTAATCCTTTCTTTTTAGCAAACTTGCCTGAAAAATAGGGCATTGTTGTAAGTTGTAGCATCAGAACAAGGAATTGGGAGAACACCTGTCTATACAGTTGAAAACAGTATTTTCTCACCATAGATGTTTTCCAAACAATATTCTCATATTCTTGAAATGGTCTTTTGTCAGTATCAGGAAAAATTTAATCACAAGGCAGAGGTTCAGCTCTAGATCAGACAAAAGTCCATGCCCAGCAAATACTAGTCCAGAAGGTCTGCTAATAAATTAAAACAATGTGATGTTACTTCTCCAGAATCAGCTTCATCAACACCAGCAACACGCAAGTGCTGGCAGACGAGAAGTTCATATCTCCGGATTATCTTCTGCTAGCTCTTCCTGAGTTGTGCATGCTATGAATGCTGAGCACTTCAGAGCTTAGCCCCAGCAAGGATGTGAAAACACCTCATGATGAAGAGGATGTGATACATGGCTGTTGGGGAAGATGAAACAGGAAAGCCTTATAAATATGATTGTTTAGCAAAAGATTTAGAGAATATAGAAACTATAAGCAAGATTGAAATGAAAGCAAGCTTTAAGATACCTTAGTTACTGAACAACTGGAAAACAATGGTGTGGTCAGACTGAAGGTAGTCCTCTTTTGATAAAACAATACCCTCTGCTCGCAGACAGGTCCAAGGATCAGAGCAGACCCTACTAGCTTAGCAGAAGGGGTCCAAAGAGTAGTTTTTTGGGTTTAAAATGTAACACAGCATGGTAATGTGATGATTCTTATAGGCTGTATGTAAATGCTATAGGATTTGTATATGTACTAGATTGGTTAGTGAGAATTAGATTATTCAACACAGAAGAAGATTTATTGTATTGTAATGGGAACCTTGCTCTCTTACCCTCTTTCTCATCCTCTTACTCTCTTACCACTCTCATCCTCTCTCTCTCATCCTCTTTACCACTCTCTTCTCTCAGGCCTGGTCCAAGCTACAGCTGGCATCTCCAAGCAGGGCGCTGCACCTACAGCCTTTGCAATAAACCACAAGTTCCACAACCTGGCATCAGAGATCTCTTGTCTCCGACTGTCCTGACCATCCTACCCCCCGACGCTCCTACACACGGCAAGACTCAAGAGCTGCCAAGTGGTCAGGGATTTATCAGAGCTTTCCCCTGGAAATGAGTATATATCACCCTTTCCAGCATTTATCAGAGTATTGCTTGATACTTGAGGGCAGTTTATTTTAATAAAAACCAAACCAAACAAAAAGAAAAGGAAAAAAATCCAACAAAATCACAACTAAAAAAAAACCACTACTAAAAATCCCCAACCAAAAAAAACTGCCCATGATGCTCATTTTGAAAACATTCAAAATTTCAATGAATCGCCAGGATTGTGTAGAAAAAGTCTGTATCCAGGTTCTTCCACAATTCCTCTTCAAATAAAGCAACACCTGGTGATAGAATGTGTGGGGGGCTTGCAGGGAGGAGGATCTTGTTTTGTTTCTCTATTTCATAACTTCTGGCACTTATGTCTTGATTTTCTGATATATGCTGGTGCAGTAGCAAAACACAAAGCAGAAATATAACGTCTGCTGGTGGTCCTCATTATCACACTGGATCTAACACAGAATTTTAGAATCAATTTTTTTATACATGAGGGAGAACATCAGTTGATCTGCTGACTTCAGATCTTGGCCCCTTAGTCATTACAAACACAGTGAAAAGACATCACTGCTTCTTCCCAGAATGCTTGTGTTGAATGAGGCTGAGAATCTGGTACATAAATTCAGCCATGCAAACCATGACTAATACAAAGAAGTTATTGTGGTTCTCTTACCCTTTTACAAAAGAGATCTGTACTCACCACTGTGGCCTGCCAGCTGCAGTGTCTGTTAGATGTTAACCTATAGACTTGAATGATGGTAAAATTGATTTTCAGATGACAGTAGGGCCTTTAAAAATCCATAAAATGCAAAACCAATTCATGTTATGACCTAACTATTTATATATTATTTGACATAAATAATAGCCAGCTACTTTTAAAATATTCAAAGTACTTATGCTGTAAAGTTGATAGAGAAGTTCAGTTAAGTTGCAATTAGGAGCACTATAACAGTATCTTGAGATAGCCTGAATGGACTGCTTGGAACTGAGCCAGCTACCAGCTTGCAGTGCAATCTATTAGAGTTAGCTTCATTACTGCATTTCTGTTTTACTGTCACAGTAGAGAATGCAAAATAATTCACAAGATGTGGTATTTCCTGGGGTCGCCCGTGGCAGGAAGGAATGACTCTGACTCCATGCTCTTAGAAGGCTAATTTATTATTTTATGATACTATATTATATAAAAAAAAGCTAAACTAAAACTATACTATAGAATAGAGAAAGGATATTTACAGAAGGTTTAAGAAGATACTAATGAAAAACTCGTGACTCTCTAGAGCCTCGTCACAGCTGGACAGTGACTGATCATTAAGTTAAAACAATTCACATGAAACCAATCAAATAATGACCAGTTGGTAAACAATGTACAAACCACATTCCAAAGCAGCAAAACACAGAAGCAGCGAATCAGATAATTATTGTTTTCATTTTTCTGTGAGGCTTCTCAGCTTCCCAGGAGAAGAAATCATGCCAAAGGGATTTTTCAGAAAATATGACAGTGACAACAAGACTCATACTTTCATTCAATTACCTGTGCAATCCATCTTCACTAGAGACCCTCCTGTGCTTTAAACTAATGCAAAGGACTTTTATGGAACCTCATAGAATTATTTATGTTGCACAAGACCTCTAAGATGATCAGGTTGGATTGGTAACTCAGTACCAATTCATCTGTGTTCATCACTAAACCATATGGCCAGGAGCCACATCCACATGTTTTTAAAAACCTCCCACAATGGTTATTCCACTGCTTCCCTAAGCAGCCTGTTCAAATTCCTTACCACCCTTTCAGTGAAGAAACTTATCCTGGTGTGTAATCTATACATCCCCTGACATAACTTAAGGCCATTTCTTCTCATCCTGGAAGGCCCTTGTAACTGCTTAAAAATACATCTGTTATGTTCATAAATGCCATTGTCTTTTGCTTATTAAAAGTAAAACATAATAAAAAAGTTAAGACAAATTTTCTATAGTTTTCTACTAGTGTTTCTCCTAACACTTTCTTTATCATTTAAATTACAAAGTCATTGGATTATTTCAGGTCAATAAATGAAATCATTGCTAACAAAGGACTGCTCAAACTCTGCTTAAACGCTCTGTCAGCATCATTTAATCTTGAGGGCAGTTAATTGTTTTTAATTCAGTGGTTTTATGGTCTCTGAATATGATAGACATGTCAGCTTGTTAGATTTTGCAGTGCGTTATTCAATAATACATAATTTTATACAACAATTATAATAGTATAAACCCTGTTTCTCGGAAGTTTACACACTTAAAAACATACAAACCATAAATAATTACCCTTTTAAAAATTAATTTACTTCTGTGCATTTGTACAAGACTTCAGCCTATAAATCTAGTCTTAGTTTGATGCCAAATTGATTTTTTGCCTTTTTTGCTTTTATATATTCTCTATGTTCTTTACACATATTTTGTACCTCCGTGGCCCCTTACTGTATTTGTAGATAGCCCCTGTACTTTCCCCTACCATCTCCCTACCCTGATGTGGCAGAACCACAGTCCAGAGGATCCAAGCTAAAGGTCCAAGGCCTCCCCAAGAACTGACCTTGCTTATTCCTGGGAGCCAAGGTTGAAACCAGCTCTTCAAGACACATATTCATAAACAAAGTTTAGTTCCTATCTGAGGGAGGAGGATTTAGAAGAGGGTTGAACTGGGAGGGAATTACTTCACCACTTATGCGTCTAATTGGGGATTTTTGTCAGTTATGCTAATTTGCTAAACTTTAAAAACTTTATTCACCTCCTGTGGGGATGTGCATTTGGGTACTTTCCATATCTTCTCCTTGGAGGTCTCCAATAAAGACCAGCCTTAGTACTACCTCCTGTACTAATACTATCTTGAAAGTGTATTGTTTAATTTCTAGGTTCTTTAAGGCATCAAGTTACTCTAAAATGCCACTCCTTTGACAGTCTGCAAATACTATTTCAGCATGCAAATTATTGCCAAACCATCAGTGTGAATGTTCATTCTTCACTGGCACTGCCTGAAAATGAAAACTCCATTATAAAATTTTCCCTTTTAGAGAGTGTCTTAGGTTGCAAATCCAAGATATGGTTGGGGGTGTGTATTCTACTGCCGTCTGTTAGAGCTGGGGGAGTTATCCTCTGTTAATTGGGCCACCTGTTAAAACCAGGTGTGGCAGTTTTCTTTATCTCTTCCACAACCCATCCTCCCTCAGGGGAGATACCTTATGTTAATGGTGCATTGAATCTCACTGCTTGACTGACAAAATTACATAGTGAGATGTAATCCCAGGGGGAGGAGACAAGCATTCCTACCTGGATGTAAACTGAGATTTGTAACCACAGTCAGCCACTGGATTCCCAGAGGGGCAGCTATCTTTTCCACTGGATTCCCAGAAGAAGACCAGGCCCATCTACACCACCACTGAATCTTCAGAGGAAAACTACAACTTCTGCAGGATCACTGCTTCAACAGAACCTCATCTGTCACTCCAGGAGGACTGCAGCCATCATTTAATTGGGCTGCTACCAACACCATGACCAAGAGGGTATCAGGTCATATCCTGACTATGTGTTTTTTTGTACTATTGCATTTTTATTTAAATTTCCATAATAAAGAACTATTATTCCTATTCCCATATATTTGCCTGAGAGTCCCTTAATTTCAAAATGATAATAATTTGGAGGGAGGGGGTTTACATTTTCAATTTCAAGGGAGGCTCCTGCCTTCCTTAGCAGACACCTGTCTTTTCAAACTGAGACAGATTTTGGTGCCTAACCATGGGGCCCGACGGCATCAAGAGAAAAACAGTGAAAAAAAGGAATAGCAGTTATTGAGTAACCTAATTTTTGTGTGCTGGATATAGAAACCTCATTAGGTGTCACCATGTGGTCTACCTTACCATGGTTTGGGTGACACATGGTCGTGGCTATATTTCTCCTGTTTGCAGACCCTTATCTAATCTTGGGTCCTATAACTAAGGCCGCTGTGGCTGTTATCCAGTTTTCTTTATGGATTAATAAGCTGAGGAATTATTGGATTTTTAACTTTCTGTGGAAGGCGGGTGCAGGGATTCAGAGTTATCACACATCAACTGTATGTTTTTGGGGTTACTTTAATAATGGTACCTACTGTGAAGAAATGACACTGGGCAAAATTTTCTCCCAGTCCTTCAACCAGCTCTTTGGGTCTGACACACCAGTTTTCAAAGGGTTCAGATCCTCTCGAAATGCTAATGTTATCGTAGAGTAGTTGGTGTTGCTGATACACCTGTTAGGCTTGTTCTATTTAGCATTCATAGAGAAGGGGAGATTGGCTTGGATAACCACCCTGATACCAGAAAATAGGGATGCTGCCCCAGAACCTGACACAGCACCAGAGACTAGGGAAGCTGCCATAGAGCCTGACCCTGCCCCACAGCCCACCTCAGAAGTAAACCACTCAGATTGGTGTGGGATAATAGAAGATACACCAGATACTGAAGGAATACATCTCCCCAGCTGGTGGAAAACCCTCCCCCCTGCCTCGAAGAGGGATAATCTAATGGTGCAGCAATGGGATCCTCAGATGTTACAACCGTCTAGCTTCCAGATGAATCACAAAGGCAGTCATAGCCAGCAGCAATTGCCCCTGTGAAAATGAGGAAGTCTAAGATGAAGTCAAAGACCCCACATAATAAGTACAAGAAAGGAGGACCCTCACAACTCGCAGGGGAGGCAACGGTTGAGATCATCACCAAGTCCCTGACGTACGAAAGTCTCTGTAATCCGCACAAGGACATTGTGTGACAGAGGTGTGAGGCATGTACAACCTTGATACTTTGAGTCTGGGAACTTAAGGGTACAGGCATGCAATAGGATGCTGATGAGGTAAGGAATCTGGGACCCTTGACCCAAGATTGAGGTGTGAATCAGGTATTTTTAAGGGAGCCAGGTTCCCTTTCCCTCTGGGAGTGGCTTTTAAGGAGTGTAAGAAAGAGGTTTTTCCACAGAGAGAATGCAAGACCATCATCATAGAATGCACTGGAAGACCCTTGAGGAAGGGATCCAACAGCTGAGAGAAGTGGCAGTATTGGAGGTACTCTTTGGGAGGAACGAACAGCATGAGAATGAGCCTGACAAGGTCAATACACCACCTTCATTGCAATTAATGCCAATACCAACCAAGAGACAGTGGGTTCTGTTGTCAACAAGCTTAGAAATTACAAGAGTATGATCAATGGCCTGAAGCAGGCTCATGTCTCTGCTGTAATTAAGAGCCTCCAAGGCAAGATGAGGGAGGAAGTGAGGAGGAACAGTTCTCATATGGCACCAATGTGAGTCACAGGCTCCAAAGTCAGAACCCAATGTCCCCCAGCCAGGGAGATGGTACACCTCACAAGCTGACCTGTGGTTCTTCTGCGTGACCATGGGGAAGACATGGAAAGGTGGGATGGGAAACCCACTTTTGGCAGCACAGGTGTATCAACCTGAGGGAACCACTAACCAAGGCAGTTCCACTAAAGTGAAGGTAGTCTCAACCTCCCATAACAGAGCTGCTGGGTATGATCTGTCAGAACCCCTTGAAGGAGCTTCTAGTATGTATGCCCAGGAAGAAAGTTATAACCAGGGCTAGAGGGGGCCTTCCTCTAGCCAGGAAGAGGCACAGGAAAACTGGGTCTTTTGGACAGTGTGGATCTGATGGCCTGGCACATAAGAGCCACAAAAATATGAAGCGTTAGTTGATACTGGTGAGCTGTGTACCCTAATGCCATTGGGACATGCTGGGGCAGAACCTGTTTCCATGGCTGGGGTGACAGGGGGATTGCAGCAATTGACCCAGTTGGAAGCTGAGGTGAGCCTGACTGGGAAAGAGTGGCAAAAACATCCTATTGTGACCAGCCCAGAGGCCTTGTGTATTCTAGACAGAGACTTCCTCCAGAATGGCTATTACAAAGACCCAAAGGGACGCAGGTTGGTGTTTTGAATAGCTGCTGTAGAGGCAGAGGGCATTAAGCAGTTGAACACCTTGCCTGGACTATCAGAAAACCCATCTTCAGTAGGACTCCTGAGAGTGGAAGAGAAACAAGTACCAATTGACACCTCGATGGTGCAGCACCGACAGTATGGACAATAGAGATGCCATGATCCCCATCCACAAAATGATCCATGAGCTAGAGAGCCAAGGGGTGGTCAGTAAAGCCCACTCAACCTTCAACAGTCCCAAGTTTGACAGAGAATGGAGATTGACAGTGGAATATCGTGCCTTGAATGAGGTAACCACCGCTGAGCGCTGCTGTGCCAGACATGCTGGAACTCCAGTACGTGCTGGAGTCCAAGGCAGCAAGGTGGTATGCCACTATAGACATTGCCAATGCATTTTTCTCCATTCCTCTGGCAGCAGAATGCAGGCCTCAGTTTGCTTTCACCTGGAGAGGCATGCAGTACACCTGGAACTGACTGCCCCAGGGGTGGAAGCACAGCCCCACCATCTGCCATGGACTCATCCAGGCTGCACTGGAAAAGGGTGAGGCTCCAGAACATCTGCAATATATTGATGACATCATTGTGTGGGGGAACACATATATGGAAGTATGTGAGAAAGGAGAGAGTAATCCAGATTCTGCTGGAAGCTGGCTTCGCCATCAAGAAGAGCAAAGTCAAGGGACCTGCTCAAGAGATCCAGTTTCTGGGAGTGAAGTGGCAAGACGGATGGCGTCAGATTCCCACTGAGGTCATCAATAAGATCACAGCAATGTCTCCACCTACCAGCAAGAAGGAAACACAGGTTTTTGGAGAATGCACATTCCTGAGTACAGCCAGATTGTGAGCCCTCTCTACCTGATCACCTGTAAGAAGAACAGTTTCCACTGGGGCCCTGAACAGCAACAAGCCTTTGCCCAGATCAAGCAGGAGATCACTCATGCAATAGCCCTTGGTCCAGTCAGGATGGGACCAGAGGTGAAGAATGTGCTTTACTCTGCAGCTGGGAACAATGGCTTGTCCTGGAGCTTGAGGCAGAAGGTGCCTGGGGAAACTCGAGGCCAGCCACTGAGATTCTGGAGCCGAAGTTACAGAAGGTCCAAAGCCAACTACAGTCCCACAGAGAACAAAATCTTGGCCACCTGTGAAGGAGTTCAAGCTGCCTCAGAGGTGATTGGCATGTAAACAAAACTCCTGCCACCTCGACTACCAGTGCTGGGGTGGATGTTTAAAGGAGAAGTTCCCTCTACCCACTGTGCCATTGGCACCACATGGAGCAAATGGATTGCTCTCAGCGCACCTGTATTAAAAACCCAAATTGCTCTGGGATTTTGGAAGTAATTACAAACTGGCCAGAAGGTGTAAACTTTGGTCTCATTGATGAAGAGAAGCAGGAATAAGTGATACGTGCTGAAGAAGCTCCACCATAGAACCAATTACCAGCAGAGGAAACACGCTATGGTCTTTTCACTGACGGTTCCTGTCGCATCATAGGGATGAACCGGAAGTGGAAAACAGCCGTATGGTGCCCCACACAACAGAAGCCATTGAAGGAGAGGGTGAATCAAGTCCGCTTGCTGAACTTAAGGCCATTCCAGACTCAGTGACTAGAAATACTAAAGGTAAACCAGAAAACAAACAAACAAACAAAACCCAAACCAACAAACAAAAAAAGAAACCAATAAATCATCTGCATACAAATGATCTCTCACAATGAATTGTAAGACAAAGTTTTCCTAGGCAATATTCAGGATCTCCTCCTGCATATGAGGAGCACAGCCTGCAGGTTGCTCAGAGAAATAGTGAGGTCTCTGATAAATGCTTTGGAAGGTGCTGGGGCCCATCATTGCTGGTCACTTTTTAAGCATCACTTTCCATTAGGACAAGATTTGGCAATTCCAAAATGCTGGAAGTCAAGCAGGTCAGAGAGAAGGTCTGCTTGGCAGAGCAGGGATCTTTGGAGCTAAGGTGACAAAAAGGAAAGTGAAAACAAGGTTGGATTATGTGGGAGGAGTACAGACGTGTGCTGGTCACCACTACAGCAAAAAAAACAGTGTATCCAAAGCTCAGTTGGAGTTGAAGCTGTCTAGGGCTGTGTCTTGGTTTACAAGAAAGGTGTCTGCTAGGGAAGGCAGAAAATTTCCCTTAGAATGGAAAAGGTAGAGTGTTACAGGGCTTGCAAGGGTTTTCAGGGTGAAGAGAGAGACGAGAATGTTAATTCCATGTTATGAAGGCTTGATTTATTAGGTTATGATATATATATTACATTATTACTGTACTAAAAGAATAGAAGAGAAAAGTTCTCAGAAGCTAGCTAAGCTAAGAATAGAAAAGGAATGAATAAACAAAGGACTGTGTCTCAGCAGAGAGTGAGACCCAGCTCTGCCATGAGTGGTCAGTAAATCCAAACATTTACCCAAGACCAATCACACATCCACCTGTTGCATTCCACAGCAGCAGATAACCATTGTTTACATTTTGTTGCTGAGGCCACAGCTTCTCTGAAGGGGGAAAAATCCTAAAGAAAGGATTTTTTACAAAAGATGTCTGTGACAATAAAGCCCCTCCCTCCAAATTATCATAATTTTTAAATTAAGGGCCTCTCAGGCAAAGATATGGGAATAGGAACAACAGTTCTTTACTAGTATTTATAACAAGGCAAAACAAAATGACAATATTTATGACATTAACAACAAACAGAACCAGGGACCCGGTAACAGTTCCCTTGCCGGCAGTCCCTCTGCCCCTTGGTACAGTTGCTATCAGAGCCGGCAGCAATGAGCAAAAATCCTGGGCAAGATATATCAGCACTTTCGCAGTAGCTGGAACTGTGGGGACATGCCAGCAAGGCAGCACGGTACAGGCTACAGCATGGAGAAAATGCAGAGCAGTAACGAAGAAACAGCGGAGGCGGGACAGCGGTGGCCCGGCTCTGAGAAGAGTAGGGAGAGGTGAAGTTCAGGATTCCACAAGCAGATAGTGATCAGTCATTCAGGGCTGAGATACAGTGGTGCTGGTGAATTCTCCTCACAGTAAGCTGTAGTAGTGTGTTTGTTAAGTTTATCACATAGCTCCCCCATTTTGTATTGTTCCTCCCGTTTTGTGTAAATGGTTTTGCCCTTCCCAGTTTTCCCGACATTGGCATTAACTGTCAGTTAAGTTTTATAATTCCTCCTCCCCCTTATTTCCTTATATGTGGACTTTCCCTCCTCCCTGGGCCCAGTCAATCACCCCCCACCCCTCCTAGCTTTCCAGAATCTTCTTCTCTCTGGGGGTTGTGGTTGGCTGTGGTCTTGGGGCCCCTCCTTTACTTTGTATTTATTGGTTTCCTGTTTATGTCAGTTATGTTAAGTTCATCCCTCCACCCTTCCTTATTGGTTCAGTGTAAACCCCTCCTTTGTACACCCACCCCCTTTATAACCTTGTTTCACCCCCATTTCGGGGTCTCTCCCTGGGGTTTCTCCCTGGATGTCGTCTTGGGTTGTTCATTAAACTGGACTTGACCCCATCGAGAGTCCAGCTCCTTATTCCAGTTGCGTTGGTGGTGAGATCGGTCTGCAGGCGAGCACAGCCCGAGGCCCTCAGACGCCGAGGGGTGCTCGCTTTGGATTGCAGCTGGGTGTCGGCCTACCCTCTGCTAGCCGGAGGCTGACCACCCAGGCCAGATACACCCCCGCCGCAAGTTGGTGCCCAATGTGGGGCCCAGCTGGACAGCTGGACGACTGGACTCCGGGTCACCGGACCCCACGGACCAAAGTTACAAATTCCTTTGGCCGCCAGCTACCCCTGGTAGTAGCAGACCCCGTTCTAGGGGTAGCGCTCCCAGGGTACCCGAAGCCGCAACTCCAGGCACCTTAGGAGGGCTTCGGCGACTGTGATCATCTGCCCGAGTTTTTGTTGGCAACACCGCTAGATCAGGTAAGCCCCGGCCCTGAGCTGGGGACTCTCAGGGCTTCCCCCCTGTCTTTTTAAGTTTCCCTAGGAGTCCATGCCCTGCTTTGGGGACCGCTCCCAACCTTTTTTCCTTTGAGGGCTGATCCCCCGGTCTTCCAGGGACAGTCCTCGCCCCCTATCATTTTTTGTTTTCTCTTTCCTGTGGGGTCTGTATCCCCAGACTTGGGGCCAGATCCCACCACCCAAAAATCCTTTCTTTCCCCTGGTTGAAACCCCAGACTTGGGGACAGCAGGGGGAGCAGGGGTCCGGCGGTGCGTGTCTCATTGTTTTAGTTCTCATTTCCCTCAGGTGGGTGGAGTTTTCCATCACGGGATCTTGCTCCTCCTAAGGCAACCTTGCTTTGAGATACCTTAGGAATAACCATGGGTGCTGGTTTGGGCAAATCCCAGAAAGGAGTTTATTACGTTGTAAAAGGTTTGTTGCTTGGGGGAGGGTTTGCTGCCCCCAAGAAAGAGTTGAAGTTGTTAAGTGGACTTTTTCTCATTTTCCCGAAGTCACCCCGGAAATTGTAAAGGAGCCACAGTTTTGGGCAGCTGTTGTGGCAAAATTAGATAGCGAAGTCAATTCCGGGGAGACACATCTATCCGCTGTGGCATATTGGGCGGGCAAAGTGCTAACCACACTGCACCCACCCGGGAATTTGAGGAAAAGCCCATCACGTTTTAGTTTGCTCCCCAGTTCTCCAGGTTTGTGTGTTCCTACCCCCCGTTCCTCTCCCTCTTCCCTTTGGCAGGAGCCCTCTCGAGGGATTCTTAAGGCCAGTAAGAAGCAGGGGGTCCACCCTGCCCCTGCTCCCTCGCGACCGGCTAGGCCTCCCCCTCCAAAGAGCCCTGGCCAAGCTCTTCGGAGCTCTCTTCCCGATCCTCCTGTTCCTCTCCCCAAGTCCCCGGCTGTAACTCCCAAGGTTGTGAGGTTTTCTGAAGTTGCCCAAGATGGCTCCCATGGAGTCCAAAATGGCAGAGACGGCATGGTCTTTCCTGCCTTTGCCCCTTCTTCTACCCTGAATCCCTTTCGCCCTAAAGCCAACCCCTTCCTTTCCCCTGACCCATCCTCTTTTCCCATAGCTCCACCCTCGGTTCCTCCCTCTGTTCCAACCCTTTCTCCGCCCTCGGTTCCTCCCTCAGCTCCTCCCTTCGCCCCGCCCACGACTCCACCCTCGATTGACCCCTCCCAGGTTCTACCTCGTTATTCCACTCTGCCTCCCAACTCCACCTTGGAGGCAGAGAAAAAAGAGTCGCCACACCCCTGCTGGTGCCCTGCCCAGGGACCAAGCCCCGCCTCAACCTCCTCCAATCCCGGTTCCCACGCTCCCCCTTCCGGTTCCCACGCTTCATATTCTGGGGGTGGGGGTTGGATGACCGGAAGCCGGGACAGGTGCCTTTATTGAAAGCCGCCCCGGTTACATACCACCTCAGCGGGGAGGGGAGTGCTCAGGCCCAATGGGTGCCTATCACCCAGGCCCGGATCAAGGAGCTGTGCAAGGCCCAGAGGGAGCACTCCCGGGAATCTGAGTATTTCCAGGGGCTCCTTCCCTTGCACAGGGAGTTCTGGTGCCCGCGGACCTGAGGGCTCTCTTCTCCAGCCTTTTAGGCCCAATGGAATTCAGGGTCTGGGCGGGAGAATGGAGGAGGGAGATTGTGGAGGTTCTCCCAATACTTTGGGTGAATCCCTCCACATCTCACGACACCAAGGGCTTGGTGATTTCTGAAGATCATCTTGTGGGCACCGGGCGTGGGTGAGCGGGGCAGCACAGGCCAAGGCGTTGTTTACCGAACAGCTGGTCGAAACAGGGAAGGCTGCAGAACATGCATTTTATAAACTAGCTACAACTACCTCCCAGATGGAGGAGGAAGAGATAAGGCAGGGCGCGCAGGAACCTTACCTGGCGTTCATGGAAAGGCTTTACAGGTTCGTCGAAGCGCAGGTTCCGGGGGAGAGGGAGAGAGAGGAAATGTTGAGACAGATGGCCTATTACAACGCCAACACAGCATGTAGGCGGGCCATCCGATCTCTCCCTCAAAACCCCTGACCTACTGTGGAGTAGATAATAGAAGTGTGTGCCAGGGAGGTTCCACTGCAAGATCTGAAAGTGCGCCCTAAGAGAGCGTCCGTAGCCTTTGCAGATTTCCAACGCTGGAAGATCCCAATGCCAAAGCTGCCGCCACCACCGGACCAATGACACCAGGGTCCGGCAGAAGAACAGTGGCGACTCTCCCTTGCTCGTTCAGGAGCAGCTACTTAAGGGCAACATCGTGGAGACTATGTCTCCCTGGAATTCTCCAGTTTTTGTCATCAAAAAGCCCAATAAAGATAAGTGGCGGCTCCTGACCGACCTTCACCAAATTAATGAAAAAATTGTAGATATGGGGTCTCTCCAGCCAGGGATGCCCTCCCCAGCAATGCTCCCCCGAAATTGGAATCTGGCTGTTGTTGACATCAAGGATTGTTTTTTCCAAATTCCTCTACACCCTGACGATGCCCTGTGTTTTGCGTTCACGGTTCCTTCCATCAACCGTGAGTCCCCAGACAAGCGCTACCACTGGCAGGTCCTTCCGCAAGGAATGAAGAACTCTCCAGTGATCTGCCAGTGGTACGTTGCTTCTCTGCTGTCCCCCATTTGTGCAGCCCTCGGAGATGCCGTCGTGATTCATCATTATATGGACGACATCCTCGTGTGTGCGCCCGATGATGATCTGCTTGCCCATGCGCTTGACCTGACAACCAATGCGTTGGTTGCGGCAGGGTTCGAGCTCCAGCAGGACAAGATTCAGAGGATGCCACCTTGGAGGTACCTGGGCCTTGAAATCACCAAGCAGACCATTGTTCCACAAAAATTGGCTATTCGGACAAAAGTCCAGACCCTAGCGGATGTACACCAACTGTGTGAGTCCTTAAATTGGGTGAGACCTTGGCTGGGCATTTCTACCGAGGACCTGGCCCCCCTTTTCAATTTGTTGAAAGGGGGAGAGGGGCTTAGTTCCCCTAGGGCTCTCACCCCAGAGGCCCAGGTAGCTTTGGAGAAGATCCAAAAGGCTATTTCAGCCAGGCAGGCCCATCGCTACCATCCGGGCCTGCCTTTCAAATTTATCATACTGGGAAAGTTGCCACACCTCCATGGCATAATCCATCAGTGGGACAAGACTCTAAAGGACCAAGGCTTGGGAGACAAACTCTTAATCATAGAGTTAGTCTTCCTGAGTCACCATCAGTCCAAAAGAATGACAAGGCCACAGGAGTTGGTAGCTGAACTGATCCTCAAGGCAAGATCGAGGATCAGGGAGTTGGCAGGGTGCGATTTCGCGTGCATTTACATACCAATTGAATTGGAATTGGGCCAACTAAAAGTGAAGACCTTCAATGAACTGCTGCAAAAAAATGCAGATCTTCAGTTTGCATTGGACAGCTACACTGGGCGTATAGCAGTCAATCGGCCGGCCCACAAATTATTTAATTCGGAATTTAAATTATCTCTAAAGAAGGTCCAAAGCAAGGAGCCCCTGGATGCAGTGACAGTTTTTACAGATGCGTCCGGAGCATCCCACAAGTCAGTGATGACTTGGAAGGACCCTCAGACTCAGCAGTGGGAGACATATGTTGCTGTTGTGGAGGGTTCTCCACAAATCGCTGAGTTGGACGCAGTTGTCAGGGCATTCCAGAGGTTCCCAGGACCTTTCAATCTGGTAACAGATTCTGCGTACGTTACCAGTGTAGTGTCCAGAGCTCAATTTGCGGTTCTCCTGGAGGTCTCCAATCAAAGATTATTTGACCTACTCACCAGGCTCGTCGACCTAGTGTCCCACCACGAGCATCCCTTTTATGTTATGCATGTGAGATTGCACACTGACCTGCCTGGGTTCATTACTGAGGGCAACCATCGAGCCAATTCCCTGGCCGCGGCTGCAGTCACAATGGGCCTACTCCCAGATGTGTTCGGCCAGGCTAAGATCAGCCACCAACTCTTCCACCAGAACACGCCTGGCCTGGTCCGGCAATAACACCTGACCCAAGACCAGGCCAAAGCGATCGTGGCCACATGCCCACAATGCCAAAAAGATCAGATGCCCGCCATTGCCTCGGGGGCTAATTCCCGAGGTTTGGCGAGCTGCGAGGTGTGGCAAATGGACATGACACACATCCCTTCCTTTGGTCGATTGTGTTACGTCCATGTCTCAGTGGATACCTTCTCCGGAGCTATCTACGCCTCTGCCCACACAGGGGAAAAGGCCGTGGATGTTCAGAAGCATCTGCTTCTGGCATTCGCTGTCTTGGGCATCCCTAGGGCCATCAAAACAGACAATGGCCCGGCGTACACGTCCAAGGAACTGCAGAGCTTCCTGCAGCAATGGGGAATAGTGCATAAGACCGGCATCCCCTATTTCCCGACAGGCCAAGCCATGGTGGAGAGGGCCCACCAGAGCCTGAAGATCTTGGCACGTAAGCAAGCGGCTGTGAAGGTGGAGACCCCCCACGTCCGGTTGTCAAGGGCACTCTACACCCTCAATATCCTTAATTGTTCCTTTGACAACCAGAATCCTCCAGTGGTCTGGCACTTTGGCAGTCACCAGCAGCTGCAGCCTAAAGCCAGGCCGCCGGTCCTTACTAAGGATCCGGAGACCTGGCAGATGGAGGGGCCCTTCGACCTGGTGACCTGGGGGAGAGGATATGCTTGTGTGTCCACTCCCTCAGGCCCACGCTGGATACCATCTAAATGGGTCAGGCCCTTCGTCCCGAAGCAGAGGACTCAGAAAGGGGCTGTGCCACAGGTAAAGGTAGCGTGTTGGCGGCGGTGAAGGAAACCCTCCCTCAAAAGGTCGTCTTACTCCTCCGGTCTTCTCCCTATTCCAGAAGAGCCCTCTCCTCCTTCTCCCCCTCCACCTACAGACCTTCCTCTGATTTTTGAGTCCAGACCCTCCTCTCCCGTTTTGTCCCCATTTTCTTCAGACCTAGATTTATTTTTCGGGGCAGAACCACGTGAGTGATTTCTTTATACTTTCACCGTTTCTCTTTTGTTTTAGTACATCTCCCTGATGGCCCCCACATCATCACCAATGGCTCCCAACTCGGGCATTCTGCTGCTACTGCTGATGACCTACGGACTCCTGCTGCCATCTTTGGAGCCATGGGTCATCCCCCAGCCAAAGGTCAGTGTCTGGCATGCCTTGGCTCAGTCCTTGGGACAGGACCATATTTGCCTCGACACTGGCGCAGCAGAGGACCCGATGTCGTCTTGCCTTGTGGGGATCCCTTTCTCTCCAGGCAAGTTCCCATCCGCCTTTCAGTCAGCCCTTTCCCCTATTTTGGCCCGGAGCCTTACCATCCTCCCTAGTTTTGATTCTAGCAATGCCTGGAGAGACGGAGTGGTTAGGCTGGATCCTTTACCCTCCGAGCCCACAGAACTACATCTTCTCGGTTCTGCCAACGCCTCTGTTTGTTTTCAATTTGATTACACCTTTGCCCCTATAGACAAGGGCAGTGATGTGGTCCAACAAACCAAAGAAGAATATCAAGCAAATCAGTGGTGCAGGGCCGTATTAAAGATCAGTGGCCCCACCACCACTGGACGGACCCCATATGCCCTTCCTAGGGGAGCATTTTTAATTTGTGGCGACTGAGCGTGGGCAGGCATCCCCTCTGGTCTGATCGGAGGGCCATGCACTTTTGGCAGGCTGACACTGTTACCCCCAACATCACCCAAATTGTCAATTGGAAAAAGACAAACATCACGTCCAAATTGGCCAGGTCTAAAAGAGATCTTAAGGATCTCACTGAGGACTGTGATGATGAAATTACTCATTGGTCTCATTCAAAATCCGTTGCTTTTACCATCCTATTACCATGGGTATCAGTGGCGAAATCTCTGGGTGAATTGGGCCGCCTGGAGTGTTGGGTGGCTAAACAAGCCAATCTTACCTCAACTGCTTTATACAACCTCCGCACAGACGAGGAAATAACAAGGAAAGTGACGCTCCAAAACAGGGCAGCAATAGATTTTCTATTGCTGCTCCATCACCACCACTGTGAGGAGTTTGAGGGCCTCTGCTGCATGAACCTGTCCTCCCGAGCCGAGGATGCCAGGCAGTCGGTGAAGCGCCTACAAGACCTTCTTCACAAAGAGAAGCAAGAAACATCTGATTGGCTGGGGGACATCTTCAAGGGTTGGGGCCTTAGCGGGTGGGCCAGTTCAATAATAGAATCAGTATGTAAAGTCGTTTTAAATTTGATTATACTTCTGCTTTTGGTTGCTGTGATCTGCGGACTGGTCAAAAGACTGATAACAAAAGTGACAGTGCCGAGAGTGAACCACGCCACCATTCCTTTAAGCGAGCCCATCGAGTTGGAGGACCTCTCCTCGGAGGCAGGGGAAGCCGTGGATGTGGAGGGGGCTACCGCACCGCCCTTTGACCACCTATCCGCGGATGGACTCCAACTTGAGGAGGGCGAGGCTTGGCCAGACCAGCCGCGGGTCCCTGCGTTTTAAGTTTTACATGGACTTTTCCGTTCTTTTCTATTTATTCGGTAAAAAATGGGGAGATGTAGTAGTGTGTTTGTTAAGTTTATCATATAGCTCCCCCATTTTGTATTGTTCCCCCCGTTTTGTGTAAATGGTTTTGCCCTTCCCAGTTTTCCCGACATTGGCATTAACTGTCAGTTAAGTTATATAATTCCTCCTCCCCCTTATTTCCTTATATGTGGACTTTCCCTCCTCCCCCTTATTTCCTTATATGTGGACTTTCCCTCCTCCCTGGGCCCAGTCAATCACCCCCCACCCCTCCTAGCTTTCCAGAATCTTCTTCCCTCTGGGGGTTGTGGTTGGCTGTGGTCTCGGGGCCCCTCCTTTACTTTGTATTTATTGGTTTCCCGTTTATGTCAGTTATGTTAAGTTCATCCCTCCACCCTTCCTTATTGGTTCAGTGTAAACCCCTCCTTTGTACACCCACCCCCTTTATAACCTTGTTTCACCCCCATTTCGGGGTCTCTCCCTGGGGTTTCTCCCTGGATGTCGTCTTGGGTTGTTCATTAAACTGGACTTGACCCCATCGAGAGTCCAGCTCCTTATTCCAGTTGCGTTGGCGGTGAGATCAGTCCGCAGGCGAGCACAGCCCGAGGCCCTCAGATGCTGAGGGGTACTCGCTTTGGATTGCAGCTGGGTGTCGGCCTACCCTCTGCTAGCCGGACACTGACCACCCAGGCCAGATACACCCTCGCCGCAGTAAGCAACAGCCTGGCAGTCCGCCTCTGATACTGCAAAGCGAGACAGGACTGCCCCCAACCCCGTCTCCTTTTTTACCTACTCCCATTCTCGCGGTGGTATCTCTGCCCTCCCCATCACCGCCCCCTGCGCCCCCCTACCCCCCCCCCGCCAGAGAAACTCCCAAAACCCAAAGGAGTTCCCCCTCCTCGCCATCTGTGCTTATTAGCAACTCAATGGGAACAAAAGTCCATATTTAACAAGGAAAGAAGGGAAATAAACCAACCTCCAACAGACTATTGCAACAATAAAAAGAACTTTTAAAAACATGTTAACAGGTAAATGTGGTGTAGAAATAGATATTAGAAATAACATTGACCAGTCACATCATGGAGAGGGTCACTTCACTGAACAGGGACTTACACAAATCAGAGATGGTTAAAGCCTTCTTTGCTTTGGAACCAAGGGAATAACACAAAGCTCTGTCAAGGAGGGTTAAGCTGTGCTGGGCCAGGAGTTGTCTCAGTGTTACCAGCCTTGTGATGGTACTGTAATCTTCTGAGACTGAGTCTGATTCCCCCTGTGTTCTCAATACCTTTATGAAACAGGAAAATATATTTCTGAATTACACTATTAAGGCATTAGAAATCATTATGGTATTAGAAAAGCTGAACTAGTGTTTTTATTATTTTTCTTATACTAAAGAGAAAGTGAGTATCTTCATCAATATACATTTTCATAGATATTATATCTACAATCTGGCATGAAACATGAAATTAAAACAGACTATCACTGAACTGAGACAAACACTGACCCATGGCTGCCCCCATGGTATTGGAAGCCTAGATAGTATTTCCACAAGCAAAGCATGAGATGTTTGAGTCACACTAAAGAATGAATAAAATTATCCCTAATCAAAACACAAATCTCTCCTCTAACTTTGTTTTGCAATGTGGAAACAGTGTTGTCTGCTGTAAAATGTAGATACTATAAACTTGTCTGTGGTAAAAGTATAAAATTATGCATCAATAGATGACTTAAATCAGCCAGGAATTAAGGTGGTCATTAGAGAAGGTTGGGAAAAAAAAGACAAATCCTGACTTTTCTTTAACCTCAGTCTTCAATCATGTGGTTTCACAGGAAAACACAGGACCAAGCAAAAGCAAAAATACTTCCAATCGTACCCAGAGATTGTTCCAACCTTTCAAAACAAGTTGATAATCACAATAAATTTGAATACACTTTCAGTATTCTGAAGATAAAACCATGAAAATACAAAAGTATTGAGAGGGAAGAACTAAGTGAGGGGGAAAAAAGAAGAACGTAAAGGGTGAAATGGCTCATCTCACTATTTTGAGCGTGGTAAGAACAGCTACAGATTTGTATTTTCTTGTCAACTTAAGGCCTATTATTCAGAATTCAACAATAATTTTAATGCAGAACACCAAACCTTTTGAATCCCTGCCAAGCATGCAGCATCAGGATGTGATGCTTTCCACAGCTTTTCAAGAGCCATTTGGACCCACTATATACACAGCACCTGACAGTGACTCAGCTTCCTGCTGGGAATGGGAACAGGACTATTGTGTGGTACTATACCCTTGTCAAAAGTTCTGGCACCGGTGCACTGTACGCCACCAAAATGTTTTGATTTGCCAAGGGAAAAGAGGCTGACCTGCCATGTTTCAGATTTTGCTTCTCTTCAGCCTATGAAAATAGTAAATCTCATTTGTAAGAATCTTTATAGAGGGAAAATCTGAGGCTAATACTGTAGAAAGAAAAGTGAATTTTGTTCAAGCACATAATTTTTTTATAACAGGCAACAGGGTTGAAGTGGAAGTATTAGAATAAGTAATCTTCATCATCACTTTCCCCGTGCAGAGAGAACAAGAAGATATAATGGTTACTGGTATATTGCTCTGCATCAGATGCTGACAGTTACAATTTTACTTCCATTTTAATTTTCTGCTATGAATATGCTGCTCTCAGCAAATGAATTTTCTGTTTGAAGAAATAAATTCCCATTAGGATCATATTTTAGGAGAGCAGCAACTGCATATTTTTGTACGGTTAAATTATGTAGTCACTACAGTCTAGTTAAATTAATAGTACAGAAGTATATGCCGGGGGAGGGGAAGAAGGGGATCTCAGTGCCCCTGTTTGTCCATCTCAATTACTCTTACGCTCTGAAGCAAGAGAAGAATATCCTTTCTGAAGAGAATTTACTTACTTCAACAAGACCTGGCTCCCTGTTATAATAACAAATAAACACTTAGAATGCCAGATAGTGGAATCACAGAAAACTTTGCTTTTAAATGGAAATTAAAACTCAGGATTACCTGAGATCTGCATTGAAAACTTCACCTCAAGTTGCCTGAACAAGCAGAAGTTGTTGGATAAATGCAGTTGCTTCTACCTTGAGTATTTAAAATGGAGCTCAGCTACCTGCATGTACTCCAGTTGGACACACACATGGGTAGTCCCTTCAGATATCTCATTAAGTGAACTTTATTTTTCAGATTGCTGAGGACATAAGTCTTTCAGTAGAGCTTCACCCAAACACTCTGAAGAATCTCCACAGGAAAACATGGCTCATGTTAAAATAAGCAATATGCCATTTTCCTAATGATGTTATTTAACCATCTACAAGTGATGTTAAGTACTATTCTAAAAGGATGTTATTGTTCAGAAAAATAATAATGGACCTAATGAGCACATTTTTCTAATGGTCCTTCTTCCTCATCCCAAAAAGTGAATTTTCACTTTCTAATCCAAATCATAAAATAGAAATGCAAGGAAAATATTTTGTCTAGCACAATGTGAAAAAGTTATGACATAAAACGAATAGCTAGCACTTTGCTAGTTTCAATATGAAAGTGAAGAACAGTAGAATACATATTGGGTGGACCAGGCAATTCATGCAAACCACCGTGGAGTTCAGGATGAATTAAATGTCTTCAAAGTAAGTCTAAACTATTCAAACAACAGAGTCTTATAAACAAGATACTACCTACCATTCACTATGTATAAGATTTCACACTTTTTCACAGAGCGCAGAATAACAGCATCCAGCCATATTGAGTCCAGGTCAGTTCTGCTGACCACAGTACTGGAAGACACTGACTACATATAAACAAAGTAGACAAACCAAAAAATGGAAAAATTAACTACATTGCTGTTGTCAGTCTGGTTTAGCTTGATAATTTTTCAAAATGAAGCAAACCTAGTCACTGTGACCGTACCAACTTCAATACTGCCCTCTATGTACACAAGGGATATAATCTTGAATTGAGACTTTAAGTATCAAATGCCATCACAAAACAATGTGCAAAACACAAGTTTCCTCAAGCACTGAAATTGAAGAGTAAGTTCCAAAAGACTCATTAACATGTAATTATAAAGATGCAAGGTATTACATACCAATGGAATATTCACCAAAACTATAACACAGTTTTTTTCCATAATCATTCCTGCACCAATTTAATTTCTTCTTTCTGTGACTTCTCTTGAAATTTACTTCATGGTACAATAATCTTCATTAGCACGTAGCAAATAATAGTAATAATAATATATTCTAGCAGAATAGGGAACAACACTAGTGTAAAGCTAATTGAATACAAACACCTAACTGGAATGTGTAAAAAAATTTCCTCCTTTTTACTCAGTTTTATTATCATGGGCATATACTTCTTGTATTCATGGACACTAAGTACTTTGACTAAGTAACAATGGGCTATAACTTACCTATGTGTTTCCCATTCTCCATTATTTATGTGGCTTTTGTATTTAGGTGACAAATATGTTTAAACTCCAGCATTTGGGACAGATGTTCTACTAGATCAAATTTTATCCAGTCCACATTTCTCATCATATTCACATGTTCAGATATCCATGTACTCTCACTGAAATCATGAAACCCATAGAAAAGACTATGAAAGCTATTGAAACCAATTGCAAAAGCAGTTAATTCATTTGCAGTAGTAGTAAGACTGCCCTGCCTTATGGATCTTACTGCATTTTTCAGTAGAAGAGTTTTTGGGATATATCTGTTTTCTTGAGTACTTGAGCTGATAAGGAAACTCTCAGAGCCTTTTGGAGTTAGAAATTTTTATTGGTATAGTAGAAAAACTACCCTTTTTTTTCATTGCCTGTTTTGCTAAAAAGCTCTATTGGACATTTTCTGAATACTGAAGTTACCATTCTGGGAATAGTTAAACAGACATTTTGTTTAGTTTTTGAATTATTTTTTTCAAAATTTTGATGCCAGTTATGTGAGCAGACCTAAGCAAGTGAGATTTATTAGGTTTCAGAATGACACAAGCCTAATGAAATTTTTTTCTCTTTAAAAGTTAGAGTTGGCCACTAAGGTGTTGAAAAAAAACTAAATGTCTTAGCTCAGTCTGTCTAAGAAGCTACTCAAAAAGTTTTAGTATCTTGTTACTTGGTCTCCCATGCAAAATATAAAAGTGCTCTACAGTTTCCAGAAGCAGTCCTCAAACTATCTGGAGGGATACTGACTAATGCAATGAAGGTTTTTCTGTGTTCTCATAGAATCAAAGAATTATCAAGATGGGAAAAGACTTCCAAGATCATCCAGTTCAACCAACACTGTCACTGTCACCACTGAACCACATCACCCAGTGCCAGATCCATGTGTTTTTTAAGTATACCTAGGGATGGTGACTCTACCACCTCTCTCAGCAGCCTGGTATACTTCCTGACCACACCAAAATTGTTTTCTAGTACCTAATCTGAATCTCCCGTTGTCATGGTTTAGGCCTGGAACAGAGCCAGTGCCCCCATGAGAATACCCTCTCCCTGGTGTCTGCTGTGAGATGTGACCAGGAATAAGCAAAGCAGGCTCCAGCTTAGAAATAAAGAAAACTTTATTAACTAAACTACAAGAAAAGAAGGGAAAAAACTATAAGGGAAAAAATTGAAAACCTTACAAAAAGCACTTTCCTCCTCCCCCCCACCAAATTTCCCAATCCAATACATTCCCCCAAATCACCAACTCCCAGTCCGGCACCACCCTTTAGAATACTCAGTCTTCAGTTCATAAAGAGGAGAGGAGTCCTTCTTGCACCACAGGCTTCCCCTGGAAACACGCTGAAACCTCGTGTGTTTCCATGTCACTCAGCACCGCCCAGAAAGTCCTTTTGCATCGTGACATCTGGCCTTCCATGCCCAGTGCTCTCACCATTGTGCATGGACCAGAGCTGCTTCTAGGGTTGTCTTTCAAGGATGCCTTGTCTCACTCCAAAAAAAAGGCACAGTCTCTCCTTCGGGACATCTGTCCCCCCCCAATTTTTCACCCCCTGGGGCCGAGGGGTACCCACAATGAACCCTCCTGCTTCTGAGGCACTGTCTCCCCCTAATTGCAGTCTCTGTGTCACAGGGAAAAAAAATGGTTCAGTCTATGGCCATACAAGAAAAGTCCAGCCAAAAGGCCACTCCGTCATCTCTCCCCCACTCAAGAGTCTTCTGCACTTCCCTTATGGCCCATTCCCTCTTATCTCTTATCTCTCTTCTCATTCAGCTCCAGGAGGATCAGCATTTTGCAATGTCTCAATCATGCAAGAAAAGGGTTAAAAATTTCAGTGTCTGCCTGTCCCAGAGCTCCGGAACTCCCATGCTGCCCTGGCCAGGCACCTTCTCGCCGCACTCCCCCCTTCTCCTCCTCGGCTGGCTGCTATCACATTCTGTTGCTGGCTCTCCCTCTCTCTCTCCTGGGGGGCCGAGGGTGGCTGCTCGATGTCTCTTGGTGCTCTTCCACCCTTCCTCAAGGGCCTCCTCACCCCCCCATCTCTGTCCGGGCCCAGGCCTACTGCAGGGATGCCCCTCCCCCACCCAGCAGCAGCAGCTGGACGGGGGAGGGAGATCTGACCTCTTCACCTCGAAGTCCCAAGAGAAACTCCCAGGGCTGAAGGTCTGGTTTTTAACCCCTGTGTGTTCTCAGAGGTGTGTCCAAACCCCACTGGCCACATCAGGTGCTAATATCAAAATCTGTGCACCCATTGGTTTGACCACAGCATCCCAGAATTCCTACTTCCTGGTCAAACCAGCACACCCGTGTATCAGCTTGAGGCCTTTGCCTCTGGTCCTCTCTGCAGGCACAGTAGCAGGGACCAATCCTTCTCTCACTGCAACCTCCTGAGCAAAGGGCTTTTTAGCTTCTCATCCCACCAGTGAGCAGGCTGGAGGTGCAAAAGGAGTTGAGAAGGGACACAGCCAGGACAGGTGACCCCAGATGACCAAAGGGATATTCCAGATCATATAGCATCATGCTTTACATATGAAGTTTAGGGAAGAAGAAGGAAGTGGAGGATGTTTGGAGTGTTTACCTTCTCATCCCAAGTTATCATTATAACTGATATAAACCTGTTTTACTGGGGATGGCTGAACACCTGCCTGCTTATGGGAAGGGGTGAATGAATTCCCTGATTTGCTTTCTTTGCATATGTGACTTTTGCTTTACTTATTAAACTGTAGTTTTCTCAATGCTAAGGTTTTTTCACTTTTGCCCTTCTAATTCTTCCATCCTCCCACCAGAACGGAGTAAAATAGTGGCCCTTTGTGGCTTAGTTGCCAGATGGAGTTAAACCACAACATCTACTACATACTGCAATGTTCTGACTACCAGGTTTGTTTCCAGGAGATTTTGTGCCTATGCAATTATCAACTGTATGTTCTTGTGTTCTGGTAGACAAAAATAACTGATTTACAAAGCTCTTCAAATGGAGGTCATTAACTTGACTATAATAAAATACATCATCAATGTAATCTTCTTAATATCCTATATGAATTTGCCTGTGTCAGATTTTCAGCCTGCACTTGTTTTGTTTCATTTCCTATCTCCTGATATAGCCTTTTCAGCATGTTTATTTGCCAATATCCTGCACAAACTGCTTTAGCTCACTTATTGCAGGTAATTACTTCAGTTTTGGAGCCTCCATTATCTGTAGCCTGACACCTTGCCATTTGAAGGAACAGCAAGACCTGCTTGAGTAATGTGAAGTGCAAAGGTAGAGATGTGGATTTGCTTTATAATGGAGGCTTTTCCTAATATTTGAAACCAAACTCTACATCAAGTGAATTAAAATGTGACAAGTAAGACACTTTTTAAAAATAACTAAGTAGGAAAAAAATTTCTGAAAAGCACTAATTTTCTGTCTCTAGCTTGCATTTCTGTCATAGCTCAGTCATTTCTTACCCGGTTTATAGGTTACTAAACCCTTTCAGTTTTGTGACAGAAACTTTCTCCAAGTAGATACATGGTACACACATCACACAACACACATCAAACAACTATTTTTGCAATTTATCTAAGCACCCTTATTCCCTTAAATAAAGAGCAAAACTTTCACAGACTTCAGACCCATACTTTATGATTTTATTTCCATACAAATGAGATACTTCCTTCATTTTGTGTCTTTTAAAGACAATCTCAGAATAAAATACTGGGGGCAAAACAAGGATCAATTGGGCCCAGAAATTTTTTAAGGTACCTGAATAATTTGGAGAGAATGATGATTTTTCTGGTTTATAGTTCACCTTTCCTCAAGAGCTCCACTTAATACTAAAAATTAATATGTTAATTACAAAAGCTCAAAGATTAATAATGATCAGAAAGAAACTTTATATGTACCACTTGTACTTCCATTTTGGGCATTTACTAAGGTATTCTGTAGACTGGAGAGGAATTATAACCAGTTACCAACACTCCCATTACACAGACTTTGAAAGGCATACACGTGTAGGCTATCCAAATTCGTAAGACTCCTCTGTATAGCAGACTCATTCTTCTGGCTGGATTTTCCCATGGAAGCAGCACACAAATAATTTATTCCCAATTTTTTCATCATATATTACTGAGATACAAGAGTAACAGTAACTTTCTAAAGCTTCTTTTAATCTAACATTGATCTTTTTTGCCTGTGGATTTCTGTCTTTTGGGGGAAAAAACCTCCACCCATATAAAAACAGAGCTGTACAGTGTGCTTCACAGACATGTCATGAAAAGAAAATAAGTCATAAACAAACATATTCCTTTATTTACCACAAAAAAGAGAATCCCTGCCACTGCAAAAGCAGAAATCAAACCAACAAAAGGCAAAGTTAGACTTTCATTAACTGAGTATTTTTGCAAAAGCTGCATATTATTGCTCTGTGTTCTAAAAATTGTGATATTGCATGCAAAACCCAACAAAATTGTCTGGTTTTAGCAGAAACAGAACCATCTGGTGGGGAGGGGGAAAAGCACACACAATAAAAAATCCACAACAAATAACTGAACAAAAAAACCTCCACAAACAAACAAAAAAACTAAAGTTTAATGTCTTACTGTATGTTTGTCTGTCTTAAAGATTAAGACAGTCTTTTATACTCACTAATTCATAAAAAGAAATACTACTTAACCCATAGCCCTTTTTGATGGATTTCAGACACAGATGTTTTTCAGTAATTTTCTTAACAGTTGCTTACACCTGAACCTACCTTAAGGTAACTGCTTTAACTACCAGTTCTTCATACTGTCATCATCTCAGTAATGGTCAACAAACATGTAAAACCAGCTAATAAGCTGCAGCATTGCTAAGGTTCCCATGTTTCTGTCCATAATCAGTCAGTAGATATACTTTTGTCTACTGTGTTCATAACCAACATATTTCAGGTTCTAATATTCTAACCTACTTCTAATCATGTGCAAAGAGACCTCACAAACCAGGCATGTATACAAAATATTTTAAAGTTTTAAGTAATTATATTTATGGTAGCCACATGCATAACAAAGTTCCTATTATGTTCCCCTTTCTCAGTATTCACAACACCAGAAAGAATGTACTCTTGTCATTGCAAGTAAATTTTGGTGTTAAGCTATTAAATTTAGAGAAGTTTTCAAACAAGAAGAATTAGCTTTTTTAACAGTGGCTTGCTTTTGCTGTCCAGACAGAGGCTGAGGTTACCCTATCATCATCCTTCCTCTTCAAATGAAAGAAAATGCAGTTTGCAGTCTTGGTTTTGAGATTAAAAATCCATATAACAACTAAGAAAGTTTAGATCAGTTTAGTCTCACCTCTAACAGTTAATTACAGTCACTCCCTTGTAAGACTCATGGAATCCTATATATTTACTGGACAGAGGCTCTAATAAACTTTTGGATAATTCATTTGCACTAGCCATATAGGGCAAGGTACCTCGTTTTAGAAGCTTACTTTTGGTTCACTGATGAATTACAATGTTTGTTCTACTACAGTGTTTAGTTAGACAGTCTTGTTTACAGTAGGATATGTTTCTAAAAGTAATCATGCTAGTTAGAAGACATAACTTTCAAAAAGTTATGTTAAATCATCCTTAGTTTGGACAAAACTTGAATTTCTAAAACCCCAAATCTGTGGTAATTCATATAACCTCAGAGTCCATGAATTTAACAGTTCAGCCATTCTAAATAGCAGTTCACAGAGCATGTAAAAATCACAACTTCTATTTGAAATGTTTTACCACTGCTACCATGAAAAGAACTATAATCACCCAGTGAGACATACACAGAATATTACTTGCTAAAGGGTTGTTTAATATCAATATGAAATACAGGCTGATGTTAAACAAACAACAAAACAGCAACAAAACCCAAGAAAATAAACCAAAAAACACTGTGCAAAACCAGATAAATCTCTGTCATTGTAAGAACACATATAGAAGGTTCACATCATAAGGTGAATGGGGCAAAAGTCTCACCAACGACCACCTCACAGAAACACAGAATCATTCAGGGTGGAAGACTTGAGATCATCTAGTCCAAACCCTGTGCTCAAGGAAAATCAGCCAGAATAGAGCACTCAGCATCATGGCCAGTCAGATTTTAAAAATCACCAAGAAAAGCTTCACAAATTCCTGAAAAAACTTATTGCAGTGTTTGACCACTTTCACACTTAAAAATTTCTTGTGTTCAGAGGAAATTTCAGGTGTTTACTTTGTGTGCACTGCCTCCTAGCTGTCCAGAAAGCTGAGAATCAACAACAGTGTAGTTTTTACCTCTTCAACTCCCTTTAGCTTGACCTGCTGGCCAGAAGAAACTTCCCTAGGTTGCAGTATGAATGATACTCCTGTTCCTTAATTTCCTCTGTAGTCCTGCAGCACACCCATTCCAGTGAGTCTGTAACACCTTTGTTCTGGAGAACCCAGAACTAGTCCCAGCATTCCAGATGTGATCACACTAGCACTGAGTAAGGACAGCATCACTTCCTTAGACCTCCTGTCAGCGCTTTGCCTAACAGATTAAAGACATCCCTGGCCTTTTTTTGCAGAAAGTGTGTATTGCTGCCTTGTGGTCAGCTTGTCCACCATGAACTCTTGGGCTTTCTCTAAAGGGCTGCTTTCCAGCTGGGTGGTCCCCTACATATTACTGCTACATGGGGTTATTCTTCCCCCAGATGCAGGCTTTGCTACTTTCTTGAAATTCATGAGGTTCCTGTTTGCCCCTTCCTCAGTTTTGTAAAAGTCCCTCTCAACAGTAGCAATCAGCCAGTCTATCAGTCACTTGTCCACTGCACAATATATCCCATCATTCAGGCCATCATAAAAGAGTTGAATTTTACTAGCCCCTGTATTGATCTGTGGGGTTCAGCACTAGTGACTTGATTCAACCTGGATTCATGCTTTGACACTCTGGGCACAGTTACCAGGTCAGTTTTTAGCTCACCCTCCCTGTCTGGATACACACAACACACTTCACTGTGATGTTTACCTTTGCTTTGTGAAACCTCTGGCCTCCACGACATCTACTTGCCTTCACTATGTATTTCTGTGAAACAAGGTAAATGGATATACTCCTATTTGGCCTGTCTTCTAGTTACTGTGATAATCCTAAACCAGCAAGGGAAATCTTTAATGGGTCATAAAGCCAGATTATAAATTACAAAAGCAATTATTCCTTCTTTCTCCCCCTAAATAACCACTCCAGAGCAAGACTGCTGATAACTTCTTCAGAACAGAAAGCTCTCATTGCTCTGTCCCACAAGTTTTGTAATTTATGCAACCACATTAAGCAGCAGAAACTAAACTATGATCTCAGAGTCTAGGACAGAACAAAAGAGACAAGTTTACCAGTTGAACTACAGTACTATATGTCTTTTAATGATCTGCTACACCCCACACAAACCATGTCAGACTTAGAAAATTAATTCAGAGTTTTAGGCCACACTGCCAAACATTAAGGAGGATCAATATTTCATTCTTTCAGGGCTAGTTAATCTCTCGCTAGGAGCCCATTCATCAGGAAACAAGCACAAAACTTATCAGGAGACATTCATCTACACTGAAGCAAACAAATCCTGCCCTTTTTCTTCTCTCCCTCAAAAGCCATCAAGTCTTGTGCTTTCACATAGGGTACAGTCAATTTTTTTTTTATTTCCAGACTCTTTCTTTACAAACAGAGGATCTTCTTCAGTTGCATATTTAACCTCTACCTAATTTAACAGCTATATTTAGAGAATTAGATGAAAGTTGAGCCATATGTCATAATCCTTTGTTCTAGCACTTGTTTAAAAATCTTGACTGAGTCACTGAACGCAGTCCTTGTAACCCAAGGAAGAAGGCACACAGTTTCATAAGAGTGACATGAACAGCCAATGCAACAGGAAAAAAAAATACTACCAAAGTAAAGCAAGTGTAGAGGGTAACTTACTCATTAAAATTTTCCTGTCAATGTTGAATGATACTTCAGAGATAGGCAACATTGTTTAATGTCTGGTAACAGTGGCTAACTTGTGACCAATTGCACTGTGCTATACAAATATGGCTTTAATAACATGACTCATAACTTAATAAAACTTAAGTCAGAAAGAAAATGAAGCCATATTTTAGTTTTGACGCTTCCATACACATTCTTGCTAGCCCTTCATCACTGTGTTTCTTGGAATCAAGAAGAACTCAGTCACATTTGGAAATGACAAAGCATACACAGATGCAGTAAGAAAATAGGTTTTATTTTAAATTTTTATAGAAGCATTTTTAGATTGCTTAAATAAAGCAGCTGGGCAGCAACTTTCTGTATATAATCCAGACAAACTCAAGTACATAAATTAACAAATACTTTGATTTTACAACCCAGCTATTCTATCATAACTATTGACATCCTCCTACAAATATTAAAATATGAACTTATGCCATTAAGATAACATGTAAAAATATTTCTAGAACATAGCCAAACTCACACTTTGCCAAGTGTTCCTACAGAAAAATCCCCAAAGGCACTAGCCCAAATTATGTGCACATTAAGTCCTCTCTAAACATACACAGTTCCCTTCAACATACCAAGTCAATTGTCTTCTCCCACTACAGTAACATTTAGGGATAAACACAGCTCAGTTCACTTTATTTTTCCTGTTTTATGATCAGACTATTCCATCTTACTTCAATTAAGTTTCATAGTAGACTTTTAAAATTAGACTGCAAATTTCAGTGTGACTTCTTTGGACAGCCACAATGGAATACTAAATGAATTAGAGAATAGCACAGATTCAAAATATTTCAAGTTCTTCAATGTTGAATATGATATTTTATATTTAGGCAACGGTGTACAAGAACTTTGGTACAACTGTTGTAATAATGCTTATTTTTACAGTTTTCTTTCAAAAGTCCCTGATTTGCTCATAATTCATGTGTGTACAGCAGATATCTTTTCTGAAGTCTTTTGTTGCAGGGCTTTAGTTAATGGTGGAGGCTTGTAGAAATACACTGCCATGACCACAAAGATGATTGTGATGATTTTGCAAGCAGTACCTGAATGCAAAGAACAGGAGAGTTTTTATCACACTCACTTTCAGCAGCAGAGGCAGTGTTTCACTCATTTATAAAGCTTCATATGGTGAGTTACATACACCCTGTAAGACTGAAATTCACAGCCTTCATTTAAATGTACTCTACATGAATGACAAAGGGCAGATAAAGACAGTCATACAGCTGAATTCAGACCACTCACCTGCCTGCCAATTTTTGCTTTGCTCCTGTATTTCTTAACCCCATTCTAGCCTGAAGTGCAAATCTTTCTTATTTCTTGTTTCAGTACTGCAATTTGTTGTATCAATATTCTCTTTTCCAGAAACTAAAGCTTCCCACATAGAATATCTCTTAAGTATTCTCTGGTCAGATGTCTTAGAAGACTATAGAAAGGTGTTTGCACAACTTGGAAGGCCAAGGAGAAGGGCAAAACCAGAGGGATTGTATTTGATCACAAATATGCCTTGAGATCCTTATGCTCAAGTTGTGACTGCTGCTTTTTCAGTTTCAGGATTAGACATCAATACTTCAGCTCACACACTGTAAATATCACGGTTGCTAGAAGACAGGACATCACCACTTAATCTCATGCAAGCTTAGCCTACACCCTCTCTCCCACTGGCATATATACCACACATTTGAAGGGAACAAATTGTTAAACAAGTCAGGATTTTTTCTGACAAGTGTTCAGACATATTTTCAAGAACTTTATATAAAGTTACAGAAAAGAACTGAGATACAAAAAGAGAAAGAAAGCTCCCCAGACCTTAACTGCTGACATGCAACCCAGATAATCACAGAATGATGTGAGTTGGAAGGGAATCTAAAGTCTGTCCAACTCTTGTGCTGGGGGCAGGCACACCTTCCACTAGATCAGATTGCTCAAGGCTCCACACCTTGAATACTTCCAGGCACGGGGCATCTATAACTTGTCTGTGAAACCTGTTCCGATGCCTCTCAGTGAACAGTTTCTTCCTAATATTTAACCAAAACCTACCCTCTGAGTTTCAGTCCACTACCCCTTGTTCCATCACTATTCTCTCTTATAGAGTCCTTCTCCATTTATCTTTCTTGTAGGCTCCCCTTCAGATACTGAAAGGCCTCAATAAGGTCAGCTTGGAGACTTCACTTTCCCAGGCTGAACCAACCCAATTCTCTCAGCCTTTTCTTTATAGGAGAGGTGCTCCATCCCTTTCATCATCTTCACACTCCTGTTCATGCTCACTGCCCTGAAGACAGACTGAAGTGTGAGCCAGTCCCTTAAAAATCTAGTAAATAAGTATGACAATGAAGCAAGATCAAAGACCAAAACTATTTTGTGTAATTTTTAAAGGAGTTTTTAAAGTAATGTTTAGGGTTTACTTACTGTGGTGTTTCTCCTTCCGCAATATTTTGCTGATCATTTATGAAAGTAAGTTAAAAAACACTGCTGCCAAAAATAAAAAGTGTAAGGTTTTATATCAAAATAATCCCCATCTAGCGGACAAGGTCAGTATATATATTACCTAGTATATGTATTTAATATAAAAGACTTACTTATGCCCATGAGCAAATAAGCCATTCTTTCATTGTCATATACCCAGCAAGCTCCTTTAGTTTCACATTCATCAATATCCCACAGAGTACAACTGTTGTCTATAGCAGCACCAAACAAAATTGGTCCAGGAATAGAACCTAAAAAACACAGCAACACATTAGAATGTTTGAGTTACTTGACATACTAGTTTTCATGAATACAGTGAAATGCTAAGCTGGTGGGGAAGATAAAATGGGAGAACCAGACACTAAATGTAACAATTTTAATCAAAGTCATAGGCTTCATATTACATAGTAAGTCTGCACCTAGCAATGCTCTCAGTTAACAGGTAGGATGCAGAGAGTTAATTCATTATACAGCTCTCACTTTGTTAAGCAAGAAATTTATTCAAAGACTTGAGATTCTTAACTTCCTCTGTATTCACTGGAAAAAAAAAATTAAAATCAATGGTGAAAAAACTAATCAAGAAATCAGGAATGTAACTGAAAGGAAAAAAGTTCCTTTCTTCTGACCATACACACCACCCTGTTCCAAATTATGAGAACTAAAATATAATTATGTTAAATGTTCAGTTACACATTTCTCCCTATTCCTCATATGTAGCAAAGCTTCCAGTAAAAATTTCACCAAAAAAAAAAAGCACTGTTTAAAATTATTCTTGTACAGATTTTATTAACTCCATGTGATTTTTATGTGTTATAATGCACAAGTGTATTGCATCCAAGTACAGCCAATTTTAGAATAAACACACACCAGGTACATCACTGCATGTCTACCCAACTACCCAAGGCCTAAACTCTCCTAGAGCTAACTAAGTAGCTATGTCCCTCACTAGGTCTTCAGCCTAAAACCCCTGTGCAATTCTTAAAGCCTACAGCAAAAAAAGGTCCCGGTAAGTAACTCTGGTACTGCCTTCTTCAGCCATAGTACAAGCAGTGCAAAAAGTTCTATCGCTCCACAGTGAAGTCAGGAGATCGATATCTAGCATAAATATCTGAACTCTGAGTTAAGTCAATCAGAGGGACCCTTATACAACACTGATCACAGACTTCCAGCTTATTTCTACCTGTGGGGATGTTTGTTTTATTACACTTTATCAGCAGAATAACTTATATTAATCACAGTTTGAATACAGCAAGGCAGAAATCATTACTGTGAGTGTTAGATATGTAATCTGAAAGGAGAGGGAATGGCTACAGTACTAAATATTGGCATGAAAGTCCAATCAGCAACTGTGTCTTGTCCCAGTCTTGAATTAAATATACCATTCTTAAACTGTCTACTACTAAAACAAGAATTTTCATTATGCCTGAGAAAATTCAAATGCTTGTGGACCAGAAAATACATATGCTTACCTTTGTTTTACTTAAAAAGATTCATCTGTCCTACTGAAATGCTGGAGATGCTTAGATATGGAATTAAAGTATTATACTTCCCACATTATACTCTGTAAATAATTATGTACAATTATCTATCTTAAGAAACGCTGAAGTTAGTAAAAGACATTTTAAAGGAAGAAGAAGAGGAAAGGCTCCACATATTCATTTTTCTTTTAAACTTCTGGATTTCAGATGTTACATGAAACTGTTTTCTATTACATCAGTTCTTCTTATCTCAGTTTTCAGAATAGGCCTTCTTCTGGGGAAAATAGCACCAGGTGTGTTTTACTTGAAAGAATGGCAGTTACCTCTATGTGGCTTGTGCTTTTAAGAGTGAGAAAGGCTAAAGAGAGCATGAATGCCCTATTAACAATGAATTTGAATCCAGATGTAACCTTACAAGTGTATTCCATAAGCCAATGACAGACTGCTTCAAGCGCCCCTGAAAGTTTTTTAAGGCATTATCTTAAAGTTGAGAAAAAAATGTCAAATAAGTAGATTACTCAAAGGCATTATGTTTCAACAAGAAAGTCATACCCAGTATTCGCAGAAACAGTAACTGTACTCCAAGAGCAAATGAACGCTGTTTATCTGGTACACATCTGTAAACAAGATTTGCAGTTTAAGACAGAGTAAACAATTTCTACTTCTCTGCTGTGTGAATATGCTTTCTCTATATACTCTTTTAACCTGTTAAATGCTGAAGGGTTTATAAATCCAGTGTGCAGAACAAGTAACCCAACTATTTAAAATGGTGTTTAGATAAAAGACTGAAAAAACACCAGTAGCCCATCAAGAAATTTTAGATTTAACTAGTTTAACAAAATAGTATAAATAAAAAGGAAGCTTGCTATCAGCGTCCTGATATAAACATTTTTTCCATAGAATAACCAAGGAAATTAAAATAGTGTTAGGATGCAATCCAGAGCTACTATACATAAAGAAGTAACTGTTGGATTCTATTATTTATAAAGGCACTTAAGAGAAGGAGAATGAGTTCCGCATCATGCAGTAGATTTTTTCTAGCAGTAGAACACTGTCATGAATATATGAATTTATGTTTGAAATTGCACAACAAAGGCTTACAGAAAAGACATTGGAATATACTGTAAAATTTACTGACATTTTAGCTATTTAAAATAGTCTTTGAAAATTAATCTACTTACAGTCCTTTTCTTCATAAAAAACTGTTCCACTATTTCAGGTGAATTATATAAGGATTCAAATATCCAAATGTTACTGCTTAGAATTGCTGAAATAAAACTATGTCAGCTCAAATTTGAAGATAATGCAGAACTTTATGCTATTCTGCCTCCACACTAATGACAAGCTGTTAATTCCAGATTTACACCAAACCTGGACACGAGGCTATTACAAAGCACTGTTGGTAGGATGTTACTGATTTCCTCAGCCTCTCGCCAAAGGGCATCTAGCCACATCCTCACAAAGCAACATGCTATTGCATCATGGTTATCTTTTCTCTGGAAGTATTAGAACTACAAGTCAAACTTGTAGTTTGACTTCAACAAACACAAAAGAGCTCTGAATTCAGAATGAGAAACACATTTTAAAAATAAAAACAAACAAAAACTATATTTCATGCATATAAGCTTCAGCAATTTGGAAGACAGCAAAACCTCTGGTTAACTCACTATCACATTTTATATTAGTGACCACCATACATACAAAATCAGTATCATGGGAAATAGTCTACAGTTCTTGACAGAATACAATTTTTCAAGCTAGAACTCTGAACTGAGACAGGAATCTAAGGTAGAAAATAGAAGACTAATTGTTATTTTGTCCTTTTGCTGACACAATTTGAAATGCCCACACTATCAATAGGCTAGACAAATATTTTCTTGATCAAAGCACAAAGCACATTTATTCCTTTTTGCTTCAACTAAAACAGTCAAGAGTGCTCAAAATTCATTAAATGGACTTTGCTTCACGCTATAGAGATTTATAAAAAAATAATTTCAAAACTCGTCTACTAACAAAAGTGAACAGTAGTATGACTATGCTCTGTTTAAAGTACTGCTTGCTTACTACATAACCTTGTTAAAATACTGCATTGCAAAGCAAAAGAACTAAGTATTTCACTGACAGTAGTTTTCAAAACAATGTCACCTTTCTTGCAGACCAAAAAACGTACCTGAGAATGGCCACGGTTGTTGGAGTAGTAGCCATAAATGTAAAAACAACAGTAAAAAAGAAGAAGACCAGGAATAAAGGTAAAAGTTTGCATTTTGTTGGGCATTTCCCAGGAACAGCTTCATAGAGAAAGTCTTCTGAACCATTTCTTCTTTTTGATTTCCCAATACAGGAACAGTTGTGGTATGTCTACGAATAATTTATAAGACAAAATTTAGCTCCCAGAAAGTCACAAAATGACACCTTTTGGTAAATTTTCATTACATTTGCATCACAGAAGACAAGAATAAACATTGACCTTACTATATGGGAAACAGTTAATTTCCTGATGAGCACATGAAAATAAGATTAATTTTTAAAACTGGCTCACCAGAATTTGACTGATCCACCTCACCTGAGCAAAAGGAATTTTTGGATTTTTGACCTAAAAAGACAGTGACAGCCTCCATTTTGTATGCTTTGTAAGCTTTTAGCTACACTCATAAAAAAGTTGCAGAGGTTAGAGGCAAACCATATGCAGAGAGGCAAGCACTACACTTCAGACTTTAACAGGAAAGAACAGAAGCAATATAGTACCACTTCTATATGCAGGTGAACAAATGGAACATGCTCTTTATCTAAACCCAGAGAGTTTGTTTTCAAAGAAAAATATAACATGTCAACAAAGTGGGAAATTTTGACTGCAAGAAGTAGTTACTCTCCTACATTTTCTTATGGATAATAGCTTCTCTCATTTTCCAATATAAAAGTATAAAGGCCTTTCCTGGGTCAGCTTGCTTTTTGGATCTCTCTATACTGCTCCCACATCCCTTCTCAAGAGTCTATTGTACTAGAAGAGATAAGCATAGAAAGCCCCTCAGTTCCAGGAAGGCTTGATAATAACCTAGGCACTTTCACAGCTTACCGTTCCTGCATCAGGCGCTACTAAGATTCAAGTTTTCAAAACTCACGGAAGCAGGTTGTCATGTATATGTATATGTATACAATAAACACTGCATTTTGCTTAAAGATCTAGATAAGAACTGCAGGTTCTTCAGAACCTCAAGACAATTGCTGACTTTTCCAATTGTCAATCCTATTTAAAGTACATTTAGATTTAACTTATTTTCAGCATTAGGAAGTCTGGTAGATGTACACTTGGAGAATGGCATCACACAAATGAGAAACACTGTGGCTAACCAGTAAACCCTTACAACAAAAGAAGGCCCGGAGGTGGGAAAGACTGTTGTGCCCAGAAAACTCACAGAACAACACAGGCTGTGAATGACCAGAAATGTTGCAAAGAAAGCTATATAGAAAACAAACAGCTGTGCCACTTCAGTGACTCAAAAGAGATGTAAATGCTTCTCTCTGAGTTCAGTACGAGAATGGAAACATTTTCCTAAGTTAGCCAGACCAGCATGAACATGGTGGGTGGTGAAGGGAAGGGAGTGTAGCTCACTCCAATACACAGTATAAAAAGCTAGACAACTACCAGCAACATTTCAGAGAGTAATGGGCTTGACCTGGCTTCAACCCATGAATACCTTCCCAATAACTGGGGAGGCCCAGCACTGTGCAGTGAACATGTTAAGAGATCAGCAGTGGGAGTCACACTGGTACCGTAAATGAACTGTGTATTGTAATTGCTGGATTTTGTTAAATACAACCTATATTTGGTATTGTAGGAAGGACATCTTGAAATACAGTGCATTTTACAGGAAACCAGAACAAACCATATCAGCTATCTTCATTGCATAAAGTACCTTTTTCATGTTGTTTAAAAGATATGAGGCACAACCCGCAAAACAGGGAGAAAAGTACTGGACTTCATCACTGCCACAAACTGGGTAGTATACGGAGCGCAAACACCGGCAGTTTGCATTGCATGGTGCTGTTAAGTTATACAGAGTGCCTGTTCTGAAAAGCAGAAGTTAATAGGCTTTTAAAAAAGCAATTGGAAAACAGAAGATATGTAAACAAGTAAAGCAATATTTATAGCATAATAAATTTTAAAATTCATGTTACTTATGCACTTAGTTGTTTAAAAATAAGCATAGTAGTTAGAGCTCTGGATTTTCCATTTATTATACACCTAGGGTTTTTATGCTGTTATTCTACCCAAAGATTATTCCTCCCATTTCCACTTAGAAAAAGAGATTACAAAATACTGCATCTCAGCCCAACTCTTATATCATCCTCCCCCTCCCACTTAGGTATTTGAATTTCTTCCATTTATAATTTCAAGAAAAAAATACAAGATTAAAACCAGTATTTGGAGTTGTTTATTCTACTGATCATACTCCAACATTCTTCCCCTTTTTTGATTTGAGCCCAGTTGCAAAGCCACCTTATTTTTACTATTTCTAACACTGCCATGGAGACATCTAAATTGTATGAGCACAAAGACAACTGTACACTTTAAATGCAGAGTGCAATGACACTATGAAGGACCTTAAAGATTTCCTCTGGCTGTTTAAGGAATAACTAATAACAGAGTTTACTTTAACTCTTGCACACTATATTTACTTTCAATTTACTTCCAATACAGGTAATCGTACTGTTTTATTTGAAGTAGTCCCACTGTACTATTAGCATGAAAGATCACATTGGTTTGTGTGAGGACTGTCCTAAGGCACAACCAGAGAGAATAAAAACATCCTTTGATTTTCAAATTGTAGTTCATTAATAAGTAAAGAATTTTCAGAGCTTAAAAGTTCAGTCAGCTAAAACCAAGTTCTGACACTGCCACTGGAGTTTAAATATTGTACTGTAAAATAAAGTTCCACATTAATTATCTAAAGGTATGTTTATTTGTGAGAATTTGAGATTACAAAAAAATAGTAATAGAAGAAATAGTTTATGTAGGAATTAACTTACATACAGTCAGACTTCAAATGGAATATAAAGGACATCATAACTACATATAAAATCCATTTTGCTGTAATTCAGCAGAACTCCACTAAATTAATTTAGGCTTTAAGCCTAAGCAAACTAACTTCAATTCTTCTAAGTACAAAGAATGAACTACATTGCACCATAAGCAAATTCACTAATCAGATTTGTACATTCAGTGCCTTCCTAGCCTGAGAGGCATGCAAAGCCTAGAAATATTTAATCAATTTGGTGGCATTTGTCCTGTTTACATGTGCAGTGTCTCTTTCCCTGACCTCCAAAGAGGGAATGAACACTTAGTTATACCCAGTCAGAAAAAAATAAAACAAAAAAGATACTCCTGGCTTTTCTAAAAAATCTAGCTGATGAGACCATCAATTGCTCATTAAAAAACTCTATAGGAGTTTTTAATCAAGAGACCCAGAGACACGTGGAAATAAAATACAGAACAGAAATAGTTCACTGCATTTCTGTTCCTTCAAGTTTTAAGGGAAGCACTGGGCAATAGAATTTGGCAAAAGCAATTCTCTGAAGTGCCTGTTGGACAAAATTATGTTAGTTCTGCTGATAGCCTATTTAGTAATAAATAGTGTTACTAAAAGTAAGATGCTGTTTTCATTAACACAAACAAGTGATCCTGTACTCATAATTCTAAGACAAAACCTGCAAAAGCTTCTCTCACCTTTCTGAGCTATTTTTCAATTAGAAGATAATGCTTGCCATGAAGGATTTCTTTAAATTCTTGAAAAAAATCTACATCAAATTCTAAGTCAACTCTCAGAGTAGTCTCACAACTTATTCATTCGGAAGCATTTGTTCAGTAGCATGAAGGCAAAGAACTTGGCTGCTCTTGCACAAGTTTACACATTTATTATTTTTTAAAATTACTGCTTTTAAAACATATTTTATTTCTGTATGGAAAACAGTTTAAGAACTGGCACTGTATTAATGCCACTAACTATTCTGATGCACACATCCAGTAAAGTATAAGCCAACCAGTAATACTGCATAAGGTAGAAATGAGCCATTTCTTATAATGGATACCAAGGGAAGAGATATATTGCAGGACTGGTTAACTTCCAACTTGGTTAACTTGCTGTAGCTAAGTAGCCTTTAGCAATTGTTAAGCTACTGATAAAGTTACACAAAACTGTAAAATACAAGTTAGTGGTATTTAACTTAGGATGAAAATCAGTTCAGCTGTAACTTTTATCTGCTGCCTGTTACCATAGGACCTGATATAAAAATACAGGTAATTTCATATACCGTTTTCTATACTGTATCTTCAGCATTTTATTGATGACTACAGATTCTTTCACTAAATATGTAATTATAACCTTGCTGTAGCCAAAATCTGAATTATGATTCACAGTTCTCAGTTGTCTAAGTCATCTGTCGCAAAGCCATATTTTAGTCATCCAATTTCAACACTGGCCTTTAAATATGCTGCCAATTTATATAACAAGTTGTAAAGATGAAATCAGAATGAGTCATAACTTGGGCCTTTGTGGGCTTCAAGGTTTTTTATTTTCTTTCAGTCACCAGTGTATGGAACTTTGTTGATTCATTTTGCATACTTTTGCATACCAGTAAATTTCTACTTTCCACCAACTTGCATGGGCATTTGAGGCTACAAAACCAATTTCCTCCCCAACCCATTTCCCCTGTTTTCATGGTACACATCATGCTAATGTGTCAGCAAACTGCACCACTCCTCTTCCCCATCTCATTTAGCTTCAAGTGTCTCTTTAGGCACTGGAGAAGAACTATGAGATTATGCTTTGATACAAGATAGCAGTATCTAGCCTTTGCGTAAAATGGGGAACTTGGGAAAACAATAAAAAGGTATTGGTAAGTTATTTGTCAACTTACACAGCATACAATTGACACCTATGATTTTTTTAGATGGCATCTATCAATTCCTAAGTACCAGACTACTTGAATTATCTTGCACAGCCCCATCTAGCTCTTTGACAGACCTTCAAACAGCTGCTCTTGCCTCTGTTAATTTATGATGGGATAACTGACCACTTGAGAGCAGACTTCTGGAATAGCTAGTTGCCCTCCTTCTGCTTTTAAATACTGCTGGTGTGTACTATTTGAAACTATGGCAATTGAATAAATATTAATATGAAAGCCAAGAGTGCATTAAAATATATTTACCCATTATATGTTTCAGAGACACCTGCAAAAGGCTCATTCCCACATTTAGCAAATAAGAACACTGTGTTTAATATTAAGGCCACTGTACAGGTGACTATCATGAACTTGATTATGCTTTTCAAATCCATTTTGCGCTTGGAAACCAAGACACCACTTATGACTTGGCCTAGTGCTGCTCCTGGAATTAGTACAAGTCCTAGAGGAAAACAAGACAAGGAGCAGTTACATAAAAGTACAAGACTTAACTGTGACGCAATTTTATGCTAAGAAAAACAAACATCAAAACAGTTACCTGCAAAAAGCAGTCCATGTGATATTGCTTTCAAACCATACTACCAGAATCTAACTACATGAGCAATTTATTGTACTGTTACATCACCTTTAGCCTTTCCAGAGCTTTAACTGGAAAGTATAATTTATAGTTGTCCAAAACTCAACTTCAATACAGCCAAACTAGATGACTTAGGAGCACTATGGGGTGGGAATCTCTGAACACCAGTAGGTGACTCCACGAAAACAGAAAATCCTGTTTCATTCTTTCAGTGGTTTTTTGACATGTCCATGTTCTTTCTTATACATCTGTTATGAACTTGTTAATAAAAGAACATAAACTCTGTTATACAAGAAACACAAGATGCAAGAAGACATCTACTGAAAGATTTAAAGAAGTCTAGATCAGTGGGTCAGATTTGCTGTCATAGTCTATATAGTCTACCATGATTTATCCTCTTTGCACTCCAGATAAATAACTGAGCATTTTTATATGGCTAATGTATAATACAACACAGAACTCAGTATAACTTACACCAACCTGAGACAGCTAACTTTACAAACAGTTCAAGTACAGTGACAAAACTGCCCAGGCCACAGACCTGGGAATTCCACAAACCACAGTCAATGACAGTTTAAATAGTTTCCACAATCATTGGTAATGCTTAGACTAATTAGTTCAGTTCAGGTATGGCCAGCTTTCAACATTACTGTAGGCATTTCTTTAAAGCTGTACATTTAATAGGCACTCTCAATATTTTCAACTCAAAGACATTCAATCAAGGTCTATGGACAAAAAATGCAACACAGCTTTTCACTTCACTCCTAGTCTTTGGCTAACAACTGAGCATATATTCCAATGTGTTTTTATGTAAAATTACAGATTATTTGTTTTGATGCAATGATACTATCTAATATTGCCCAGAGAAGTAATTTAGGAAGTCTTTCCCAAACACATTTCTGTTGGAAAAAGAGCAGCTCAACTACCACAGTTACAGTGCAGCACTCTACAGCTCAGCAAGACACTTTCTATGAATATTAAATCTGCATATTGCAAGCATCTGTTTGCATTATGGACATTTCTGACTTGATCTGGTTGCTATTCTTCAGAATTAATTATGTCAATAACGTGAGTCTACTGAGCACAGCTCTTCCATCTGATGTTTTCTGTTCCTCCAATACTCAGTTTTTCATAGAAGCTCTCTCCTGTTCTACATATAACTTCTGCATATCAGATAAAAACAGGTGACAGTAACCCAACTACAGCAGAGCCAGTTATATAACAGACTTACTACATATTCTGATCAGTCATTTTATTGCAAACTCATTGTAATGTCAGTGTGGAATTAAAGAAGAGAAAGGCAAAATCAACTTCTAATTTGTGATAAGCACTGCTTTTTTTCCCTAGTTGCCCTTCATCTTGATTGTTTAGTTGGGACTAAGATACTACTGCTCCTTCAGGCAATTTCAAATAAAGGAAAATTAAATGTTTTTCACCAAGAATAAGAAAGGAATAAACTACTAGTAAACTAAAAGTTTACTAAAAGGAATAAACTACTAGATAAACTAAAAGTTTCATCAGCACTGAAAATCCTCAGTCTACTCTGAATACGTAGAGTACTTAAGTAATACCAGAATATTTAAGGGCAGGCAAGAATAACAGAAATACTGCTCTGATTACTGCATTCCACCTAAGTACATTCACAAACATCTCAAACAAAAAAGATACCCATATAATCTTCCACCTCTAATGTTAATGAAGTGTTCAACACAATATATATATAAGATTTAAAATTAAAAAGCCATATTACCTCCAAGAGTTGCTGAAAAACTTGATGACTTTCCAAACTGATTTTCTATAAACTTAGGTAGAAATGTGGCAAATCCAGTGGCAACTAAAGCTTCTGAGGAGCTGGCTACTATTAGACTCATGAGCACTGGATTCCTCAAGAGTATCTATGGGGAGAAATTATCATAACACTCTGGAAATTATTTGATTTTGGTACCAACTAAAGTCATTATATTTTAAAAGGAGATCCTCTGAAATGGAACTTCAGTAATATGCCTTTCTAACAATCTCAGGCATCAACAAAACGAATGTGCATTAAGTTATCAGTAATATTGAAGTTTTCTCTTTCACAACACAATAAGCCATTTCTATAGGCCTCTAACATCTGGAAAATAATTCCATTTCTCCGAATATATTCAGTTTTAGCAAATTTGAAATTTTTCTTACCAGGAGAGCCACAGGAAAGTCTTTTAAACTTTGTCCAATATCATTGGTCTGAACCAGTACTTGACCTCCATCATCATGAGTTTCAGGGATTTTTTCAGCCTGAATTTTTGCAGTTCCTACAAATGGTCATATTTATCAACAATGAAAATACTGAATACCTGCACTCTTAGACAATGTGAACCACAAAAACTTTTGTTTCCTTTAGTTGGGAAAGTGCTTTCAGATATTACAGGTCTTCTTGCCTGTTTTATTGGCACAGATTTTTAAAGAGATCAATACTGTATTGTTGAACAAAGATGTTTGTTGAAAGCATTGTACTTTCATTAGACGTTGGAAGGTCTTGGCTGCAAGAAGATATTATCAGGGACATCCTAAAAACTTCAGAGTATGCTGAAGCCCCTTTTTTTTTAAATCATCCTCACATTCTCCATTTCCTACTTTATTTTTTCTTTTTCTTTTCCTCTATCATTTTTCTCCTTCAATATTACCATAGTAAGTCCCTTTGGATGCTCATGGAATTTCTACACTGTTCTTGCTGGGTAACACAGAAGCTTTAAATACAGTCTTGGGTGCTTAGCTACAAGCACCTTTCAAACTTTGACCACCAGTCTCCACACTTAGGTGTTTGTTTCCAGTCCTGTCCATCATTACAGAGAATCACAGAATCACGGACTGATTTGAAAGGGGACCTTAAAGATCATCTATTCCCAACCCCCTGGCCATGGACAAGACCACCATACACGACATCCTCCCTCTAGCTGATTCACCTTGTTTTAAAGGCTGCATATTGGAGGGGGAAACAAAACAAACAAACAAACAAACAAACTTGTCCTCAGATTTTAGTCAAAGACAGTTAACTGAGAAACAAAATCAAACAGGAAACATTTGGTTCAGTACTCTACAACCCAAAAATATGAACAAATATCTCTTTCAAAGTGGCCAAGCATTGCTAAACCTTTACCTGGTAGGTGCTTTGGAAAGCATGAAAACGGTATTATAAGAAGCCAAACTGCAAAAAAGCATGCAAGAAATCCTATCCACCATGCTCCAAGCCAACGTGGGTCATCTTGATCCATCTTTGTACTGGAAAAGTAATTCAGAAAAAGCAGGTTTACCTTTCTGAATTTCACAATTTAGTGAGTTGGAATATTTCGTTTTAATACATTTTAAAATAAAGCCTTTTAATATTGCTATTTTCCTTAGTTTTATATGTATTAAATTTATTGTTTGCTTGTTTAAACCACCTTCACTGGGCAATTATAAAAATACTGAATTCTACCAAATGTAGCCTTCAACTCATTAGTCAATGTCATTCCAATTTAAAGACTATTCTATGGCCCTGATTTCAAGATTCTGAGGCATTATGAAGGTACTGGGAATGCTGGATTTAGAAAGATTCCTCAATCAATGAGTTATACCAAAACCAATTCAGAAGTTCAGAATGCCATTGCATCAATCTGAAGGCTCTAAAACACAGGAAACAAAAGTGTAAATGAAGCTGCTGATTTAACTATTAGTACAATTTATAACACTTCTTTAAAAAATGGACGATTATTCAACACAAAGATTTTCTAGCAAGCTCTTCTCTAGGAGTTAAGAATCCTAATCCTAATACTCCAGCTCAAGGAAACAGTTCCACAAGACATCAGTAGATGGAGGTTTAACCCCGAATATACAACTAAGCAAAAGGAAAAGCATTTTTTGCTACTGAGGTTTAGAATAGCTAATATTTAAATGCTAGAACTAACTATTTGCACTACAGAGAAACTTCCACACACAATGGAGTCACTACTCACTTTAGGAAGTAACTCACTAGCATGAAGCCTTTTCAAGTGCAACTTGTTTCAAGTTAATGAAGCTTTTGAAAACACAGTATTTTCTGAAAAATTTTCTCCTCACAGGGAGAAAAGCTGAATATTTTAGTAAAAATATTAGAAAAAGAAAATAGGAAGCAATAAACTAAGTTGTATCTTGCCTTTTTGGGATCTGGATATCAATATAAACTTGAAGCAGCTGCCCTCCTAAGACATAGCCAATAGCAGGACCCAGCAGAGACATGGCATAGCCAACTCCTAGAAGAGAAAATACATCAAGTTCATGAAAACTTCTTTATTTTTTTAAGCTCTCTTTTAATAACATTTTTAAGTCAACTTCAGACCAAAGGGTTTCTGTAAGTCAACCTGTTCTTTTACTGTCACTACAGTTGTAGCACCTAGAAGACAAAATTTATAATTAAGCCTCAACAAAGAAATTCACAGCTCTCAGAAGCTTCAGGTTCAGCAAAAGGCTGATTGCACCTTTAAGCATTATTAGATTGCTTTTTTCCCCATTTTGTGCCTACATTTAAAAAATAACTAGTGAAAAAAATAGTGAAATTATGAACATTGGTTGTTAACTGCATTAACCACAATCTTTAAGAGCTTTCTTATTTCTATTTTTCAATCTTAAGTTGTTTTCTAGATTTTCTAAAACAAGAAGATAGTTACATCAAAGTGTGTGACTGGAGTAATATCTGCCTTAAAACACAAAGCCAAGGCTCTTAACAGCTCCTGGCAGTTTTAAAGAAAAAAACTCAAACAAGCAACAAAAACAAACACCCTAACTCCCTCCCCCTAAAAAAGAAATCACCAACCTGCAAAGTCACAGGTGTAACCATACCCTACAAAAGAGTATAAGACTTTTTTGATGTCACAATAGCATTCCTGGCCTATCAGACACATTTCTGTTAGGCAGTTTAGCACTCACTGACAGCAGGAACACTGTCTCTGCAAATTAAGGCTTCCAATTAATAGCAACTAGATCCATCTTTAATTAGTAAACATGCATTCCTACCATTTCCCCAGGTTGAATAATCTGGATTTCTCATTTGTTTCTGAAGTGCATGGATCACAAGTACTTAATTTTCCTCTAGTTAGTAAGAGGAAATGATGGGGGAGCCACGAGGGTGACAGGGGTGCAAGAGGACAAAGCAATGCAGAATGTGACAGTCAAGTAAGTAAAATTAAATACTGAGTAGATATGTCCCAGGTTTTCCTACATTTCAGGAACAGTGACATGGTCACAGGAACTTTCTAAGTTAAGTTCATATTCATCCTATAGAACTTCAAACTGAGCTTACAAAGTGCCTATTTTCTCCCACACACTCAATTTAAATACATTTGGAATTGTTTAGCTTTAGTTGTAGATGTACCAGTCCTCATGAACATGCACCCAATATAGAGGATAAAGAAAATACCAACTTGTAAGTTGCAGGCTTACAGCAAAAGGTGCTGGCAGCTATTTACGGACCATTTTAGGGGTGGGTTCTGGGATTATTTTGCTTTTGTTTTGTGGGTTGGTTTTTTTGGGGCTTTGTTATTTTTTCTGCACTGCATAAGCCTTCTTGTAAAAGGTAAAGCAACACAATATACTTAAATACTTAACACATTGCATGAAGCAAGGAAAATAATCAAGGCTTAGTTACCTACCCACTCACTTGCATTCCAGTTTTGTTATATCAGGCAGAATACACTGCTCTTCTGAAGTCAACTCAGTTGCCTGAAGACTGTGCATGAATTAGTTTTTTGTACTGATCTTTTTCTAAAAGTATAAACACTGACACCGTTCTCCTGAGTTTTCATGTCACTTCTTGTTTCCGCATTTATGCAGACAACCCTAATTCTGCTCTATTTATTTCACTGGATTCAGGGGAGGAAGAAAAAACGCAATATCATCCCTCTCAAAATAAAGAAACAGCAAAAACAAAACTTGTCTTTTTCATCTCAGAGTTGTCATAGGCACCTATCCTGTTTGTTGGCATCAAATCAAGTAGCTTGCCTGGGAAAACTGTGAAAAATTTGCATGCAAAGAGATAATTATTTCAATTTTGCCCCTTAAAATATTGTTCTAGTCTGAATATAATCCTGGAACCTGAGATGTTTTCACTTCCTCCTGCAAGTAAGAAGTATAGATAATATGTTTTGAACCAGCTTACATATGAGGTAGGGGAAATAAATATCTTCATACCCACAGAAAACACACTTGAACTTGGCAATAAAATGGCATGTAACCTAGAGAATGGTGACTGAAAAAGATTAAAAACCTTTGCTAAGTATTACTACTCCTTAGCTTTTAAACACTCCCAGTGAGGCAATCTCTGTACTTCCAGCCAAGTGCCAAATTTGTATGTGGCTAGAGAACGGGATTGATCAGATGAGACACACCAGTGTTTATGCACTGAGTGGATATGCAATGAGTGGACAGCCTACTATGAGAAGGTAAGTAAATTAAATTATTAAAGGATATAATATGATCTAGCTACTGACCTGACTGATACTTTTTAGTCACAGGTGTTGAAAAATACTGTACAAGTTTTTTGCAACAACTTATTCTGTCATTTACAGACAAGCTACATGAACCATTTAACAATTTTCAATTACTGACATGAAAAGGTAACACAAGGATGCTCAAAGAAGTTTTACCATGCTCTATAAAATGAAAATTGATAAGACTTGGTACTTAGAGCAGATTAGTATCTAAATTGCATTGTAACTGATGTAGAAATACTTCATGCACATAAGTAATAATCACAAAATTTTTAAATTAGACGAATTCATAAAAATACTTAAAATGCATTGCAGTCTATAATCTATGCAGACAGTGTTCTATAAAGTTTTAAATTTACCTATGTAAAGGGAAGATTTATGTTTTGGGACACTCTCATCAATAAAAGATGTCCCCAAAGTATACAGAGGAGTTCCTCCAACTCCCAGCAGCAGCTGTCCGAGGATGAAGACGTACAGATAGTTGCGAAGTGGAGAGCTTGTGCTGGCACTGCAAGTGGCATTAGCAAAGGTGGTTTCTGCAGTTTGACATGTGTCTGAAAAACAGAGACAGCAAGACTTTACAACTCTGTTACCTAACTCACAGTCCAACTTGAAGAATAATCTGTACTAAAAGCTAAACTACAATGAATGCTGTTATGCCAGGCTCCTATTTTAATTTTCACACCTATTAATATATCCAATATTGCAGTGCCAAGCCTTCTGTGATATCATATCCCCCAAAAGATTTATTAGCAGGGCTTGGGTTTTTTTTCCTCTCTATGAAGAAACAGGATTGAAATAGCCTTATGAATACGCTTTGGCAACAGGAATCAAATGGCCCTATAAATATGCTTTGGCTTACTGAAAGTATTATTGACCAGAAATTATTGTATGAAAAAAACCAAACAACCAACCACCTGTCAAATGGTCATTCCAAAGGTTATGAGTACTCCCATGTAACAGACACTTCATTGTGTGCCTGCACCTTATAACAGTTCTGAGGAGAACTAACAACTCCCACTCTTAGATGACAGAGCAGCCTGCACAACCTGAGGAAATCTGCCTGACAGAAAGTGAAGTCATTAGCAAAGATAATCCTTCTTTACATTCAGTCTTTTTAAAGTGTTCACCTATGAAAACCTTAAAAACCTACACCGCTCTCTCTCAGAACACACACTGCTATGCCTCTAAAAGGAGAAGTTAACGTAAAACCTCTGCATTTATGCACACACACAAAAAGAAAGCAGTGGTACAGCAGCATAAGGCTGTGTCTGCTGGTGTAATATTTGGCACTACAAGGAGGGAAGAGAAAAGAGGAACTGAAAACAGGTAGTACCGTGTTGTCCTCTCCTTTCTCTTGCTATCATTGCACTCTTGGTAGCAGAATACCAAGAGACAAGATGTAGGAGAAACATTTCCATGGTTCTCCTCATAAGAGCATAAAACCCTAAGAAGGAGGATAAACCCATTCATTTGGTAGTAATGAGCCCCACTAAACAAATATATGAAAATGTCATCCAGATCAGATAAGTAAACTAATTCACACTATTTCACTACAAAATTATTACAGCCTTTATTTTTCTTAGATCCTTTTACATCTGAGAACACTTTTTACTTACACATAGAAGAGCCAAGATCAATCCACACTATGGTCTCACAAAACAAAGCTTAAGAAAGTGCTAGCCATGCACCAGGTATTTAAAGAAAACTTATCTAAATCATTACTTCCTCTAGCAGACATAGGCGATACAGTGCCATTGCACAGAAACAGGTCAACATGTGGGATAAGAAAACCTCACATCAAAAGGAAGAGTCTTTAAAGTTTTCCTTCCTTTCAACTTAGGAACTATCCTGAGTACGCTTGTCCCAATGTTTGACTGTCTTCACAATGAAGTTATTTTCTTTGTGTCAAGTGAGAAACTAGGATTCTCATTTGCTGCCACAGACATATTGAAACATGTTTAATTTTTAAAATAAAATCCGAGACTGAAGTTTAAAGGTACACTCCTTATAATATTTGTGGTTCTCACAGTCCTCCGTGCTAATTAATCAAATTAAATTGATCCTGTTAAGGCAGCAGGGGGAGCCCTTGACTGCACATACCACAGCCAGCTGAGGCACCAGCAGCCCATGCAACCTGGAAATTTACCAGAACAAACAGCTGGTTGTACCTGGGTTACAAATTTGAGTCTAAAACCTTTCTGGAAAATAGAAAACATATTTTACGGTGTCTTAAAAAAACACAAAACCCCAACAACCAAAAAAAACCAACTCCGCCGCTCCACCCCCTCCCTCCAAAAAAACACAATTCCAAAGAAACAAAACCCAACCCCAAACAATAATTGGCAGACAACTGATTAGCAGATCTTTCAAAATGAAATGGATTAGACTATTTCTAGGAAGTAGTATTATGATAAATAAATTGGCCTTATAAGGCCTGTTCAGAAAAAATTCAGTGGTGGATTTTAACACAAGCATAAAATACAAGCTTAATTAAAAAAAAATTAGGATCTCTATAAGCAACTCGCACAAATAACTAAAAGGAACACTTTTGGGGTGTGGTGCTATTAAATCCTGCAACTAATTGTATCGCTAAAATGTTTCATCAACCTCAGAACTAGTTAAACCAGACAACACATAAACCTGTGCTGCGGTTCACTTGACAGTTAAGAGATGCTGTTGCACTGCACCTGAAGATTTATTTTGACTGCCCCAGTGCTGACATTCCCTGCACTCTCAGTCATTTATTTTTGACAGTGTTTTGTTTAAGTTAGCTTAAGATCTGGAATGTGTTCACCACCAGCACAGCATAGGCACCTGCATTACAACAGTCCAAACAGCAGGCAAGCTGTCACCTGACAGTGCTATGGTGAAGAAACACATGCCAATTCAAAAATTCCCCACTCCTTTTAGGTTTCAAAACTCCATGGGGAACATGTACCTAATAAAGCTATCAATATATACAGCCATCTTCAATGATGGATGCTGGATAAAACAGTAACATGCTCCTTGGAATTTCAACTAAAATTGTTTGAAAGGGGGAAAATCCGTTGGAATAACTGGTAATGTACTCTCTCACACTGTCAGTATCTTGTTCCAAATGAAAAAAAAAATGAAACCTTTATGTATTATGTATTAAATTCAGCTTCCCCTTCATCAAAGTGCAGTAGAAAGGTGAATACTGAAACCAGAATTACAGGGCAATGGGACTGTAACAGAGCCAGGACCCTTTTGTCCTTCTCCCAAGAGCTAACAAGTAATTATCTGCTCATAGCCCCCAAAACAGTAACGATGTTTTCTTCTGACCTTGTTCAGTTAACTTCCATTTCAGATCCTCATTAATTAGATAGGAAAAAATAGCTTGCCCACCCTTTTAGACTAACAAGTAGACAGCTCATAGAAGGGGACAAAATTACTACTGATTACTACTGAAGATATCAATTTGAGGATCAACAACCTTTCATCATGTTTCTTCATAGCTATTGATTTTTTTTTTAGTGAGCACTCTATGTTTAGTCATTGAAGGCATAATTTTGATTAAAGACTGCAATAACAAGACAATCCTAAAAGATTAAGTCACCCCGCTTTAAACATATCTGAACATTTCTGTATTATAGGTGTGCCACTAAATTGAAATACAAATAGTTGGCATTAATCACACTGTGCTAAGTCTTGTTTTGTGAACAAAGTTTAAGAACTGAGGGATAGCTACACCCATGACTTAAATACTGCTTTGTTCAGTACAGTTCAGTACTGCTTGTTCCCTCTCTATTTCAAGTAAATCCTTAAGTTAAAATCAACATCTTTTAAAAGAACTTAGAAAAACTTGTTAATGAATTAATCAACATGCCTTTAATAGTTCAAAACCACAAAGAAATGCAAGCACTAGTCACCTTCAGGTAAGATCATAAGATTAACAGCTTTAACATTTCCCCTACCTTGCTAACCCAGCTTGATTCCATCTCCTAAGAGATGCCACATAATTTTTTTCTTTAGTGAATTTTAATTGCATTCATCAAGGCAAGAAAAAAAAGCATTTTATTCAAATGTTGCTTAATAGCAAGAACCGATATTGACACTCATATTCCTTCTGGAAAAATAAAGTTCACTGTGCAGAGAGGCAGCTCTTGAACTTCCAGATTTCAAAGAATCAATTTTCAGTTACAGATAGCACCCTGTTTTAGGACATTGAGAGAGATCAACTATGTTGTAAGGAGTTGAAAATAAGGAGTTGCACCAAGTTAATGCAGAGATTTAAATTTTTTAGTTTAACTTTCAAAACAACTGTAAGCTTACCTTCAATTTTACTTCCATACTGGTATTTTCCACTGCTGAAGTGTGGTAAGGAAAATACAAGTGAGCCCAGTCCTAACATAAATGCTGAGAAAGCAAGCCATCGTGGTTTGTGCCCTCTTTCTCCCAAGTAAGATACAAACAGTGACAGTAAACAAAAAGCAATATCATAGCTTGCAGAGATTAAACCAGTGAGGGAACTGTTCAACTCGTAACGCTTCTCAATTGTTGAAATACTAATGTTAATCAGGCCATTTACCACAATACCTACAAAAATAAAAAAAGGAGATAATTAGTCAAAGATGTTTTAACTCAATAGAGTTGCAGAGCTAACTTTATATATATTTATACAAGGCTGCTTTATAAGGTATTTACTAGCTATAAGATACAGGTACATAGTAGGTAATACAGTGCCAGCTTAGCCAGTCAAATTGTACAGGACCTATGTATTTGTCTGAAGCACAGCTTTCAAACAGAATGCTTTACGGTGTCACAAGACACTTTAAAAATTAAAGGTATTTTAGTCAAAGTTATAACTTGCATTAGAATACATGCTATGGCTGAAGCAAGTTCAGGACATAGTTTTCCACTTACTGCAAACACCCAACTTCCCTGCCACCACAAAGGGAAGATAAAAGAAGGTGAACAAACATGAATCCTCCATAATATAAAAAAGTGTAAAGCTATTCAATAATTCTTTGCAACTGTGTCAGAGCAACTGAGGTGATTTACTTCAACTAAGCAAAGAAGGTTTACCCCTTGAATCTGTAACTTCCCTGAAGTTACAAAACAACCTGGAAAGAAATCACTGCACAAGCTGCCCTACCAAAACACAGATGAACTGCAAAAAAATTAACCAAAAGTACAACTAAGCTTTTGCACACAATTGCCAGTGCATGCTTAAACACTCCATGTCCATTTTTACATGAGCACTGTTTGTAGACTAACTTAAATCTTCTACACTGCTTCACACTGTGTTTCTGTGAAAAAGACTAGGTAGTTAAACTTTGGTAAGTTTGGTTTCAGCAATCCCAAAATAGGATTCAGTTACAAGATAAACAGTTGTAACTATAACACTGTCAGATAACTGTATTATAGTCTAATTAAATTGTACCTATAATAAAAGAGATACCTGAAAAAATAGTTGTGAAGTCTTAGAGTCAGAAGTACAAAAATGTTTGAGTTCTATAACCTTACAGATGACTGATGAGGATCTTCCCTGACACAAGCCCTTCAGTTACTTTAAAATTAAAACATGCTTTTCTATTGTCTATCTAAGAAAAGAATACAAGACTAATGACAGAAATGTGTTTAAGTTAGTTTTCAACAAGCTTTGCACCATCCATAAGTACAACTACTTGAGCTAAGTTTCAACATCTCATTAGAGCACTTTAATTTATTTTTAAAATTACTCCAAATAAACCAGCCATTTTCTAATAGCCAAACATCAGCTTTCTATATGGAAACAACTCTTCGCACAATCTTAGTTCCAATACCCTACTATGGCCTCTTTATTAAGGCTGACAATTTCACCCGTTAGTTTAGTCATCACACTTAAACTCATTTGGGATTGACACAACTATACAGGTGTCCTTCCAGTGCCATTAGTTATACATCCAGTAACTTTATTTTCCTCTTAAGAAGCATTAACCAAATAACAATACCAGCATGAAGGAATGAACAAACAAGTTTTTCCCACCTGCCAGAACTTCAACACCTACTAAGGCTTAAAACACTTGAGTGAAGGTGTGCTACACAGCAAGTGGATTACAGAGCTAGAAGGCATTGTCTTTTACAGGTATTTAAAGTTACTACCTTTAATTTACATTCTAAAACCCATAAAGCCTTCCATTTAATTATATTGGATAATTAGACTTCATCTGTAAAAACGCAGATGTGATGAATGCAGCATAACTTCTCCAATTACATCATCCAGTGATTAATCACTAAAGTCTCTTCAAGAAAGACAGAATCTGACTGATAGTAGTTTGATCAGAAAAACAAATTCTGTAAGGACATCCCAACACCTAAAACTGTAGTATAGAAATTACCAACCAAAACCTTGTTGTCCTGCCACATCTGTTAGGGATTTAGGTAGAGTGTGTACTGACACAAAATCCAGATTAATTATACACCAACTTTATTTGCTATCACAAAACACAAGAGTATTCTTTTTCTTCATCCATTCAACAAAAAACACGTGTTTTGCAGTTGTCATAAGAATGGTGGCTTTAACAACACATAAAAGTAACAATTAAAAATGCCTTGGTAAAAGTACCAGGTCTCATCAGCCTATAAAATCTTACTGATATACAAAGATTTTAGATATATTAGACTGAACAGTCTTAAACTGTGCTTCAGTTTTTTTATTTACTAAAAATCATTAACAACATGAGAAATAAACAGTCCTTCTTGTACTCAAAATAGTGAGATAATCTCTGCCTTGTTTTCTACTACAGCTATGAATTGCAGCATATCCAGTTAATGTATTACTAGATGCAATCATACATTTCAGCAATTCTAAGTGCCATAGAGAAAGCAGGTATTAGTCATGTAAAAAATTCTAGGCAAACAAGTGTTTTGTGCTCTGGAAATACAAGTTTCACATGTACTTGAAACAGAAATGGCAAGAAATTAGAGTTAAGTTCCACCTGAAATCTTCTGAGAAGCTGCAATACAGCATATCAGGTGCTAATGACAACAATCTATTTTTGAGAGCAGCTAGAAAATAAGCTGACAAATACATGCTTTCAGTTAGATTCACAACATACCAGGTCACTACAGATAATCATCCACTATGTTCTCTCATTTAGAAAGACTAGGACAACAACTTACATTCAGCGAAAGTGTGTTATGGATTACTTCATTAACCTTCAATGCATTAGGAAACATCTTTTCTAGAGGCACATTAGGCAAGTTTAATAGATACATCTTATCTTCCTCAGTGATGGTTTCTGTAATTTGGAGGGTAGACCCAAACTAGAGTACAGTGTTAGGTCACATAACTTCAAAATCCTAGGTGTGTTTTGTGTGCTTTTATCTAAACTCTGAAGCTGCAAGACCTGAATATTTTCACAAAGTTTCACACACAAGCCTGAATTTCTTATTGATGAACCTAGTTTTACACATCTCAAAAAGAATTGCAGCTAGTCTTCAGCACCCAGTTTCCTTTACATTTTATGCAAAGATTCTTGTCAGAAAATCCAGGTAACACATCAGGAATGTCACAAGATCTGTAATAGCCATGCCTACACCTGCTTCCAAAACAAAAATTATTCAATTTCTATCCTTTAAGGCCTTAAGCCTGAACTACATTCATTAGGTGCCTGGCGTACATATAGCATTAAATAACCAAAGCAATATTTGGGCAAGTGGCACAAGCAACACAAATAACCTCCTAAGGGGACAGAGATTCTTATAATACAAGTTGTTTTTACAGTTGAAAACCTATCCAGTCTACAACCAAGATTTTAAAGTATGCTGAGTTTGTTATTCAGCTCAACAATCAGATCAGAACAGAAGGACTGATTTTAAGAAATTGAGACACATTAGAAATATTCAAGACACTATATTTAGTTTTAACAATCTTTTCAGTGTCATATTAAGGCATTTTTAATTGCCCATCCCTATTCTTATGCCACCCAAAAAATTTTATATGTGTATTCTGAAAGTATTTTACTATTTTACTACTCAGCTATTATTGAAAGCTATGATGTAAGAAGTTTTTCCACAGACACACCCCACCCCCCACCTCTTTGTGTTTATAGAGAAAACAAATTTGGCAGGACAACTGCAACAGGAATAATCTCCTGACCCTACCAGCCATAGCATGACCTTCCAAAGTCAAGCAAGAAACAACAGGCTTATCCCAAAACTTTCTAAATACTTCTTTTCTAAAACTAAACCTATATGCTAAGACAAGATCAGAATCTGAAGGGGATTAAACCAGAAAAAGTTCTCAGAAACACATACTAAGGCACTACTTCATGCAAGGAATCTCCAAGCATTACAAGGAGCGTTGTAATCTTCTAGGTTTTAAGCAGAGTCTCCAATTCTCTTCTCCTCATACCATTCCGGCTGCCTCAGTGTGGTTCCCCATGGAATGGAGCCATCCAAATAATGCATTTCTTTGGTACAGGCTGCTCTCTCCTCTAACATCAAATATCCAAATATTCCCCTCCATGCCTCTGTAGAAATCCCTTTATGAGTAACAACAAGGAGCTTCAAAGCAAATTGTCCAGGAAATACCCTTTTCTTTCCTAGCTAGTCAAATAAAGTTGAAAGGTTATGAATATAGACCCAGTCGTTCCCTTTGGCAGACATGCATCCAAGTTCCACAAATCTCATTTTCTAATTTTTTTACAGTAATTCTTCTCCTCCCCTCAGTGAGCATTTCTACTTTCCAAGTCTAAGGCTTGCTAAGGCCCTAACCAATGATTACAGGAAACCAAAAGTATGGACAAGAATCTCTGAAGCTGAAAAACAGGAATTTAGGCCAAGCTAAACTTCAGGTTACTCCCAAGGTCAACTTAAATCATTAGTTAAGTTTTAAGAAGACAGCTGCACTATGATTCACAGAACAAAATCACATTTTTTTGCTGTTTTCAAATTTACCTGAAGTCCTACACAACCAGGCCAGGATTCAATTCAATTAGCAAGCAGGTAAGAAAGTAGTGGGGTGCTACAATTTTATATTGGTGTTTTAATCCCAAGATTTCAAGCCTTTGCCTGTGTGTGCACATGAAGAGCTATTTCCCTGTGGGCAGTGGGGATGCAGCACTGACAAGTGCGTGAAGCAAAGAGCCTGGACTTCGTGGTCAATAAAGTACGCGCGAAAAGAGGAAAAGGACAAACGGAATGAAGTACAAGGAATACTGTGGAACGTCCCCATCCTGGGCACAGAAGAAGGTATACTTTCGTCCCTTAGTCAAACCATTACCGTCACTGTTCAGCCACAGCACTAGACGAACCCACCACCCATGACCAGTCCTTCGCCGCCCTCCCCAGCCCAGGCTCCCGCCCGGCTCCCCCAGCCCCGGGAAGGGGAACAGCGTGTGCCCTGGGCAGCAGGGACAGGTTACCTTGGAAGACGGCCAACAGGCTATAAGCAGCCAAGTACCCCTTGGCATTGTTGCAGAACTGCAGAGCTCTGGGGGCGCAGGGACCCCACCCGCAGGGCCCCTCCTCGGGGTAAGGGCCAGGCCCGGCGGGGGCCGCGCCGCCGGCGCCTGCCCCGGCGGGGCCCGCGTGGTACTGCTGGCCGAAGTCGGAGGAGGGTGTGTCGAATGCTGGGTTGTCGATACCACCGCCCTTCATGGCGCCCAAAACAGCTGTTGCCAGCCACGGTTGCAACCGGCACCCGAGCCCAACGCTCTGCTAAATACCCCGACAGCGGCCCAGCTCCGTCGTGCATGTGGCGGTGCTTCCGCCGCCCCTCCCCGGCCCGCCTCGCTCCTGCCCCCACTCCTGCCCCGCGGCCAACCCTGCAGAGACTTTTCCCCGCACCGCGGCCTCGTAACATATACAGCTTTGAGAGATTTACTGAACGTGGGCAGGTGGACAAGCATGTAGATGTTCTCCAACAACATTCTTCTGAGGGGAAAAAGAAGTAATAGTAATAATAATAAATCCCGTACCTGAGAAAAATCATCAGGAATGTTCCTTTCGAGAAGCAGAAAAGAAACCAAAGACATTAAAATGTTCTGTGTAAGTGTTGCAAAAAAGGGAAAAGTTGCAAAATGTACCAGATACAGTACTTTCCCACTTGAGGCAACATGATTTGCCCACAGCAAAAACTCTGGACACTTGCAGATGCTATCCTTTTGAAATACTATTCTCGTCCTGTACCTCAGAAACTTTCCACATGCCGGCATTCCCAGTCATTAAACACATCGGCTCAGTTACAGACATCAATCGTGAGAATTTGTCAAGGGCATAAGAAAGTCTGAGTTTGTTTGCATTTAGTATAAATTGACTCATCTTCACAAGCATAACTGGGAGAGAGTCTGGGGCTCCAGACTGACAGCTTTCACTACAGAGGTTCATCTCTGGGCAGTACAAGACAGTCCTGAAAAGTTCTTCACTTTTAAAGAGTCCAAGACGTTTTAGAATCAAGAGGAAGAGGATTGAAACCAGAGGCATCAGCAGTGACTTTGGTTTCAGAGTAAAAGCCAGGGCATCACCTTGAATTCCCAACTGTTCTTAGATGCAAGCAAACATTTTCCAGTATTTAGATAACAACACAGAAACTTAATGGAGTCAGTCTTCTGTAAAATGAAAACAAGTAAGTTAGATGAGAGAATATGTTTCTATTTATTCAAATAGGTTGAAAATGGGAAATCAGCTGTTATTGATGTTTCTGCAGCATCTTGTAGGAACAGTGTGTGGTGGCTGGAGCTGGAGGGGCATGGACTTCCCTGAGTCTTCTGCACCCTCTTCCTTGGCCACCTCAGGGTCCCTCCAAGGTGCTGTCCCACACCCACAGCCAGAAGTCACCTTCCCAAGCCAACAGGAGTGCAGAAAGCTGCTTCCCAGTGAAGCATTCCTCTGCTGGTCACTGATGATCCCAAGCCCTGAAATTTATTATAATTTCAGGCTTTAATCCCAGAATGTTGTTTCCTTAAGTGGCTATCAAGATATATCCCAGTTAACAGCTTCATGAGATGTCTAAGAATATACCTAAACCAGCTGGCACACCAGTCTGTTTAAAGGAACTTCTTTTTGTGTTTCCATTTTTTTTTTCTTTTATATCCTCCTAATTAAAGTAGGAGATGCCATTTGAAATAACATCCTGATATTTGCTAGAGTTCCCACATGCTTGTATAGTAAGAGTAACCCATGAAATTGCTTAACTATTATACTGCTAATAAGACATTAAAACCTCCCTTGATCTGCCACATCAGCTAGGTTTGTTGTTGCCTTCATCTGGTTGTCACTGTGTCAATTGGTGGCATTGTTTTATCACCACAGGAAGGTGACAGAACGGAAGACAAAAAGAGAAGCTAGTGGAGCTTGGTATGAAAAAAAAAAGAGTGTTCATATGAAGCAAACAACATTTTTAAGAAAACTGGTGAGGAGGGTAGCATTGTGGTGTCCAGTGTAAGTCTAATCTAAAAATTAAATAGGGAATTGAATAATCAAGGAAATTAAATTGGGTCAACTTAGAAGAGTACAGATTTTAGGAGAAACCTACAGGAACAGGAAGAGAGAGACAGAGAATAAAATATGTGTTTTTGTGCTGGTTATGTCCCCAAAAGCAATTTACAGAGAAATGAGGAAGATTTAACCAGCTTTTATAAACTGCTTTCTCTGAGACAGTATCTAAAGCCATAACAGACGTTTAAGTTCGTGGCATTTAAGACTGGATACAAAACCTACCTGAAAATGGCAAAATATAAGTGGTTTCTTTGATAGTATCTAGAGTGCTCAAATTAAAAAAAAGACTGTGATGTGAATTTGGTGAGGTATTTGCCTAGACCAAAGATGCTCATCAAAAGGGCAAATATGACCAACAGTTTATGTGTGTATTGAAGTCAGAGGTATCTGCTAAAATTCTTTTCTATGTTATTCTATATAGTGTACTACTTGTATCCTCAACTTCAGACGGAATCAATTTTGCAGGATAAAATGTGCAGAAATATTACAGAGAAGTTTGTTTTCTACAAAAAGGTGAACAAAAGAAGTTTGTTCAATCTAAAAAGTTGAAGTGTTTAATGAAATATGCAACCATAAGGAAAAAGATAAAATGCAACAGACACTTTCAGAACAAATGAGCAAACTGACTACAATTAATTTTCTCTTTTCCAACTAATTAATTTTCTCTTTGACATTAGAAGCCTTTTAATCTTCAGTAGAGTTGAGTTTTTGGAACACAGTAGTAATGGATTTACAGAACTTTAAAATTCCAAATGAAGATGTATCAAGTTAAAACCAGGATAAAGAAATGAGAACTGATTATCTAGGAAGTCCCTTTCAGTCCCTAAGTGTAAAGGAGGAATAGGAAACCATATTCTAGGGGAAAAATAAGGACATTTATTACAGAAGAATATAATAAAATTTAAACTGGAATACCTTGCAAAGACCCTATTTTAAAGAAAACAAGCATTTTATAGAAAAAATTTGCTAAATTTCTAGAAGAATTATAAAATTGTGGCCCTTCTAACTTCACAGTATTGTGTTTGATCAGCTACTGAGTCTGCACCCTCACAAGTCATGGTTGTCCAGTCGCATGTTATCATGCCATGTCACATTGCTTGCAGTCATGGGAATGCCAGATAATACCTGTGGTTATGTTTAAGAAATATTAATTGTATTATGAAGTCTCAGAACTGCCATTCTCTGAATTTCAAGTAATTGAGATTTTGCAATCAGATAAGGCAGATAGGGGAAAATACATATCCAAAATATTTTTTTCAAGGATCTCAAAGCCATCCCCTGTCATATAAAGGCCAAGTGGAGCACAAACCCACTCTCATATTGCAAGATTATATCCCAGAAACTCAGTAAAACATTTTTTCAATACAATATTTCCTTTGAGTCAGCCAACTATAAAATAAGATGCAAAGTAGATTACCTGGGGTCCTTAGAACAAAGTTTCCAGGCAGCTTTTGAGTGTTTGCTGAATGTTTCAGACTTCAAATGCTTGCACAACTTTATTTCTGATACCTTGCCACTGGCAAAAATCCTCCTTTTTTAGTTCTTTTGTCACTAGCTCTCTCTACATAATTTTCTACAGTTTGGGCTGGGTCAGAATTCATGCAAAGAATACTATGAAAAAACAGTATTACTTTTTTTTTTTTTTAACAAAGAATCTCCTCTTGCATCTTCTTTTTAAATTTTTTCTAGTTATGAAATTTGGTCTTGAATTTTTACATACTTTTTGCTATTTAAAGATGGAGCTAGCAGTTTTACCAAGTGTAGTTCCTGTTTTGAAGAGGAATTTTAGTAACCAGAGAGACTCAGAATGAAATAGAAATTAGCCTGCTTGATTGACTTGTAGAACTAGGAATTTTATATATTAGTTATTTTTTCTAGACTATCTTCATTTGTTTGTAAGATCTTAATCCTTTTCCAGTCCTGATGGTGTGTTTGTTCTCAAAATAATGTTTAAAAAATGCATTTTTATTGCCCATGTGTAGTTTTCTACTTATTTATGTAAAAATTATCTGCTTTGGTCTCCTTTTGAAAACCCTAATATATTTTTAAGGGAAAAAAGAAAACCTACAGCTGTGTACACTTCTGTAGGATCTAAATAGTTGTCTGTATCTCCAAATCCCATTGTGCCTCAGGGAAATCATATTCTTCCGTCACCACAGTAGTGCTTATTTAGAGTCTTGTATCTACATAAATTACAGCAGTGTAGCTTTTAGTTTGGACTGTACCTATTTTTGACATAGTATGAGCCAAAGGAAGCAATATCAACTTTCCTATTTTGAATATATGACAAATGAGATATTTTCTTGAATCTTTTTTAAGACATCCCATTTTAATTCTTGGTAAGTCCAACCAACACATCCTGAACTGTAACACATTTAAGTCTGTGCTTGTTTGATTACTAGATTAGTGATACTAAGAGGGTTAAAGTGATATCCTACAATTAATACCTATAGTTCCATAATTCCCATAATTTATTAAGCTGCCTAACTAATATGTCTCAATATGGAAACTTAAGGCTTCTCCTGTTTTTGTCTCAATGCCATAATCTTTTTGTTTCAGCCAAACCTCACCTGCTTTCTGTAACCTTCATGTTGTTTGAGCTGTAAACATACTCAGGGCCACTATCTAATACGATACTACTACCACTACCAGAGGGATTGATTTTTCATACAGTAAGTTTCATCCTTGGAATTTTCCTAGCCTTGGAATTTAATGAGTAGATCAACAGAGAAGAATGAATTATTTCTTTTCAGAAACATTAGTTTCAGTATTTTCTAAATACTCTTCTCTTTTCTTTTTGCCTGGTTCACAGATTGAACAAAACAATTTTACAGAATTTGGTTGCTTTGTCCCTTTTTTGACCCATGCTTTTATAAAACAACTGACCTCTCTTAACTATGAAGCCCAAATTTAAGTAATGGTGGCAATTGCTGCTGTGCTTGTGGGTATGTTGCCTGCAAGCTATGGCAGCTAACAAAAGTTTGCAGGATTTCATTGTACTGCAGTCAGACTGGTTGTCATTTAATTGTTTTTGCACTATTGGACTTGACACAAAATTGTTCTGTTTCCTCAGCTCAGAATGAGGTTATGGCCAGAAAAGGTTATGGCCAAAAAATTGGATCTGCTTCATTGTTTGTTTCATCAGCAAATAGATGGCCTGTAGTGGCAGGCAGCTAGTAAAGTTTTATGACATACAGTAAATTCTGCATATCCAGAGCAGGAACATTCACAGCATTTCTGTCTTACATACAATGCTTACAATAATGGCAGTTTCTTTTTTTTTAGCAGTGAATTTGATCTAAATATAATGTTCATAATACAGCCCCTCTGTATTAAATTTGCTTCACTAGTTTCATTCCCAGGTAAGTTCTACTCATCATGGGTGAGACCACACTCATGGAGCTGTCCAGTTTGTGCCACAGCAAGAGAGAAATGGAGCTGAAAAATGTGCAGTGAAAGCCCACTGCAATGTTGAAGGGACTGGAGAATCTCTCTCATGTGGAAAGGCTGAAATAGACAGGACACTTCAGCCAGGAGAAGAGTAGGCTCTGGACAGGGATCTTATCAAGGTACCTGAAGGGAGGAAGCAGAGAAATCAGGGCCAGACTCTTCAGTGGTGCCCTGTGACCAAAGGCATCAAAGGCAATGGACACAAATTGAGACACAGGATGTAGTCGGAACATCAGTTAATTGTGAGGATGCTCAAGTGGTTTCTCAGGTTTCTCAGAGAGGTTGGGGAAATATCCGTGCTTACACATGTTAAAATGATGACTGGATATGGTTTTGGCACCTGGTTGTAGGTGATGCTTGAGCAGGCTGTTGGACCAGACTGGTTCCAGAGGTCCCTGCCATGTTTGATCAGTCTGTGATTCTGTGCTCTGTTGCATAAACACATATTTCAACAGCAGAAAAAAAAAATGTGCATATTTTGGAGTAGCATGGAATAATTCTCTTTTGTCAGAGTTCTAGTTATTAGTCTAGGAAGTAGTCTAGTTGACTTTTCCTCTTTATTAACTGAGAACACTGCTGTAAATGTGCATGCAGAAAGAGAAATTATCAATATCTACACTTGGGCTGTTAAAAAAATTCCCTGACAGAAATGTGTAAAAAAGAAACTTGCTAATATCTTAGAGACAGGGCTACAAAAGAAGTCCAGTCAGTACTAAGTACAGCCCATATAGTTAACCTTTAAAAATAGATTATAAAATCAGTTTTTTATAAGATTTGAGTTCTAAATTAAATTGGCAGAGACTTGAGACTTTGGTCTATTAATAATAAATAATTAATATTTATCTATTTCTCTTTCCTGAATCTCACATTTTTCTAAAAAAATCGATGGTTTCAGTTTTGGAAAACCCATTATTTTGTAAGGGATGGGTCAATTGATATGACATTCTTTGTAATTCAAGTCATCAAGATTATATAGGTGTCACAGTCAAGGCGGTCATGACATTAAAGCAGAGACCACAAGCACTCTCGGTCTCAGTCTCAGTTGTCAACTGTTAGCAATCGTTTGCAACCGTTGGCAACCATTGGCAACCATTGGCAACACTTTATTAGTGAAAATGGCTGATCTTTTATACACCGTCCAGTTGTTTCCCATCCAGCTGCAGAATGCTCTTATCTTTCTTGTCTCGATCTCCTTGGTTCAGCTTCTTCTTCTTACTTCTCGCTCCTTTAGCTAACAGGCCTGCTGCTAGCCCCTTCCACAATTCCAACTTTTTTTTGTTTTTTGAACTGTAAATACAGCTGCTATGGATTTTTGCAGGGCCCTTTGCAAAAACCCAAGCAGAGAGGGGACACACAAAATCACAATCACAACCATCAACAAAATTCCCATTCTTAATACAATCGTTCCTGTCCTTCATCCATCTTTAAGTACTGATATATGGTCTTAGCCAGTGTCATCCACACGTTCTGCTTCAGCTGCAGAACCATCGATCCCGTCCTTTCCCGCATGCTCTAGGTAAGGTTTGACACAGCGAGCAGGAACCCATTGAGGACCATTATCTATCAAAACAAAAGCATACCCCCTCCCCCAGGTTATCAGTTCCACTGGACCAGACCATATACCAGTAATCAAATTCTTGACCCATACCTTAACATTTCTATGGAAATTTGGTTGCTTAGAATTCAGAGAAAAAAAATGTCAAAAGATTGGAGATAACTGTGAGTCAGGTAGGGGACGCAAGAAGTTTAACACATAAACAGCTTTATCTAATCTCACTTGAGATTTAAGAAGTCCGTGAGCTCATTCAATAATTGCTTGGCCCGTGGGGACATGTGGAATACCTGTTGAATGCTCAATGCCCCAGGCACAAAAGAATGCTTGCATTTTCTGTGAAGCATATGCTGGGCCGTTATCTGTTTTTACGTGACATGGAACACCTAAAATAGAAAAGGCATGATAAAAATGATGAATAGCATCTCAAGTTTTTTCTCCTGTGAATACTGAAGCAACCATTGCATGAGAAAAAGTATCAACTGTAACATGAACATACTTAAAGCGACCAAATTCTGGCATTTTTGTGACATCAGTTTGCCATTCTTCTAACGCAGGAAGACCTCTAGGGTTGGTACCATTATTCTGAGTGACGTGAGTCATATGACAGTCAAGACAAGAGAAAAGAATAGTTTTTCCAGGGACTGAATGATTCCTTAATGTGTCCTGTTTGCAATTGTTCTGTAACTAATTCTTGCAGGGCAGTAAGCTTTTCAGTAGTCGTGGCCACTGGCGAACCCAGACAGGCTTATCTGTCAACCATGTCAGGGGTACAACTGGACGTTCATTGCCCTGCAACACAGTGGCCCCCATTAAAAATCCGTAGTAATTTTGACACCCCATTGAGATAAACAATCTCGTCCCCACAAACTTTGAGGAGCATCAGCAACATATGGTCTGATGTTAGTTTGTTGGCCATGAGGATGTTTCACATTAATTACAATGGCTGACAGGCCACCTGTTGTAGCACCACCCATTCCCAGGAGTCCAAAACTTGCATGAGTGAGAGGCCACAATTGAGGCCAGCAAAGTCGCGAAAGTATTGTGACATCTGCTCCAGTGTCAATCAAACCTGTTACTGATATAGCTCCTGGATGACATCCACTGGCGGTGAGAGTGCATGTCTTTTCTGGACGGCTCTCTGTTACTTTCTCAGTCCAAAACACTTGAGGTACTCCTGTCGATCCAAAGCTTCCTATGCTGCGACTTCAGTCCACTGTATTTGGAACAGAACTCACAAAAGGTATAAGCTGAGCAATGCAAGTTCCTTTCTGAATAGTGACAGGAGGATCATCAATGGATACCATGGCATGAATCTGCCCTAAATAATCAGCATCAATAAGCCCTAGATGTGTAGTACTACTAAGTGTAGTACTTGAGCTCCCTATCAAAAATGCACTCAATCCCCGTCCTATCGGACCATAGGCATCAAGGGGTACCTTACATACTTCTTTTGTTAAAATGGTTACTGTGTCAGCTGTGGGTACATCAATCCCTGCGGACCCGCTTGTTGCCCCTGAGTATTGTTCGCAAATGGGTAGCTTTGCAGGGCTGGGAAGGCCCGCATTTGCTGTTGTGGTTGTTGGGGTATTTGTTTCCCCACGCACCCCCTCGCGCTCCTCTTTGGGTTTCCCGGCAATAGCTGACCATTTGCATGATATTTACTCCTGCATTGTTTCACATAGTGCCCAGATTTAGCACAACGGTTGCATACAACATCACTGCTTGCACTTGGCCTAAATGTTGTTTTCCGGACAGTACACTGTGACTTTACGTGCCCCTGTTGTCCACAATTATAACACTTCGCTGAAGGTCTTAGCACTGCAGCAAGAGCTGCCATTTTATGCTCAACTATACCAACTTTCGAGCAAGCAGTAACCATTTCAGACAAGGTGGGTTCCCCAGGCAAAGTGTCAATAATTTTTCTGCAATCTGGGTTTGCATTTTCTTTAGCCAATTGTACGCACAATTTGTCTCGCAAAGTTTCATCATCTACCTGTTTCTCAATAGCGGCAGCAAGTTTTTCTGCAAACTGCAAAAAATGGTTCTCTCGTCCCTTGTTCTATAGTGATATATTTCTGTTTTGGAGCTGCCATTTCCATTGTTTTAGTTAAGGCACTCATGCCAATTTGCTGAGCTTGTGCCAAAATTGAAGGATCCCACCTTGCCTGTAAATCTGGATTAGCAAAAGGCCCAGTGCCCAGCAGGGCATCAACACCCACAGCATGACGAGGGTCATGTTGAGGCAACTGCATATTTGTTAAAGCGGTGCGCTCAGCCACTCGCCTCCAAGTTTCTTGAAATACACCATATTGTACTGGCTGGAATAGAATTGTAGCAAGATGAGTGATGTCATAAGGTGCAAGCAAATCTGCATTAATCACACATATTAATTGCATTACCTCTGAGGAATTAATACCATACCGAGCTACTTTCGACTGGAGGTCTTGCACAACCCTCCAGGCAAAGACGTGATGACTGTCGTTCTGTCCTGTTCCAGGAGCTGCTTTGAAAACTGGAAAAGCCATAGGGTTATCACAAGCAACATTGGCAATGGCACTGTTCTCCTGAGGTACTCCTGGAGCACCTAACCTTTCTATGATGTCCCAATTCTTTTCTTCAACTGCTTTCCTCCTAACAAATTCCCAAAACTCCTGAGGGTGTCGAGGAAGCACAGTGACTTGGCATGGCGGCAAAGTCCATGGGGCAGTAAGGCTAGAGCTCTTAGGAGATGAAGGGACCAGAACTCCTTGCCCCAAGTCAGGTGTTACTGCGGGCGACTCATCACTTGATTCGCTGTTGCTGTCACTGTCAGGTAAAGGAGGATATGGCCTTGCAGGTTGTTCAAGCATCTCAGAGGGGAGCGGGGGGGCGGACGGCTGGACCAGAGAGGAGGGAAGTGGTGGGGGGCAGATGGCCGGATTTCTCTCTCTGCTAGAGACATTTCAGCTAACTGGCGTAGAGGTGTAGTATATACAGGCACTATTGTGAGCTGCTGCGCAGGTGTGAGATAAGGAGGCTTAGGGGTCTGATAAGAAGAGGCTAGGCAGGTTGTCCAGAAGTTTTGGCAGCTTTCCCAGAAGCCTTGGCAGCTTTCCCAGAAGCTTTGGCAGCTTTTCCCTCAGAGCCCCCTTCTACCTCAGAGGCCCTCCCGTCAGGTTCTGTTATCAGGCCTGACTCTTCGTCAGCATCTTGCTCCATTTCTCTCTCTATTTTCCATTCCTTTAAAGCCTCAAAGAGCGAGTTCCAAGTAACTGCTAGATCAACAACTGTTTTATCTCCCGCTCGAATGACTTGCCAAAGTCTGTCCCCGACCTTTTTCCATGCCTTAACACTAAATGCTGTGTCGGGATCAGTGCCAAAATTCTGTGATTTAGCCCACAGCACTATATTACGAAGTGCATAGTCTGGTATATTAATTCCCTTATTTCTTAACAAAACTTTCCATGTAGACAGAACATATTCTTCCTCTTTAGATAAATTTTGTCCCATTGTTACCAGTTGGTGGCTCACCTACTTCCAGGTGTCTTGATTTGAGAGAATCAGGTCCGGACCTCCCTGTGGCTTCCACCTGCCACTCTCAGCTGCACCAACGCCGCCTCCCCCACCACGTCCCAGTGGGTCACGGTTGCCAATTGCTAGGACCCCGTATGGGCCCCCACCAACTATGTTCTTATCACTTCGGGGATCACCAAAATGTCGCAGTCAAGGCGGTCATGACATTAAAGCAGAGACCACAAGCACTCTCGGTCTCAGTCTCAGTTGTCAACCGTTAGCAACCATTTGCAACCGTTGGCAACCACTGGCAACCATTGGCAACACTTTATTAGTGAAAATGGCTGATCTTTTATACACTGTCCAGTTGTTTCCCATCCAGCTGCAGAATGCTCTTATCTTTCTTGTCTCGATCTCCTTGGTTCAGCTTCTTCTTCTTACTTCTCGCTCCTTTAGCTAACAGGCCCGCTGCTAGCCCCTTCCACATATAGGGTGGTTGTAGCAAATCATAGCCACACATTGCTTGAAAACATCTTACTAGCAGATATTTCTGTCTAGATGCCAGGAGTATATCCAGATAAATATATAAATTCTGAATTTGTTGCTTTGATTTTCAGAATGTCAAATATTTCCAACTGTTCTAGCCTTTTACCGGAAAATTTTAACATTAAGTATAATAAAACTAAAATTACACAATTTTGCCCCATGATTTTATTGATGCAGCATAAACCTGCCTGGGTTTTTCAGGGATTTTCCCATTTTTCTGAATTTATAAAGCTTCTGTTTGTATAGGAGATTTTTAGTATGATTTCATTCACTTATCCTCCTGGCTAAAAATGTTTCCAGGTTTATTTTTATATGTGCTTAGTCATGATAATTGTATACGTGGTATATAAAAGGTGACCAGTAATATATATTACAAACTGAAAAATCTGTGCCAGAAAATTATTAATCTGGACAACACCATAAAATATCTCTATCACAAAAATCTATTAACAAATTAAGCCTTCAAATGTTTCCTTGATGGCCTAGATTGCAAGGCAATATGTATTCTATTTGCCATCTGTTAGAAGTGTGGCAGTTCTCTTCTGTTATTCAGGCAGTCTTCTTTATCTCTTCCACAAACCAACCCTCCCTCCAGGGAGATACCTGCTGTTACTGGGCTGTTGAGTGTCACTGCATGACTGATAAAAATTACATCATCCCATTGTGAGATGCTCTGCCCAGAAGGAGGAGCCAAGCCTGCCTAACTGGATATAATCCAAGTTTTTGGGACCCCAGAACAGCCTTTCCACTGGATTCCCAGAGGAACAGCTGCCTTTTTCCACTGAATCTTCAGAGGAAGACTACACCCTTCTACAGGATCACTGCTCCAATCAAACCATATCTGCCGCTCCAGGAGGACTGCAGCCATCATTCCAATTGGACTGCCACCAACATCCTGACAACAGGGTGTCAGGTTGTATTCTGACTCTGTCAGTGGTTTTTCTTTTGTATTATTGCATGTATTTTAGGCTTTTATTTTCCTTTTCCTAATAAATTGTATTCCTGATTTGGAGTCTCTCACTGGTTTTGCTTTCAAACCAGAACATTTGAACAGAAAAATACTCTTTTTTACAGAAAATTTAAGCTTTGCACGCATTAATTACTTTTTTTTATTTCTTTTAAACAAGAAAACAACAAAATACTGAAAATAACATTAAAAAGCAAATGTATAAATTAAAAGCTCTAAATGGAAAGAAAAAAAATAGAGAACTTGACAACTCAAAGTCAATTGAAAAACCGCACTGGAGTTCAAATAATTTTAGCTAAAAATTAAACAATTAACCTACTCAGCAGCCCACTGAATACCACGTTCAGCAAGTAGATATAATTCATGGAGTATATCAAACAAATGTAAGTGAAGAAAAACCTCAAACCCTTTGTATGTTAGCTCTTAACAAAGGCAGTAGCCAAATTATGAAGTTAAATAATGAGAAGACTTTTTTATTTTTTGCAAAAATGCTCAAGTGATTATTTGACTGGAAAAGAGTGTTGTTCTTCATTCAATGGTTTATTTTCAAGTACCACTTTAGAGGTCCATAGCACAATAATTAAAATTGCAATTAATTTATACATAAAATTATATGATAGGTGTTGGTCACAATAAACCATAATAATACATTTCTATTTCTTTATTTTTGATTGAGAGATTGTATATACCACATTTAAAATTTGCTTCATATACAGTCTAATTTTGTACTAGATTTTTTTTTTACTTTTATAGTGACTAATGCAATGGAATAACAAGATTTCTGTTTCAGATCATACAAGTAAAGTATCTGGGTCAGAGCTACCTAATTTGCTGAAGATTACGTGATTAGGAAGCTGAAGCTCTGAGAAAACAGAAATAAGCTAAACTGATGGTCTTCTATGAAATAAATTATATTTACATTTTTGTATAATGTATAGTTAATAAAGTAGGTGATGTTAAAGTACCTTGCAAAAAGAAAAGGCTGTATTCAACACAAGATTAAATACCAAAACCTTACAGTCAATCCATTTAACAGCCTCAAGAGTGACAAAAGAGCTATAGGGTGAAAAAGGATTAGAGGATTTCCCACTAAATGCAACAGGAGAGGGCATAACATACCCACCAGAAGGTTCAGGAGACATGGCACTAACAGAAAGGCATGGGAAGATTTTGACAGATCTACAGGCCCATCTTACTATCACCAGGTTATGGGATCCAAGTTGGAATAGCTTCCTTGAATTTTGAATAGTTTGTTAAGCTCATATTTCTAGGGGAAACACACTTAGACCTCTAATCAAGGAATTATTGATAGTCCAATGGCGATGCTTTTAACATTTCGAGTCTAAGTTGTGTATAGCTAAAATGACATGCAGAAGCCTCTTGTGTTTCCCAACATGGCTTGAGGCTTCAGTTTGGGTGATGGGAGAGAGGTTGCTATCATCTTTTCACTTATGTAACTTGGAAAAGGACATTGTAAAGGTAGGCAGGAGAACAGCCCATGAATCTTCTGCTACTAGTCGTCATCTCTCAATAGCTAAGGATCAGCTGAAGAGTGGCTTAGTCAAATTTCTCCATAAACACCCTGAATTCTCCAAGTAGCAATTTCAGCACTGACACACTGAGACTGTGAAATTTCAGGAGACCTGAGGGGGCAAAAATCACCTCCAGCCTCCCAGAGAGTTGTGAAGTAATCAATGACTGTAGAGGGATAGAACATAAGTAAATAAAGATAGTATCAAAAATAATCTTACCTCCCTAAAGAGTTGCAGCTGAGCCAATTATTAAGGATTAGGAGCAGGCCTGATGTTAACAGGCCGCAGCTGTAGCTAATAAGAAAAGTGTTATAAAAGAGTAGATTGGTTGGTTGAGGGGAACTGGAGTTGGTTGGCTGCTGTGAGGACAATGCTTAGAGTCAATGCTTAGAGGAGATGCCTACAAGGAATATCAAGGAGGTATGAAGCTCTAGCAGTATGGAAATCTTGCAGTGTAATGGCAATAGAACTCTTGCACTATAATGACAACAAATGACTGTGTAAGGAGTAGCATTTTTTTTGAGACATCAGGTAGTATAACCCCTAATCTGAGGTCAAGGAATGAAAAGGGCCAGTGAGTGGGCCGGGGAGTAGGAGCTAAGAGGAAACTCCAGAAGCACAGCCAGGAAGGCAGGGCAGGGGCCTCTCCCCTGTTCTCCCCTGAAGCTCCAGGCTGCAGGCAGGAAGGCAAAGGTGTGGGTGCAGATCCCATGTGAGGTTTTCGAAGCCTCAGACTCAAAGTGTCTTAGAGTGTGTCACGAGAGGAAAATCAAAATCTCAGGAATAATTGTGGGTAATATGAAAGTGAGAGAGCATCCATCGTGTTTTCCACTTGGCAATCAGAAGCACAGGGTGGACATTTGCAACCTGTCATAAGAAAAAGGATATTGAAGGTTATAAAAAAAGGTGTTACAGAGGGCAAACGAGTGAGCAGTAGTTGAGTTTTGGAGGCAGTACAGCTCCATCACTGTTAGACCTGTGAGCATGATGAAAGTATGTTCATGACTGGTTTTGTCAAGCAGCAGCACTTGCTGCTGTGCAGTTTCTGGGGCGCCAGGCACTGAGAGCATCAACACCACAGGTAAGGAGACCTGAGCATGATGCAGCTCCCAGGGGAAGCAGAGACAGCCCCTGGGTTGTAAGGTATGTGTGTATTCTATTTGCCATCTGTTAGAGGTGAGGCAGTTCACTTCTGTTAATTGAGCAATTTTCTTTATCTCTTCCAAAACCAATCATCCCTCTGGGGAGATATCTTCTGTTAATGGTCCATTGAGTCTCACTGCATAACTGATAAAATTACATTGTCCCATTGTGAGATGCTCCACCCAGAAGCAGAAGCCAAGCATTCCTACCTGGATATAGTCTGAGATTTAGAACAACAGACGCAGCCTTTTCCCACTGGATTCCCAGAGGAGAAGCTTGCTTCTCTGTTGGATGTTCAGAGGAAGACCAGGCCCACCTACACTACCACTTGGCCTTCAGAGGAAGACTACACCCTTCTACAGGATCACTGCTTCAACAGAACACCCTCTGTCACTCCAGGAAGACTGCAGCCAACATTTAATTGGACAGTTAGCAACACCCTGACCAACAGGGTGTCAGGTCGTATTCTGACTCTGAGAGTGGTTTGTTTTCTGAGTTGTTTGGGTTTTTTTGTACTACTGTGTTTATGCTTTTTAATTTTCCTAGTAAAGAACTGTTATTCCTACATCTTTTCCTGTATCAGTTCCCATATCTTTGCCTGAGAGCCCCTTAATTTCAAAATTATAATAATTCAGAGGGAGGAGGTTTGCATCTTCCATTTCAAGGCAGGAGCCTAGACACTAGGGTAGCACAGCTGCACCATCAGAGCTTGTGCAAGCACATCCATGGAAACCTGAAGAAGAGATAAATGGGAGTAAGGAGTCCAGAGCACTGGACATCCTTGTTGACCTGGTTAAAGAACTCATATTATGAATATTTGTTCTAATTTTCTTGAACTACTTCACTTCAAATAGCACCAGCTGTGCATCTTTCCCATCTTTAATTGCTATCACGTGTCTTTCTTCTTTTGTTTCTCACCCTTGTTTAGATGGTAATGGCAGCTAGGGACATACACATTTTTTTTGTTGTGTCAGTATCCTATTATTTTACTTCCAAAAAGAATGTAGTAGTAGTCTTATTTGAACCTTAGATAGTCTTTTTCTTGTTCCAGGCACGCAGCCCACATCTCTGAAGATGCAGAAGCCTTAAGTAGTTCTTAAAATTCATTCTGACTTTAGAAATTTTTCAAATTACTAGATTACAACCAAGAAGAAAGTGTACAATTTTTTGTACTTAAAATATATTCTCTTTGGAAGAATGTTAGTCATCTGAGAAAAATTTTGAGAAGGAATTGAACAGATTGGATAGCATTCTAAATGAAGACCAGCAAGTAATCACTTGTGTGAGTAGGAACACTACAACGTGTATTCACTGTCAAGAGTGTATGAACTCTCAATAACTGCAATATTCTGCCATCAATATAGATTTAAATGCTAAGGAAATATTTTTAGAAGATGTAAAGGGTCACTACATGCTGAAACTGATAAAAGACCCATGTGCCTCTAGTAGTAGATGATGAATGAATTCTAAATGGAAACATAAACATAAAAGTTGGTAGTTTTCAGGATTTAAGTTTAAGCCAAGTAAAATACAATAAAATATAATGTAATATAATAGAAAAAATGTAAGTATAAACTATGGAAAAATAGGAAGTAATATGAAATTATTAAAATTAACATAGAATTAAGTACATTAAATAGACTCCTGTTTGTGTGAAATTAAACAAAAAACGGATTCTGGATATTTTTTGAAACGTATTATGACATTTAATTTTCAGAGGCAACATTACATTAAAATGTGTTACATAGGAAATATTTTAAAATTCAATTCATAAATACAGTCTGCCCATTTTGTAAGTTATGTGGCAATATGTAAATTATAATCTTACTCGTTTAATTGTTTAAGCCATAATCTTTAAGCTAAATCTCCAACAATAAAACCACCAATGCAGTGAATGTTTGACATGTTTGTGAGAAAACATGAATTAAATAATTGGCATTTGAGGAAAAGAAACAATTACCTACTCAGTCATCCCATGGGTTTAATACTAACATCTGATCTGAGTAAAATTTAAAGGCAGTGGGTTGCATTATCCCTATGCCAAAATCATTCCACAAGGACTCAGGCTCTCTTTCAAACCAGATAAAGCATTCAAAATGCTGGCCTCAACCTTCAGAAATAATCTGATCTGTTGAGTCTGTGAGACATACTCTGCTGTAAATATGTGGAGAGGATGAAGAAGCAGGCAGGAGAACAAAACCCCCAGCTATTTTAAAGGAAGAAATTATTCATATCCTTCTCATATATTTGTACTACTCTGAACTTTCTTAATTCATCCCTTATGTTGAAGGCTGGGCCAGCCACCTTTATCTGTTAAATACTTTAATGTCTTAAAATATGTGTTATTGACATAATTCACATGACATTTTTCTGCGTAGTATTTCAAATTGTCTTTAATTCACTTTTACTTTATTTCTTACATAAAATTTATAAAATCATTTTCATTTCAAATCTACATATCCATAAACTTGGAGTCCATGTTGCAAATATAAACTTCAAATGTTGTAGCAATAAGATTTTATCTTCCATTAATAAATACCTCAATACAATGTGACATCTATAAAATATTTGTAAGTGTGCAAAAGCAATCTGCTGTTTTTCCATAGTCTCCTTTTTGTTCAAAAAATAAATTCATATTAATCTTAAAGAATAATACTTCAAAAAATATTACTTAGTAGAATGTCTTAACCTGCCAAAGCAATACAACCATTGTATGTCTGACTTTTTGAGATAGAAGAGTTGATAAAAATAGTGTGAATCACATCAAATGAAAAAAACCTAAAGAAACAGAGTGATTCTGTAAGATAGAAGTGGCTGCTTAAGGTTTCAAATGTACGAAGTTGAATGACAGTTCACTTGGCCTTATACTTGGAAGTTCCAGGAGAGGGCTCTAAATCGGACTACCGAGAAAAACAAAACAAGAGTTTATTGTCATTTCTATATTCTGTGTGATAGTATGAATGCACATTTTGAAGTAACTTGTTGATTTCAGTAGTATTTTGTTTAGCATTGTTGTTTACAAACATTGGTTCACTCTGGAAATACCTAACTTGCTGCTACTTCAATGGTCTTCATCTGCTTGGAAGCCAGTACTTGATTAGCCAGTTTAAGAAGAGTTAGACCTCAACATGTTTCTCAATAATGTATTTAGGAAAATGTTTATTTATTTCATAAAACAAGTACCTTAGAACCAATGTTTCTCTTTTTCCAATTTTGTTTATTTGGGAGCATTTTTTCAAACAAAACAAAACTGAAAGCATGTGTTTGCCTTACAAAAGAAAGAAAGGTGTTCAGTGAATAAGATGCCTTTCAGTAATCTATTAGAGCGTGATGTCTAGCTTTTAAAGGCCTAAGAACACCTAATGGCTAAAGGTGAATGGTGCATTCCATTAGAGCAGTGGTTATGAGCCCATGATTTCATGATAATTTGAAAGCACAGGTGTCAGGTCTCATCTGTGCTATGAGTCAATAGGGCTTAGGTCAATATCCGTGTTTCAGCCAACTGGAAAACAACTGCCCTGTTATATCAGCAGTGGTTTGTTAAGAACTTACCTGTGACCTAGAAATCTGAGTGATATGGTCAACAGGAGAAACCAGCTTTTTTTTAGTGCATGTCTCTAAAGACAATTTCACTACAGCTTCAAAAAGTTTGCCACAGCAAGAAGAGATAGCAACAATGGGTAAGTTGTCTAGTACATGCCAGTGACAGCAGTCTGGGAGATTCTGTTCTAATGCACACACTGAGGAAAGGTTTGGCCATGTTGCTGTATCATGTCACTATGGGAAGACAGTTTGGTTGTTTGCATATTAATGTGCATATTAAATCCAAAATCTGTTTAAAAAATTTTAGATTGCTGTTAACGGTATTAGAACATACCTTTCATCATAGATTAAAAAAGAAAAAGTAATGTAACAAACAACGTGAGAAAATGAGAAAATTTATCTGTGGCCATATAACTGAAGAGGGAACTGCATATTGCGTTCTCATGAAATCACAATCAAAGACTGGTTAAAAGTAGAAGGGACTTTAAAGATCATCTAGTTCCAACCCCCTTGCTCTGGGCAGGGACATATTTCACTAGACCAGGTTGCTCAGAGCTCCATCCAATCTGGCCTTGAACACTTCCAGGGCCTGGGCATGCGCACCTTCTCTGGGCAACCTGTGCCAAGGCCTCATCACCCTCACAATAAAAAAATTTTCCCTAGTAACTGATCTAAACTGATTCTATTTTAAAGCTGTTTCTGTAAGCCATTCCCCCTTGTCCTACCACTACAAACACCAGTAAAAAGTCCATTTCTATCTTTCTTGTGGCCTCCCTTCAGGCGCTGAAGGCTTCAGTTAGGTCACCCAGAAGCCCTCTCTCCTCCAGGCTGAACAATCCCACTTGTCCTAGTCTTCCCTCACGGGAGAGGGACCTATCCCTCTGATCACCTTGGTGCCTCCTCTGGCCTCTCTCCAACAGCTCCATGTCCTTCCTGTGGCAGGACCCCGGGGCTGGAGGCAGCTCTGCAGGTGGGGTCTCACCAGAGTGGGGCAGAGGGGCAGAATCCCCTCTCTGCCCTGCTGCCCACAGGGCTTTAGATGTAGCCAATACTTTTATCAGGACATAAAGAAATGAAATTTTTCTATCTCAGTTTTTAAAGCAATCTGGCCAGTGGCTAGAAGTTCCAATAATAGCCTGCTTCAGGAAGCATTGCTACTCATCTTTGGAACATCAGGGTCGCTGTACATAGTGATAATCTGTTTTATGGTAATTTTTTAATAACTATGTTTCATAATTGGTGTCTACAATGAAATAATATCTTTTTCTGCTCCAATACCTTAATGCTAAAAGTTCAGAGTTATTCGTTAATTATTTGGGATTGGGGTTTGAAGTTTTTTTGTGATAGATCCGAATGATATTTCCACTGGCTACAAGAATATAAGAATACCACTTTAAAATGTATTATTTCTGGAATTTGAAATCAGTAGTGTGAAACCTCTCGCGTAACAGAATGCCTTCAAAATTGCTATATTCATCTTGTTCAAATGAAACTAGTATGTCCTCATTGTCAGCTGCATTTTGGGAGAGCACAGAGGAACTCTTTCACAAGAAACACATAGGAATTCCTTGACAAGAAAGTGTTGTTCTTCTGATCTGTCTTTCTAGCATTATCTCTTTCTGTTAATGTTTTAGTCAGAAGGCTAAATGTGCCTCTATGACAGAAATCATGCTGCAGGAAAAGCAGACATCCACTGCTGGTGATACTTCTTGATGTGGATGACCTGATTTGCTGCTGCAAACACAAACAAGCTGTAGGACTCGGAGTCACCTCTGCTGCTGTTTATTTTACAATTATTTATACATATTAAACTAGCCCATTTGTTTGCCCAGGGTTGGGCTATTACCATGAATAAACTATTGCACTGTCTCTTTGGACACTGCACAAATATTTAAAAGCCAGTTTTGTGCTCGTTAACAGGTATGGAAAAGGAGAGACCAGTTCTTTAGCTGTCACTGCATGGTGTTTTAAGAGCTTCAACCAGTCATACATCAGCCAGGGTCTCATTGGGCAAGTCCATTAACTCCTCTTTTCTTCTAGTGCCTGCTATCTCTCATTTCTTCTTCCAGAGCTTAGCAGAATCTTTATCTGTGAAAATGCAGTAAAACAACTTTTCTTTAAGAGCTGATAAAAGTGTAAATGCAGGAAAAGACATGTTAATCAGTACACTGTCCATGACTACTTTATCAAAGCAAAGTTCTCAAAGGGCAGGCTGGTTGCAGTTTTTGCTGCCGAGAAGGAAACTGAGATGTAAAGCATAACAACTATTTAATGAGCACCAAATCCTCTCATCGGCAGCAGACATGGCATCATGACCCACACCTCTCTACTGGCCTGACCCTTCGAGGCTTCTCATCTCTGCTCTGCCCTAACTCTATCCTATTCTAATTTTTGCATCAGAAAAGTTTTGAGGACAATTGCATCAACCCTTACTAACACTTACAGAAATATTGATTTTATTCCTTTTGTTGGATTCTCTTTTTAATTGTGTACAAGCCATAAAATCATTAAAATATGGTAGAAAACATTAGGTTTTTACTTGAACAGAATTTTTTTTTCACCAGTACTAAAAACCAGTTCATTACACATTTCTGCAAAGTCTTCAACAGTGTTTTTTGAATGCTATTCTTGCCTCTGTCTTTGGATTTCCCAAATTATGCATAAATTATGCATAGTGCTTCATTATTTTCTTCCTTCATAGCAGTATTGGGTCAGCTAAGTATTTTAGCCACAATAATTTTCTCCTCTCAACATTCCATGTTCTGCTTTCAGAAATCTCTTCAGTTTTCTCTTGGCTTGAAAGTGGAGGTGAGACTGAGTAGTTTTTTTCCAAATTAGTCAGTGCAATTTCACAAGAGTTCTTTGGGCAACCAACAGAAGTGGGGAATGTAAATAAAAAAAAAAGACCAATACCACTGCTTGAAACTTTGTTTTAGAAGTATGTTATTATGTTTGAGATCAGTTTAAAAAACCATGAAGATTCAAGGCAATAAACCATAGTAAAGTAAACCAATGGAATATATCAGTATCACTATCTTAATTTATGGTAATCTTGAAGACGGCAAATGGCATCTTCAAGACAGATAATAAGCTGACTGAAGGTCAAAATAGGTGTATAGTTAGTGTAGTGCAGGTGTATAATTTACATATTTAATGTATTATTTTAGGATAAACTACAATTTCTGGACTATTGCTATGTCATGTGTTAAATACTCTGAGTTCAAAAAACATAGTGAAACTTTGTACTACCAAGAATTCATCATTAGCAAAGATAAGGCTTTAAATATACACACAAAGAAGTCAGAATTTGGCTAAGTTTCTGAAATAATTTCTCTTTTGGATCCTAAATTAAATCAATTAGAACTCACTGTCAGATCCAGTGTGCTTCAAGCATTATGTTTACCTAGCAGAACTGAAAGATTACCCACTGAAATAATATCTTTGGAGAAGACTCCTATTCAACTTTATAGTTCCCAGGACAGGCATTATAATGAGACCAGCAATAGTTTTCTCCTCAGTACCCAGGTAATGTATTTATTAAAAGGCTCCATAGCAAATTAAACTTGTAGAAAGTCTGCTCTGCGGCCACAGGAGCTGGGCAAATGCCAGCTAGCCGCTCCCGGTGTGTGGCCAGAGGGGGCCACAAGATCTGCCACTCCCAGGTTCTCCTCGGAAACCCCTGGGTAATGGTGCCATCTGCGGTGTGGGTGGCGCAGGCGAGAGCGTAGCTACGAAGTCCCGAGACGAAGGAAGGAGAGAGCGGACACTTATGTAGATGCCAAGAAACTTCATTTCCCAGGCGGGACCAGGGACGGGCGTCAGAGGGGAAGGCCTTGGGGAGGCACTGATAGAGGGAGAGGGCGTGATAGGAGGAGACATAAGGTAACCAAGAAACGAAGATCAGGGGAGGAGTGTGAGACACAGCTGGACCAATGAAGATCACATAGGGGACGGAAGAGGCTTTGGAGGCAAATCATACATTGAGTTGGGGATGATTGACACAGAAAATTCTCAAAATAAAGGCCCGTGGTTACAATGATAGACAGGGGAAGTGGGCATCAGGAGGGAGGAAAGAAACTTATAAGGACATGAAAGGGAGGATCAAGGGATCAGTCATCTTGAGGGACAAGCCCTTGGCAGGAAAACAAGGGGTAAACAACTTAGGGAGAAACCATTGTGAGGGGACTACATGGGGGGAGCAGAGGACAAACCATATCTTAAACTTATAAAAGGGGTAACTAACTTTACAAGTGAACTCATATAAATACTTTTAAAACATACGACACCACACTCCATGGCAAATTAAACTTGTATAAAGTTTTGTTTAGATGTTTGATAAAAAATACTGAGTAAAACAAATATTTTACATTTTCTATTGGCGTTATTTCATTTGATATTTTGCATCCATTGTTTCAATTGGCAGGTGTTACTTTGCTATTAACATATATTTTGCAAACATATAGACATCTGATTTCACGTGGCCTAGTGGCAAGGGAAACTTTACTTTTTTATGTTGGCATTTTCTTTGATGGAAATTAATTTTGTCTGTAGAATGATGTCTATTCACAAACAGAATTTCTATACTCAATCATTTCAGTAAAAATTCAGGAAAAAATATGAAAATGGAGAACACAAATACTAGATGTAATAAATAGGTATGATTCGTGCTGATTCGTGCCGATTCCCTATTTTATTGGGAATAATAAAATAGTTAAAAGTTGTAATGCCAAAGAAGAGAGGGAGAGGAGGGGCTCCACCCCCCCCTCCCCGTCCCAGCAGATGTTCACAAGGAGGAAAGAAGCTGAGGATACAGTTGCTAAAAATGAACAGAAAGGAAGCAAAACCTGGTTGGGTCCCAGAAAATGCTAATTATAAGGGATTTATTGCCTTGATATGTAGATATAGTGATATGTTAGTCTTAGCTTACATTGTATTGGCTTGATATGCATCTGTAACCTAAAGATGAATTAAAACACAAAGAAGAAGACTACAGAGCCTTCATCAGTGATGACCCCCAAAGACTTGTGTGACCACCAAACCGAGTGGTGGCGCATGCGTGGTAAAGGTAGTAATGAAGGCGGAGATAGAGATATGGCGAACCGAAAATGGGAGGAGATGGCATTTACACATAGCATAAAGGAGGGGAATCTTCCCTTGGCAACCTGGTACGTGATGTGGCAAGAGTCCAAGAGCCCTGCACTCCGTACCCCGCAGTTATCTTTTGCTTATGTGCTATTATTGGAACCACATTATCCCTTATTTTAATCAGATTATATTGTATGCAATTTTACGTTTTTTTACTTTAACTAGTCAATTGAAATTGCTACTACTTTTAATATTGTTTGGTTATTTTTATGATGAGATAATTGGGCAAACATAACACTAGATGTTATAAAAGTTTTCCAAATTTCTGGAGTCTTTCACCTAGCTGTTATGTTTTCTTATCAATCTTCCAGCAAAATAAGATATTAATGTTTTAATTAAGCAACAACTCATTGAGGAGCCTTTACTACCAATGTAAATTGCTTCTGGTTGCTGGCAGGATTAGAAAAGAAGTTACTTAAGTCACTGGAAGACAAGTTAGTTTTTGGATAAAAGGGATGTATTGCTAAATTGCTTGCACTATAAACAGTATTTCAGTCCAGAACTAGACAACCATATTCTTGCACTTAATTTTTTACTTCAGCATCAACCTCCTGTACGTCTGCATTACATGGGCAAAACCAAATTCCATATCTTTTCTACAAAATCCTCTCTCTGCTCCCATTCCAAGTTATGCTATTATTCTCACTTTCATTTGAAACTGTGAGGAGAGTCTCATTTATTCATCTTCTATCCTTATGTTCATGTCTATTGACTGTGGTCAAAAGGAACTGTTGTTAACATGATAATCTTGTGGTCTGTCAGATTGCCATCTTTATTTGAACAGCTACACTTAATTCTTCTTCTCTTCCCAATCAAATGGAAAAAAACATTATTTTTTTTTAAATAATTAATATTTTTAATTAGATAAATAGTGTATATTCCTTCTGTCTTAAGGAAAGTAGGCCATTAGTAAATTTTTCAATCAGTATGTGAAAGTTCTAAAGCAATGCCTATGCATTTTTCTCAGTCCTCACATAACTAAGTGGTAGAATTTGGTAACAGAGTAAAAGTAAAAAAAAAAAAAAAGGCTTGAATAGTCTGCTTAAAGAGATACAGAGAATTCTGCTTGTGTTCCATACATTTAGATTTGAGATCTCAGAAGATTGCAAATATACCTTGAATATTTGTGAGCTAATAAGAATGTACCAAATAAAACACAGTGTAAATACCAAGTTTATATTTACAATATTCTTTCTTGGAAACAGCAAATTCTGAGTTGCTAAAAATACTGATTTTTGAAAAAAGGAATGTCAATTGTCAACTTGTATTTCAGTATTTTAGAACTGAAGAGCAAAATACAGGATGCCATATATTTACTTATACATTCATGTTAATTCTGTTCTTCCTTTTATGTGAATTAACACCTGCAAATAGAAACAGAAGAAGAGATCTCACTAGAAAGTACCAAAACCAGAGTCATTTTGAAAAGAATAGTAAGGTGAATATTTCACAATATACACCTTGCAGTATTTTAACAGAAGCTAACCTAATATTTATAACTCCCCAAAAAATTAAATATTTTCATTTTTACAGTTAAATAACATATTTTCAAGATTTAAGATAAACTTAGAGAGAATAGTGAATCATTAAGTACAAAATGATGGCACGTTACTGAAGCAGCTATGAAGATCTGTTCTTAGAGACAGTAACTCAATAACTGAAAGACTAAGAATCACTCATTCCTTTGGAATATGACTACGCTATAAAGAGACAGACATTAATGCTAGGAATAAATTCTAAGTAATAAATTTAGAAAATGCAAATATAATCTTGGCAAGGTCTGTGTATATTGAGTTTGACCTTCTGCAGAGTTCAGGAAGTGATTGTCTGTCAACATGAGCATATGGAAGGGTGGTATCACAAGCAGCAGAACTACCTTTCTTTCCCTAGACATCTTTCCCACCTGTCTATCTACTTGAAATCTCCCACTTTATTCATTTGATGGCAATGTGATGAAGTCAGGCTAGAGATCTTTCGCTACACATTTACTCTAGTTTCCTTGCCTGGGTGTCTTGATCTGTGTGTGGAGGAAAGGTCTCGTATCACACTCATTTACAGCTATTTGTGGGCTATTTAGTAGTCATCGTGAGATGTTAGTGCCCTACATAATCCTGGAAGAATATGAACCTTTTCCAAGAGCACTGACAAAGAGTATTTGTAGGCAGTTATACCTTCAGTATCCCACAAGGCTCTGCAGCGATGGTGTATTTGGCCTTCTAGAGCAGAGAAGGTCAGAGTCCGGCTAGCTGAGGTTAAGGCCAACACCTAGCTGCATAGTCTGCCAGCGCCCCTCAGCGTTGTAAGGCCTCAGGCTGTGTTGGTTGCAGAGTGAATCGCTGCTAAACGACGAGAACGAAGGAGCTGGACACTCGCTGGGGGCGAACTTGGTTTACTGGAAAGCCCACGATGTATCAGCGAATGGCCCAGAACAAAGGGTGCTTCAGGGTTATAAAGGGAAGGAGTGGTCCCAGGAGGGGTTTACAGAAGACCAATAGGGGGAGAAGAGGGGATGAGCTTAACACAAATGACATAGTGGAGAACCCAATAGGTACCAGGTATGGAAGGGGTCCCGGGACCACAGCCAACCACAACCCCCAAAGAGGAGAAGCTTCTGGAATACTAGGTGGAGTGGGGGGTGATTGACTTGGCCCAGGGAGGAGAAAAAGCATACATGTAAGGGAAAAAGGGGAGGACAAATTATAACCTAAAAGATTGACAATAAAACTGGCAGGGCTGTGGCGGGAAAACTGAGGAGGGCAGAACCATTTTACACAAAATGGGGGAGAGCAGATACATAAAATGGGGGAGGAATTAAATGGACTTAACGAACACACTACAACAAGGCTCCATCTTATCTTATTATAACATTCTTATTATAACATTAATTTGTAAAGGCCATTTGGGCAGATATTTTGATACTCTTGGGTGACAGTGTTCAACTCTACATCATTATGTATCAGCTCTTTCCCCTTAGCATTTTGTAGCAAAGACTAGTGTTTGAAGACCTTATGCATGCAGGTAGTGAATAAGTATTGTAGCAGCAAGCCCCTGTACGGGGAATAATGAGCATTGACTCCATGATTGCAGAAGGCTGATCAATTGCTCTATTACTATACACTCCTATTAAGAAAAACCCATCGCCCTTGCCAGATAGTCCGATACACACTTGGTCAATGAATCCAAATCACCATCACCAGAGTTCAATTAAGAAACTGCCCTTTGGTAAACAATCTCCATAACACATTCCACATGTGCACCACAAGAGGGTCAGCAAGTGGAATAAGAATTGTTTCTCATTTTCTTTGAGCTTTGTCACAGCTTCCCTGGAAAATCCTGGGAGAGAATTATGTATATGTCTCTCTCTGTTCAGAGGATATGTGATTACCAAAAGTAAGTGAGTTGAATCATAGCAAAAGTGGCATCCTCTTTACTGAGGAAGAATACACAGATGTTATTTTTCATGTTTGTTTATGACTCTTGTCACATAGGAAAACTATTTGCAGGTTGCTGTTGCAGACAGGAAAATATGGTGGGAAAAGATGCTTTTTTCCTTACTTTAGGGGAAAAATTGTTGAAGTTGTCAATGTCATCAATATCTAAGTTAAAAATTAAATGATACATGCAATTATATCATACATCCAATGATACAATTCAGATGATACATGCAAAATTTGAACTATGTTATTAAAAGCAGTTATCTTCTTTTAGCATATGATTGTTCAGATCTGTTGTTCTGGACTCATCATTAGAACAGAGTTAATTACAACCAATGCTTTGGCCATTTTTAAATAGTGAAGAGTAACAAGGATTTATCTTTTTTCTATTCTGCACTCCCCTCACTCAGTGAGCAGGCTGGTAATGGGCAAGAGACTGGGAGGGGACACAGCCAGGACAGCTGATGCCAGCTGGCCAAAAGGATATTTAATACCTCATTAATGTCAGGTGTCACTGTTGAATAAAAAAATACACAGACTCACCAGAAGGCTGACTGGCATAATGCACCATTTATTTTGGACTGCTCCTTTTGACATGTTGTTCCCACTCCAGGTGGACTTGATTGGTCATTCAGTTAATACATTTCAACTGATTGGCTAATTAACAAGACACCCTTTTTATGAACACTCTGAGAAGAACAAGCAAACAGAGAACAGGAAAACAACATCTGCCAGGTTGTTTATAATAATAAGCTATCATTGTTTGTCTTTTAGTCGTCAAAGTATCCCAGGCCAATTCTGGGAAAACTTACCTAGTTTTCTCACTCTCTGACCCGGCTGTCACATCCACAGTCAGGCTCAGCAAAGAACACTGGAGTCAGAAGAAAGAAGGGGATGCTTTTGGTTTCTGGGGTGTCCATCACTCAAAGAGTGGCAATGAGCATTAGTCTGCTTGTGGGAGGTGGTGAGGGATTGCTATTCTGTCACATCTGTTTTATCTTTATCTTCCCTTCACCTGTTAAGTAATTTTTATCTTGATCCATCAAGTTTTCTTGCTTTTCTCGTCCCTTACTGCTGTCGGCAGTTTATATACAACCACAAACAGAGACAAGACACCCAAAATCAGTGCTGTGAGCTGTTTATTTCAAACATCAGTCTCAGTACATTGTTAGACAATAGAGACAAAAGATGGGAACAGCTCGCTGATTCAAATGGAATGCTAAGGAAACGTAACGTTACAGCATAGGATAAAGCCATCTCAGTCCAAGTTTCAGCTAATCACACATAGAGCAACAACATATTACAATAATTCTATCCAATCATACGAAACACATGTAACTGTAGTTAACACAATAGAGACTTATTCTCTAACACAATGGCTCGTTTATGAGAGACAAAGCACAGAGACTCATTCATATTAACCTTCTAAAGATATACATTAAATAAACTTGTTGTAACCAAAAAGGGCAAATCACAGAGGCTATTGTTCTATTTCTCACATCTGGGCTACAGCTTAGAAAATTTTCTGCTGCATTAACAATCTTCACAAATCTGCTGTCTGAGGCCTGTCTTTTTTACCATTTTCTCAAAACCCTCTAATTTTATGGATCCCAACACCTTACCTGTTACAGTACGCAAGAGAGGGAATGAGTGAGTAGCTGTGCGAGTGTGTATCTTCTGGCTGAGGTTAAACCACTACATGAAGAAAAAAATTGGGGGTTTTTTGTGAAGTAAAAAGAACAGATCACATTACATTTTCGGATTGCTTTTAAAAGTCGGTCTTTCCTCTTTGCTTTAGTTTCAATCCACATTTCTGTCAGATTCTAGGAAAGAGAAAAGAAAAATCCCTTATAGATAATTGCAGGACAAAATTCATTTAGAGATATTTTACAAAAAAATAGTGTTTGTTTCAAAAACCAAAACAAAATCACAGTTTCATGTTTCTGTTAGAAGAATTTTGGTAGAAAAACATTGCTAGTTGTCTACTATGTCTAATTCACTACTGACTTCAATGGGGATTATTTTTTTACTTCATAACTGCTTTTTATTCTATCTGTATGCATATGCTTTAAAGTAGAAAACAAAAAGATGATAGCATAAATAGGAAACGTTTTTATTAAATTGAATGTTTCTATTTTGTACTGAAACTATCAACTGCAGTGCATAATCCATGCCAATTTCATGTGTCTTATTGCTTATTTTACACTATCAGTTATAAGATTTCCTAATACTCACAAAAACCCTCTTTTAACATTTGATAATTATCACATTCTACATAATCTACCAAGAATGTTTGTGTCAGCCATCATTCTACCTACTAATCGCCTGCTTTTGTCGTGGAAGGTACTGTGAAGACCAGGTGAAAAAGAGGATCACTAATGAATATTATTTACTGTATTTATTGAGTGTTGGCTATGTTTGCAAAGTTAGAATGATGAAAAGAACGTTTGTAAAACGGAAGGTAATGATATCTTCCTATTGAATACTAACACATTATGGAGATTGAAGTGATTTACTCTTCCATATGATATCTCATTGTCTGCAGATGCAGAACAAATGCATCCACTTTTCTGCTGAGGGAGATCTTTTGTCTTACAGGAAACAATACCATCGTTCTGGTATCATCCAAAATTCATTGTTTCCTGACTTATTGTCAGCAAGTTAATGCATTATTCCAGAATTTTTATTTTCTTTGTGTTTTGTTTAATACAATACCTTTAGATCTGTGTTATCTAATGCTTTATTTATAAAATATGTCAGTAGATATCTCCTATTATTGAAAAACCTCTAAGAAGTTTTTATGGCGTCCTCAGATTGTTTGTGTACTTGGAGAATATTTGCTATTTTAAAGCTAATTTTTCTTCTGTGCAACCTCCTTTGAATGCAAATGTCACTAGAACAAGGCTGATGCCTTGATTTTACATATCAGTTTTCTTTGGCACACTTAAATTTTTCAGGGGTTATCCAGTTTTGTAACCCTGAATCCTGATATAGCAAACATGAGGAAATAATGCAACTGGTCTCTTGCAAATATACTTGTAACACGCTGCAAACTTCCTACACCATCTACCCCATTAACAGTACAGTGTCACATTTTCAATTCATAGGGAACAAACTCACAGATTCACAGTATCATTAGAGTGAAACCTGGAAGTGCAAAGAAAACTCCATTTGTGGGAACCAAAGAGAGCTTAGAGTCTCTACTTGCTCTTGCTAACAAACAGGTTTAGTTATAAGTAGGAAAGGAAGGAAGGAAGCTTTGTAAATTAGTATAGAGAGGCTCCTCTAAATTTTGGTTCCCTTTTCAGCACCAAAAATACTGGGAAAAAATTGTTCATTCTCAAAGACAATGTATGTCAGGTTTCTCCTAACTTTCTGACAATACTCTAGTCTCTCTTTTCTTTTAATTACATTTAACAGAGCTAGAAATTAGACTTTCTAGTACACTAGAAAGTGTACTAGAAAGTCTAGATTCTTCATAACTGTAGCAGAAAATGGACTAATCTTATATACTTGAAGAAATTTGGAGGAAAAAAGGGATGAAATTTCAAAGCAGCTATAAATCCTGTAGTGCCAAATTTACTAGCCCTAGTAAATTTACTAGTGCATAGGCTGAAATTGGCAGCTGCACAAATGTAGAATGTGAGCCAATCATGTGGGTAAGACTTCCCTAGAGCACCATGTGAGTTCATAGTTTTTTGCAAAGCTGACCATGTGAGTCATGCAAGATAATTTTAAAAAAAATAAAGAAAAACAAAACCATGCAATATAATTTATAAAACAAACATAAAACCCACAGGTTCAGCAAAAAGAAACAAGATTTGAGAACAATAAATGGTATTTTCCTTCTATACTTCAGTAGTGAGGTATTTGGGCATTTAGAGGGTATTTTTTGCACCGTGCTTCAGTTTAGATATGGATTAATAAGGATGAAAGATTCAGAGACGTTAGAAGGTCAAGACAGTGGTATCTACAGGGGAAGCTTGAGCAGCTGCAGGAAAAGAAAAATAAAGGGGGATAAAATTTGTAAAGGCTTTTCTTTACAGGAAATTGAAAAACTGTTCTACCTGTCCAAACTGAATAGCACATTCACTGCAGAAAAGATTTAGGTTAACAAAAAGGGATAAATGGGTGAACAATGATGACAATAAGGAACCAGAACAGATTTCCTGGTACTGTTGTAGTGTTTCCTTCACTGGAGGTCCTTAGGACTAAGTTAAGCAAACCTTTGTTAGACATATTAAAGGTGTGATTAACATGGCTTTAAGCACAGAGTAAGCCTAGGTGACATGTTACTCAAGATGATTACAAGGCTTTGGGGTTCTTTGAAAAAATGTCTAATTTGTAGTGAAAATGTTGCTTGGAATTAAAAATTGAAGGATTTTACAAAGAAACTTTCAGAACAAATAATCTTCACATCTTCATAATTATGCCTATTTATTCCTTCAACCACATGATAACTGTTTATCATTTCATTACTATTTTCCACCCTCTTAGGCATGGGATTTTTCTTTTCAGCATAGACAAAAGAAGGCAAAACTATTCAGTATGGCTACATATTGGACCCTGAATTTGAAAAATATCCTGACAAATATATTATTTCCTTCCCCATGGTGACTGTAGTAGCACAAGGCAGATACTCCAGCTATTAAATTTTCATTATTCAGTTTCCATTTGCACAGTTTAGGTACTGAGACTAACATGTATATTCTGAGTAGAATATTCATATTCTAGAAACAAAAGGAGTACTGGGTGGTCAGACCCATTTCAGCAGTTTCGTGATCTATCAGAACCTGCTTTAAAATGCTTTAAAAAATACAGGATAATACAGTGTGTTTTGAAGTGTAGGGACCTGGTTAGAAAATTGCCTATTTGTGGCATTGTGAGGTCCCAAAGACAAGGTGATTATATTATATATTACATTACATTACATTATATACTGAAGAAAGGGAAAGGATACATCAGAAGGCTAAACAAGAATAGTAATAAAAACTCATGACAGACTCAGAGAGTCTGAAACAGCTGGCTGTGATTGGTCATTAAATTAAAACAATTGACATGCTGGGTAAACAATTCTCTAAATTGTTTACATCCCAAAGCAGCAAAATAGGGAGAAGCTGAAGCTTCCTAGGAGAAGAAATCCTGGCAAAGGGATTTTTCAGAAAATATCACAGTGACATCCATTGACATTCTTCATTGTATAATGACATGTAAGTATCTATGTCATTGTACCAGGAAATATTTATGCAGTTCATTGGAAATAAAGACCTGAAATAATCTTTGAATTAACCATTGTGTGTGTCATGTTCGGATCATGAAACACACAACAGTTAATTCAAACTTGCTGCTTGTTTCTGCAGAGAAGGAAAACCAAGAACACCATTGATTTTCACAAAGATGGAGTGGTCCATGAAATTACAGAAAGGACTCCTTGAGCCTTATGAAGCCTTGTGAAAGAGATATAAAATGTATTGATCTTGTCAGGGAAGTGTGATTTGAATGAAGGAAATATGAAAATGTTGTCCTCACTCTCCCCCTACATGGGGCTGAATTAATGTTTCCACCAATTTTTTTTGGAAGTTTCTGGTAATAACAAAATGTTGATAGGGCTCAGAGGGGCTATTTATTAGCTCCATCTCACAACACTCCTTCAAGATTTTTTAAAAGATTGAACATTATGCAGAGCTTGTCTGTTCTACAAGATTAAAAAGATGGAAATGCATAGACAAAGAGTGTCACAAGTCTGTCCCCAGAAGGGCCAGGCTTTCTGTACTCCTCTTGCAACTATTCCATTGGTAATCCTTCATATGATATTCTTCCATAAATTTACTATTGAAAAAAATACTCTAGTCTAGGATAAGGTATGTCTGAGTTTCATAGGTTCCCAGACACTCCTTTAAGGAAATATGAATTATTTGACTGCCTACTCTTTTGCTGGGTACCTTATTATTGCAGGAACATGACCAAAATAATTGACAATAAAAGTATAAGATAGAAATATTGACAATGTGATGACACAGTGGGACATACATATCATTTTGGGATGCCTGTAAATTACAGATAGAAGGTCAATTTCATTACATACTAGAAATATTTCAAATATTTTCATGGCAGCAATTAGGTAGCACTGCAAATTGCAGTGGTCAAATCATGCCATAGATGAGATGGCCTATCTGACATGAAACTTTCTGAGGAAAATAATTATCGAGTTAATTCTGATACAAAACTGGAAATCAAGGAGCACTATAAATTCCACTTAATAGCAAAAACAATTAGTTCCACTGAGTATTGAACCTATGGCTCTGCAAGGTTTGTGTAATCATGGCAGTCATGCCAACACCAGCCTTTCCATAATATTTCTTTTAACTTAAAATTGTCAAAGACTAAACTTAGTTCCATAAGATTAACAATTTATTTATATATTGTGGTTTAATTTGATCCTAATAGGTATTACAAACTACAAATTACAAACTTTCTTAGAAGATTTCTTAAATAATGGTTTTAAAGTAACATTTTTCAACTGTAGAACTGGGTTAGACTTTGAGCTGTAACAAAATGGCATGCACATCGTGGTAGACAAAAGGCAAAAAAAGGAGGTGCACAAAAACGATGTGGTGCAAAATTACTCAAGTTGTGGCAAAGAATGTGGGTTGATTGTTTTTGCAATTTCTTTATGTGCCACAAGATGGCATTAATTAATTTTTAACAGACAGAGACGCTCGGCTAAAGAGGTACTTTTGTAGTCCACGAGTTTGGGAAAAGTGCTAAAAGGCAAAAGTAGTATGGTTTTTTCTAAGAAAATGCAAAAGCTCTCAAAATACCTTCTATATTTACAAATCTAATGGGAAGAAAAATTTTAGTTAAGTAACATATTTGGAGAGCTCTGTATAAAAACTGATTCTCAAAATGTGAGCAGAGGAACCTGATGTTGAAATTTATCAGACTTATACTGATTTGATAACATGTACTGCCCTAGCAGATAAGGTACTAGTTATGGCTAAATATTCAAAGGGAAATGTGGAGCTGAGAGGATCATTGTAACTTACTATTTTGCTCCACAGAAAGTCCATCACAATTTTCAAAAAGTGGTTTTAACTAAGGAGTTTGAATTTGGTTCCAGTTTTTCTAAAGGTGTGTGTTTGGAACTCTAAACTTTGTATTAAAAAAAGTTTCTCTGGTTTATCTTAACTGTATTCTTCCTTCACAATTTCTTTAAATGGGTCTTTCTTAGGCTTTCAAAGACCAGGAGCAATAGATATAAAGGAAAGCTTTTGAAAATAACTACTGTCCCAAAGGCCATCTCTCTAAAGGGTATATTAAGAAAGCAGAAATCATCCTGTAAGCGTGTAAGTAAGAAATAGCAAGAAAACAGTTAAAAGCTGAAGAAGGAGGAAGTAAATGCAAAGGAAAAAGTGAAAGAAGTCTTGGAGGAACAGAAACTGTTTCTATTGTTTTAAATAATTGTATTGATATTTCAGAATTTATCCAGACCTTGGGACTTGGGATTTCACTCTCATAACACCCAAGTTGTACTTTCCAAACTGTTGCAAAACATTGCCAGGAACTGACTATCCATGGCAGGTCTTCATTCAGCCTACAAATATGTAACAGAGAAACTATAATCTGTAACTGAGAAGTAAGATGCAGAATCATTACTCCCAGTCTAAAAGGGAATCCTCTAAAAATATCTTTATAAACTTTAAGGAGCATATTTTGGGGGATGGGAAGGACTGTTATTGCTAATAATGAAAGCAGACATCCGAGGCCTGTTTTCAGAACAGCCTATGCCATCTCATGAATATCCTTTAAACTTGCTAGAGCTTTTACAATGACATAACTTTAGGATGCTCTGCTTCTCTTCTCTTTATCTGTGTGGGACAGTTACTCTGGCTTTTTCATTCTGTCAACTGCACTAATGAAGACTGAACACATCTCATATAACAGCCAGTATTTCTTTGGTGGAATAGAACTTGACGGGGCTCTTGGACTGTTACCAAATATCTGAGAGCTCTTAATTGTCTTACATCTTCTTAGACAAAACTAGGAATTACCAAGAATTGCACCATGCTCCTTATAGATGTTTTCATTGTTTACAGGTATAATTTTTCATCATTATTATAATCATCATTGTTGTCATTGCAATTGTTGTGGTTATCGTTGTTGTTGTTACTGCTAAAATTATTGTATGCCTTTGTTTAATATCAGGTTAAGCCTAAAACAGCATTAATGACTGCAAACTGGCTCCAGTTTAAGAAACCTGGAGTTTTGAACTCCAGCACCACCCCTTGCATTGGATATTACAGATTAAACACAGGAAAGACTTCAAATAATAGATATATCTGCTGCACAGTATCTCAGAAGAAGCCCTCAAAATCAGTATCCTGGATAAGAGGATAAAATAGCTCATGCTGCAAAAGGGGAATATTTATGGCTGATTCTTTGGATATCTACTGAGGAAAAAAAGGCTCAACATGAGAAGCAGGAGAAAAGAACAAAACCTAGGAGTTGACAGAAGATTCAGACGGTTTTTGATGCCAGTAACTAACTAACTGTATAATTTTCAGATGAACTAATGGACATACCTTCTATATTTAGACAACCTTATATACTAAATGCCTATACAGAATTACATTTATTAACTGAGTATTCAGGCACTTACAAATATCTCTGCATGAGTAAGCAATCTCTTACAATTGTTTATATCTTTGCAAACATATAACTACAGCATTTCACCACTGGAATTTATGTTTCTTTCAGCAAGTGAAAAGGGATTCTAAGTGAAAATTAGAGCTAGAACAAGAGATGGAAATTGATGGCTGATGATGTCCTGGATTCATCTGGGAGAGAGTTAGTTTCTTCTCAGTAGCTGGTGTTTTAGATTCAGTATGACAATAATGTTAATTACATACTGATGTTTTGGCTGTTGTTAAGTAGTGCTAAGGACTTGTCAGTGTCTCATTATCTGCCAGTGAGGAGCTAGCTACACATGGAGCCAGGGAGAACAGCCAGGACAGGTGACATGAACTGGCCAAAGGGATATTCCAGTCATACCCAGTATACAAAATGGGGGAGTTACCCAGAAGAGAGGTCATATAAGGACTTGAAGAGGGCAGTTCCCTATCTCAAAAGTCCACAGAAGGAACTTTGCATAAGATAAACCACCAGAAGAAATTTAAGATAAGGAATTTGCAAGAGGAACGTGCTAATTCCAGGCCTGGCAGAGGCGAGGTCTGGTTAGCGCATCCTGGTTAATGCATACAGACAAATATTCCCGTTCTGGCAAGCTGTGGTAAAGGAAGCAAATGCTCATATATATATCACCTCAAGTTGTGGGAACAGCATGGACCACTACCCCATGGATTCCCAGAACTTGTACTGTATAAAGGTGGTACCCTCAGAAGAACAGCTCTGAGACCCCCAACACCAAAACCCTGGGGTGAAAAGGGACCAACAGTGGTGATTATCTTTCACTGATCTCTCTCTCTCTTCCCTGCATCAGTTTTTTTTTTCAGTTTTTCAATCTCTCTAACTCAAATTCACTGTTAATTAAGACTGTATTATTGACTTCAGCACATGGTCTCATTTTCTCCTTAATTCATGTACAGGCATCTTTCACTAATCCATTCATAACACACAAATCATTGAACATGGCTACATCACAGTGACAATTTTTTACTGCTAACCAGACTATGCCTACAGGAAGGAAATACCTCCATGTACTATTTGCTGCAAAGAGAGGCTTCTCTGCTTAAAATAGCAGTAAAAGTTTCTAACACTTGACCCGAAGATAGCCTGAATGCTACCTTTCTGTGTCACAGATGTAATTTTTCTAGTGTTACCAGCTCTGATCTACAGCTTTGCAGCATAGCTGCACACTGGTTCTTCCCATCTGCTGTAACTATTTAAAATTATTCACATGGATCTGCTTTATTATTTATGGAGGGCTAATGCTTAAGAGGCTTCAACATAAATATGGACCCAATGGTGTTACAGATACATCCTATTAGGATTCCAGAGCCTGTTCTCTGTGGAATTTAATAGTTTGCTAAATATTTGTGTGTTTCCATATGATTTATAGCTGTTTGTATTGTAATGTATCTACTGAAACCAATATCTTCATTTTATTCATAGATAAGCCTGGTATTCAAGAATCTGGGCATCAGCTATAGATAATGTTACTAATTGTCTTGTTTGAATTATTAAGTTTTATAGCTGCCATAAGAGCTCTTTATAGGCATATAAAGAACTGGGACAAAGAAGACAGAAGTAGTTTGGTCTACTGATCTGTTCCTACCAATAAAATTATTCTCCTAAAGTATATGAATAAAAAAATTGAGTATCTACCTCTCTTAGGCTTTCTACAAAAATCACTGAATCTTCATATTTTCTGTACATGTCAGTGACAATAAACTGGCATTAAACAATCCTTTAAAAGGACTGTAAGAGAAAGAGTTTAATACGGCTGTAAGGGAAACACACACTGCCTCACTAGGAAAAATCTGAGAAGAGGGTTTGCAAGACTGTGGAACAATCTCCCTATGGAAATGATCTTGTATTACCGTGCCTGAGTGGGTTGCAGCTGGTGAGAGAGAGACAGTGAATCTTGTTTCTTGAATCAGAAGGCTTATTTATTAAGATATTATATATAATACATTACTACATATATATATATAATACATTACTACTGTACTAATAGAATATAGAGACAGGTTTGCAGAGCAGCTAGGCTAGCTAAGAATAGATCGAAAGAATCTACAACAAAGTTGTGTCCAGGGACTCAGTCCCCTAGCTTGCACTGGTGATTGGCCCTTAATTATAAACATAGGAAATGAGCCAATCAAGGTGTCCCTGTTGCATTCCCCAGCAGCTGATAATAATTGTTTACCTTCTCTTCGGAGGCCTCTGGCCTCCCGAAGACGCAGAAATCCGAAAGAAAGGATTTCTGTGGAGGAATGTCTGCGACAATCTTGCATTATTTACCTCATATGATCTCTGATAAAAATGTCTGTGTGAAACTTTTGCTTATTTGCTTATTAATGCATGTCATTCAATTTGAAAGTACTGAAACTGTTTCTAATAGCTTTCAAAATAACTTCACAGCCTTCTTTTTTAGAAGTCTTATAAATTTAGAAAAATTCAGTATTTGGAAGGAAAAAACAAAATAAATGGAGGTAATATTTTCTGTTCTTATTGATGATAACTTTAAAAGACACAACAAGATTTCCAGAAATCTACTAGCCTTGATTTTTCACTTGCACTCTGACTTATTCCATCATACTGACAGTAAAAAAGCCCTTTAAAATTGAAATAACCCACTGGCTGAAGAGGTTCTTGATGTAAATGAAAATCGGGTTCAGTGAGCAGAAAGAACGCTGAGGAAAGTTAATGCTGTAGTGAAGAAATTAAAACACATTCTCCTGAAATATATGCTAATTGCATAGTGGAGAGAAAGTTAAAATGAGACCCTGAATCTCAATGCACAGAGAGTCAAACACAAACACAGGAAAGGTATTTCTGCACATGTTACTCTAAAATGGATGAGTACTTCCCTGGTTCCTGCCCACATCTATTGATTTTACAGCTGCAGACTTTTTTGTTGTTGTTTGTATTGGTTTTTTTGTTTGCTGTGGGGTTTTTGTTTGTTTGTTTGTTTATTTGGGGGTGGTTGGTTTTTTTTGGTTTTTTTGTTCCGTACTTTATATGGTGATTTTTCATTTCACAGAAGATCAAAATCTTGTTCTAAATTATGTTTGAAAGAGCTAGAACTACCATCCTAAGAGTAATCAACTCATTGAGGCATTGAGTGCATTCCTGACTGCAATACTCACATAACTGTAGCGTACCAGACAAACTAACCAAGGAAACTCATAGTAAATTCAAGATGACTTCTTTTTTCTTTCTATGGAAATTCAGACCATAAAGCAAGAAGCAAGTGTTATTATTTGTCTCTGTATTCACTGACTTTTGGGTTAAAAATGCAGTTTGGGATTAACGAGAATGCATCATGAACTTTGTCAAGAAACTAAAGATTAATCAGCAAGTGTCCAAGAAAGACCCATGTGAAAAGAAGCACAAATTTCAGAAATTTCTTGAGAAACTATTATAGTCAGGCAAATGACTTTATTTGTTGCAAATAAAGTCAGCTGTCTTACATCTGAATTTGAATTGTCCTTTTCACTTTAGCAGATATGTTTCAAATATTAAAAGGAAGTAATATTAGGCAGTAATTAAATATTATCAATAACTGTTGGAGAAACCAGGAATACTACAAAACTCAGTAATCTTGATATAAGTCAAAACAATCAGTATTTATTAACATGCTTGGTTTGTTTTGGCTTGGTGTTTTTTCTTTTATAAGAGCATGAAAATATAACATCAACCTCTATAAAGTCTCTGGAAACAGACAGAAAAGGCCTGCTGAACTATGGTTTGGCAAGTCTTGGCTTTTCAGATAAGTGAAAATTGTTAATGGAAGTTTGATTTCTGCTATGTGATTTAGCTGCTTGTATTCAAATACACATGGGATTGGCAGAAGATTTATCTAAGGTCACAGCACAGACATTCAGACTGGTTTATTTAGGAAAAAATGCAAACCATTTTAAAAAGTGAATGTACAATATCTTCCTAGCAATAGCATTTGGTATTTTGGAAAAGCCTTGGACTCTGCTCTCTGCTTGTTAAAAGAAATTATAGAAAGAATTCTTCTGGAGGCTTATGGTATGCTTTTCCAACAGGCAACAAATTTTATTTCTAATTTGTTTTTATCATCTCCTTGGTGAAGTTAAGCATGTGATAAGCTACACATTATTTGCCAGGAGTTACATCCTTGCAGTTGAAAATGAAATTTGGCTGTATGAAAATAGTAATTTAGTAAAATAAAACCTGTAATAAAAGGAGTGTTTCAGTATTACAATTTCTTATCTTATAGAAATACTACCTTTACATACATTTGTACAGAAAGATTACTTAAGGTTAATAAGCAGTTTAAAGAAAAATATCACCTTAATCACCACAAACTTCCCTGATCAGACAGGTGCTTTAAAAAGTAATGCAACATAATATAAAGTATTGGTTTATGTGGTGTTTTGAGGGAGCTTGTAAATCCCTACTGCCAGACCTGGCTGACACTAAAAAACTGTAACTCTCACCCAGGAGAGGAGAGACCAGACAAACTGAGTTCATTGACTGAGCAACCAGGTGAACTTGAAAATGGAGCTCTGTGCTATGCAATACATTTGTTGATGTGATACTGAAATCCACATTTCTGTAAGAACATACTCTTGTGATTCTATATCTTTATTGTGAACTCTATGATACTTACTGAACTGGGAAGAAAACCTCTCTCAGTAATTCAGGAATGAGAATATTGTATTTCACTCCCAATTTGAATCAAGCAGACTACAAATGAAGTCAGTTATAAAACTGTAATTGTCCCGTCAGTGACAGATGAAAGTGGTGATCTTAGTATTTCTCCTTTCAAGTTCGTTACAGAAGATTTAACGCAGTGAATGAAAACATACTCATTAAGAAACAGAGGAGTTTGGCAGATTTAATCCAAATGAGAAGAGTTTGCATTCATTAAGATTTTTGTAGAAAACGCAGCAACCCAAATCCCCAGAGAAACCTTATATTGAGATTTGCTCTCTCTGCTGGGTTATTAACAAATGTATGAGGCTGGTGCAAATGAGTCATGCAAGCTGCAGTAGATTTCTTTTTTCTTAAATGTCTCATTACAGTATGTGTCAATATGTATATGTCAATGTTGCAACTGCTAGGCAATAGAGACATAAGCAGACAGTAACATCTGAATTTCAGCAGTAACTTTTAAGTCTCTAAAGGTTAATCAGTGTTTTCCACACAGAAATTAAATAGAATCTGAAAAACATGTTTTATTGCAACGTAAAATGTTTCATTATGCAAAACTCAATATCCAGAAGATGATTGTTCAAACAGAACCATGTCCATTTTTTAGTCTCTCCAGGATGAATATTAAAAAAATAGGTTGTGATTGCCCACAAAACACTCACTTTACTCAAACTGAGCTTTCTTTGAGATGTCTGCATTTTCAAAAAGGATGGCATTTTGTTCACACAATTTATAAATCATTAAATAATCTTTTCAACATCAAATAAAACTGAAACATAACTCTTTCAAAGAATGGTTTTAGCATCCTCTGAGAAGTGGACATATGTAGAAAATATATGGAATGAAACACGTAACACCTACTTGTATCAGGAAGGTAAAGCCACAGAATTTTCTTAAAATGCCAATGTCATACAAAACAGTCATAGAGAGTCTCCTGCACTGAGGAGCACTACATGATACTATACATCAAGAGCTATTGTTTTGTTGTCTTTTTTTTATCTAGAGGATAGATTAGGCTATGATTAATTTACAAATATCAAGAAGAAAAAATAATTTTGTTATGCTGGCTGGAACAGTATACCACATATATTTAATATATTTTCTTAATCCTCTTAAGAACCATGAGAATCACAAGGGATCAAAACATGACTCTCTCCAATTCTTATTTATTATACATAGCTACATTTTACAGATTTTTCTGATAGAGCATATTAGGATAAATTTGAACATAAAACATTAGTTAGCAGTTTTTGTGGAGGCATGACAGTACTGCAGAAATAATCAGAATCTGGAAATTACAGAAAATCTTAAATTCTAAAAATTTACTTGTCAGTTCAAAAAATAGGAAAGCACTGGAGCTGTAACTAAAAACATGAGAATTCAAATGTAAATAATGGTTAAAACATGTCAATTTTAATATTTGAAAAGTACAATTCCACTCATGGAGGAAAGAAAGAAGAAAGAACTGGAGGAAAATTTTTCCGTATATACATTATTTATTAAGATCAATTTAATAAATGCTACAAGTAAAACTAATAATTAACTGAGAATTATTGCATTTTGAATTCTTTTTCCAGTGCAGCTATTTTTACCACAATAAATCCAAGGAAAAGAAAGGTACTATGACTTTAAATTAATTTATGTTGAGCACAGTGGGTACCAGAGTCAATTCATGTTGCCATGACAACAGACACTGAAAATTTAAACATCCAGTGACAGGCTGAGTTCCCTGTAAAGAAGCTGCTCTGCATAAAAATGATATACTTGTAAAACATTAAACAGATCTACATACAATTTATTTATGTTAAGCAGACAACTTGATTATAGCTTTTAAAGAACATAACTATTCAGGCACTAAGTTTATTATCTCAGTTTAAATTTCTCTGAGATTTAAAGAGCAATCTGAAGACCAATAAGTAAAAAGATGAATTAGCCAATTAAGAGGGACTTTTGAAGGAAGATTCCTTTTTATTTTTTTTAGGAATGCAATTGCATTGTCTATCATATATATTTGAGTAAATTGCCTCTGCAAATACATCATCCCTCCACACAAAATTAAGCCTGTAGGTTGTTCTTTGCATATTCTTTACAAGAAAGCATTTCAAAGCCTCATAATGCATAAATATTTCTCAGAAAGTTCTTTAACAACTTACAGAATCACTGAATTTGAGAATGAATATGTTGTGCTTGTACTCAGCAAATTTTTTATAAACCAGTGTCATGTGTTGTAAATGCAGAAGAATTTGTTGCACCCAGGAAAAAATGTTTCAAGTCATAGACATAAATCAAGTGCTGGGAAAAGCATTTTATTGTCAACTGGTCAAACTATCCAAAAAAGGATACAGAAGATGTATACAAGGAGTGAAACTACCATCCCCCCCCCCCCCCCGCCCCCCATGATTTATACTCTGAAAAATCACAATTTGACTCTACATGGAGCAGAAAACACTGCTTTAGATCTGTTGAGCAGAATTCCTTTCACAACAACATACTTTAATGGCTGTCATCAGTTTTTTAAAAATAACTAATTGGCAATAATTCTAAGAAGATTTAATTAACTATTCCTACTTCATGGTGTATTTAATTTATACATTGACGACATGAAAACCATTGTCAAGGTTTATTTCTAAGTTTAATTTCCTGCTTAGTATTCCTCAAATTACTCTATCTCCTGACACTCCCAGTCTTCTACCGTCTGTGAGACTGCACAGGAAGTTGAGACCATTGAAAAATCCATCCTGGAGAATTCCAAACAGTTACAAAAATAATGATATTATCTTTGCCAATATTGGCTTGTTAATATGTTCACAAATGGACCCCTTGTATGCCACCTTAGTCATTGCTGAAGCACATCGTCTGTATGAACATTGGCAGTCCCTTGTTGACCCTCAGCGCACTACCAGATTCTGCAACCTCCTTCCACCCATCCATCCCCTCTCTGGGTTTGTGCATTTGTGCTCATAACTGCTCTGACAAAGCACAGTTGTGCTTCCAAGTTGCTGGGTGCACAGCTGCAGAGCAGAAAGTGTGAGAAGCCCCATGGGATACTCTCTGCTTCTCCTGGGAACTGCATCTTGTTCTGGATAAAGTCCGGCTTGAGCTCTCCTGCAGGTAAACCTGTGCTCTTGTGTCTGGTCGTGCATGTCCCTGCACTCAGCTGTGACCCATCCTGGACTGACATCATTATCCTCGTGTAGTGGTCCTGCTGGGTGCCCCTGGCTGCTGCCACTGCTCCCTGCTGTCGCCTATCCCCTAACACTGTGGGGCTGCATCCTGTCTTCCTGCCTGCTCCACTGCCACCCCCAGCTCCAGCAGCACCCTCCTGGTACTTCCTCCTGTCTCACTTGCTAAACTGCTGATCTGAGTTTTTACTGAGAAAGTTTCCTGCCTTGTTTAAAGCAGGAAACACTATTGTTTATTTACACAGGATTTTGTAGCTGCATAAGGAAGAAATGAAACATGAACAAAACAATTGCACAGTTACTAGATCCAGTTATCCAGCTGCATCATATACATGCCAGGACATGCTTAGCCCAAGTGCCTTACTAATGCCCATGAAGGACTCCAGGTGCTGTGCCCAGTAGCAGCACAGCTACACCCACACCTCTGAAATTACAAACCCAGAATAAGTGGCCTTCCTAGCTGTAAGAGAGATTTGGATCTTGCAACCTCTTTCACCAATCAGTCAAATATTTATCTTCTTCCCTGCACAATGTAGAGAACATTTTTGAGGCAAGGCCTTTTCTTTTACTTTACCATGCTACTGTTGATACAATATGGTGGGAGTTTTCAATAATTAGTCCCTACTTACGCATCCAGGATGACTGAGTAACTGCTTACCTCTTTTCAGGGCTTTCAGTAGACAGTCCCTTAAAGAGCGCTTCTCACAGAGAGAAGTGTTGTGTGCTTGCAGTGATCTTTTGTGAATGCATTGAAAAGATGAGAAAATGGGAACATTTCGCCAGGAAAACAGGGTAGCTCTGGGCAGAAGCCAAAAGTAAGGCAGCAAATTGCCTGGAGTAGAAAAACATCTGGCATCCTTCAAGTGCGCCTGCTGACACGGAGATCAAGACTGGTAGAGTACCTGTGGGGATATGAAAGGCAAAGTAGAGCAACCCTTCACAGAAACAGATGGTCTAATTGTGTTCTAGGAAATAGACCAGAAACAGTAGTGGAAATACCCTCCATTTCCTACCATTCTATTCAGCAGTTCCTTCTCCTTTGTCTTCTACCTTCCTTCCATGACCTCTGTAGGTGACCTCTGTCCACTCTGACCCATCTCCAGAAATGAAATGCTATATTTGGCACCACTGAGAAGCCACCAGATAAGGACACATCTTCATCACCTCTAACATGCTGCAAAGAGGAAATTGACAGCACAGAATATTGCAGCCTAATCTTACCAAACAATCGTCTTGTTTCCCACAAAAATGAAAGATTAACTTTACAAGCCATTGATGCATCTGTTTTGCCCAGGGCATGGATGAGTGGCTCTGCTGGACCTGAGTGCTCTTACAGCCCTAACTAGGAGCAAAGGGCACCATGGGCAGCCCTGGGCTTTCGGCACGCCCTCCAGGAATGGGGACACCTGTGGAGAGGCCCAGGTCAGTGGGGCCCATTGATCAGCAGGGCAGGGCTGTGGGGAGCCAGACAAGGTCCTTGCAGCAGCATTGCTGAGGCAGAGTTTGTCAGTTCTGAGACTGAGATGGAGTCCTGGGCTGAGGACAGGTGACAAGAGCCTCAGGGGGGCCAGGCAGGCACAGTCAGGGCTTTCAGTACCCATGGTGATGACTTAAGTTTTTAGCTTTTATGTTTTTTCAGATCCTGTATTGCATTAGTGTATAACTCTGAACTCCATCTAGAGTATTAGTAAGCTCTCTTCATTTTTGTCAGACATAACAATCCTTCCAGACCTGACAACCAATGACACCTTCTGCCTCAGGCCCTGGAAAGTATAAACAAAAGTGCATCGGGTGGAAAGCAAACTGGGAGAATATGACTTCATTACCTGAAGCTATAATTGGACAATTAACCTCTTATATGCAAAGAGACCAAACTTATATCTGTCTGAGAAGCTCACAACTGTCATCCATCTGGGGTATAGCCTCTGAGAGGCTTTTGCACTGCCCAAGGTAGATCTATTGAAGGCCTTTAATAAATATCTTCTTTTTTCTTTTAACTCTCTTTAGCCTCTGTTCTAGGTAGCCACTCAGGCATTCTGAGGCATCAGTGGCATAAGTGACTCACATAGCCTGTCGTAGCAGAGGAAAATGTGCAGCCATTATCATTGCTGTTACCTTCTTGCAAGGAAAAGCAAGGCTGGTCAATGAATTTTACATCAATTTTTGCTTATATTTAAATAGAACTGTTTTTTCATTACCCTTTCAAATATACTTGAGGAAAATTTTTGTAATTCAAATTACAGTGTCCTCAGGGAAAAAAAAAAAAATCCAGCTTCTCCTTCTCTAGACGTACAACAGCTGATAAATATGAAGTTTTGTTTTCATATAGGTCATGACTGAAATTTCTTTCAGGGTTTGCTGTGCCAAAAATCTAGGCTCCCAATGCTTTCTATTTTTTAATTACACTACAAACATTGCTGTATAATTTTCTAGATAGTGTAGGCGATTCCATTTTCTCTAGCAAGCTCACACTTTTCTATGTCTTAAAAAAATTAGCTAAGTCAATAAATTAATATAGAAATTCTTCTTTTACTTTCAGATTATGAACAAGACTGCCTTTTGCTATGAGAGTAACTTATGACATGAAATATCTTACAATAACATTAGATGGCACACAAAGAACAGCAGGGATGTATTTTTAATGAGATAAAGAGATGAGTTGAGTAATGTGGTAATAAAAATTGCATCTCAGAAATGAAACATCCAAACATCTATCAGCTGTTCTTGCTGTATGTTTTCAAGGCTTATTTAGGAACAGTTATGCAAATAAGTCTTCTCTTATAATAAGTTCATTAATTTTTAAGACTGTAAGAGATTTTGAGGCCCTTCCAGCTGTTTTAATCGCCAAATTTTTTTAATACTTCTAGTTCAAATTCTGCTGGAATTGCTGAGTAAACCACAAAGTTTATATTGATAAAACTGGGAAGTGGATAGGATAGGTGTGATGGTGTTATATATTTAAGATTCTTCAGCATAAATCAGCCCAAGCACATGAATTCAAGTCATTATAAAATTAGCTCCATCACTTTTAAGTGGTATGCATTTTTTTCTTCTGACATCCTAAGAGTTTCATATTTTCTGCCATATAAGAAAAAAACAAGTCCTTGGGATGACTAAGAGATGAAACAGCTTTGGTGATTCATCCTAGCTCAAGAATGAGTGTGCACAAACATAATAAAAAAAGTATTTACTCAGTACAGATTTGGAGATCTACTTAACAGCAACAGAAGTATACCACTCAAGGCAGGCCTGCATCAAATAATAATAGCACTGCCTATTTTTTCCCCTTTCTTATGACTGAAAGTAATGTGCATTATTTATTAATTGCTTCTTCTCTACAGAAATGCAGCCACTTCAGGAACATACCTGTAATTATGTCTTTTGCAATATTTTGAGAAGTAAAGGCATTTTCAGTGGAATGAAAAGCAAATAGTACAAAAGATGGCAGTAGCTTTAGAATACATAAAGATATTTTCACAATATTTTTAAATTGTTTTAATAGATGGTGTGTTTTTCTGAGAGTAAAGTGATGTATTTTCTCAAAATCAAATGTAAACTACAGTAAGGAAAATTTTGGAGAAGCAATTCCATTTTTATAGACAATCAAAGATCATATTTCTTTATTTTACTGTTTTGCTTGATGCTACCCTGGCAACACTTCAGGCATCTATAGAAGAATCTGAGACAGAATTCTGAAATTATTTTATTAAGACATGGAAGATGGCATCAAAAATTCACTTTCAAATTTTGTTATCCTAGTATTAAAATACCTCAACAGAGACTTCCTTTGTAGTTGTGTCTTACACTATATACGGTGCTGCACTTTAACCTATGACTAAGAGCAAATGCCTAAGATAACAGCATTTCTTAATCAGCCTGAAAACTTGCAATTAAGACAAGAATGATACTCCCTCCCCCACTTTTCCCAAGGCTTTATCCACTGCATCTGAGGTACTCCCAGCACCTGCAGGTGGCATATTTTTTTCTAGGATATTGTTAAAACCAGCTAGTGGCATAGACTGTTGCCACAGGATAATTCAAAGTACTTCTGAGCAGTTTGTTAAATGTCAGGATGCTGATGTCTAAGTGCAGAGACTGATGGCATTATAATGTTCAACTGAATTTTTGGATCACTAAGATGAAGAATGCATGTCACTACTGAAATGGTGAATGAGCATTTACTATAGGGATCCATGCAGAACTTAACACTCATACTGTTGTATGAGTACACAGAACTTTGTAATATGTCCTTGTCATTTTGGAAGCTTGTCTCTTTGTGAAAATTTAGGGCCCCTTCTGATTTTCTAAAATGTATTTCTGTTCTATTATAAACTTTGATAGGGTGCTAAAACTGAAATAAACTGTATTAACAAATCAACAGACATTAAATTAAATGAGTAAGCAGTGGTAGTCAGTCCTCAAAAAAATCCTGACTTGTCCAATATGCACCTGACAATGAATGTTCATCCACTCTGTTTCTCTACTTAGGCATGCATGTATGTACAACAGAGCAGGCAGAAAAACAGTGTCAAACAAAACAAACTAAACCAACATCTATTACTTTATCAGAGAGTGGCAGCATTTCAAGTACAGATCTTGAAGTTCTCTGCTACAGTGATAAATGTCACTGGCATAAAACGTTTGTCAATTTTATTAGTTTATGCAGAGGTAATGCATTCCAAAGGAAAGATTTTGGGCTGGTATACTGGAGAAGTACACTTAATAGAGTCCAAAGTGCTTTTGATGGAGAGGACATCAGAAGTATATTTAAAAGCACTAAGGGTTCTACCATTTGAGCTAATATGATATAGTAACATAACAGTGATCCTTATAGAGTGGACAGGGTCTGTGTTTTAGAGACATAGTGAAAAATTTTGTTCATGAGATAGAAAATACTAAATGCAAGTTTTGCATGTGCAAGAATGAGTGAATAAAACAGAACTGAGACTAGAAATCTTCCAAAATCACTGTTAATTTATTGTGACTGTATTAAAAACCAACTTTATCATCTAGATTTTTTTGATTTTTACTTGTCAGAGTGGAAGGAGATACTAGTTGAAGATACCCTCAGCATGCCATGAGTAATGGGAATGCAGCAATTTTGACCTGTCCACATGTTAGCTTGTCAAAAGAAGAATTAAGTAGAAAACAAGGTCTAGAATACAAATTTTTCATTTCTCCTCCACAGAGAGGAGGTAAAAAAATGGTGAAGGCAGTTCTCCTAGCTAAGCTAAATTTTTTTAATAGCTTACCCAGAAAGAAAGCTTGAGGTGATTAAGTTGAAAACTAACTCCAAGTATTATGGAAACCTTTAGCAAGTTATATGTATTAATGCTAATTCAGATAGATCTCTAGGAGCTTCAGCTACAACTAGACATTAGAATAAAATTCCACTGCAGGTTCACATCTTTTCAGATACATGTCAGAATGACAATATTGAGTCTTAAAACAGAAATACAAAATGCCAGAAGAAATGTGGCGGTGAAGATAGATACAGACATAGAAGTCTCAAAGGCTTTTTTCCATATTAGACATTCCAAAGACACGCCATAACATATATCATCCTTGTATTGATGAACCACCTCTCCAGGCTGCAAGATAATTCACTTTCCATACTGTATTATCAACAAGGAACTGAGGTGTTCAGAGTTAGATGTGAATAAGGTTTCAAGCTGGAGCTTAATGTCCTGGCTCAAGGCCAAATTGTGCTAGCGTTCATATTCAGGGATATAAATCTGATAAGTACTTCTCAGAAGGAATCAATTAAAAATTACAACCATTTGAAACAATAGAAATGTCACAGTATCTGCCAATTCTGCTGCATTGTATCCCTACACTTGGAACAGCTTCAAAATTAAAAGCTCATGGACAGAACTTTGGCTCCAACTCAGCAAAACACACCAAGAACATACTTCTTAACCATGACCTGATCCTGGAAATGAGGTTCTGACAAAATCACCTCATTGGCTTTCTATCTGTCAGTCAGCTGAAATATTATGTTGCTTTGGATCTACAACCTTTAGAGGTTATAGATTATGAATTACAAATAATTATCATAACAATTTATGCTATGACATTAACTGCATGTATAATATGTTAAGAACACCTTATAACAAAGAAAACTTAAAGAAACGTGTACAATAGAATGCTTGTATTTTAGCTTGTAGTATAATAATGATGCCATTTCCAAATTGCTTTGGCTTATCCCAGACTTCCTTTAGAGCATATAATGGGCACTTATATTTTGTCTATATTTGTGGCTACCATTTCAGAAGAATGGATGGAATTCATGCTGTTATATTTAAAGACTCAGTTGGATGTGGGAAAATAACAGTCCATTGCTCCAGGCACAATCTTGATATATTAATGATCTGTGGAAGTGCTAGTTTAAGATCTGAAACATATTTTTCACTTCCAAACTCAATAAAAAACAAAGAATGTTAGAACTGATGTTTAAATTAGTTCATTATCTATTTGTGTCTTTAGTCTTGAAGATTTGTCCTTGATTGAATTTTAGTTTTATATATCGTTTAAAAGCTCGTGATTTTGATTTACTCTTCAAGTAGTATAGAGTTTATCCCACAAAAGAGATGAAGTATTATTGTGTTTCATAGATGCACTAGTTGCATAGTCGCAAGCATCACTTCTATGGAAAGTAAACAGAAAAAAATAAAGCAGGAGACAGGAGTAAATTATATTCTCAAGAGCAAGAAAAAGGAATTATGATAGATGCATGGTGCTTTCCTCAAAGTAATACAAAGAAAAATGGTCTTGTAGACAATTAAAAAAAGAAAATTTTGAACATGTAGAATTTTAAATTTGGACTTCCATAGAGAACAAATTATTCTAAAAATGGAAGATTAAATACAAAATAAAGAATTTACATGGCAGGGAGCTGTGCTGGTTAGGAAGTGGACAATTTCATTTCTCTACAAGAATGAAAATCTAGCATGAATATATTTGCTTCCTGCTGTTTTCTCTTCTTTTCTCAATCACTGTTTAGTATATAAAGTCTCACCTCACATTCTTTGATTGTTAATTTTAGTGGGGTTTTTTTTCATGGCACCATGTGTAGAAATAAGCTTATTCTGCATGTAATACATAAGCATATTATTTTTGTCTTCAAGATCACTAGGGCTATTTCAAGTTTGAAACAATATTATTCCAATATTTTATTTCCAGTCAATCATTTAACTACATTTTAATAAGGTATCCAAGCCATAACCCAACATTACTTTTCCAGAACTCCTACTTTCTTCAGTTGATGCCTTGGATTTCTGATGAATGAATTAACTCCTAAAGAAAAACAGGAAAATTACTCTTACTCAGTAAGAATAACTCTTACTCTTACTCAGTAAGAATAACCTCCATTAACCTAGTAGGGCTAATTTTAGGATGTGAATGAAGAAAACCAATAGGACCGGATCATGTTTATTGGACAGAACCACAGAGACACTTTGAAGGCTTTGGAAAGGCTTCAGAAATATTTGGAGAATACTGATCACTAGGGAAAAGGGGTTTCAGGTGGTATTCACCACGAGAGTCAAAACTTTTGGACTGTATACTCAACAGACAATAATGTAACTTTTTTGGAGCACTTAAAGGAAGATCTATAAGAATAGATTACATTTTGTCAGTATAGAGTGCCCTTTCCTACTAAACCAAAGAGGGCAAATCTGCTTACATGCAGATTTCATTATTTCAATAACTAAACTAAATATAGAAGCATATATATAAATCACAATGAATTCTCAACAAATAAAGTGAGAAATTATTTATGATAAATCATAAATTTAAACTAATTAGTAGGTGTAGTATACTAATTATTATATTTGGTTTCATAAACAAAAAGTTACCTAAAAGACTGTTGTAATGGCAGCAGTTTACATATCAGCTCACACGGTACCACAGAATTTATTATATTACTGAAACAGTAGAAGAAAGTGAGCCTATGTATACAGAATATGATCCTATATTATTGAAAGGTTCTTGTAAATTCCGCCTTTTTGTCACTAAATAGCTCAATGCAGCCCAAACAGTGGAAAGGCTGGTCATCAAATAGGTCAGATAAAAATTTGTCATCGTGTGAGGATAATTTTTTCATACAAATCGTATCTCAGAGATTTTTATCACTGCCTGGAGACTTTAGTTAATTTTTCTAGAGCACTAGCCATAAAATTATAGCTTTCCTTACACTGTTCTAACTTAAACAGGATGTGACAAAATTTCCAGTACCTCAACTAGGTCTCAGTCAGTCCTGCTATTAATAATGTCAGAGAAAAAATATTGTGTTCAACCTTCTCAAACCCCATCTCCCCCTCAGCAGTAATGGAAAAGGCCCTGCTTATAAGCATCCATTTTCCTGCCTTGCATCTGAAATCGACAGTTTGGAGGTGGGAGATGCTGATAGTATGTGGAGGGAAAGGGGAAACAACCTTCATGAACAACCAAGAAAATTGTATCAGGAATCCCCAAAAACAAAGTCAGATTTCTAGCTTCAAAAATCCCTTCTCCTAATTCTTTGTGAAAGAGAGAGGGAAAAGAGCAGGAAGTTTCTTTGGCTGGTGTTGGAGTTAGCTAAATTTAATGTGTTCAGCTAAGTCACATGGACTAGAATGTAAGCAGGATGCAACTTCAGATTCAGCATTTTGCTGCCTCTCAGATAACAAACGGTCCCTTCGTAGCAACACATTGCTCATACATTTACAGCAATCTCTGAGCTCTTGCAAAGGTTGGACTTATTATAAAGGATGGCACTGATTAGAGAATCACTCAAACAGGTTCCTGGTGGTTTTACATTTTGTCTCTGGACATTACAAAAATTTGGCCTGAAGCACTCTAGATCTGACTTGTAAATATAATGTAAGATATTTTCAGACTAATTTATGAATATTTGTGAAGAACAATGCCTGCAGAAATAGAAGTGGAGTACAATCATTGGTATGCTCTGCTGTGGTATCTTGTTAAATTTTTGGTTTATGCCCCAAAGAGAAGCAACAATTTCTGAGGTGAATGGGGACAAGAGATAAAAACTGTATTTTCAGAAAAAGGTTAGCTGTACCCCAAGGTGCATTAAGCACAATATAGCTGACCAGTCAAAGTCCATTGTCCCACTACATCCACTGTTACTGTGTCCTCACCTCAAACATTGTGCAGTTTTCCTCTCCACAATGGAAGAAGGAGATAAAAATATCAGAATGTGTCCAAAGGAGAACAACAAAGGTGCTAAAAGGACAACATGGCATGGCTTGTGGGGAGCAGCTGAGGATATTAGGTTTCTTCTGCTTAGACGAGTCTGAAGGATTACCTAATTTCTATTTATACTCTTGTCATGGTTTGACACTGGCCCAATGCAAGGCACCCATTAGTCACTCGCTCACCCTCTGCTCCTACAGCAGAGCAGCAGAGAGGGAAAAAATTTAACAAATGCTTCATGAGTGAGATAAGGACTGGGAGAAAACACTTCAAGTGCAAAACCATGCTCAGCTTAAGTTGCAAAATCAATTTATTACTAACCAAGTCAGAAGAGGATAATGAGAAGTAAAATAAGCCCTTAAAAACTTCTTCCCCCCACTCCCTCCCGCCTTCCCACCAACAGTGCAGGGAGACAGGGCGTGGGGGTTTTTGGTCAGTTCATCACCGAGATTTTCTTTCACTGCTCAGGGAGAGCAGGCCTTCCCCTGTGAGGCTGTAGGGTCCCTCCCACGGGAAACATCTCTCCATGAACTTCTCCATTGTGGGTCCACTCTCACAAACAACAGCCGTACTGCACCTCCTGCAACATGAACTCCCACTATGGGCAGACACTCCTCCCAAAACTGCTGTGGCAGGGATCAGTCCAGGGGGTGCACTCCTCCAAGGACAGGCTGCTCCAGCCTGGAAGCAAGGGCCCTCTCTCCACTGGGTCTCTCACTGGGTCACAGCCTCCTCCAGGCATCCACCCGCCCCAGCATGGGCAGCTCCCCCATGGGCTGCAGGTGGATCTCTGCACTCCCTGTGCACCCATGGGCTGCAGGGGCACAGCTGCTTCACCGTGGTCTTCACCACAGCCTGCAGAGGAATCTCGGCTCCAGTGCCTGGAGCACTTCCTCCCCCACCTTCTCCACTGACCTTGAGGTCTCCATGTTGTTTTCACCTTGTCCTCATCTCTTCTCTTCTTTGGCTACAAGCAAAAAACTCTGTGACTTTGTGTCGATTTACTTCTTAAATATGTCATCACAGAAGTGTTACCAGCTTCTCTCATTGGCCTAGCCCTGGCCTGTTTCAGAGCCATCAGGGATTGGCACTGCTGGACATGGTGGGAAGCTTCTGACAGCTTCCCACAGGAGACATCTTTTTGTCCCCCTGCGACCACAAACCAGGCCATGCCAAACCAATATAACCTTCCTCATGAATGGAAGGGAGATGCTGATCTCTTCTCTGGTGTCCATTGAAAGAACCCATAGCAATGACTTAAAACTGTAGCAGGGGAAGTTCAGATTGAGTATTAGGAAATTAGGTTCTTCAGAGAGGGATTGGTAAAGCAATTGAGTGAGGTTCCCAGGAAAATAATCATGGCCCCAAGCCAAGTATTCAACACATCTTTAGACAACAGTTTAAGTTCTGGTTTCTTCTGTGTGAAGTCAGGAGTTTCATGCTCCTCACCATTCCCTTCCAACTCAGGTTATTCTGTTGTTTATGATTCTAAGAACTCTTCGACTCTTCAAAGAAAAGAAAGATCCATGTAAGTGCCCATGTTCCTGCCTTTCTAATTGAACAACTTTGCTGCTTTCCAATACTTTTCCGTGTGCATAAGTAGGTCATGCCAATGAAGACAATATCACAGTGAGTGTACAGAAACACTCTAATTGTAGTATTTCCTACAATTCCAGTGATTCTAGTAAAAGATCGTTCCTACTAATTGAATCATCTTTTTTTTTATACTGGATGTAGTATAGAGCTATTTAGTACAACAGGTCTTATCTTAGCATTTTAAATATTGAGCTGGTTTAGATACTTGTGGAGTAGAGTTAATTTTCTTCACAGTGCCTAGTGTAGGGGTCTGTTTTGTATTTGGGTGAAAACAGTGCTGATAATATAGACATGTTTTAGGTATTGTTGAGCAACATTTGCAGAGTGTGAAGACCATTTCTGCTTCTCACCCCACCCCACAAGTGAACAGGCAGGTTGCGCACAAGGAATTGGGAGAAAAATGGCCAGGAAAGCTGACGCTGACCTCAAGTATATCCCAGGCCATGTGGAGTCATGCTCAGTAGATGAAACTGGAGAAAAAAGAAGTAAGAGAGAACCATTTGGAGTGATGGTGTTTGTTTCCCCAAGAAACTGTTATCCATGATGGTGCCCTCCCTTCTTTGGGGTAGCTGAACACCTGCTTCCCCCCTGGGAAGGGGGGAATGAATTAATTGCTTTCCTTTGTTTGTTTGTGTAGCTTTTGCTTTACCTCTTAATCTGTCTGTATCTCAACCCATGAATTTTTTACTTCTATTTTTCTCATTCTTTCCCCAGATCTGGTTGTGGGGGAGCGAGGGAGTAGCTGCTTAGTTGTCAGCTGGGATCAAAGCACAATACATATTCTTATATTTAAAAAATTTACTGACTAGCTCCTAGGACCAGTTTTGATTCTCTGCAAAAGTTATTCTCAACTTCAAAATGCTTTCCCAGCAAAAAAAACTATAGCAAATGTCTCTGCATAACATAATATAAGGTTTATGAATCAAAGGTACACTCTAAAGTTATGACATTGGTTGAAAAGAATTCCTATTCTTTGATCACCTTGCCTGTTGCAACCTTAGTATAAAAAGGGAAGGAAATAATTTGAGTGGCAGCAATTTGCAGCTGCTGAAAGACATAGAGCAGGAGCTCAGAAAGGATTGACAAATTACTATAAATTATTTATCTCTGTTTGAAAAGGAGTCCTCATGGAAAAAATGTTATGTTTCTAACTGATTGGACAGAGCAGGTGGGCATCTTCTTGCCATCTGCTGTATTTCTAAGTCAAGAACCCTTGAGGACGTCACTAGGGCAACAGCAGGCTAGACTGCTATGACTAAAGAACTGCATGAGAAGAAATTGTTATTTTTCACATTTTTTTCTTGTGAAATCTATTCTGTGGCTTCAGAGTGTGAGACCTTACTTCATACCACCTTCAGCATTTTTCCAGAGAGCTTCTAGTTGAGTAACTGTTCTTCTGTTAGCATTGCAAAAGAGGAATGTGGCAGTTATGTCTCAACAGGAGATCAACGTTCATGCCAGGGGAAAAGATGAAAGAGCACATTAGAAAATAGTTCCTCTTTTGTACTAAAATCAATGGGAAAAGGGAAGGAAGAATGAGTATAAGAGATGCAACTGCCAGAAACCTTTCAACTGTTCCTTCATGAAATAACCAAACTTTCAAATATACTTATCTTGGCTAAAAGAGAGGCCAAGTTGCATTGTTCCTTAGAAGTGGACCTGGTCAAAGGAGGGAAAGGTCATGCTGCATTTACTAGTGATTATCTCCTTCAAGCTATAGTGCTCCTGGGAAGACTTAAGGCAGGTTACTGCCTCAGATTTGTTCCCAGATTGCTCTTGCCTCCTAATTTACTCCTGAAGTGCATCTGATTTCCAGAGTACTCAATGAAACACACTGAATATGTATCAGGATCATAATTCTCATACACCACGTGGATGGTTTACAGCTGCCTGGAATAGCTGGCATGGTGATAGTCTCCTGACATGGATTGCTTTTAATAAAAAAGCAGAGACTTCAGCACAGAAACTTATTAAATTTTCAAAAATGCCCAGGAGAAAAAATTTTTTTTTTCTGACCCGAATTTTTCAAGCTAGAGCATACGGAGGGGTAGTATATTGGCAGCATTGAAGAGAAAGGATTAAACAACACTATTGTGGTCGAACATGTCCTGGGACAAGAGTTTCATGACATCCATTTGCATTGTCTGTGATATGGAGATAAATAATACTTATCTTCCAAATCCATTGAGATATATGGAAGTACCTCTCTGAAAATCTTTTACAAAACATCATACTTCAATTGCATTTGCTTGTTAGCATGAAACTGGCTCTCAAGCTCTCCTTGGCTTTTGCATTAATTTGATTTTGTGCCAAAGAAACGGGTTTTTTTCCTTCTGTTTTATTTGTCTTTGTCTATTTACTTTAAGGCTTGCCCTTCTGGATGAAGGGCAAGGGCTTCATGAAAATGCATATATTTCTTATTTGCTAACTGTAACACAGCTGTGCAAGCAAAATGTTATGTCAGTTGGCACTTTGCTGCTCAGTGTGGAAGAATGCTATGCATTTGCCTTCTCTTATTTAGTGGGGATATGGTCTTTCTCCTTACAACTCTATTGTGTTAAAGCATAAAAATATTGGATAGAAAGAAGTTTAAAGAAAAAGCATTTAGCTTTTCGTTCTTTGTAAAGTAACATGTGCTTTTATCTATCTTACATGTAGTTACCTTTTCATCAAGATTGAGGCTGACATAGAGCAAGGCATAGGTACAAAGACATTTCAAATATTGGGTTTACATATAGGTTTGCATTATTTAAAGTTTAATTTACTCTATTAAAAGAAAAAGCTACCCACGGCAAGATTCAGAGCAGCCAGAGCTGGATGAGCACTTACGCGAATTCACCCTGTCATAAAAGCTTGGCATGCTCCTGTCATGTATTTCTGATGGAAGCTGGGAGAGTGTAGGAGACTCATTTATGTATTTTTCCTAACATTACACTTGGGGAAAGTTTGCAATTAATATGCTAGCTTTCTAGGCCTATATATTTCACTGAAATTCATTAAATTTTGTCCAGAACTGATGTTTGAAAATCTTGCTCAGCTCTCTTCAGCATTTTTGATAGAGCAAAAGCTCAGTTAAACTAGATTTTATATATATAAATTACCCATGCTACTGTATTTCTCAAGTCAACAATTATGCTGAGGAAAAAGATTTTGAAATTAGCATTTAAAGACTATAAAAATACACAAAACCACTTTAGAGTTACACAGTTGTAAGCAAGGACAAAATTGTCCTTATCCAAGCAATTAAACTCTCATCAGATTAGATATCTAATGCAACATACACAGTTTATGAAGGAGATCTGCTGTGCTAAAAAAAGACAGGGATGTGAAAAATTTATCAAGTGTACTATATATGCATAGCACTCAAATTCAAGTGTGTTTGGAAAAATGAGATTACAAATGTAATTAAAATAATAAATTATTAGTATTTAGCCCTGTAAAACCATTTAGCCATTGAATTTGCCTTAAAATCCCACATAACAACCAATTTGCTGCATAAAGGTCAAAAAAGATCTGCATTGAGTTATAAACACAGGGAGAATATTATTTTAGTTTGTAAAACAAATTCTGAAATCAATGTTTTGCCATTTCTAATTTAAATTTTAAGAAGTGATTATACTCTAAATGTTAACTTAGAATTTTTATTTTGTATTGGATTAAGGAAAGAAGGCAATGAGTTTAGCTGAAGCTGGTATTACACATGATCTTTCAGCTGTCTAGCAAATGTTTGCCAAAGCATCTTATGGATGATTTATGGTCATTGCTTCCCTAGGCTTGGAATGGATTAGCAGTCATGGTAGCCTGCAGAGTGGTTTTAATCTTCTGAAAAGTGTTCATTAGGTATTACATTTAAATGCTCACTTATTCCATTTGCTGGCCTGGGGGACAATTCTATTGTGGTTGCAGTTACCATTGTGTCACAGGACACACTTTTCAGCACAGCTCTCCTCAGAAATGTAGCCAGCCTTTTTTGGTCAGGTGTAGATATAATGCAATAATTTTTTTCCCCACCATTAGAAAACTATTGCAAAGTATAATTGATAACCATGTTTTAAGGATATCTCCTTAGTCATGGAGTATAAACTTGAGTTTCTCAAAACACAAAAGGTCCCATAATATTTTGATAGTTTTAAAATCTGGAGCATATAGGGGTGTGTTAAGTATGAGTGTTCGGGGGGTTATATGCATTTCAGCTGACATCACAAGGTTTTTCTTGAACAGTTGACTAGTCTGTATGTTTTCACCTTGGATAACTACCATCAAAACTTGTATCATTCCTGAAAAGAAATGCTAGTTGTAGGAAGAAAACAGTTTAAATTATGTCAAACAGTGTAAATTATGTCTTCTAAGATTTTCTCCTCTGGTAAAAACACATTTCATTCAGATTGACCTACATTGTTACTGCCTGAATGTGTAGCCTCCAAGAAGGTAAAATACTTTCACTGGTGTCTGTGACTCAGTAAATAAAGCACTCTCCACTCAATTTTCCTACACCCAGCCATTTTTTTTCTTTTGGCAGTTAGAAAAATGGAGAAGAGACAATAGGTGAGCTAAGCATTGTATTTCTTTTAGGGTGGTAAAGAGAGCTGTCTGTTGCTAAACACACATTTCAGCTCAAGAAGGGAAGTAAACTGCCCAGCTACAGCTTCAGGACTCCAACGTGCTCAGTAGAGCTGACTGAGAAAACTATAATCTTATCTCTACAAATCACCATACAGGTGAATTATTAGTTATAAGAGGAAAAAGGAGCCAAACCCAAACCCCTCAAATTTCCTTTACCCAGAATGCTCTGTCATTCAGGAAAAACAAAACAAATAACCCCACAAACAAAACAAAACAACACAAAACAAAACAAAACAAGACCAAACAAAAAAAAAAATCAAAACGAAATAAACAAAGCGCACAAAAATAACCCCCCAAATCCACCAACAACAAAACAAAAAACAAACAAAAAGCCAAAACAAAAATCAAAACAAATCAAACAAAAAAAACCCCTAACCAAATAAAAAGGAATGTTTTAACTAAGCTTGTGCATCATACCTTTGATCACCATTAGGTGAACAGATACAAAAAAAATTAATCTACCTCTATGCTTCATATAAAATCTCATCCTAATTAGAAATTATCACAGTACTGTTACAGTACAGCCAGTCTGTAGCTGGACAAGGTAAACACAAACCCAATTAGGCCAGCCTAGTTCATTCCAGAAAACAGACAAACAAGTTCCCAGCTAGGTTGGTTTCAAACCTATACAGGGGCCCTTCAGACAACCCTGTTCAAGCCTCAACACAGAAACACCAGTGTCCAAAGATGTAGGCAGAAAGAGATCCCTGTCAATCAACTATCTGAGCCCAGGAAATTCAAATTCCCTATAAAAAGAAGTTCTGAACAATAAAACACATTATTTGTCCAGGACTCTCAGTGAGTTCATGTTGTCCCTGTCTCCAACCAACAACATCATGTAACAAAAGATTGAATACCCAAGCACAAGAAAATGTGCAATAAAAGTGTACCAATTCACCTTCTTTGAAATCTCTGTGTTCCCATCTGGTCAGCTCCCTGATTATTTACCATCAGATAAACTTTGGGAAATGTTGTTTTTAATCTTTGTGAAATACATCCATAATTTGGAGAAGAAGAAATTACTGTAAAAGCACGTAATGCTATCAAGACCTGCACAGGATTTGAACTGAGTTTGATTGTTTGGTTTTTTGAGCCAGATGTTGGCAAAGATGATTTTTAACTTTCAAATAACAAAAATACTCCCCCAAACTGAAAATATCACAACTAAATCTCTTCCTGAAACTGCATAGCCCCCTAAGCAGAGATCTCTTGTGAGACATCTTTGTAATAACCTCTGTTGGGTAAAATTATCAGTCAAATACCAGTGAAGTGCTACTCATTTGCATTTCGTAGTTTCCCTGCTTCAGTAGCTCCTGATCCCTCTGTCAGCTGAGTGATTTTCTGTTTCAAATATTAGATGCTTATATTTGTGCTATTGGGTTTTGTAAATGCTAGGAAGAGGAAACAGGGGCACAGCTCTCTTTTATTTGCAGATTTATCTCAAGAAATCCACTGTCATTTGTGCTGCAGACTGCAGCTCCAGTGCTGTGACTGCTGTGATTTATCCTTCTACACAGGGGGCTTTTACAGAACCTGTTGGTGTTACAGAATTTATTTAGCGGGGGGAGAAGAATCCTGTATCTAAGGAGAAAACTTGTATTCCATAAGGACATATTTGAATGCCAGTCTTTCCTTTGTCTAATTCTTTTACATAGTCTATTCCTTGTAACTATTCTGTCTTGGCTTCCTTTACTTGATATGACAGCCAAGATGGGCCTAGAGTAGCAAGTACATGCTATCAGTGCTTAAGGAATGTTTTATCCTGTTATTGTCATATTTATCAGTTTAAACATGATGTTGGTTATATTCCTCTTCCTAGGCAGATAACACTAGCACAACAGCACAAATATCATCCCCTCTGTCTCCACGAACAGTCTGGTAGAACAGATTTGACATTTTAAAAATTTGCTTTATATGGCTTAATGAGTTCAAACATCCAACAGTAACCTGAGCAGTAACTGAGGTAACAGCAGTTTGATATTTTCACATTGAACTGAAAGAAAAAATAGCTGTTTTTCTCCACCTCTTGCTACTAAGGTGATTTTAGGAGCTAAACTAGATAGGTTTGTTGAGTGCAGACCGTGGGAGAAAGCAGCTTCTCTTTCCTTAGGGCACAGGTGAAAAAAAATAAAAAATAAAAAGAAAAAGGCAAATGGAAAACAAAGAAACAATGCTGTGACTTTGGAAAGAAGATATTTTCAAAAGTTTCCTAATTTCAAACAAGAAAAATAGGGATTTATTCCCCCATCATGCCCATTTGGTTTTTATGGGTTTGGTTTCTTTTTTAGCTGATTGGTTTGGTTTTGGGGTGTTATTTTTGGAGGTTTGGTGGGGTGGGGGGAAGTTGTTTGTTTTCCTTTGCTTTTTTTTTTTTTTTTTTCTTTTTTTCTTTTTTCTGGAGTAGGTTTGTTAGGATAGGTAGAGTTTTTTGGGGTTTTCCCCAAAGAAAACATCTGTGGGGAATGATCATAAGATCATCTACTCCCTAATATTCTGAATTAATAAAAATTGCTGATCTGTGTAGTGATTGTACCATTCACAAAGCTCTGCTTCTGGTATTCCAAATTAATTGTATACCTGGAAGATGCAGTACAAGTCTTGCTGGAGGAGTAAAATTCTTTCTCAGAGTCACACAGACATTTTTTAGTAGAGCTAGAAGTGGAAAGTTAGTCAAGCGCCTTTACCACAACACATTTCCTTCTTTAAACATATTGGCTAAGTGTACCACATTACAAATTGCTGCATTGGTCGCCAAGAAAAAAAGCATTTAAGGGGTTGTGGAAGTTTAATTTCTACAGAAGTGAAAACATCATCACTTCCCACACTTTCATTAATTCTGCACTCCAGTGTGGCTCATTCTTATGGCTTTTCGCCTAAAAAGACACAAATCCACTCACACCATTGTCTGAGCAAGCCTGGGCTGTTTGTTTGTTAGGACATTCTGGTGCAGGGATATGACTCCCCTTGAACCTGGGCCTCTCCCATCTCCTAGGAGAGCTGGGCTGTTGTGGATGGTTTGAGCACCATTGAAGAGTAGCACAGTCCTGCAGCAACATTTGTTCCAAACTCCACAAAACCAAAAAACCCATGCAGTAGTTCTACAGAACCCCACTTTTTCTCCCTTATCTCCACCTCAGTACATAGCAATATTTTTTTATTCCATTTTATCTAGTTTTATTAACAGAAGTTCTGTTTTTTATTACATTACCATTGACACTCTATAATCACTTTTTCTGGGCAGAAGAAAAGCTGTGGCTTTAAGCCCCCAGTGAGGTCTTAACTTCCATGTAATGGTTTTAATTTCAACATGGAAACATTTATCAGTGAAATGTGTGCAGGAAATAATGCCACGGAGGGCAGCCAAAACTCAGCAATGTCTGCATTGACCTGCCAGAGACTGCTAGGAATAGCAAAATACCCAGTTGTTTTCATACTAGCTGAAACCCTGAGCTGCTGAGTGTTGTTTTCAAGGATTTCTTTAAAAATATTCATTTCTCTTATAGAAATGTGACTACGGTGTCTGTCTGAGGTGGTATTATTATTTAATTTTTCATTATTTCTTTTAAAGCACTGGATAGAATGCTTGAATATATCAGTAGGACACTGACAGCAATTTTTTTTTGCGTGTTCATTGTCTTTTCCTTCTTTTTCCTCTATCTCAACTCTTTAAATTCAATCCTCTGCTTCTTCTGGTAGAGTAGTTGACTTTTTCTACACTGCTGAGAGCCAGCCAGATGGGGTTTTGGGCTTTCTCCTGAAGCACAGATCTCATTAAGCCAGGAGTCAATGGTTTAAAACGTCTTTATCCATGTTACCTCGTGATAAAGACTGAAATAATCCAGTTAGAAGCTGCTCTTCAAGACAGCTTTGCGATTTTGTCTCATTCTTTCAGATGAGAATGACATACATCTGATAGGACGTGTGCATACATGTCTGTCCATGTACACACACACACATGACTGCCCCCCGTGCCTTTTCCCCTCTGAATGCAATTTCTGCCTTCCATTTATTCTACTGAGGCACAAACTGCTCTAGCCAACTGTCACATTACTTGCTCAGATGAAAACTGCAGTTGAGTGAATTGTGTAACAGTATATCTGAGTTTTTTGTTTTTCTGATTACTATATAAATTATGGACTGTAGGTATCAACATCAAATTTTCTAAGTTTTTTTCCAGTTTTCTAGAAAATATATTTCCATTTATTTTCTGTAGTGTTTTCTACTATGCTTTAGTGTTTTCTACTTATGGCATAAGACCTAGATTTCATATTTAAAAATCATACATTGTAAAAAGGTTACCAAGAGAATTTTTATTCATCTCTAGTTTGTAAGACCTTGTGATACTCAATTAGTGTCCAAAGCTAAAGTGTGTCTTAACATGAGTAGTCCGTTCTCCTGTTCTTACAGAAAAGGGGGGAAATTAACCCGTCTCCCGTGATGTAGCTTTCAAGTACTACAAATTCCTATGTATTTGATAAGGACTTACAATAATGAAGAACCAGTGGAAGAGAATGCTTCTCATGTTAGTAATAAGATGCCCCCTGCCAAAATAAGAAGCCCCCTGCCAAATAAAGGGATTTATCTTTTTTTTTATTTTTGATTTATTTATTTTTTTAACCCAAAGTTACAGCCTTTGATACGTACCTGGATAGTTTAAACCAAAGAGATTTTGGAGATGAGTGAAACTCACATTAACTAGAGCATGTTTAAGACCATTACTGAATTCTTCATATTTCTGCATACTTTTGTTGCCTCAATGAAATCTATTTGTTTTTCAATCTATTTGTCTTTTGTGTATGCAGAAGAGGTTACCATCTCTCTTATAATTTCTCCTGGTAATGTTACAGCTTCAGAAGAAAAGTATGTTGAGTAAGTTGCAGGTCTTGAAAAATTAATAATTATAGCATTGCTTTTTCCTCTGCTGTTCAGAATATGAACAGAACAACCTGGAAGTGAATCAAGTATTAGATAGAAACAAACCAACTTCGATTCCCAAGTCATTTCACCTTCCATTTCGGTAGAGCATCAAGGCATCACAACAAAACATTGATAATGCAATTGACAATAACATTAAAATAAGAAGATAATGATAGCAAGTATGAATGCACACATGAAAAATCTGGCCATTTAGTGGGAAATGTGGTTTCCTTCATGACTCATTCACCTATGCCTCTAAATGCCTTTAAAACCGATGGGCTAGTTAGCTCTCTGCTTTGTACCACACCTCCAGGGGGACTGTCAGGCCAGCTGCAAATCTGTTGTGATTGCAGAGAGATGGGGCCTATGCCTGCAGCAGGCATCTCTTCACCCATGAATCTAAACCTCTGCTCATTTCTGATGCAAAGTCAGCAGTATGATTCTTTATTTTTCATTGTGTGTATATCCTGCCCCCTAAAAGTTCTCCACTACTACCAGCCTAATGTTATAATTACTTGATCTTATATGATGAATATCAGGATAACCACCCAAAAAAGGGCCAGGAGCTGGCACATCAAGCAATGGGCCCATGCTGATGCTGTACAGATGGTGGGTAACTACTTACACAGAGCAACTAGGAACTCTGAAAATTCAGATTTACTTTCTTTGATCTGCAGTCAATCATACTCATGGATGTCCAGATACTTGGCAGGTATTTTACTGCATTCAAAGTAGTGCAGAAGGTTTTGAAGTTAAATTTTTCTCCATTATTTTTGATATTTTTCTCCCCTTCTTGCTTCCTGTTTTTCTTAAGGTAGCCTGGACTCCCCCTGAATTAAACAAATCACTCATAAGTTAATTTAGACTGGTATACTTTGCTTTTATCTTTTGCTTTTATTTAATTTAACAATTAAATAGGAATATTTGTTTCTCTAGTTTCAAATCCCCTAAACCAAATCCCAAAGCAGGAGAAACAGACAACTACCCCTTTGCGTATTTCCTCACTTGCAACCTCTAAGATTAATTTTATCAAGACAATATTCTTTGTATGCAGTAAGTGGATTTAAGCTCTTAGGAAGCAATTCTGTAATCTGTACACATCTATATCACTCTGTCATAACTTGTAAACTGGTGTCAGACTTGAACTGATTTTTTCTATGTTTCTCTGTAAGTAGAGATGCAAAGTAAGTGTTGAACAACACTGCCAATGTTAGAGTATCTCCTCCTTATAAACTGTCCAGTATCAACTTGAAGTGGCCCAGTGGTTTCTTTAATCCTGTGATTAAGTATTTCCAGGATAACATTTCAAAAGGTAGCAAAGGTCATGTCATTAATATACAGGTGCATGGGCTGTGCACTCACTGTTCTCACTCCAGCCCAACATGAAAAGCAGGCAGCCTCATGAACAAGCAGGTGCATGCAAATTATTTTGTTCCACAGAAGGAATTGATTGCTCTTCTCCTGCACATTGATTTTACTGCTGTATAAGTCTTAGACATCCATTTTGTAATATTCTGAGAGCATCTGAGAGCTACAATAGGCAATATACCTTTATAAAAACTTTTGCTTACTATAAACTATTGTTTTTGTTGTGTGTATAAATCAAGGAATTCTTTTAAAAGAAATATTAGATTCAAAGTTAAAACTGAAATTGATTCAAAGTTAAAATTTAAACAAGGTAAAATATTTTGTACTTGTCATACAGAATTGTCTTACGGAAATGACAGAGGCTTCACACCTACTCTGCTGACACGTAATCAGGTAGACATATTGCATGAGAAGGCAGGGCAGAAAAAAGAAAACATTAGTTCCTTGGGAAAATACCTTGTTCTTAAATCCCTCTTGATTACAAACATGATAGGGAGAAGAGATTCAGACTGATGCCTGTGTTTTTCATAGGACAGGTTACTGTTTTGACTTACAAAAACAGTCTTGGTTGTCCTGTAAAGAAATTCACAGTGATTGTAAACAGAGCTTTGAAAGAACAAAGCCAGGATCTACCAGATCTAATCATTCTAGATAAGAATTGATGCATCTTAGGAACTAAAATTTTGAATATCTCACTTTTTAATGCTTTTTTTAGCAAAACAACATGAATTTTCGCTGAGTTTAAATGCCAAACCAAACAAGATATGAAGAAGTTAACAAATAAATGGCATGAACAGGAAAAGACATACTGAATAAACAAGAGGAACAAGTTGCTTTAGACACTGCATTTTCACTGATTTACATGCTTGTCATAGAGGCTTATTTTCTTCACTCACTACCTTTAAAATGGAGAAAAATGGATCAAATTTTTCTCTTCTCTGTTCAGAAGTTTCTTTTGAACTAAAGTGAACATGTATGAGTTTTCAATAAAAAAATATCTGCTGCAAAGTCTCCAAATCTCTAAGTCCTCTCCCTGAACATAGCTATGATTCAATTTCAAAAATTGCTTGTGTTTAATTCCAGTTGCTATATAGAATACTTTTGTGATTGTTCTTAAAAAGGACATGTTCTTTTTTCTCTTCATGGGCCTTTTTGTGCCTACTGGGGCCTCAGTGTCTCAGAGGTTTCAGTGATTGTCTGCCATTGAGAAGCAAATACTGGAATATTTCTGTAACAATAACTTTTCCTAAGGCAGAATGATGTTGTCAAGCACATCCTGCCAAATTTCTTGCTACTCACCAGCCTTATGTGACTATTATGACTAATTTAATGTGTAAGTTCTGTATTTCTGCTTTCTGTATTTTGATATATATAACTTCTAATATATGCCACATTTGCTTTTCACATATTGTAAAGGTGAGTTCTAATTTTGTTTCTGTGTCATATACCATGTTCCTCTCTAAATCATGCGTCAAAACACAGGAAATATTTAACTATATTACAGTTTAGTAGAGTGGGCAGTATTTAATACCGTCTTACAGCCCTCTGTGACTTTACTGAAACAACTTCTACTAGCATCTACAATAAGATTCCTATGATTCACAGCTTGCATCATATTTCTGCAACGTCCTCCAAGTTCTGTACAGGCAACAGTGAGAACAGTATAAGAAAATCAGCTTTTAAGGATTCAGATTCCCTTCAGTCGAAAAATCACACACTTGGGATTGATATTTGAATATTTGAGAGCAGGAAAAGACAAAAATTCTTTATACCTGCCCGCATCTTACATAACACTCAGTTCAAGAGAATTCTGAACCTGTGTGCAGGGTCCTGGAAGTAAATTGTAAATCACAGAATGACCTGAGCTGGAATTTGGAAATTTGCCAGTTGACCAGGACATTTCCAGAAGCCCAAGATCATCCAAAAATGAAAAAGAAAGGCCTCATGATAACATCAGCCAGATCTTTGGGACAATGTTGTTTCTGCCTTTTGCTATTCTGCTATTAAAATACCTAAAAAACACTTTTTACTGTCCCCTACAGTTCTGGTCTTCTTCAGCTGCAACAAACTTTCAGACACACAAATTTTCTCCCTACAGTGGTGACCAGTATCTCTGTATGCCCTTCATATCACATGAGCTTTCCTCCATTGGCCATACACTTTCTTGTTTTTACCTTAGTTCCAGAAGAAGTTGCCTGCTTAGTCAAGCCAGCCTTTTGCCTCCCCTACTTGACTTCTAACATTTTGGAATTGCCCATTCCTGTGCTCTTGGGAAGCAGTGCTTAAAAAGTGACACGCATTGATGTACCCCAGTATCCTCTAAAGCATTTTCTCAGGGACTTGTCTAATTAGTTTCCTGAGCAGTCTGCTCTCCTCTTGTCCAGGGCTGACATTTTGCCGGCACTTTTCCTCCTGTTGTCAGAGATTTCAGACTTGATTCCTTCATGGTTACTGTGGCTAAGATAGCCACCAGTCACTACTTCACTCATTAGAATCTCTCTTTTAAAAATAAACAAACCAAGAAGGGCACCTGTCATAGTTGCCTCCTTTAGTAACTGTGCCATGAAGTACAGACTCATACAATGCTTAGGATTAGAAGAGACATTTAAGATCATGTCATTCCAATCCCCCTGCCCATGGGCAGAGACACCTTCCCCTTCACCAGATGGCTCAAAGATCCATCCAGCCTGGCCTTGAACTCTTCTATGATATGAACTTTCTATGATGTCGCAGACATTTTTTCACAGAAATCCTTTCTTTCAGATTTCTGTGTCTTCTGGAAGGCAGAGGCCTCAGAAGAGAACGTAAACAATTATTATCAGCTGCTGTGGAATGCAACAGGAGCACCTATTTTGATTGGTGATTGGTTCATGCTCCCATGTTTATAATTAAGGGCCAATCACAAGGAACAAGCTAGGGACAGAGTCCTTGGACACAACTTTGTTATAGATTCTTTCTTTCTATTCTTAGCCTAGCTTGAGCAGCTCTGCAAACTTCTCTCTTTATTCTTATTAGTATAGTCATAATGTATTATATATGATATATCAATAAATCCAGCCTTCTGATCTAGAAACAAGATTCACCGTCTCTCTCTCACCAGCTGCGACCCACACAGAATGCTGTAATACTGATACATCCACAGCTTCTTTGGGCAGCCTGTGGCAGTGCCTCACCATCCTCAAAGTAAAGACTTTCTTCCTAATGTCTAATCTAAATCAATTATCTTTCAGTTTAAAGCCATCTTATCACTACACACCCATACAAAAAGTCCCTCTAACAGCGTTCTGGTTGGCCCTCACTGGAAGGCTGCTATAAGGACTCTCTGGAGTCTTCTCTTCTCTAGGATGAACAATGCCAATTATTTAAGCATTTTCTCAGAGGGAAGATGCTCTATCCTATAGCCATCCTCATGTCCCTTCTCTGGACTCATTTTAACAGGTCTGTGTCCTTCCAGTTAAGTTAAAACACAAGTATTTTAGGGGTGTTTTGGACCTTCTTGTACCACCTGTGTGTTATTCCCATACTAAACTTATGGCAATAATTTCTTTACTAATAATGTGGTTAATATCTGGCAAGATAGATTGTCCCATATGATCAAGAGTGGCTGAATTAGGTGTCTCTTTGTTCCTTAGAAAATAATTCATCAATGCTGTCAGCCTGTCTCAGTGGTCCATAGCAGACTCCCATGAGGAATTCTGCACTACTTGCTTATCCCTTAATACTTATCCAGAGGCTCTCAACTGGACCATTGCCAAATGTGAGCTCCACAAAATTCTAACCCCTCCATTATACACAATGTCACCCTGCCACCATGACCTCCACTGCCTATTCTGCCCTGCCTATCCCTCATGAACAGCCTATAACCACCCAACAACAGACTTCTGTCAGAGGACTCATTCCACCAGGGATGGCACTGAGGTATCGCAGGGACTCATGCTGCATGTGTTGGTCAAGTGCATCTCATTGCAGCCAATGCTCCATGGAGAAGACTGAAGGATCTCACTAACACATAGTCCCTCAAACTTTCCTTTCCCTCCCCATTACTTATGAGTGGCAAGTCTGCTCTTTTTCCTTTCTCTATTCCAGAGTAGTTTAAAGTTCTGTTAATAAGCCCTTCTAACTCCTGTGAAAAACCCTTTTTTCCCCTCTGAGAAAGGTGCATCTCATTAGGTGTCAGCCAACCTGACATTGTATAGATCATCTTATGATCAAAAAAACCCCAAATTCTGTCAGTGACACCAGCCTTGGAGTAGCATGTTAATCTATTGACTCTGCTCATTCCTTTCAATATTCTTTGCTGCTGTTGAAAGGCACAAAGAAAACACTACCTATGATCCTGATCCTTCAGCCAATCATCCCAAAGCCCTAAAATCCCTTTTCATTTCCCAAAAAGCCATGGAAACACTTGAAGTGCAGTAAGTTAAATAAATAGCAGGGGTATGATGAAGGTGATAGCGGATTCTCATTTCAGGCAAGAAAAGCTACAGCTCTATCTGGAGTAGTAACACAGAGTAATGGATTAATGTAAACTAGAGTGGAGTTGTTAGAGATAATTTCACATGACTTCAAGTCTGCCTCTGAAAAGTCATTCAATACTGCCTTCATTTCCACATACATCAATGCAATGAGCTTGTTCTAGGAAAAATTCTGCAAATTTAGCACTTGAAGAAAAAGTTGATCAATTTGATTTGCTGAAACTGAGTACAAACCACCACTTCCATTTCTTTTTACCTGCTCTTCCTCTCCTTTAACCCACAAAAGTGTCAATTCAGAGATTAATCCCAGCTCCAGGCAGCCCTAGAAATGTCAAGCTTAATGGCATCTCAGCCATACAGGGGCTCAGCTCATGTTTCAGCCTTGTAATAGGCTGAGTTTTGATAGAGTTAATAAATGCTAGACATACTTTTCATAAGAAATTAGTGTGCCATTCTCACTTTCATTCTTTCCTCCCCCTCTCTCCCCCCAAACTGCAGCAGTCTGGATTGGAAATAAGACCAAATAAAGAACAAATATGAAACAGCATGAAATGGGGTTATATACCTCATTTATGTCCATGAGGAATTAATGTACGTGCTGAGAGATGATTATTTAAACATCGACATTAGCAGTTATTGCAGTGTAGGGGTTTTCTTCTTCCAGTAGATGCCTCACTCTTCTGGTGCAAGAAGCATAGCTGACTTTGGGGGGAAGTGTAATGTTTCTGCCCCCTATCCAAACAAAAGCACTTTGGAACATTTTAAATAGGAATGAAAATAATTTGAAGTAATAGAGAGTTGATCGTATATAAGAAAAGAGAACTGATATACTATAGGCCATAGTACTTTGACAAAGTCCATAGTACCCAAACAGCTATAGCTGCACTATATCCTCCAAGTTCAAGCATTTTCTTATTTTCGGCAACCTGTACAGAAACTGAGAAAGTGTCACAGTACTGAGACAGCTACAGATGGTCCGTAGCTGGACAAGGCAAATCTAGCCGTAACACAAATCCAATTCAGCTAGCCTGGTTCATTCCAGAAAACAGATAAACAAGTCCCTGGATAGGTTGGATTTAAACCTATACAGGGACCCTCAGCCAACCCTGCTCAAGCCTCAATGATGAGGGTTTTTTGGCTGTCTTGAGGAAAAGTTTATATTCTTCCTCTCCAGAGTCTTGTTTAATCTCTCAGAAAGTTTTTATAGAGGAAGTAAATGCACATAAACCAAAACCATTGCAAAACTGTGTGTCCTGCAGAGACTTGAGCTCTTACTTATTGCCTCTCAACTCATCTCCTGAAAAAAAACCCCAAAAAAATATTAGTTAGATGTGTTGATAAGAACTCTTTAAAGCCAGCACCTTAGCATGAGTGAGGATGTAATTGCAATCAAATGACATAGTTTTATAATTTCCTAGTAGAGGATGATTATTCCACATACATTGTACAACAACTGAATATGGCCACTGATGTTCCAGAAGATGCTGCTGATACACATAAGGTTCTTGGCACTGTCTCATGAGCATTATACAATGCAAATCAGAAACAAGAGGCTACATTGAAAAAAAAATCCAGTGAACATTAATTAACATACACATCCTTCTTTTTAGCTACCATTAGCATTGTAGCAGTAAATAAGGTGCTAAAAATAATTGCCTAACACAAAAATCTATGTGACATTGACTTACTATGAAATAATTTTGACCTTTAACAAGTGGGTGTACCATGATGTGTTTTTAAGTAAGTGAATCCCATGAATCAAAATAGGAGAAAATATATCCTGTCAGAAAATCCAAGTTTATGCTATAATTAACCTCCATGCTACTCTCTCTATTGACTGTTCAGAAACTAGGAAACTGCTGAGCTTCTACCTGGATCCTAGAAAAACCTTTTGAATTTCTTTATGAAATAGAACTACAGGAGAGAGTGTGGTTCAATATGTCATCATCAAGACAGACATGTAGGGAATTAAATAGTATTTCTTTAATTAACCAGAAGAAAGTAATAGTAGATTATAAAGCAGAAGTCAGAGAAGAGGAAAGATAGATTTCTGAAAATTAAATTTAGAATGGCTTCTTTAATTTAGCTTGAAGTGTTGGTAACACTGCAAGGGGAATAATATAGCTGTGATTCTATATAGCAATATGTTATTTTTAGGTCATTCTAGCTGTGAATAAAGCAAGAACCTCTGGGGAGATTTTTCTTTTGTAGCACTGGCCTCCTGCTAAAACATTTTTGTTCAGCTGTGGTGGCTCGGGCTTTCTGCTTCCTCTGTAATAGTTCATCTTACTTTCTCAGAAAATGGTTCGTTTTAAATATGGATATGGGAATAGGTATGGTGCTACATCATCCCAGGGAAAGAGAAAGTAGCTGGAGCCTGAGCCAAATAGTGTCCTATAATATTCTCTAAATATCCTAAGTCATGAAAAGATAATAATCAGTCTTATTTCTCATGTTAGAACACATTATTTGTAATGAAAACACATTTCTATCTATAATGCATCATATCCAAATATATTCTCCTTGAATATTTTTCAGAAGTAGTAGTTGATGATCTAATCTATTCCTAGCTGTGAATAGTAAAATGTACTTCAATTTTTTGAAGAAATCAATATTTTCCTATTATTATTTTAATTGTTAATATTACTATTGTGATTACTATTATGATTATTAAAATGAGGGGGTAACTGTAAGGTTAATTTAGCAGTTTCACAGTTTTAATTTCAAGGGATGGCTGAATCAGTTTGGACAGGATGGAATACAAGGCTAGAAAATGAAGATGCTAGATTTGCCCTGGCATGGAACTCAATAGGCAAATAACAAATCTTAGAAAAATAGCAAAACAGCAAGTTAGATGCCCTGGGACAAAGCTACTGTTGTGAGATTTAGAAGATTCAAGAAATATGGATGCTACCAGTAGTGCTAGAAGCTGCATTACCTTTAGAAAGCCATTTGACCTCTCATTTCCATAATTTTCTGTCTTTTCTGCATAAGATTTTGTTCCTCTTTTTTTGTTTAAAGTAATAGATTTCTAACTGTCTATGAAATACTAAATACTAAATCCTTTGAATTTTCTAGATATCTATCAGTTAGATCTCTAACATATCATGAACTGCAATCAAAAGAAAAAGAAAGCTTAAAGATTACTTAATAGGCTAAAAAAGAGTAAAGATGTCAAATAATGTTTGTACTCTCTGTACAAAGAAAATCCTCTTCCTTTTCTCTGTTGTAATGGCAAAAACTTCCTCTGCCCCAAACAGCTTGGATGGGTAATGTAAAACAAAAAACCTCAGCAATATATGATTGCACTATTGGCTAGGCACATGGGCATTATTAGGGAGGATAGTTACATACATTTTTTGACCAAAAAGGAAGTATTTGATGTCAATTTAGGAAGTGTGCAGATAGATATTTACAAAGTGTTTTAACAAAGCATCTCTTTTTTGAGACAGTGGAATCTACTATTGCCATATTTTGTTCACCTGCTAGCTAGTTTTAGAGTTTATGCCCCACCTACACATAGGAATACAATTCATTCTCTGAATGTATATTTTGCTTGCTACACTCATCTGCACTCATAGTTGAAGGCTGTTAAGAAAAGCCTTCAACCCTGGCATGACTGAGACAACTATATAGCTTTTTTTTTAGTTTTTAGCATTTCTTTTGGTTCAGTTTATTCACACAACACACACACACGCGCGCGCGCGCACACACACACAGATACACAATGAGATGCAGAGCACCAGAGCACCAGAAACTTCTCCATGGAAAATCTTGTCCACCTGATTTTCTATGTCCAACAGAAGAAATAACAGTTATTCTGGAAGATTCTCAACATGCCAACATCATCCCATCCAGCATCTAAACCATATAAAACTAGCTTTCATACATCCAATGCACTTTAAAAAAATTAGCTTTAGAATGCTTTCTTATTTTAGGCAATTTATTTTGTAATAGATTAAGGGAAAAGGGAAAGAAAGAGATAAGAATATATGTGAGCTTCCTAGAACATTTTTCTTCTCTTCTGGAAGCAGTTCTGCAAGTCCAAATCCCCAAATCCAGTTTTCCCCTATCCCCCATGATTAGGCAGGCTCACCACCCTGGCCACATCTCCCAGCAGTGTCAGTGACACCTTTTCCTCAGCCTCCACCAGGGGTCACACAGCTCTGCACTGCACTACAGTATTACACATTTATGTGCATGGGGTGGAGAAAAACAAAACAGCACCAACTTCACAACCTTGAGAATAAACATGCCTACCAGATGACAAAGAATTCTACATTTCATCTCTGTTCTGTTAGCACTCCTACCTACTTCCCATTCCTTTTATCAAAACTTCATTTTCATTCTCTGTTTCATGTCCTTTACCTCTCTCCCCTTCTTCCCTTTTGAGTGACCTGTTCCTAACACCATGTGGTTAAGCCTGATGCTTGGAAGAATGTACCAGTATGAGTCTTTCTGACAGTTTCCAAAAAGGAAGAGAGATGCCTGATTATTCAGTGGGGAGATTTGTAACGCTCTTGAGGGCAAGCTTTCTCATTTTGGCCACAAGCTCTGGCTTGGTTGCCATCATGGCCTGTGCTTCTCCAAGAGAAAATCTATTTGAACAATTAATTTGCTCTTCAATATTAACCTTCCCAGGGTAGTTTCAATGAGAAGGTTGAATTTAGCTCACAATCAAAGAGATAAAGAGGGTCTGATGTGCACTTGATTTTCACAAGTGTGCCCTCAGTGTGACAGAGACATAATTACCTAAGAAATTTTAGCAACAGAAGACACGTCTCTAAATTATTATAGTCATATTCCCATGACAAAAGTCTCTTAGACAAGTAGGAAATAAAACTGAATTAAATTTTTACATAACTGGAAGTCCCATGTAGTAAATTATGTAATTTAATTACTAAACTGCTACCTAACCTCTCAAATGAACAAAAATCCTACATGAGAAGAACTACTAGGTATTTATATACTCCAAAGCAAATAACTTTGTGATTGTGTCATTAAATTTGAGAATACGTTGCCCTTTAAATTGCTGTTAACAGATTTTTTGTTAAGTTGCACTATAAATTTCCAAAGCATCAATAATCACATTACTATGCCAGTGTCAATTTTAATCTCATCCTCATGTTCTCTTCTGTCTTGCATCAACAGGAAGCCCATGGAACACACATCAGCAACAGAGACCAATGACATCACTGTTCTCCTGCACTGCTGTCTCCTGTGCTGATAATTGCATATTATAATATCTGAGAAATAAAATCCATCACTGGCATAAGTAGCTATGGAAAATTTTTTTTTATTTGAGGCAGCATGCCGAACCACCTCTTTAAACAAGCTATGAGCACTCACAGAGGTAGAAACAGAATATAGCTTTTTTATCAGCTTTTGTTGGAAACTTGGCACATTGTAAATCAGGTAACCTTCTTCCCTCAGTTTTAACTGAGAAAGGAAAACCAGGATTTGTACAAGCACTGTAGTGGTACCAGGGTTAGCATAGGGTTTCTTTGCAAATACTAAAACCTTTGAATTTTCTAAATATGTCTAAATATTTTTCAAAAATTTGTGAGGCATTTTAGCATGATATGTGCTGAAAAGTCAATTATTTTCTTAGGTTGTATTTTTGTTTTCTTAGTCTGCAGATACAAATAAGACCCCTGCAAGAGAGTGTTTGTGATTCAGTTTATGAAGCTCACAGAGAGGTAACGTATTTCAAGTACAGAGGTCAGATACCTGTTCCATTAAGTTGTTTTATACAACATCAAATGTGTCTCACTGTTCTGCATTAATTTATGAAAGAAGAACACCATTCCATGTTTGTGAGTATGACAGAGTACTGTATTTCCAGCAGAACTGTACTTCCAATGAAGATTTTTCACTAAGGGAAAATCACTACTGTTGATTGCACTATCAGCAAGCACTAATTTCAGCTAAACTCCCTTTGCTGAAGTAGAGGCCAAATGTAACAGTAACCCTTCCACCTGGATCAAGAGCAGGAACCTACTATATCAAACATCAGAGGTAAACACAGGGTCTCTGTTTCCTGGTAATTAAATTCAGACAGCTGGCTTTTAGAAACATGGAATGTGATTTTCACTGTGTCCTAGCAGAGGTTAAAAATGTGTAAAAAGGCTGTCTTAAGTGCCTCATTTGCTATCTCCTGTGACTGCAAAAAAGAGGAAAGTATATAACTACTAGTATATATAATATTAGGCTCCCATGCTGCAGTTCTACCCCAATATACAATACAGCAGTATTCTTCTATCCTCTGAGATGTTTGAAAAATAAAATTGAAATAAATGGAACACTTTTTAGTATTGCACGTTGATATACTCTCAAGTGAAAAAGGTTAATTAATAATGAGTTAATTTGTATTACAGCCATGGTAATTTGTTGCTGCCTGAATAACTGCTAGTAAAGTCCAGGGCAAGGTAGCAAAAAGGGCCTTTGCATGGTATCCACAGATGTTTAATTCAGCTGTGAGGTGAGATGTTCCGAGTCCCCAGGCATACTTATGGGGAGATTCAAGGTTTCTCCTTCACAAGAGGCAGGAGCTGACCCTGGTCTCGGGACAGTACAAAGATAAGGGCCAATCGGGGATTAAGAAAGGAGTGGCTCAGGGACATAGGAACAGACATAGGAACAGGGGAAGGAGGCATTAGGATCTTAACAGGTTTTTGCAGGAAGCTTCTTATGTCTCCCCAACCCAGGGGATGCCCCCCAGGGTCTCCATGGTAATTCACCAAAAAGTTGTTTGTTCCTAACCTAAACCACTTATTTTGAAGGAAGATTATACTATGATATTCTGATCATATTTTTCTCCATTTTAAGAGTCTTTACCAAGGAAAGCTTGTAGAAATAAGTCTGATTTCCCACACAGCATGAAAAAAAGTTTTTGGGTTTTCGGGGAGTGAGACCAGGCTTACTTCAATCCTTGTACTGTGTGAATAGAAGTATTCATTTTACCTTGAGGAAAATCTGTTATGATAAAACAGAAAACCTAGACCTAAGTTATTCTGGAATATTTCTATTCCAGAAGTCTAGTGGAAAAATGACTAAGCAGTCATTAGGGACCATTTCAAAGTGTTCAAATATATTTTCAGAGTAACTGAGGAAATGTTAAAGCATTTCTCAGTTCCCATAGTGTTTCATCTGGCTTTGGCTTCTTTCGGTTTGTTGTGTCTTTTGGGTTTGTTTGTTAGAAACTATTCAGAAAAGTCTGCTAATTGTATACCAAGGGCGGCAATTTTCTTGGAGCATTTCCCTTTTATTTCTTGCATGAAGGCTATAGTAAATAGTCACACTAATTGACATTAATGCAGAGAATAACCTTCTACACTGTTATTTCCCACTGACCTCTCCACTATGGTTTAAATGAAGAATTTATTGGGAGGTTGTCTGAATTATGCAACCCCATCCTTACTGTTTACTGTTAATAGATTGTAATGGAAATGTAGCTACTCTGTTTTATGATCTATAGTATAAAGTTCAAGAAGAGACAGACTGTGTTAGTGTTCTATTCCTCTAATACTCCAAACAAAAGGCCTACTACTAGAAATTGTGGTTTAATACAACTAATGCCTTCTTTCCTGAAATGGGGATTGTATTTGAGGTGGGTTCAAGTAAAGGAAGATTGGCTGACTATAACTTGTACAAAGGCAATATTTCACATATTAAGAACAAGATTTATCAGCAGCACTACTTTTAGAGGATTTACAAACTGAAGTTTAGGGTTAGCCTCCTGGGCTCCATGTGGAAAAAGAGTTGGATGTCCTAAAAATCCTTAAGTGAAAGAGTGAGCTGGAGCATGTTCATGTTGAACATGAAATTCTCTAAATTTGAGTCATAGGAAATACTAGAGCTTAAGGAAAGGAGGAAAGGAAGACAGGCATCTTGAACCTCTCCAACAGAGATGTACTAGAATAAAGGTGAAAGACACATATGTACACGTAGGGAAAAAGAGACAGGTGGTATCTTCTTTAAAGGATGGTGCTCTTTTTTCTTTTCCCTTCCCTTCCCTTCCCTTCCCTTCCCTTCCCTTCCCTTCCCTTCCCTTCCCTTCCCTTCCCTTCCCTTCCCTTCCCTTCCCTTCCCTTCCCTTCCCTTCCCTTCCCTTCCCTTCCCTTCCCTTCCCTTCCCTTCCCTTCCCTTCCCTTCCCTTCCCTTCCCTTCCCGAACCTTCCCTTCCCTTCCCGAACCTTCCCGGAACCTTCCCTTCCCTTTTCTTCTTTTCCTTCCTATTTCCTTCTTTTCCTTCTTTTCTTTAATTGAGGGATCATCAGAAAAGTGTCTGTATCAAAACCACGTGCTATAGGTAGCCATATTCTGTGTTAAACAACTTTCCAAGTGACTTCCTACCTGGATAAAATCACAATAGCATCACTTGAGCAGATAGAAGATTCAGACATACCATACTTTGATCAGAAGACGGATACTACCAAAGTGTTTTACTGAACCTCTACTTCACTATCAACTTCTGAATGTAAGAAAAATAGCATAGTAGCAGTATTCATCCACATGCATTTTTCCCGCCCACTACTTGCTTCCATAAGATCCAAAAGGCCTGCCTAAGCACAAACATTTGTTCTACTGATCAACTTGCACCATTCTAATTTAATAGGACCGTAATCTCAGTCTCTGCTTAATACAAGTAGGTAAGAACGAAGAATGCAAATCCACTGTTTTCCTACTCCAAATTCTTAGGAGACAATCTAAGGATGGAATGCAAATTCTAATTCAGTTCAACGTTTTTGCAAGTCTTTTGTTATTACCACAGACATCTGACATTTTTTTTCTCACAACAAACAAGCAAATAAAAGATAAGCACAGAAAAAATCCCAACCCTTCAGAGATACCTATGTAGATATCCCAGAGGCAAAAGGGCAAGAGTAAGATTATTTAAAAACACAGAAAAAGCCATAAGAGAAATATAGACAATTTCCCAAGGACAGCTGAGGTATCACATTCAAATTAATGGCAACTGGATTACCTGCATTGAGGCACCAGAGATCACTTGTATGGAGATTCAAAGGATAGCAGCACAGAAATAGAAGACAGAGATAAACATTTTCTGTTCTGAAATAACTAGAAACCATTTTCAGTGGTATGCAAAATATGGCATCACTTCAGGTAAGATGCTGTTATGAATAATTTGTCTTCAAAACACTGACATTAATTATTGTTTTATTAATTAAGCACTGTCCTACCAGAGGTAGAGATGAACATCCTTTACACATGGGAAAGGCAGCAAATAAACATCAGTGACCCAGAAGTGACCCAAACCTCATCTGCAGTCTGCAGAGACCATTTACTGCACGAGAGTTGAAGTTTTGCTAAGGATGCAAGCTTGCATAACTGGATTTATTGCACTTTTCCATTCACCTCATTCACCTGGAAAAAATTAATCCTCCAATATAAAGGTATTTGTTTTGAGTATTTTTGCTTCATATGAAGGTATGTAAAGTACTTTAACAATAACTGTGTTACATACCTTTATAATACATATCTCTTCCACTGGGACTCTTTTTTTACATTGAAATTTATCTTGGTGCTAGAAAAAAACCTAGGAAATAGCGATGAGTAAAATTGCAGCCTGAAGGAGATCACGGGCTGATTTCAATCATCAAAGGAGCTGTTCAAAGGCTTTCATCCTTTTTGCTGCCAGCATGCTGCTCCATTTGCAAAGTAAAATCTTCATGCAGCTCTCGAGTGTATGACGCAGTCTGTACTTTCACATACGCAAGAGAATAAAGAGAAAGTTTGTATCTTTTTTTTCCCTAAAAACAAAACAAAAACAAAAGAAAACAAAACAAAATCCAAAAAACCATGGTAAAAGAAAATTAAGTATCTGTGGCAAAAATAGAGTAAATTGTGCTCAAAGCTAAGAGCTCAGAACCTGGAATCAATTTACCTGTCTAAAATACTTCATCAAGATATATGATACTGACTTTTATAATTTAATATTTACTGTTGTTGCTTGCCAGGAACAACATCATTTTGTTATGGAAGTATAAGTAAGAAGACTATGACTCAAAAGGGTTTTGCACAAATTGAAAGAACATTTTCTCACAGATCTATAAATGGCAGGTAGTGATGGTTCAGTAGCATGGCTCAGGCATGGATAATGAAAAATTTCAAGATAAGTTTGCCACAATGCAAAAGCTTAGGATATTAAGTCTATTCCTGTATACAAGAAAGCCAGAGTACTTTATCAGGAGATTACAACCACAGACCAATCTTATCTTTTTATGTAACTTTTATGTCAAAGGTCTAAAATTAATTGCTTTAGCATGTACCTAATCTTAAATTTCAAGTCCTTGCTGAATTTGTACCTAATGCAGAAGAAAAGACTGGCATGCTAAAGAAAACCCCACAGTTTTATTCCCCACACAAAGCTAATATAAATGTAGATATCCAGTCATGCAAGATGAGAAATAGCTTTTCAACTCAGTGAAGTCAGTCTTACAGGAAATCTAGTACTTTACAGAATATGAGGCTTGCTTTTTTTATTTTTCAGTGCTTCACGCTAGGAGGTAACAGCATAAGCCACAGAATAAAGTTAAAGAGTTATTTTGTTTTTCTACATTAGAAATTTTCAAATTCAAAGGACAGGACACTGTAAGCCAAGTCTCAGATTTCATAAAGAGACAAAAATTAAGCATCACATTTTATTGTATTAATTTTTATTGCCTTTGTGAAGTGATATGAAAACAGCTCTCGGACTAATGAAAGCAGTATGAGCAGATTGAGGAAAATTCAGTAGAATGATATAGAGAGCCATTAAATATGAAGTCTAAGGCAGACTGTCTTATGTTAACCATAAATAAAACTAGTAGATTTGACAGGTTCTATTCAAGCTAACGACTTTGATACAAAGGTAGTCATAAAAAGCTGAAATTTTAATTAATTTTTTCTAATTTTGAAGAAAAAACTTTTAAAATTCAGAAAGAAAACTTTAAAGCCTCTTAGTAGGCCTCAAAGCTAGTCTCTTTCACAGTCTCTTTTCAAAGAGTTGATAATATATCTTTTCAATGCTTTTTTCTTTTTTTCCCCCCAAATTCTTTGATTCCTTTTACTACTACCTGTAAGCCAAATATCCCACACTTAGAAAAAGGACTGAATTCATAGGCCCCTAGCTTTGTCATAAAATAAGACCTTCTAATTCATGGAACATTCCCATGCTAAAGACTATTTTGAGCTCCTTCAAATTCTTGTCCATGCTTTCCTTTGCAAAGATTACTTTGAGAATATATTAATCTACATCAATTAAAGAATTTACATAAGAGCAGCTAGCATGGGAAACACTTCTAGAACAGAATGTAGCCCCTTGTTAGAGACTGCAAAGCTGCACCCTTCATAAATGCCATATAGAGCTTAAGGTGGGGGCAAGCCTTTGGGGTGCTCTTGCCTCAGCAACAGGTGTTTATTGATTTGTTATTCCACAAAGCACCATGTGCTTTGCTCAGGGCAAATCCTTAGACCAGGCCCTTCAACCTACAGTGTTCATTTTCATGAGCCAGATCAATAATGTAAGGGAAGTCTTTAAGGGAAGTCCTGGAATCCTTAGCCAGGCCTTTGCAGCTACAGTGTTCATTTTCATGAGCCAGTCAATAATGTAAGGCACAAACTTTGATGACAGCTTGATGTGACAAAGAACTCTACAAAAAAAATGCTGGTGTGACTCTACAAATCAGTTGAAACCAGTAAGTCACCATTTCTGTTCAAAGAGCTTAATATTTCTTGTCATCAAATACTGAAAGCATCTTTGGGAGACATTAATCACTAATTGCTTGCTATGTCCTATAGACCCACAGAAGCAGATTTCCACCTTCTGAAGAAAAAGGACCAGGTAATTAAGACCAAGTCAGAACTCTAGTGATGCACTTTAACTTTAAAAATATTAACAAACTTTCAAAGAATTAATTTGTGCTGCATTTTCCATTTTATATGAATGAGGCAAATGCTCCATCTTAATAACAGATCTACCCTTTTTAGGAATACTGAAACATCCATCACAAATCCAATTACCCAGATTTGTTGTCATAACAAAGTTGGCAGATCTACTCAGAAAAAAAAGCTATTATTTTAGTTTGAGGGTGTCAGAATTGTTTTACCATAAATATTTTTTATATTTTTAAGGAGCATTAGGACAGTCCTGTTTGATAAATGAATACTTCATCACAATGCCCCTAAAAAACAGTACAGATTCGGGCCCTAATTCTTCCATTTTACCTATGCAGATAAACCTCTCAAAGGTCTCCTGCACAAACCTGCTCAACAAGGGATGTTGAATAGGGCTCCCATGCAGCGGCTATGTGTGGTTGACATACAGCTCGTTGTAACACATGCCCAAGCTTCAGCTCACTACGTTATGTTACGAATTTCACTGAAAACATGGTTTCATTAAAGCACACTGAAGCTCTCGACAAGCTTACAAACACAATCGGCACCCTCGCCTTACATCCTTTGTTATCAGGATCTGCCTTGTGCCATGCCCAGCACCCATCCCTCGGAGGATACCATGCCGTGGCGCCCCGCTGTCCTGAGCTGGTGTTGCCACCCGCCCCTACACCCCGCAGAGAAGCCTGGAGAGCCTTCCCCTCAATTCGCTGACCACCGCTTGCGACCCCGCAACCACAGCCTTTCCTCTCCCGGCACTAAGGGCCTTCATCCGCCGGGACTGATCGCACACCAGCCCGTTCCTGCCCGAGGGCAGTCAAAAGGGTACGGGGCGCTTTTTTTCCCTCCCTGCGGGCTCTCAAGGCTCGGACCCCTCCAAGTGGACACCGAACCCGTTTCGTGCGGACTCCAGACCCCCCCCCCCCGTGACCCCAGCCCCATTACTGAGAAAACCGAACCCTCCCCTGAGGACTTCAGGCCTTCCCCTGCAAACCCCAGCCGCTCTCCTGTGACCACAGACCCACTGGGCCCGGCGCCCAGCCCAACCCGGCGCGGATCAGGGCACAGCGGGCCCGGACAGCGCCTCCCAGCGGCCTAGCCCGGCGCAGTTACTAGGCCGACGTGAGCGCCGCCGCGTACCCCGCGCCGGGGCGGGGCGCGAGGGGGGGCGGTCCCGGGGCGGGGCAGGAAGGGGGGGTCGCGGCGGCAGACCCTGGTGTCGGTGTCGCTGCTTGCAGCGTTTGGGAGTCAGCGGTGTGGCGCGCCTTCCTCCCGTGAGTTCCACCTGCGCCGCGTTCGCTCGGGCACGAGGGCTGCGGGGAGGGGAGAAGCAGGGGGTACTTTGAGTTGCGGTGATTCTCCCGAGCTCCGCGGCGGTGCCGGTGCCGCGCCTTGGCCGGACGCTCGCCCGGCCGCGCTCGGCGCTGCCTCTGCGTGGGCACACATGCGGCGGCGGCGCCGCCGCTCCCCTGCGCGCTGCAAGAGCCGCGGCGCCTCCCGCGGATGCCTCGGGGAGGGTTCCCGGACGCCCGGAAGCCGCTTCGCATCGCCGGGGGCCGCGGTCTTGCGGGTGCCAAGAGCTGCTCTTTCCTTGTTCGCTGCAGACTGCGGCGGCTGCGGCTCTGGGAGGCGGGGGTTGCCCCATCCGGTCCTCCCTGTCCCCTGCTGAGCACTGCCGCCGCCGCCTGAGGGGGTTGATGCGGCGGAGCCTCCGCTCACCCCGCGGGACTTCATGTCCTGGGCAAAGCCGAGGGACGAGCTTCCCCGTGACCGCCGAGGCACGGCGCGCTCCCCGCCGCCAAAGTTTCCCGCGACGCCCGGCGCAGCCAGCACGAGCCCCCTGCGGGCAGCGAACGGGGCCGTCCCGGGGCCGGTGCCTCCCGCCCGTCATCGGGTCTGGCTTAAAGGGCCCGGCGGCATGCCAGTAGTAGGAACATGGCTGAATGCGGAGAGGCAGAGCCCCTCCGGACTTTGGCGCTGGCCGCTGGCACTGTCATTTCTTCACCTCTGGGTGTTCAACCGTGGCAGGCATGGAAGCATTCAAGTGCTGCCGTTTTGTTAGTTTCGACTTCCAGCTGTTTAGAGTAGCGTATGGTTCCCAGTAGTCCATGGGAGTGGCTTTTTTGTTTGTATTTTTGTTCGGTGGTTTTTTTTTGTAAGCCTTCACTCCTCATTCTATTCCTTTAAAACTCATGTATTAATTTCAGGCATTACTATCAAAATATGTATGCTTTCTGTATCAATCTCTTATGCTTCATACATATTTTTAAATGTGCCATATAACTGAGAACTGCTGTGTGAAGGGGGGGTCCCAAAGCTCTTCAGCTATGGTAAAGCCATGGGCAGTTCTGCGGTTAACTTATGGATTGCAAACACAGAGGTGCTGTCGTTGCCAGGTTGGTAGGTTTTACTGTAGACTGTTGTCACATTGCCTGCTGTATGCTTGCAATGAGTGTTCTTATAGATTGGAGTAAAAAAATATATATATCACTGGCATGAATTAGAATTTTTAAGCTGCTTATTAAAGAAAAAATATTTGGCATGGAATTGAAAGTCTTCTTACAAGACCACAGGCGTTTTTAATATCACAAATCTCTGTGATCTGTCACTTAATAGGAATCAGGTGTTTTGTTTCCTTTTTGATTTGAGGCACTCCTTTTCGGTGTTTGCAGGGATTCTCATATTAGAAACATCGAAAACAAATGTATAGCTTTCAGAAAACAGCAGTTTAATTCCAAAATTTTAACTGAACTTATTTTTTTTTGAGTACTGATGTGTTGGATTCTTATTTATATTTCTGTTCTGTGCTGTAGATTTGAAATGATGAGTCTGTCTTGTACTGCAAATCTGAATTCAGGAGCTAGTTTTCAGAAATAACTTTGCTGGAAGACTGAGGCTGACTAGTTTGCTGACTAATGCATGCAGAAAAAATGGAAAGTGGGTTGAATTTAGACCTTAGGTACTCAGTCAGTTTCCTTGATGTGGTGATCTCCCTGTTGGGACAGGTGAAATGAGATCTAGGTGGTAAGGGCTAGCAAGTAGACAAAAGAAGATACTTCCTTTGACATATGGAGGCAGAGGTCTGCACAAGTCTATGTGCAAACAAGCTTAAAGTAATCTCAAAGATCCAATCCAACATAGAAACCCACTATTTTGATGCTTTATCTGCTTTCTTGTCAAGTGAGAGAGTCTCAGGGCTCCCAAGTGTCCAATAATACAAGATAGGATTGAATCTGCTTGTTGTGGAGGTTATTTCCTTGCTGATACCACAAAATGGTCAGAAAGGATGTTTTTTTTTTTTGATTCCTTAGAGGTTAATCCAGAGGAACTTTGTTGTGAAATGCATACTTATTGAAGACAATTCTTATTGCATTGCTTCTGTTTTACATGTAGTCATGGCTCAAAAGGTGCCAAGAGGCTGGGATTTGTTCTGGAGTTCTCATTTTATAGCTTGACAGAACTATTCATGTTGCACACTCAAAAATGATGGAATGCACAATGCAATTAAGACTATACTTTAAAGGAATTTCATAACTTGCCAGGTTTCCATTTAATGTATTTAATTGGATCTGACCATTGCTTGTGATATTTAAGATTAATAAATCTCCTGGGATGTTTATAGTATTACTATCCAAAGTTTTAACTACTGCAGACAGAGTATTGAAATGTATCACAAATGAAGCCAAACAAGCTAGAAAAAGTATTCGTAGTGTATACTTTTAAAACAATTGCTAGCAATTAGGATTAAATACTTAAAAGAGTAGATTGTACCATATCTACCATATTCTGTTCAGTACTAATAGGCTATACCATGTTTTGCATCTTGCAAACAAGATATAGTGATGGCTGATCTGAGCAAATTGTTGCTAGACTGGTTTACCAGCCTGGTCTACTATGACAATCTGAATAATCAAAATATCCTGAATAATTTAAAAAATGTCTCTGTGTAAGGCGTCCAAGTTCAATATAATGTTAAAGTGGCCGAAAGAAACACTGGACATTCTCTAACTACTAAGAAACGTTTTCTTTATGCTTCACAGCATGAAGAAAATACTTCAGAGCCAATCAAATAAATACAAGGTGTTTTTCAAGGCACAACTAAGTGTTTTACTGCTTTTTTCTCTCTTTTTCCTCCATTTTTTCTCTCTTTTTTCCTGTCCCACTCCCCTCTTTTTTCTCCTCCCCCTTTATTTTTTTTTTTTGTCCTCTTCTTCCTCTCTTTTTTTTTACCTTATTCTTTTCACTTTTACCTGTCTTTTACTCTTTCTTTCCCCAATAGCTTTTGTCGAAGGAAGGGGACCAGGACACCAGATGGTTCATCACAGGTCCAGTTTATTGAAGAAAGCATCAAACACTTATACAGCAAATAATAAGCTTATGAATATTCTGTAAGCCAAGCGATCTATTGGTTAAACTATACCATTAACTCTTCCTCATTCCTTTGGGCCTACGTTCTCTACTTTTCACGTCTCGCTCTCTATTTCTTTATCATACCCAGCTAGGCCCAAGGACACACTATCTTGCAGTTGTAGGACTTGGAATTAGCCACGGCTTTGTACTTTTCCAGTCTCTAGTCAACTAAATTCCCAACAAGCTTTTTCATTGCCTTCCTCCTCTTCTGTCACCTCCCCCCTTTTCATGTTTCCCCCCTCTGTTTTGCTTTTCCTCACCACTTTTCACCTTTTTCTCCCCCTTTCACACTTTTTTCCCCCTTCTTTTTCTCCTCTTTCTTGTTTTTATCTCCTTTCTAAGGCAGTCATGACATAAAGAATTGAAATGCATAGGGCAACAAAAAGAATTTACAACAGTGAGATTTTACTACATAATCCTGATTGAATAACCCCCTTAATTTCTCTGTGATAAGTGAAGGACTCTCTTTCATTTTCTCTCAGTCTGTACTCAAATTCGGTGTCTTCCAGTGGGCCAAAGTAAGGAGGAGAGGGTGTTATTTATAAATTGTTCAGGCATGTTGAATCAACTAAAAGCATTTTCCTGCAGAAAGATGTAATTCAATAGATCTCAAATTTTATGGGTTACTTTATAACTTATATGAAACAAATATTTAAAGGTGAATTTGTGTTAAAGGTATGTGGGAATGCAAGTGTGGAGTGCTTTTGTTATGACAATATTCTGGAAGCTTAAAGTAAAATTAAGTAGGATTTTGAGATATAACTTGGGACCATGTGAGCAAAGAACAAGTACTTACAAAAATCGTGTAGGGTATATGGGAAGCAAAATTAGTTAGTGTGGTTTTTTGAAGCACTGTTTTTCAGGTATGCATCTAAAATGTTGGGGTTTATTATTAGTAGTGTTGAGAAACATAAGCTGTGTAGAGATTCTCTTTCAAATCTATGTGAGAATGTGAGTGAAATTGAATACTAGCCTCTGAAATGATACATATAGATTGTATATTGAGAGATGCTAGGAGAATGCACACTTCCAATTTGTTTAGTAGGTGAAGATCAGGCAGTTTGTTTCTAAGGAAGACACTTAGCAGTCATTAGTTGGAAGAGCTCTGTTGCAGCACTACTCCAAGCCCTCTTAGCACTTTCTATGCGTGTTAGAGAAAGCAGTTTTCTTGCTTTCCCACCACCCATCAATGTTTTATTGACAATGAAAATACTCAGCAGAACCCACTATTTTATGCAAAGAACAAAGTGTGTTTTGCAATAAAAAGCAATAAATAATAACCTCGGCTGTTCATACTGCAGTGATCAGGTTCCTGCATTTTAGGCAACAGATGTAACTTAGCAAGTGCTCTGGTTTAAGATACCAAGGTTCTGCAGTAGCCAAACAGAGTGTGTCATCATATGAGAAGAGAGTTTAACTGCAGCAGCTTACAATGGATCACTGCATAGGTGGAAGCATGACTTCTGCTTTTGAACAAATTATTTTCATAAACTTGTGTTTTAAATCTATGAGATTTTTGTTGTTTGTCTTTTCGTACTCTTGCTTTTGCAGTCCTGCATTTATGAGGATCAGCACAGATGGCTATCTTGTCAGTATGATTACTTGCAGTGACAAGGGAGAAAGGGATGCTGTTTACAAAATCCTCACTGTGTATTTTGGTTTGTTCTTGCCTGGTAATGATGTTGCATGATCTTTGCTGCATTTTTCTTCCCTTTGGACAAAGAATGCTGAGGGTGGTGTAGAATCATATCCTGTTTATATCCATATCCATGAATGTGATGCGGTCACATATTCCTTCACTGCCTCCCAGTTCCACTCCACAGTTATCAGTATTCTTTTTTGGATGTTATGGTACCACTTGGTTGTCTCAGTCCTGTTCTAGTATTTTAGTCTGTGCTGTTGTACATTTGTGGTCCTAGTGTACGAATACAAGTACTTTTCTGTAGAAATCCCTACAAAACAATGGTATCTCAGAGGTTTGTCTTTGTAAAATTGTCTATCTCTGTGTCAGAGTCCCTAGTGTGTAGGGTTAATCCAGACTTGAATAAGAAAAAAAAAAGTTTTCTTCTTATGGTCATATGTTGCAAGTGACTTGCTTTCAGTCTTCTGTGTTGTATATGCCTCAGGTTTTCATACTTCAACAAAAAGGGGATTATTAGTCTTTCATACTTGGCAACAAAAAGGGATTATGAGGAAATGAATTTATATTGAATGTAAGGTTTGTGTTTTTTCCTTTTTTTTTTTTTTTTTTTTTCAGAGCACAGGACCAGGTTAACACTAGAGGGCCACTGCAAAACTACAGAAGATTTGTTTTGCTCTTATGCCTTCCACCCACATATAAAAATAGTGGCGGGGGGAGGGGTGTTAGCTGCATTTGCTTTCTGTTGCAGACCTCTAAGTAATGTCCTTCGACCCATTTGATAATACAATTACTCATCTTAAAAATTAGGGCCTACAGCATACCCTTTCTGGCTTGTTTCAAAAATGTCAATCTAATTTTCAATCAAAATTATTCACAGTCTCCGTATATATTCATTGTTCTTGCTTAGTATCATTCAGTAGCTTAATTCATACTTTGTTCTCTGTATATACTTCTGTGTAGAGAACAGTCATGTTTACTTTTAGACTTCATGTTGTTGGGCTGAAAAGTCCAGATTATCTTTGTGTCATTACGTACTGGGAAAACTAAGAGTTTATTGGGCTCAACTTGGAGAAGAGAAGGCTGAATGTGACCTCGCTGCAGACTGCAGCTTCCCCAAAGGAGGAAGCGAAGCGGATGATACAGATCTGCTCTCTCTGGGGAACAGTGATAGGATGCAAGGAAGAGGAATGGAGCTGAATCAGAGGAAGTTCAGATATATAAATACAGGGTATATTTATGAAACAGTTAATGAAATTAGCACTTGAAACCTTGTTTTAATTGTCTTTGTTTAACCATTCATTTTGAGTTGTTTTGGTGGGTTTTTTTTACTTCTTCTGCTCCACTTTACTCACATTTAACAATCTCCCCTGTTGTAGTATGGATAAAAAAATAGTTAATCTCCCCACCTCTGACCAGCTCCACTGCATTTTCTTTTGTCTTGGGGAATGATCTTTTGTTTAATTGAAGAAAGATATTATAATTTGCTAAGATAATGTATGTATATATTTTTCTGCCACTCTGTTTCTAATTTCTCTCTGTTTCTAATTATTTTTTACCTCAGAATCTATTTGATTTTCTTTTTTATTTGATTCAGTTTAAATAAAGCATCCTTATTGAAACTAGGGTGAATTAATGTACTTGAAAGTAACAGTAAGTCCGTGGTACGTTTCTAAACCATGGGATGCTGGTCAGCCTTGACATCTTAGAAGGCTGTCTGATACTTCCCACAGTAAATTTCTGTGGTCTACAGGCTGTAACATTGACAAGTTACTGAATATTGGTTTTGAAGTCTTCCAGTTGAAAGTTGGTGTTGTTTTGCTATGAAGACAATAAGTGGAGTGCAAACAGAGACTAGAAGGAAATATAAAGAGAAGTAGGTGAACTGGGAAGGAGGGGAAGAGTTGCATTGAAGGTCAGTTTGTGGGAGCAAATGGGGCTTAGTCTCTGCAAAGAAATGTGTCTGCAGATACCATTGGGACCATGACCTGGTAGGAGAAGGAGAAACTCTGTGAACTCTCTGGCTGGGCTGACAAGAATCTGGATCAAGGGAAGAAAACTGGAATAGAAGATCAGTTTCCATGAGCTAGGGACTGAAAAACTGAAGTGAAAGACTGTAAGGTTGAAAATCAGGCTAATGTGAAGTGAGGTGGAAGAGAAAATCAAAGACTGGAATGGGTCATGCAACTAGCCCATATCACAGTAAATGTATTACTTCTCATATTTAAAGGATTACATTAGTAATTGAGAATAGTCAAATGTTTTGTTCTGTGAGATTCATTAACATGCATTAGCATAACTGGTATGCAATTATGCTTACCTTCTTAATCCTCATCTTTTCAGGATGCCATAGCCTTTTCTTTAGAAGCACATACCCATCTGTAATTTGTGGTTCCTCCCTCTGTCCCTTCCCAGCTGAGTTAACAGTTTGTGAAACTGCACCTTTACATCTTTTCAGGTACTGAAGGTGGTTGTAGTTGAGTGTTTTATCAAGAATAACAACGTTTATTGCTTTGTGACTGTTCCAGGGTGTCAGTGATTTCAGTGATTATTTTGCATTACAAGTCAGCTTGCTTTAGTAGAGTTCTCCCTGAACCTCACTCATGTGCCCTAAAGCAGGAGTGAAGAAAAGGAATTTGAAAACAGATCAAGTCAGCCTTGCCTGCTTACAGCAGTCCACTTAAAGGGAGGCGGGAAAGCTAGTGTTTGTTTTAATTCTTAGCTCTGTTGCAGACTTCTATGCTATATTTTTTAGTTTTCCATTAATTATTTATATTCAGATTGGTTAAATTCAGTTGGTTTTAATTCCTTTTGTGAGCATGTTGTACCCTGACCTCAAATTAAGGAGATGGATTTTATGGTAATAAGCATTCCAGTCTCATTATAGAAGAGATTAAGGATTTATGCTGGATTTGAAAGCATCCATTTTATCCTGACTTGAAATACTCACTGCTTTCTGCTTGTTTACTGTTGTTTGTATTGAGACAATGTCAATGTATTTTAATCACCACTTTATGAATATTAATTTATTGTAGTCCTTTCATAAGTTAATTTGCTGTACTATCTAGTTTGGAGAACCTAGCTGTTCTTATAAAAGCTGCTAGTATATAACATAGTTTTTATTACACACTACAGTTACTAGAATGTTAATTAAACGGTGATTTCCAGTTTTGCTTATTTTCAGCTAAAAAAAAGGTATTTTTGTCTTTTCTTTGACTGTCTCACCCAGCTTTCTGCCTGCAAGATTAATATAGGATCATAGAGTGGTTGAGGTACCAGGGAGCTTTTGGAAATGATGTAATGTAACTCCACACTCAGTTAAATAGGACCAGCTATATCAGGTTTCATATGACTGTGTTCACTCAGGTTTTGATTAGTTCTATGGATGGAGAGTCCACAACTCCTCTTGGCAGCCTTTTCCCATGCTTGACCACTCTTATAATGAACAAGTGTACTCATTTTTGCGTGTAGAATTTCTTCTGATTCAATTTATCCCTGTTGACTCTTTTCTAGTCAGTGTACAGTGGAAAGTCTGACATGCTTTCATCCCATGTTGAACAATCTTTTGTTTACATATATTGATTAGGTTTTACCCCACTTTAAGCAGGCCTTCTCTTCAGGCTGTAAACAGTCCCATCTCTCCTTATATGACAGATGCTGTCATCTTTGCATCCTGTGTTTGGTCTTGTGTCATGGACATATTTTATGAAAATCCTTTTGCTAGGATTTTTTCTCCTGAGAAGCTGGGAGACCTCAGAAACGAAATGTAAACAATAATTATTTGCTGCTGTGGAATGCAACAGGTGCATCTTTGATTGGTCTCATGTGGTTGTTTTTAATTAATGGCCAATCACAGTCCAGCTGTCTCAGACTCTGGTCAGTCACGAGATTTTTATTATTCATTCCATTCCATTCCTTTCCTTTCAAGCCTTCTGATGAAATCCTTTCTTCTATTCTTTTAATAAGTTTTAATATATAATTTTCTTTTAAAATAATACATATAATGAAATAATAAATCAGCCTTCTGAAACATGGAGTCAAGATTCTCATCTCTTCCCTCATCCTGGGACCCCTTTGAACACCACCACAGTCTTGTGCTGTATGTCCCTGTCTCTTACACAGTTGGACTCCCCCTGTGTGCTGCGTCTACTGCTGCTACCTGGTAAGGGTCCACCTCTGGAAAAGGCTTGAGGTTTTTACTGATGGCTTTGCACACCTGAAAATGTGTTTCTTTAGGATGTGATCTCAAAATCTAAAGTAGGCTTAAATTGTTAGTTAAGTTAGTAAGCTAAAGTAAAATGTACTAATTTATGTGAAATTACCTTATAATTCCCATAAGGAATTTCCTATATAATTTTCTTAGAAAGAATAATTATCTTTCATGTTTTCCTTAAGTCATAAGTTTCACAGCTTGGTGTGTGTCATGTTCCACTGTGGGGAACTGTTGGGAGTTCTTAGAAAAACAGGTGGTCTAGGATGAAAATAAGTCAAACGAGACAGTATCGTATCTGAGAACTGTTTATTGGTAACAAAAAAAGAGGGAGTTGATTTACTAAAGAGGACTAGAAAAGACAGAAAAAGGAGGAAGGAAGATGAAAAATAATGGGGGGAAAGAGCAGACAGAGAGGAAAATTGGGCATCAGCACCCCAAGTCAGGGAGTGCCGCCGACAGCCCGGTGTCAGGGAGCGGGTGCCCGCTGGCTGCCGGGGAGCCTGCGCAGCCCTCGGAGAGGCCCGGCTCCACAGGCACAGCTCCCCCGGCCACGGGCAGCCGGACCCCAGGTGAGTGAGGGAGGGGGCGCTCGGGCGGGAGGTCCGGAACGCTGGACAGGTGGCGGTGGGGATCGTGGTGGCGGGCTGCAGCGGCGAAGCAGGGCTAGAGGCAGGCAGGAGCGCAGGAACGAAGCAGGCAGGGCGTCGGTCAGAACACAGGGAGGCTGGACAGGCGGCGGCTGGGACAGGCGAGGGGTGGGGCGGGACGCAGGCTGCACACAAGGCTCGGAGGTCAGCCAGAGTCCCGCCAAATGCCCAGCGAGAGGGAGGGCCAGCAAGGGCGAAGAGCGAAAAGGCAGGCTGGAGCCAGGGCAAAAAGGACAGAAACAGGCTAGGGCCAGGGCAGGAAGCAGACGACCAAAAGACCAGACCCGAAAGATAGACCTTGTGATGCAGTTATTTTTATGCTCCCTGTCTCCTCCCGTGATCTGCCTGCTGACAGGAGACCACTGGCCCGATGTTCCAATGTTCCACTGCAGTCCATTGGTGGAGACCTCTTTCCATCTGTTGGAGAGCCCCTCTGGAGGGTGCAGTGTTCCTGGTGGTCTGCTGCCTGCTTGTCCCATGTGGGACATGAAATCGTTGCCAGGCAAAGTAATCCCAGAGACAAGGCTTTCTCCCATCTTCTCCTAGTTGCCTCCTGCAAGCAGCACATGTGCAACCCCTCCCCCACATGCCTCTGACAACCATGTTGAGAGAGAATTGAAATTAAATTGGCTCTTCATATAGGAGCAGTGAGTTATTATGATCTTTCTTCTGCGGAATGGACTTATTCTATTAACTCTAGCATACCAAAGTTGTTTCAGCATTTTAGTTTGTGTGAAAGAAAGTTGAAAACTCTCATTGATAAAAATTACTTTGCTCTATAAAAGATCAGTAGTACCTAACAAGGGCAAGGTAAAGCAATCTCTTCAAGGGTCATCAAAGCATGGAGATCTTCCCCTACATATCCATTTTCAAGGCTCCCTTTGCAGTTATCCTTGGATGTTGATCAGCTCTTTTGGCCTTTTAGTTCCCACTAGAGTGTTTTTTGTGCCCAAAACTATGCTGGTCAGGTGTGACTGAGCATCACTGTCACTCCCAGGTTGCCAATGGATGTTCCTGTGAGTTAATGTAACTGTGAGAATTCCCGGGGAGAATGCTCACATCTGCTCTCTGATAAAGGAATGGGGAGCATAATTTTTGCGAAATACATGTTGTAGAATGTATTAAGGAGTATTAGCAAAGTGTTCTGAGATTAAGGACGTAGTTTCTTGGCACCTGGGCCAGTATCCTGGCAGGGATCACTGTAAACAAGATTGTCCTTTCAGTACCAAGGTGCACCCCCCTCCTCTGTCTCAGACAGGAACCTGGTGTCTGTTTCTGTGTGGTGATGACCTGACAGTAGTTTGTAAGTGTTGTAATCTTGGACTCACACCCTCCTATTCAGAATTAGTAATGCTCTTGTTGGCACTGTTGGCCAAACCCAACAAAGGGCAGTAGGTGGAAGAATTCACAACAGGTTTTTGGGAAGTCTTTTAGTATGCTTTATTAAAGTGGCTCCACAGGATTGATAGGGATATGTGATAAACTCATGTTACCTGGTGTTCACAATCATGCAACAGGACCATTTCTCCTAGAAATGACAACCCTTATTTGATTTAATGCAAGTGGGAATACCTAACCACTGATTTAAAAAGTGAAGACCTTTCATAATGACCTTCTCGTTGGCAGGGGTGGTAAGCAGTACAGTCAGGTGCTTATAGACGTATCTGCCAGCACCAGTATTTAACAGAGGCCCTGGCCTTTTAGAAATGGCCCTGCATAGTATCTGTCAGGTGTGGCCTGAGACCACCGAGTGCTCTATCTTTCCTGAGACTGTTGTGGCAGTTTTTCTCGCTTCTGTTATTTGCAAGTATTCTTAAAGACATTTAGAATGGTCTGTCTGGAGCAAGGATTGCCTCTTATTTTGTCTCTATTTGTGGATGGCAAATATCCCTGAATTACTTGATTTCTTAGGAGACTCCACTCAACTGACACATTGTCAGTAGTGGTTATTGCAGAAATATGTATCTTAGGTAACTGAGCAGCAGCAGCATTGTGTTCCGGCAGTAGCTCACCATGATTTGCAGTATAGGCATCTACATGTCTCTCATGGCTAAGTAAGCCATGCTTTTGTACACCAGACCTCAGTGAGGTTTACCATGTATCATCCAGTCACCTGCTTCTCATTTCCTAGACCACAGTGTGAAACCTTTGTAAGCCCAAGAGTCAGAACAAAGACTTCTGAAGCAGATTGCTCTTGCAGCATAGATACAGCCATTAATTCAATGTATTGCTTGCTCCTCCCTTTCTTTGATAGGTTAGGAAGGTTTGCTCAGCTGTTTCAAGGGTGTTGCTTTCCACTGCAGTTTTTCTTCTACATTTCTTGATGTCCAGTCAGTGAAACATTATTCTCTTGGGTTAATTGCTTGTACAGTGGGAACTGCTATGCCCAAAGTAGAGGCACACTGTTGTTACCCAAGACAATTTGTCCTGTTTTCTCATCTAAGGCACTTTGTTGCAGCTGGGAGATGTAAGCTTAGAAATGCACTGTTTACACTTGACCTTGGTTTTTTTTCTTATTATATTATGTGACCATGTTCACAGGGGTCCAAGGATGAGGGAAGAGATGAGGATCTGACTCCATGTTGCAGAAGGCTTGATTTATTATTTTATGATATATATTATATTAAAACTATGCTAAAAGAATAGAAGAAAAGATTTCATCAGAAGGCTAGCTAAGAACGGAAAAAGAAAGAATGAATAACAAAGGCTTGTGTCCCAGACAGAAAGTCCAGCCAGCTGACTGTGATTGGCCATTAATTAGCAACAACAACATGAGACCAATCACAGATCCACCTGTTGCTTTCCACAGCAGCAGATAATAATTGTTTACATTTTGTTCCTGAGGCCTCTTAGCTTCTCAGGAGGAAAAATCCTAAGGAAAGGATTTTTCATAAAAGATGTCTGTGACATGTACTTAGTCTCTTTATTTTATTTTTTGATAGGCATCAATGCTAGCAATGTGTTAAAGAATTGGTAATGTTTTTTTGGCCATCTACAAAAGTCTTACCAACTTGTTGGATATACTCCTACTGTTGGGATAGCCATGCGGGTCCTGTGTGTGCACTCCAGTAATTATTTGTTTTGATACTGTTTTTTACCATCTTTTTACCTGCTGAAAAATATATTTCATAGTTGGCTACTGTAGCAAGAAGTTGTCTGTTCAATTGATTACTTGTGACTATTTCTTGAAGTAGCTGCTGGATCATAAATTAATTGCAAACATGAAGCTATTTGTTTTGGAAAACTTGATTTGATCTGGCATAATTTCTCTCGAGTGTCTGTGCTTAGATTCATATCATTGCTTGATTATGGGAGAGGATTTTTGATCCATGAAAATGTTTGCTTCTTGAGTCTTACCCAAGGGCTTTTACTATGGTTTGTCCAGTTCTTGCTGTTTAAGAGTAAATAATTAGCTTCCAGCATCAGTTCTTTCACTTTTTACACAATGAAGTAGTAGAAAACTTGCTGATATTCTCAGTAGAAGATGATTAAAACATTTACATTTTTGTTGCTTCCCCTAAGTATAAGTACTTCCCTCTCAGCAGAATTAAATTGTAATTAGTCTTAGTAACTAATCTTTGGCTATGGCCTCGTACTTGAGAGTACTGTTTCTTTGTACTGCTGTCAATATGGAACTTGTGAGCTGTACAACACTTCAAGATGAGCCTATAATTCCAGAGTTAGAGTGCAGTGTAGTTGGAGACCTGGTGCTTTTCAAATGGTCTTGCTGTAGATCCAGAACTCTGGCTAGGTAGGAAATGGATCTAGCAGGTGTGGAATAGTATTTATCTCTGTTTAGAGAAATCAATTTTCATTGAGGTACTTCCTTTATTGCCATCTCTGATACTTAAATTGCATAACATGAGACTTGGAAAAAAACACATTACCAGTGTGGGTGGCACTGGTCATAGAGCTCTTAGATAAAGTGAAATAAAACCTGAGCTTTGTATAGCAATAGTAACAAAGTGCTCTCAAGCCAATATTGTTGCTTAGGTACCTTTGAAAGTCTGCACCAGGGTTTTCCAGTTGCCACATCACTCCTCCAGGGAGAGGAGTGATTGCATGATGATGAATGTGAACTTCCAGTGTTCTGTAGTATCTTCTGTTACAGCCTAAAAGTGAATCAAGAGCAGCTGACCTTGGCCAAGCATGTCCCCTTGATTTGACTGGTTTTGGAAGACAGCACCTGAGGCCTTAACTTGCAAACAGACAGGATTTAATAATTTAATTAATGTCAAACCCAGCTGTATTTGTTTGCATAAGTACAGCTTCCTGTCTTTGGGTAATTTGAATGTTTTGCTGCTACAAGCAATCTCAATATTAGTTACCCTATTCTCTATAATTTCTTCTCCTGAGATTCTCTTTTGTCTATCCATTTATTTGTTCACAATATAATTAAAAAATAGGCTGTAAATTGTAATCTTGTTAGATGTGAGTGCTTTTTGAAGAATTTATGTTCACTGAAATACACTAAGAAATTTTTTCAGGGTTCATGTTTCTTGGTATGTTGGTAGTGAAGTATAAGATACTGTCTGTAGTTTACTCAGGTTTGTTGGTAATTTTGACAAATACATGAGACAATAAAAGGAGTAGCCTTGTCTTAAAGCCACCTTTGTCACTGTTATTTACTCCACCAGTAAGGTGGAGTCCAGGTCCCCATTCTCTCTGTTGGTTCTTACTTGGGCTTTTATTCTATTATTATTGTACTATATCTCTGTTTAATCAGTATCAATTTTTTTTATTTCTTAAACCAGTTTTTTAAAACAAAAAAGACTTTCAGTGCAGACTAAATTTTTCTCAAAGTTATTCTCATTAATTTCTCTCTCCCTTGCTCTAGACAGGCAGTCTCCAACTTGAAATTTGTGCATTTCTTCTCTAGAATATCAAAGAAGCTGGGAGAGGGAAGAAACTAAAGGAATGATAGCTTTATTCTTTATTGCTTTTATTTCAGATAACTATCTATCACCTGATCTTGTCTTGTCAAAACCTTTTATGTCTGTGAGGAGAAGGAGTGTTATTCTGACAGTACTCCTCACAAGTATCAGAATGTTAGCACTGTTACTTTAGGTGCTTGTGGTCTTCTTGGTTCCTTTTATTTTTTCTGTCAGTCACATTTATAGTAGTTGCTTATTAAAAAATAATATTACTGAAAGGTAATTTTATCTGTTTCCCACATTTCTGAGAGTGTTTTGGTTTTCCTCCTTTTTTTTTTTTTATATTTCTACTTTTCATTGTTTGGTGATTTTAAAAGTAGCTCTCAGCTTCCTCAGTTGTGTCTTCAAAATATTAAAAATATTTTTCTATCTAATTTTTGCTTTTCTGAATTGGTCAGGTTTTCTGTAGGTTATGGGGTTTTGTATTTCTAATTTTTTGTAGTTCATTAGTTTTGTTGTTTCCTCTAAATTTTATTTACTTCTGTCATGTGGTATTTTTTTTCTTGAGAATTGAATTGGAGAAATTAATATGGAGTTATTGTTACATTGAATTCAGAAGGCCACTGTTGACAACTGCACCTGAATTTTTGTATTTGTGTTACTAGATTTTTTCAGGAGCAGATGTTTCCAAAGAATGGAATGTATTTTCTAATAGTATCATCATGATGTTCATTCTGTTAGTCGATGTACCTGTACGTTCACAACAAGCGTTGTCATCAAGCATTAAATCTTTTCTTTGGTTGATGTTCAAATAATGTAGATAAACATTTGTGCCTTATTTCATCTTCTCATCCCTGTCAAAACAACTTGACCTACATACAACCTGCAGGCATTTGCTTAGGAAGAGTTTCTGAGTTATTGTATGTGTGTATACATTATTTGAACATAAGATCTTTTTCAATTTATAATAGCGTATATTCACTTATTAGCAGGGAACTGATGCTTAGACCAGCTTTTTGAGGTAGAGATCTTTTTCAAGTGTTATATCTGGTTATTACTTCTATTTGATGTTGTGGATTTTTTGGGGTTTTTTTGTTTGTTTTTTAATGAATGGATAGTAGTTGTCAAGGGTTGCAATTATCACTTGCTGACTGTTCTGCACTGCAAGTTGAAAGTTCAGTTGATGCTGGATTGGCATAGTCACATAGAAAAGTGAATTGCCTTGTTTCACAGCTGCGTTATTACTTTGGTGAAATCAGAGTCTGAACAATTGTGTCAATCACTTACTGAGTATGGCCTGTTTATTTTAAAATCTTCATTTGGGTTGGCCTTGGCTGCCCTCGCCAGATCCCCACTCAGCTGCTCTTTCACTCTCCCTCCTTAACAGGATGAGCTTAGAAAGTATAAGTGGAACAGCCCAAGCTAAAAAGACCGGGAGATCACTCATCAGTTACCATCATGAGCAAAGAGGTTAACTTGAGGAAAAGGAACTTGATTTATTGCCAGTTGAAAATACAGAAGAATGGACTCCCAGGGGGCTGTAGCTTCCTTCAGGGCATCTCCAGCTGCTTTGCAGTGAGGTGTTTCATGGGTTGCAAGCTTGGTATCTGCTTCAGTGCGGGGCTTTGCAGGGGCTGCACGTCCTGCTGCTTGGAGCACCTCCTCCTCTCTTCACTGTCCCTGGTGTCTGCAGGGTTGTCCCTCTTTTGTGGTTTTCACATTCTACTGTGCAGTAGTATGTGAAGTTTTTGTAACTTCACCCGAGGTACCACCCTCCTGGCTGAAGGGCTTAGTCCTCTGCACTGGTCATGTGGTACCATCTGTTTTTGGTACATTTCTGTCCTCACAGAAGCCCCCCTGCAGGCACCTTACTGCTTGTACTTGGGCATGTAAACCAAATAAACGGTCAATGAAAAATCAAAACTTGATGTTTAAGATAATATGAATAATTCTGGGGACTCTTCTTATGTATGTGTAGTCATATGGGATGAATTACATGGAACTAGTTAACGTTTTCTCATTGTGTTTGCACATACATCTCTTCCAGTTCAAAATACCTAGGGACAGATAAAATAACTATTAGTTTTCTTTACAGAATCACAGAACAGTCAAGGTTGGCAGGGACCTCTGGAGCTCACCGTGGACACCCACCTTGCTCAACAGGACTACCTAAAGCAGGTTGCCCAGGACCATGTCCAGATGGATTTTGAAAATCTTCAAAGTTACACTCTCCACAACCTCACTGGGCTCCTACTCACCCTCACAGATGATTCCCTCAGTCCTTCTGCACATTTCCTAATTGCCATGATTGATCAAAGATTATAAAGAGTAGCAATCATGGGTGCATCCCATCAGGACCCATGACCTTATGTATGTTCAGCTGGTTTAAATATTCCCTGACCATGATCAAGGTTATGTCTTCCTTGCTGTAGACTTCCCCTGGGATTTGATAAGGTCATGATGTTTAGTATGACATTTCCTCTAACTTTGTAGCATATAAGGAGACCAAGAGATTGGTTCAAATAAGGTTCCTTATGTGCCTTTATGTGCACATAAAGTATTTTATGCAGTAATTCTATGGAGTTGGTTTATTTCAGTGGTCATGGCTGCTGCTGTTGGCAGTTTCATATCCTGCTCTGGTTAGCTTCTAATATGTGAGAAAGAAGCTGCAGTCATCTATCTGCCTTGAAGCACTGTTTTCTCTGTCAGTTTAGTGTTTATATATAAGCAAAGAATATGCTTTTAATGAAATTGTGGTATTTCAGCCAAGGATTATAACTGTATGTAGGTTGTGTTGCTGTATTTAAAAAACAGCTAATATACTAGAGGGATCTTTTAATAGATTTACATGCAGATAAGCACAAAGGTGATTTATTTGAATCAGTTAAAGTTCTGCTTCTCTTAGCATCTAGCTCTTTCTTTCCAATATACTATAAAGAAAATATTTTCTTTGCTTCTGTTTCCTTTTTTTGTTTTGTGCACACTGACAAAGCTAGCTCCATTTAAATAAATCCCCATCAAAAGCAATTTTCTGTATGTTTTTTACTCTATCGAGGATATATTGATTTTCGTTCTTTAGACCTACATGGGTTTGTTATGCATAGGGCAAAGAAGTCATTAACAAAGACATGATGCAGTGGCATTGGTTCTGATTTCTATGTCTATGCTTTCTTGTTTATATGTGAAACCTGATTTGAGAAAATACTACAGCTTTATGTATTGCGCTTGATTGCAGAGATCATTACCAGAACTTTTATTTCACAATCCACAGTACAAATCCTTTGTTTTAATTGACTAAGTCAAGCATGTCTGCTGTCTTGTAATAAATTTGGCCATAAATAAATAAATTATGAGTCATCTTCAAATAAAAATAGAGCTTCCACCGTAAACTGTATTGGCTCACCTATAGGACCAGAATCAAAAAAAAGAGAGTAAGTTGCTCATTTTGCTGTGAAGTCTGTCTCAGACGAGCTAAATTAGGGAATGTGTCTTGCCTTGCTGAGCTTCCTGCCAGTCAGTTGTTGTGCGAGGCATTCACATGTCTTAATTAAATATTAAGAGTTCTTGATTAAAAATGACCTTTTATATTTCTGTGTAGTGACTAGAGAGAAGCTTCTGGAAGATAGAAATAACACGCTTCATCTGTAAAACACTTAGCGTGGAGATTTGCTAATTCTGAATCACTTCAGAATGAAAACTAGGTCCAACATTCTAATCCTTTTAACCTGCCCCTCTGTCAGACATTTTGTGGTTACGGGAAAGGGACTGTAGCCAATGTCGAATCCTCTCGTTTTCTTTTCGTTTAGGGGTTACTTATCTGGAAAGGTAACTTACAAAAGTCCACTCTCCCAAACTTCAATTTGGAGTTTGAGGTTGGGAACATTAAAGAGAAGTAATTTATTCTTGTGCCACAAGCAGGCTGAGGTATTTTCATAACTCATTTTGCTATTAAAAAAAAAAAGCTACAGGCATCTGAAAGGAGGTTATTGTGAAAAAACCCTTCTTCAGATAAGTTTCTGATTTCAGAATTAGTTTGGTATGGGCATGTCACTGAGACTTCTTTGAGATGTGGAGGCAGTGTAAATTGAGCATGCTCCTTGGAATGAAAGTGTTGAAGTTACTGCAGGACTGTGGAGTGGAATGAGGAATTTTGAAGCATGGATATTTGGTTCTCTGAAGCTGACCTTTAGTGACCTTTGGTGTACTTTTAGTCAGCCCTCAAACCAGCAAAGCAATAAAGAAATGGTGGTATTTAATGACTGAGGGCCAACCCTATTTTAGGGCAAATTAGGAAATTTTTCTGTCAGATTTTTATAAAAACCTCTGTTATCATTCTGTTGGCAGAGCTGCAGAAGGCATTTGGTCATTGAGCATGCATAAAGTTAAGGTGGTGGAAGAACGTTAATATCTGATTATTTTTCAGTGTCTCTGTGAGCAACAGTTGGACAGAGCATGAATAAAATTTTAGATTATGCAAAGTTGGGATTTACTTTGAAATTTTTGCTTGAAATACAGAAATGTAAAATGAAATGAGGTTTGAACAATAAAGACTGCAGTCTTAGCAAGTGCCTCATTTTTTGCTCTCAAAAAATTGTGATGTGTACTGTTCCACCCCTACTAATCTAAGAGGACCTCTTATATTTCCACTTAAAAATGCCTCTTGTGTACACTGAGAGTCATTTTAAAGAAATGTATCAGAGTTGTAAGAAGTCTTGTTTTCTACAAAACCTGTTTGTGTGTTTCAGGGATCCATGTGACAAGGACTTAGTTGGGGTTCAGTATTGTCTGTAGACCTCAATCTCCACAGCTGTACTTAAAGTGAAAAGAATGAGCAATTAGATTTTTCCAAATGTGAACATATCAATAAAAGTGCCTAGGTACAACTTGTTAATACTTTACTTTATTGTATCTATTTTAGGAGTGTAGTCCTGTCTCTTTCTGGTGTTCATTTTTGTAGCTTATCCCTCTGTTTTACATACAACAAATTTGCCCAGGCAGTAGATGTTCTTTTAAGAAGGCTAATTAAAGAGATGCATAGACTTAGAGAAATAGGATATATTCCAGACCTTTAAGGGGAGAAGGTTTGTGTGGCTGAGACAAACAAACAAGGTGGCCTGTTCAGAACACAATTGTGCTGCTGCTTTGCTCCCCCCTCCTGCCTTTCCTTGAAGATATTGATGATGGGGGTGGCCATTCCAGAAGTTTGTGCACAGTGGTCTCCTCCTCCAGCATTGCAATATCAGAAGACATGTTTATTTGTTGTGAAGATATGTGCAGGAATAAACAATGTCTGTAAAAAGGAAATTGTGGTAGCATTCTGCTATTAATGCTCTTTCTGTGAAAGTCTTCTAAGATTGCCCAGTCCAAATGTTTGAAGTGGAACTGGTGCTAAGTGAGAGATTTGCAGAGATTTTATAGTAGAAGTGCATGAAGTAATGAAAATACTTTTCCCTATACAATTTCTGTATAATATTGTATATTTCTGTATATTTATAATAAACAATTCTGTATTATTTATGTGAGTGTGTTTTTCTCCATGATATGAGATAGCAAGATACAGCATTGGCTCCAAGTTCAGGAACCAATGCTATAGAGTAAGGACTTGCTGCTGGAGAGTTCTTTGCCTCCTTTTTGCCACTGATGTTGGTTGTGATAAAAACTGTAGCTCTGTTTTGGGAACATGTCACTATAGAAAATTAGAGAAATCTCCCTTGTTTAGTTGCAGCTGTACATATATGAAATAAAACACAATAAGTCTCCTAATTCAAAATATTTTCTAATTTAACTTGGTGTTTGTTATCCCTTACATTCCATAATAGTAATAGTATGAGTTTCTAGGTGTAATACCAATTTAGTGTTTCCTGTTTTGACACATAATAATCTAATTATTTTATTATTATTATTACTATTTTCAGCAATTTTTTAACCATGTGGTAAATGTTCATTGTTGTCTAAGCTGGTACCTCTGCAGCTTGTTTAGCAGGTAGACAGTTACTGCCTTAAAGGGCATATGCCCAGGTTTCCATGGAGAGGGGAGATTTTATAGAAACTCATAGGATTGTTTGGGTTGGAAGGACCTTAAGGATCATCTTGTTTGAAATCTTGTGCAATGGACAGGGACACATGCAATAGGCCAGGTTGTTGAGAGCCTCATCCAGCCTGGTCTGTAACACTTAGAGGGATTGAGCATCCACGCTGTCTGGACAAGCTGTGCTAGTGCTTCACCAACCTCATATCTTATCTAAACATTATCATATGATATCTGAATATACTCTGTTTCAGTTCCAAACAATTTCCCCTTGTTACTAACAGTACATGTCCTTCTAAAAATGTCCCTTTCCACCTTTTTTGTAAACCCCTTTTAGTTACAGGAGGATGCTATAAGGTCTCCCTGTAGCCTTCCCTGCTCCAGACTGAGCAGCTTATACTAAACTCTCTCAGCCCAGCTTCAGAGGACAGGTGCTCCAGTCCTTATATTGCCTTCTTGGGTAGAGGAAGAGATTTGTGGAAGAGTGCCAGGAAATAGATTGAAATCTCTCTTACCAAAAGCAGGACTTCATAATATGCTGTGATTTCTTGAGCTACTCTTTGATTCTTTCTATTGCTGTAGAAATGACAATCTAGAACGACTGTGAAGTGTTAGCATAATAGTCCTAGAAGTTTAGGTGTAAGAGGAAACCATTACATGTGGTCTCAAAAATTATGTCAGGATGGTTCTTCTACATGCCATTGCATCATTATTTGCAGCCTTATTCTGTGCTGACATCCTAAGCTTGTGCCTGTTCACAGACATACATAAATAAAATTACTGCTCATTGTGGTTTCTTTTTTTTTGTGCTCTTACAGACTTTAGTCAGCTCAAAGAAATATTAGGAAGAATGAAAAACTGTCATCTGGTATGTTTAATCTGCCACCAATACCTGTCTCCCTACTTGATATCTAACCTAAATTGGTTGTTTTTCTGTAGCAGTTGCAGGAGGGATGACCCTGACAGTATTAGCATTCCATACTAAATTAAGTTACTCTTCAAGAACTGGACAATGAAGCTTTTCCTTTTATTTAGTTTTTAAAGTAGTCAAGTGAGTTAACTAGAGATGAACAGAAAGTAGTGGAATTGGCCCAGAGAAATACTTCTGCCTGAGATTCTAGTTGGAAAAAACTGAGACAGTCATTTAGCTGCTAAATCCAAATAACTGAGGTGTTGGATTTATGCAATTTACTAGATCTGCAGCTATTGTCTGATCCTCCCCTTCCCAAAACAGGACGGAGATTGTGGGAATTGTGTTTTGGAAAAATGTCACTTTAAAGGCTGAGTGTGTCATCTAGCAGTTTGAAGTTGTGTGTGTTTTCATTTTCATTTTTTGTAATTATAGTTTTTACTCAATAGTGAGAAGTTTATTGCTTCAAATTTAAAGCAAGCTTTTATATTCAGCTTCAGACTGATGTGGTTGTTTTTTCCTTTTTTTTTTACGCCATTAACTTGGAAATTAATTTGAGGTAAGATAAGCACCTTTAGATCTTGTATATCTTGGTTTTAGAAGAAGTTTCAACTGTTCATACTGCTCTGGCTCTTTTGACTTGGGTTTCTTAACAGGAGCTACCTTGAGTGTAGCATCAGTCTATAAAGGTGGAGTTGGAGGGTACAGTCTTTTGCTTTTGTTGAGCTATGCTTTTCACTGCTCTTTTTCTCTGTCTTTATGCATGGGTGAGCCCTGTTAGTGTCCATTGGACACAAAATACTGGTCTCAACAGAGGATCAACATTGTTATGGCTTTCTGCATTGCTGCAGATAGCAGAAGCTTAAGTGAGTTGCTTTTGTGGCAAAGGCAAGTCTCTGGCTGTTTTTTACTTCTGTTCTTTCTCTGAAGTGTGTGTAGCGTTATATACAAAAAGATACTGGGGTGGAGGGCAATGCACTATTGCTCCTTAGATCAATGGTTTTGAAACCATGTGTGTACAGAAAATTTCCTATGAAAAGCAGGTGTATGAAGCATCTGAGGAAATTTGCACTTGAGCTTGAAAAGGGAGCCATGAAATGTGCTTTTTTAAAATAACAGTGCAAAATTTGGTTGACAAGACCAAATGATGTCTGTCTAGTTGTAAAAGTGGTTGGCCCAGTAGTGTTCTTAACCTACACATCTGATGATCCGAGCTTTCAACCTAAGTGTGAAAATCATAACTTCTTCACAAGGGCATGATTAATGTTAGAATTGAAACAATGACATTGATTAAAAAATCTGTTTATGGTGGCCCTTGCAGATACTCTAAACTGAAGGAATCCCAACTAGCTCTGTAATTCTGATTGGATTGTTAGTCACATGGTTATTCTTGAGTATTGAGAAAACAAATATCTGCTGAGCTATTTGTGTGCAAAATGGAGATGATAGGTCAGTTTTCTGGAAAACAGCCTAAATAATCTTATTCAGCTGTCTTTGGGCCATATCATGGCACTGCTTGTAATATTTCCCAGAGTTTTGTCCTTCCTAACTAATCTACTGACTAATAGTCATTGAAGTTGAAAGGAACATGATACCAGGATAAACACTTTTTATCACAGCCTGAGCTTTAATATTAGCTGGACTTTAGGTTTCATTGTGAACAGTGTTTTATCCCCTAGTCCAAAAGAACATTCTACACTTAAAGCTCTTCTGTGATTTGTGGAAGGTAATATATCAATGTGATGGTGTCAATGCACGCAAATAGAGAAAACAGAAGTGCTTATGAAATTGCTGCCTGAGAGTATTGCTTCTTGACATCTGACTCTTGACAGATCTTCCAGATGTTAGATTTCAATAATGAACTCAAACTGTGACACTTGTAATTTAAAAAGTCGTATCACAATTAATAGAATCAGGATTCAGTGCAGGGTTTTTTTCTGCACAGTAGCATACTCACTGCCTCTGTGACAACCTTCATTTCTTTCTGAGCAAATGGAAACCTAGTATCACAAGCCTCAGGAAGTTGTTAAAGCAATTAAAGGCTTCTCTCTCAGCACATCGCTTGGTTACCATAGTATCCTTTGCCTCAAAGCCTTTACTGATGATGTCAGTATGCATACAGGGGCTGTTCACAGCGTCTACGTGAAGATTATTCGGCCCTCACTAAAGATCATAAGCATCTCTCCATACATTCTATTATCCAGTGTTATTTTAGTAATTAATGAGACTGGAAGGTAAGTGACTGTTGCTTCATATTGAATAGTTTTTATGCATCCTCACACTGAAGTTTCAGTGTTGCTTTTTTGTTTATTCCATTGCATTGTTCTCTAAATGCATAAAGTATGTTTTAGATTAACCAATTGCATAGCTTAGTGTAATTTAAATGGAATGACTAAGTCTAGGTAATTTTCATAAATATAAAAAAAGGTAAAGTAAAAATCCCTGAAGTAAAACCAAATTGATTTGTTATATAGTTAGAGGGTTTTTACAAATTAAAATTTGCAGAGAATTATTTTAATCTTAAGAGGATGATTGAAATTATGTAGTGAGGAGTACTACCTAAGAGAAAAAGGTTCACTTAAAAAAATTATTATTAAAACAATAACTCAGCAATCAACACCCATCTCATATTAAAAAGGGGCTTTGATAATGCAGGAAATTCTACATTAAGGTGATATGTATTGTGCAAATCCGTCATTGTACCTCTCTTTCTCCCATGCATATACAGTATGCAAGTAACTTTTCTTAACCTGTACCTGTTTTCTGTCTTTGGATCATAACATTCCTTGGCTTATTTAGACACTTCAGTCTGTTTTGGGGAAAGGGGGCCTCTATTGACATCTCTTAAGGAAAATGCTTAATATGCACTGACTCATTTGACAGTTTTAATTGCTATTAATTGCAACAGATGTGATGCATCAGAAGAATAGGAAAGACAGTCTAGTGACCATACTGTGCCTTTTGAGTAGCCTTAATTCCTTGTGGACCGAGGACTTTTTTTTTTTGCTTTCTAGTATAAAGATATATGTGCTCTTTTTTCTTTCTCTTGACTGTCTAGCTATTAGTTTGGATAATGATAGAAAAATAATAATACTTTAGATATTCTGATGCCTATTAACTTTGAGATTTGACACTTAAACGTCTGTTCATGTTTTTAATACAATTTTTGATTGTTCACAGTGTCTTCCTTTATGGCTTTAGGAATTGTGCTTTTCTGTTTCAGCTTAGGAGGTTAGATTAGGGGGATTTTGTTCATTGTTGTTGTTTTGTTCACTGTTTTTTTGCTTGATTGGTTTTCAGTTTGGCATGTTAGACACAATCAACCAGTATGTAAAACATATTTCTTTAATAAATGTCTACTACTATGTGGTAGTAGTTTGGAGTTGGGTGCTTCTTTTCATGTTTATTAATGGGTTCGATTTGTTCTTTCTCCCACCAAGTCTTTTGACTCCATGTTTGGGTTTCACATTCCACCAGTTCATTACAGAAACAGGGTTTCTGTTTGTTTTTTCACTTTAATCCTGTTAGGTCATTTATAGGAGTGCATGTTTGGGTGCACTCTGGAGATCTTCCATTGTAGTGGTGTCATTAATCATTGCTGCTTTCTCTGTTCTGAGCAGAAAATAAGCAGGATTACAGGAGGACTGAGGGGAAAGGACAATAATTACTTTAAAGAAAGAAACATTTTTTTCAAATAATATTGTGGTACTGACTTAAAGAAGGATGTGACAGAATTAGAGCAAAAAGAGTATCAAAAAGATGAATATGAAGAGAGAGATAGTTACCTTAAACATGGGCTGAAGGAGAAGTTCTTGAAAGAAAAAAGAGACTTGAACAGGATAAATTGGGAATTCTTTCAGTTTCTATTATTTAACAAGAGAACAGATTAGAACATTATCTAAGGTAATGCTAACAGTTTTTGAGGATGCTAAGTTAATTCAATGTTGAAAAGAGTAGTCTTGCTCTCTCTGGTGCTCTTTCCTCTCTACAGCAGTCATGAGATGCATTTGTTTAGTGGTAACATTTGATGTAACATAAACCTAGTCTGTAGTAAGCAAAGAGATTTTCTACCAACTGGCTAGATAAGCCCGTTCTACTGGAATCTGTGGACTCACAAAGTCTGTCACAGTAGACAAGACTGGTTTAGTTGCTCTGCAGAGCTTTAGCTTTGAGCACGTTCTGCTGTAGCCATAAGTACAGCTGTACCTTAAAATCATGGTGGGTTTTAATGAAGTTTAAAATCTCCCTGTTCAAATACAACTGTGAGAAAAAATAGCTGGTTGGCACATGAGATTTTGTGGTCAGTTTCTGAATATTTTTCCTCATCTTTAGGGAAATTTCTATTCAGATAGACATCCTAGACAAATTTCTGCCCTTGTTTGAACAAGGAAATTGAGTTCAAGACCTGACACTAGTGATGTGCTGGTTTTAAATTAGGAGGTCCTCTCCCTCCCTCCTTGCCCTATGGCTGGTCGTGTGTACAATTATACATGTGTTTTGTGTGCATGGTGGGGCTTTATTCTTAACCTCACCATGGTTGGATGTGGGAGCTGAGACCACCTTGCCTTTCTTGGTCTGCATGATCTGGCCAGATTTGCTTCCAGCACAAAGCTTTAATCATTTTTGCGTAGTTAAATATTTAAAGCATGCAGCTCATCTTTGTTTGCACAGAAGTTAATAATAATGGAGGAAATACATAGTCTTTCAGAATCAATAAAATTTTCTCAATTGCATCCTATCTCTTCTGACATTATTTGTACACATGCATGTGGAATGGGGCAATGAAGGCTCTGTGTGTTGCCTGGTATTTCAGTCAATAGGAGAAAAAATGTGCCACAATCTTGCTAGAATTTGCTTACAAAAAAGTACCTAATATTTTTGTTCTGACCAAATGTAATTACTGGTAGATAAGCATTCATGTATTTCTGTAAGATTGGATAATTTAATCAGGAATGTTAAAAATGTAGAAAAATCCATAAATAACAGTGTGACACCTGTGTCCTTTTTGTCTTTTTTTTCCCCTCCACATTATTCCACAAATCATGCTTTGGCTGTGCCCCAGAGATACAGGGATTCTCCTCTGTAGCTGTAGGAAAATGAAGAAAAATCTCCATAATATTTTGTATCTCTTTTTTTCTAAGTGCTTTTTTTTTTTGTCTGGAACCATATGTACATGTTTGTTTAAATCTGTGTAATAATAATAATAAGTCAGGTGGATATGTTAGTTCAAGGCTTTTATAAATACTTCCATTCCATATTGACTGGTAACTAGCATGTTGATTTCCAAAAATATATTCTCCTGTTCTGAAAATATTGCCTTCTGGTGTTGGGAATATCATCATATCCTGTGATATGAATATTTCATAGTGGCAAGTGGCTTAGATGATCTTTAAGAGGAAAATACTATAAAGCTAAATATACAACAAAAATAATAGTGTTCTAAGAAAAACATTTTAACATTCTCTAGAGCTTGTTAGTCTGAATTGGTGGGTCTGCCTCTGTCTATGTACAACATCTGATTCTGGAGAATTTTTTAAAAACCAAGAGAATCCCTTGAAAGTATTCAGTGTGATCTACATTGGGAAAAATGGGGTTTCACTGATACTTTTCTCTTTTCAATTTCATTTGGAGCGTCTTCATTTGTACCTGCAGACATGTATAGGTTCTGTTGTGTTTTTCAATCCCCCTATTGCATGCCCTCCAAGTTTGAGGATTTTTTAAACGTTATATTGGGTTTTTTCCTTGATTAAATGTCAAAATTTTGAAGCCTTATCATTGTTTTGCCTTCTTATTTTCAATCTCTTGAGTATTTATCTCAAGAATAGGAGCAGTGTTGTGCATCTAGAAAAGGCATTAATTTATGGTTCAATAAAATAGTGTTTGTGAAAAATGCCAGTCACTTGTTTTAAAATTTTCAAAGTTTAATAATAATAAAATGGTTATTAAAATAGTAATAAAAATTAGAGCAATAAGAATTTGGACAATCAGAGTTAGGACAAGAGAGGACAATAAAAAGCAAAGGAACATGGATTTCCAGCTGCTTTCCTAGGGCAATTATGCCCTGAAAAGCACACATGCTAACAGAAAGATTAACCCTTAAAAGCAAAAGCCTGTTGCGTATTCATATATCTCATACACGATGCATAAATTCTTTTCAAACAAAGGGTATTCTCAGGTTATTGTCAACTTTTCCACCTTGTTGGCTCCTCAAAGGTGGGAAGGAGTTGGTCTCTTCTGATAAGGAGGCAATAATCCTTCTCTTGGGGATTTAGGTGTGTTGCTGTTCTCTCTGTGTGAAGAATTTCTTGATTGTCTTATCCCTTTCTTGAGCTAGTTAAGAAAGTATCTTCCATCACATAGTTTCTGTTTTAACATTATGTTATAACCTGAAACTATATTTACCACATACTTTAAAAATACAGTACTACTAATTAATACAACATAGCACATATAGTATCTGCGAAGAGCCTGTCATGTGATATGTACATTTCAAGTTTTGTTCCTAAGTTACATCATGTGTTACCTTAGGCTGTAGGTGAGGGTTTGGTTGGTTTGGGTATTTTTATATTAATTTATATGCACTAGAATTAGAATTGAAGTAAATTACTTCAGTTGGAGATGTTGCTGGAGTCTTGACTGAAAACAACTTATATCTACTTCAGTGAAAGCTGCACATTAGACTGGACCTGAATCACATTTTCACTTTTCTGCATGTAGATCTGTAAGCTCTTTGTGGGTGGAAAGGGTAGGAGTCAAAAGGGAGCATTAAGTCTAGAACTAAGCCAGTCCATCTGGTTTTCTACAGGACTGAAAGTCTTGGACCTTCCTGCAAGGTTTCAATGTATGACTTCCATTACTTGCTGAGACAGTCTAGAAGTGTTTGTCTTACTTTAGAGCCGAGTGGTAGAAGTAGGCTGGTGAATCTTGTTACTTGGTGTAAGAAGTCTTACCAACTTTTCTCCTTACAATACACCTGAAAGAAGCTTTAGTATGTGAGAAGCACAGTGGATCCATCACTGTGAAGAAAGGTAAGACTCCTATAAGAAAACAGAACTGTTACAACCACTGTATTATTTCTAGGGTGTTTTCTTTATTTGTTTGTTTGCTTGTTTTTTCTTCAACTAAAAAATTAACAGAATTTGAAGGTTGTAGTTTATTCCATAGTGCTTTCTTAGAGAAATCTTTGAAGAAGTGGTGTGTGTATTTAAAGGGAAAAAAGGAGCAACTTCTTCAGAAAAGTACTGTAGAACTGCAGTGTTGCCACATTCTGCTGTTTAAAGAAGTCTATACAGTCCATCAGAAGGAATGTCACCTCAGATTTCCTTGAGGTTTTCCTAAAAAATCTGGATTAAATCTGAACCACTGTGAAGTACTCCAATTAGTGGTATGCCATTCCTCCCTTTCCTTTTTGAAGAAACCTTCCTCTCTAGTAACCCCTTGAGTATCTCTGGCACACATTTGTATTTCATCATCACAGAGCAATTCCAACTTTCTTTTTCTTACCTTAAAAGATCCAAATTTAAATTTGCTGGGGCATTAGTAAAAGACAAGAATGCTGACCCTCAATCCCTATATTGCTGACCTGCCACTCTCTTCAGCAGGCACATTGCCAGCAAGCAGTGGCACATCTATGGATTGCTGTACCAGACTGTGTCTTTGTGTAAAGATATCAGTACAAAAAATTTTGCTGAGCAGATAATTTGAAAGGAAATCTCAAAGCCAGGTTTCTCGTCTGGATTTTTGTGACAATAAGTTTTTATGGGTTTTGCTTAAAAACTAGCAGAAATTATTCTGCTTTTGATGCAGTTTATAAAATGTGAGAGCTACCCAAACCCCACCAAAAGTGTGCTTGAATAACAGACGTATTGATATTATCCCCTCCTGCTGCTAAAGTCTGATTCAAATGTTGGATGTCTGCTTCTGGAGGATAAAAGAAGGCAGAAATCTATGTAAGCTGAATCACTAATGCTGACACCTTTGGTAAGATCAAACAGCCATGTTTGGAAAAGAGCTGCATGTCACCAGACCTGCAGCCCTATCTTGTTTGAGGGTATCCCTTGAATAGAAAAAGGGAAGGGAAGCCTGGGAGTGATTTGGACGTGAGAAAAAGACAAATCTCTTCTTGCCTGTGTGGAGGTTCTGTTATGTAAGTAGTATCAACTACTTACACTAACACTTGAAATGTCTTGATTGTAGCTGAAAAATGCTGTGACAATTATACTGTTTCATGCAGAATTACTGTCATTCTTTATCATTTGGTCACCTGGCTTCCATCTTTGACTTTAGCCTTGGTCTCCATTGCCCTGTGCCATGTTCTTTACTAGCTTGATTTCAAGCCTGAATTCCTGGAAGGCAGCTTGGGTAAAAACGATGGATTTATGGTGTGTTTTTGGAACTTACACACTTAATTTTAGATTTAATACAGGTAAGCTCCAAGGTGAGTTTGGAGTATCTATTATGTTTCCTGCCAAGGGATCATACCCTAATGCTTTCATACACACTTAAGAGTATCAGAATTGGAACTGATGTGTAACACTCTAAAATCTTTCTCCCATTTCCATCATGGCTGGATTTTTTAGATCCCCTTTATTGTAGTACTACCTTATTTATATTTTACATTGATTTGTATTGTTGACTAGTGAAATAACCTGTTTTATACTAAACTGTCAATGTAATCCATTGGAAAAATAATCTCAAGTGTTTCTCCACTTGAGATCATAATAGAGTTAAAAACTTCCAACTGTTCTCAACAACAGAAGTAGGTACTGACTTTGTGATCGTGTGTTTTAGTCTGCTGATAGCTAACCTGCTTCTTCATTATCATAAGCCCGGCAAATTTTGTTGTACAAATTTCTTGTTGTATTTTACACCAAAACGCATTTAAAAGTCTGCTTTCTTTCTGTATTTTATCAATGGCTAAGGAGAACTTATAATGTGACAATGTAAGATTTTTGTGAACAATTTTTAGTGCTGACCTGAAAAAATATTTATCTTTGGAGATTTTTTACTTTAGTCTCAGATGTCTTCCTGAATACTTTAACTACTGCATCTGTGGAATTGGTTGAGATTCAGTGTATGGGCCTCAGGTTGAATAATTTACTTGTGAGTAAAAATGTGTCTGAAATAAAAAGTAATGTAAGCTAAGTCTATGTAATATTTTATATAGCACTTCAGAGCATTTTGTAAAATTCTCTACTGATCTTTTTTCTTTTCTTGCAAAAATGCATATTTTTGATCCAGAAAGAAGAAAATTTAGGAAAACAAAATAGTGTATTTATAATTTATAGAGTAATAGACATATTAAAAAATTGTGTCCAAAGTATTGCGTCCAAAAGTCCTATTCAAAATATTGTCTGCTATTTCTATATAGTGTGACTTTTCTATTTTCTCTCCTCAACCCACACCTCTCACCTCCTGATAGCTTTCACCTTATGTCAGAAAAATCAGTCCTGTTGAATGGGGAACTGGGAGTGGGGGATTTGGGCCTTTTTGCTAAAGACACCCATTATGTGATCTAGGAGGAGCTAAAATGCTACTCTGACAAGTTATTGCATACAGGTAGGTGAGTGGGTGTTGTATTTGGAAAAATTTCTAATAAGCACTGTAATGCATAAGAAATCTTTAAATCAACTGTTCTTACATTATCAAAAATTTGTTGATATTAATGTGTTAATTTAAAAATATTTCCTTTTACTAGTCTAAAACTTCATTTTTCTGCAGGTTTATAAAGTTCACTAATGTGAGAGGTTTGTAGTTGAACTTGACAAAATATGAACGCGTATAAAAGAGTTTCTTCACAAATCTGATTCTGGAAGGACAGTCTCATCTCTAGTTTGTAGATGTTTCATGCTACTGCATTAAGGAGCAATATTAAAATGTTTTCTTAATATTAATTAAGAATGACAATTTTGTACAAATTTTTGATAGCAATGTAGTTTTCTTAGCTTCTAACTAGACTAATGTCAAAATAGTTTTTCTGTGTGGGAACTTGCTTGTTAAAAAAAAAAAAAAGCAAAAAAGTGTATGTTATACTAAAAATAGAAGTCATTGCCACATTTTCTTGCAAACATACCTGTGTGCTTATGAGTTGATGGTTATGTAATTTGGCTCACAAGCCAGTTTCCAATTCATATCTTCATGGATGAGTCTTTTCTCATATGTTGCAACTTAGTTCATGGGATTAGACTTGCACTCATGTGAACAAATCCCATCTCTTCTGATAGGCTTTATTTTTAAGACTATTCATTATTCAGTGTGATGGTTGCTTTGGTGAATCTGACATAAAAATAAATGGAACCATTTCTGAAGCGTGGGTTGCTGGTATTTTGCAGGGGGCTTTGATTTCCTTCCACATGCTATTTAGTTTGGATAGCTGACTGTTGACTTTACACACCTCCTTTCTCAGATAAATGAAAATCTTGCTCCAAAACTTCATCTTATGTATGAATAAGAAATATTTGTGTCATGCATCATATTTTTTTGGTATGTCAAAGGGATTTGTCCATGGGCTTGCAGTAACTATGATATCCTTTCATAGTTTGTGATAATGATTTTACTTTCATTGTTTTAAAACCATTAATCATGCCGTTGTCCTTAATAAGATATGTTCTTGTCGTCTTTTGACAAGCCCAGAAACATGGTGGATCTCATTTGTTCTTCTGTAGAAGTGTTTGTTTTGTTCCCTGTTTTGGCTAGGAATTCATGTACTGGCTGAGTACTAACAAGTTTTATGTTACTACTAACAGAATTTGTTGGAGTAGCAAAATATTGTGACACAGGGTACATTATTTTTTTTTTCAATTTTAAAATCTGACATTCAAGGTGGGTATTGTGTGTTCTAGTTTTCATCATTGCTGTTCTTACAAGAGTCACAGAATATCATGTTGGAAGGTGACCTTAAGGATCATCTGATCCAGCCTTCCTGACAAAAGCATGGTCCAATCAAGATCACCAGTGCCGTGTCCAGAGGGATCTTAAAAGAGCCCAACCTTGGGAAATCCACTATGAAATAAACACGGGCAGGAGACCTTTCTCCTTTTTAATTCCTTTATTAAAAGTGATCAGCACGGGTGGGGAGAACCGACAGGTCCACGCTCACTGGACCTGCAGCCGCCGCTGCTCCCAGGAGTGACTCGGAGAAGGAGAAAGAGAGCAGCTTTGTCTGTGGGCAGAGCTGAGAGTTCCGTCCTCACGAGAGCGTCCCGTAATTCCCTACTTTTCCGTTCAACATTAGAGGTCCTCTGTCTAGCCGACATCTTTTGGTTAGGATGAAGGGTAAAAAGGGTCTTAGCAGATACTAGATTCTGTTCCTCACGTCTAGACAAAATTGACTTTGATTCGTCAATTTTGTGTTGGCTCGTTGTTTTTAGGGGTTTTTGGCTAGGTTTGGTGAGGGGTCCCTCCCGTTGCATGCTGGTTCCGAGGTCATTTGCGTGCTAACTCCGAGGTCTCCTCCTCTTCACTGTCCGGGTGCCATCCTCCAGGAAGCAGCTGGGTGCCACTCGAATAAAGGGAGAATTCTAACCATCAACGACAGGTAGTTAATGAAAACGCCAGGTGATTACAATAACAAACAGTTAGAACTCCACCCTGGCAGCAACTGGCCCAACCTGTTAACTCTGCAGCCTTTTAAAATAATGGGCAGCTTTTCTACTCATGAAACACCACATCTGAAGGGTGATTATTTCAAGGGCTGAATGTTCTCATTATGATAAATGTTCTTTTGCTGTCCAACAGAATCTTCCCAGGAGTATATCCGTTACTGATTGTCCTTTCCTTGTGAAAGGGGAGTTTTCTTCTTTGTAGGCCCCAGTGATAAGAATTCCTGGAAATATTATTTTCTCAAGGCTGAACAAGCCTGATCCCAGTTTGCCAGCCCTGCTCCTTCTGGTTGCTTTCCAGGGCTGTTTTAATCCCCGCAGACAGTCCTGCACTTCCCCGGGTCCCCTGCCTGCCCCGCCCTGCTGGGTGAGCATTGTGCCAAGTGTCCTGAGTGCTTCCCTTTGTCCAGTTCCAGCAAAGGCCAATCTTTGAAGAAGCACCTTTTTCTCTTTCTCTGTGGGATGTTGGTTTGTGGTTTGTCTGTATTGTTATTGTTAAATAAGTAGTTGAATATTTTTAAGCAAGCTAGCAGAAAAGTTAGTAAAAGGTCCTGTAAGTATAGGTTTCTCTCTTTGCTACTTGTATTCTGTATTCCCTTAGTGATAAGGGACAGTAATTTATGTCCAGTTAGAAGAGTGGGCTATTCTGGAGGAAGGTGGAATAGACATATGAAGGTGCATCACAAAAGTTTACTGCAGTTCTAAGCTGCTTTGTTTAGGTTGCTTTTAGCTCTGTTCCATAACATGTAATCCATAAATAGAATAAATAGTATTAGGAGTAAAGTGGTAGGAGTTTTGACCTGGCCTGTAGTTAAAATTATCTTTGAAAGGTTCTTCCTGTGATGTTCAGTTTTTTGCTGTTGTCTATGAAATTGCCCCGTTCCCTCCTCCAATAGTGGATCAATTCCCAATAAATTCTGTATTTTCAAATACTTCCTGGCTCATTATTTCATAGGAAGTGTTACTTAAGAAACACTTCCTAGAGAAGTGTTGTTGCCATATTGCCATGCTGGCATGCACAAGGTGCTTAATGACAGACAGACAAATCACCAAGGAAAACAGTGGTTTTAGTTGCTGTTTTTTCAGCTAATCAAAATAATCACTTGACAGATGGAATAGCACAGGAAAGAGATTGCATTCTGAACCAAAGGCAAAATAGATAAAATAATTACCTATTTTTTTTAATTTTCCAAATTAAAAAAAAAAAAAAGAACCTTAATGTGTCTACCTACATATTTACCGTTGTTGTATGTAAGGGGTAACTCACTTGCAACACCAATATAGAGTCTGTAATAGTGGTCATAAGCAGTAGGACAAATACTGATTCAAAGAACTGAGTCCTTTGCCAGCTGGGATTAAACCATAACAATATGAAGAAATTTCATGATAGCTCTTGAATTATCTTCCATTTCTTTCCCTACAGTGGAATTCAGGAGTCCAGTCTCAGGTACTCAGGTTAGGAAAAAGAAACTTTTTTTTTCCTCTTTGCTATTGGAGGTTTCTGGTACATCTTAAAATTAATTTTAATTTTCAGTGAGTAATGATTATGCAATGAAAGATAAAAAATCCAGATTGGATTCTAGCATGTTCCAGTTTTTTCTTGCCGGTATCTGCCAATATCAGCAAGGCAATCTCTATAGTAAAATGTAGAGCTTAAGGTTTTTGCTTTCTGATGTACAGAAATCAATAAACCAGTCTTCCTAGGTTCTGTTCAAACCGTGTGTTGCAGAAATGCTTTTCATCTGAATTAATTTCAACAAATTAGCCAAGTACGAGCAAAGTCTTAAGATTCTTCTTTAACTTGAAATCATAGTCATTATGCAGGAGTCAGAGAACATAAAGCTTGAGGATTTTGCAGAGTGGTATAGGAAGGGCAGTATGATGATTAATGTTATACCCACATCTGTCAGGGCTTTGTGGAAAACAGTAATAAATCAGTATCAAGCAAAGACATTGCTTCCTGTATTATGATTTTAACCCATTCTGTTAGAACGGGTTAAAGATTCTGTTTAAAAACTAAATATTCTATTAATAAAACCTAAAGATTCCATTTAAAAACTAAAAAGAGGCTTACTGGTCACAAATCATTGGAAAAAGTGGGGGAAGCGTACTGATCTTCTAAGAATGAGAACAGATGATATTGCAAATCTTTCTAATCTGAGCTGGCAGCCTCATACAAGTTGCATGATTTTTACGTAGCTTTAAATTAAATTATAAGCATCAAAACCAAGTCATGCTGACATGAAATCTAGCTCTACCCAGTTCTGAGGAACTTTTGTCTACAGCAAAACTTCTAAAAACTTTCTTCCTGTTTCATTGCTGTTATTGGTAGACTGAACTTGTGTGTGTGTGTATATATAGAAACTAAATTGTAGGCATGTGAAATCTAGTTAGTTTTTAACATTGTTGAATGAGAATTGCATTCCTGTATGTGTGTGATGTGGTTTTGTTCTTTGTGCAGTTCTTCACTCTCAAAGTACAGCTGTCTCTGTGCAGTTGTCTGTCACAGAAAAAATCTTGTTTCTTAACATTTATGCATTGATTTAAAATAATTAATAATTTTTTGTTGCTCATAGTTCAAGTGAATGAATGTGTGTCTATCAACAGATTTGCCATAAATTTTTTTCTTTATTTTTGCTATAAGGAAACTAGTACTATTTTAAAGTTTGGAGTACTTTCTTGCAGAAATCTTCTACAGTGTTTATGTCTAATAGGTGTCAGATCTTTAAAAGGTAAAGTGTGTCTTTAATTTTTGGCACTTGTGAGGACCTCCTCACATAGTATGAAAGATTTCCTTCAGTAGTGTCCTTTCTTCCTAATGTGTTCAAAGGTATCTGATTTCCTTTCATTCAAGGATAGGACTGCTTGTAAATTGCTGTGAGTAACACTGGCAGTAATGTATTTCCTTTAGCTAAGGGAATTTGAAATTAGGATATCTTGAAATTTCTGTAATTACTGAACACGCCCTGGGAGAGAGAAAATATATATATGACTCACGGCTGTTGACAATTTTTGTTTTTTAAACAGGCAAGATTTTCAGAATGAGTAAAGTCCGGTGTTACTGAGAAACAGGAATTAACAGTATGTCCGTAAGCTTTTAAAATTGCACTTTCCATTGCTCTCACATGTGGAAACTAATTGCATAAATAGTTTAATCATTTTAATAGTTTTTGTTATGCTGAGGGAGAAAGTACTGTAAATTTTGCATATATTTTCTTGTCTCTCACATACTTTTGACTGAACAATTAAAGGAAGTAAAAGAAATGGGAGGATGTTCTTCCTTATAAGTCAAATCCTTATAAGGATTTAAGGATGTTGCATGAGACAAAGCAGACAGAGTTAGTGGAAGATCTTAGATTTAAGGATTTTTCTGCCCCTGCCATTTATTGAACAGGGGATTAAACATAATTTCAATCACCTATGTTTTGAAAGCAAGTATTTCTGTGAAAATACAATTTAAAACTTTTTTCTTAATTCCAGTGTCCAGAAGGAATAAGCTGTCTTGCCCAATTTTGCCTAGTTTCAATTTCATATACCTTTCTTCTACAAGTATTGTATTTGTCGCAGTAAAACCATTTATTTGGGGATTGAGTCTAAAATTTAGATGTTGGGATGGGTATCCTACTATTTTTCATGCATCACCTTTTCAGTCCTAGTGAGGTATAGCTGAATAGCATTTTCCAGGGATCGACACTTGATTTACTTTACTCTGGAAATGAGCAAGCTTGACAATCCTCCTTTATGCTCCAAGAACCAGACTAGAACACATTTCTACAAGGAAATTTTATCAAGAAGTTATAGAGAGTAGGGGACATATTCACAGTAGTTTAGACAGTCATGCTGGTTATCTGTTTTCCCCTTCATGGTTATTTCTCTTTTGGCTTGATTTGTGTTATGGAGATAGGAAATAAACAAAACCAGTTGTGATTTAAGGCTGGTGGGCATGTCAGCACCACATAGATCCTCTCTCCCTGGCCCCCTGTGAGCTGGGTAAGACAGTCACAAGAAAATGAGAAAGCTCAATGGGTTGAGATGAAGACAGATGGAAACACCAAAAGCTGCATGCACAAGCAAAGGAGAATAAGGAGTTCATATTCTCCTTCCCATTAGCAGGTGTTCATTGCCTGCAAGAAGTAAGGCTCCTTCACCTGTTGTGGTTTCTTGGGAATACAAATGCCATCACTCCAAATGTGCCTGCAGTCCTACTTTATGTGGTTTGGAATATCTCTTTGGCCAGTTAGGGTCAGCGGTCCTGACTCTGTCCCCTTCCAACCTTCTCACTTATACAGTAGTATTACAAGCAGGAAGGGCCTTGGCTCTGTGTAAGCAACAGCTAAAACATCCTTCTGTTTTCAGTGCTGATTTGCTTACAAATCTAAAGCCTAAGTCCATATAAGCTACTTGAAAGAAAAAGTCCAAGACAAAATCAGTACAAATTATGCCCACAAACCCACACTCCATCCCCATTTCCATACTGTTCATATTATGCTCAGGTCCCATGTTATCCAATACATCCTTATAATCCTCACCACCTACACCACCTTCCTGTCTTTTGATGTATGCACAGATCCTTCATATATGGATCGCCCTTGTAAAATGCCCACAGATGTTCACTGAGTTCATTCAGTCCATGACTAGGAGCTTCATCTGTTCTGGTGGTTGCTCAGGACAGAGAGATGGTGTGTTGTGGGAAGTTACTGGGCACAAAAGTCAGGTCAGGTCACAGCTGCGCTTTTGCTGCCTTCCGTGAGGCTTGTCTGCTGCTCGTTGAGGTACATCCTTTTATAGTAATTCCTGTAACATAAAATGCAAATCATGGATTGCAACAAATTAAAGGTCTTGCCATTAAGTCTCCAACCCTTGTCCCTTTATGCCAGGCCATAGGATCTAACATCCTCCCCTTGTCCCTGCTCCCATGTGAGGTCCCTCCTGTGGGGTATGGGATATAATTCTTCAAGAATTGGTAAAATGTGAGTCCTCTCCTTAGCTACTGTCTTTCCAGATGAGACTTCTCTAGTGTTAGCCCCCTGCAGGGCCGCTGCTCCTAAGGGGTCATGAATTGGTGATTTAGATCATTTAATGAACCACTGTCAAAGGGTTTTAGCAAAAGTGTTTTTAATAAGATGTTGTAAAACTGTGAAGTACAGCTTGGTGCCAGAATTCACTCTATTACTGTGTGGCCCAATCATTTGAATAGTGATTCAAAATTAACAGGCACAAATCAAAGTTACCATTCTTCCAAGGCTATATGCAATATCAATCACTTAAAAAAGACCTGTCTTTGGGAAAATTGCCTCTTTACTTCAAGGAGCAACCTTGAGAGGCCACCCAAGGGAGACCACTTTTAGGCTGCCTGGCAAGCAGAACTCAAAGAAGACTCACTTAGGCTGTCATATTTATGGAATAATGTGGTTTCTCATAATCAAATTGTGTACAATGGGACAAGTATGCATGAGACTCCTTGTGCCCGTAACTTCCTTTGTTCTGTGACAAATGATCCTTGGAAAAGCCACTTGCTATTCAGTTTTTAATTGCATGATCAGTGTTCCAATCTCATGAGCATGGATGCTCACTGGGTCACTCTGCTCCTTTGTGGGTTTTCAGAGGACAGATAAGACTGGAGTTCTTGGCCCTTTAATGGCTCAGATCTTTATCTTCCCTTGAGCCTGTACTGTTTGGCTAAGGGGACACGATGGGTACCTGTCCATAGGCCACAGCACCTGCCAAGAGCTGGCTCTGGTATGGGGTCTCCATAGGCTGAAGCTTCCTTTAGAGCACATTCACCAGTGTGGAGTGCCTTTTCCTGACTTCTGCCACAGTGTTGGACATTTTGTACATAGCAATGGAGCATAGCATGTTCTCAGCACTTCTTTCTTGCCCTGATTTTCATTTCTGGTTTTCTTTCCCTTATTCTTCCTTTCTGATGTGCTTAGTTTTTCTTCCAGTTTCTTGTGAACTCTTGTCTTCCCATCTGTAATGGTGCCTTCTAGCAAAGAAACTTGGGCTCCTTCTTGATCATCCATTTATGTCCTAGTATATACTATTACTGTACCTATATTTAGGCACTGCATAGAAAACCTAGTGCTAGTATAATCACAGGCAATTGTGTTGTACTTACCCTTACACTTCAAAAAAATTCCACATAATGTTAATGAAATACTGTTCTGTTTCATTGTGTTCAGTTATCTTATTATTGACATTTTTGTATTTTGTGATACTAAAAATCTATCTCTAAAGGTGCTAGATTTCTAGCATTATTTTGATGTTTACAGAATTCTTTCTTTTACTCTTATGGATGCTAGTTTTGAAAACAGTGCATTTAACTAGTAAAAACTGTGTCATAAAAAGACCTATAATAGTTGAGGATTCATTTATCTGCTCTTAGTGTGAATGTTATGTTGCTCAGTGTTAGCAAATATTAAATGGAATTGGATTCATTTACTTGATTTTCATCTTCCACTCTCCTCATTATCTTTCTCCTTAATTGAGAGGTGTTTTTATCTGTGCCATGTGAAGCAAGGAAAGACTACAACATTACTTTTGTAATGAACTCTAAGAAATTTCTGTTGATTTATTTTCATTAAATGAAATTACTCATAACTTCTATGATGCTACAATGCTTCAGTTTAACTGCATGACCTAGACTGGATATATAGGAATAGGTTCCATATTTTTATCTGGAATTACTTAAAAGAGGCATACAATTTAAGAGGTTAGGAAAAAGTTCTTAATTTTTCTTTTTTTAAAAAACTTATTTCTAGAAGCCATGTATTTGTTATCTAAAGAAGGCTTATTGAGGCATGTTTTTGCAGGGGATGTGTCTGGAGTTGGGGAGTGTTGTCATGAATAGTATTTGGATCGACAGGTCATTCTAGCATCCTTCTGAGCCAATAGAATCTGTGGAAGTAATCACTCCAGCATTCTAAGAATATTGTACTGAACTAGGAATCACCATTTGCAGAACAACAGGCATAAAGGTGCATTACAATGGCAAGGAGAGCTAGAAGCTTGCTAGCATTGGCAGTATTCCTGTCCCTGCTGCTGTCCTGACTTCTAGCTACATGCTGCTGTTTCTTTTTTTTTTTTTTTTTTTCAGTGCTTAGTTTCATCTAGTACCTTTGACAACTGCTCCAACTCAGTAATCTGACAAAAAAATGTCCCTGCTGTGGGAAGTTCAAGAAACTTTTGGACACTGCTCTCAGGCCCATGATGTGACTCTTGGCTCTTGTATTGTGCAGGGCTAGGAATTGGACTTGGTGAACCTTGTGGGCCTCTTTGCAGCTCAGGATATTCTATTTTTTTGATTTATTACCAATTAAACAGAGTGGGATACTGAGAACTAAGAACACATTTATAACCAGCTTCCCTCAGCCTCAACTTCATTCTCAATTCCTCTCATTTTCTGAGCTATGCAGGGGAAAATAGGGAATGGGAGTTGAAGTTAGTTTATAGTGCTTTTTTCCTGCTCCAGAATGGGATCTCTCCTGTGCAAGACAGTCCTCCTTGAACTTTTGCAGCATGGTTTCTCTTCATAGGTTCAGTTGTTGAGAACAGACTGCTCTAGTGTAGATCCCCCATGGCCTGCAGCTCCTGCCAGGAGCCTTCTCCAGCATGGGCTTTTCAGGAACTGCAGCTTCTTCAGGGTATATCCACCTTCTCTGGTGTGGGCTCTATGGGCTGCAGGTGGATTTCTAGTGCCTGGAGCATCTCCTTCTCCTCCTTTTGCAATGACTTTGGGGTCTGCAGAGTTGTCTCTCTCAGTTATTGTCACCCCTCTCAGCTGTTGAGCAGTGTTCTTTACCCTTTCCTAAATACCTTGTGGGAGAGGCATCACCAACATGGCCAAGGGGCTCAGCTTTGGGCAGCAGCAGGTCCATCTTGGAGCTGACTGGAGCTGGCTCTGTCTGACATGGGGACAGCTTCTGGTGTCTCTCTAAGATCCCTGCAGATGAGCCCAACCTAATTCAATGTCCTTCTTAGCAAAAGAACGTGCAGTGAATTCAATTCATACTTCGTATGTAATGTATAATTGAACTTAAGTACTTGAAATGATCTCTCATCTGCTTTATCCTTGGAGGCTAATCCTAACTCTATAAAACGTTCTTCCTTTAATATTTTCTATTTTTGCATTACAAAGGGAAAACAAAGGGCATTTCAGTAAACTTTTAATCTTACATTGTGCTAGTGATAGTGATCTGGATATTAAATGAAAGCAGAGGCATCTTATGTGTTTTCCCTTTTAAGCAAGCAATTAGTATCATCCAACTTTTTATTTATATGAAATTAGCAGTTTGCTATGTTGTCTTTCTATAAAAATTGTTGATCTTTCTTGACAAGAGAATTTTGTCTGTTTTGATACCTGGTCAAAGCAGAAGCATTAGAAGGTGATTTATTGTGAATAAAATGCTTTTCAAATGCTATTAAAATGCTGAGTAGGAGACCCAACACATGCTATCTTGTCTTCAGACTTCTGAAACATATCTGTGATTCCCAAGAGATGATCAGAAGTGTTTAAAGCGGTTTCAGGCTGTAAAAGTGAATTTCTGCTTGAAGTCTCCTGTTTTACTAATGCAGGCACAACTGTACTGTATAAAGAGGAAGGAATTTTTTTATATATTTCTGCTTATATATTTCTGTTCTGTTCTGTCAAGCAAAGTACAATTCCTTGTTCTTAAACAAGTTTATGCCAAATAGATTATATTATGGTGATGGAGAGAATGAGTAAAAAAAATCTTACCTTGAACTCTATCATGTTTTGAAAAATCTTAACTTAGGATTCAGAAATTGATGTAAGTTTCCATAATTTCCAAGAACAATAATTTTATTTTGATTTGAAACCCTCTGGCAAGTGTCTCTAGATTGTACAATATTAAAATTCTTTTTCAGGTATTTCTTTGTTTCCCACCTGAATGTGCATTGTTGAGGAGAGGCATTTGTTGTATTTACTTTAGGAATGGGAGGAAAATGTGACTGGGAAGGTAGCCCTAGGACAGCTTTACTTGTTGGCAAATAACCAAGTCCTAAGAAGAGGCTGTTTAATAAGATCACATTATAAAGTAGTAGTTAAATCTTTTCTGCATCTTTTTTTTTCTTACACATTTTCTTCTGTTTCCACACAGTATTAAAAAATTCATAATTCTAGACTAGATTCTTAATCTTTTAAGTTTGTCCCTTCTGTCCCAAATCTGGGAGATGCTGAGAATGACAGCTGGGTGCAGAGGTTGGTGACAGCAAATCTGACACCTTGAGTTGTGGTTTGTTTCCCTCCCTTGGTTTTTCTGTGTTTTCTCATGTATATCCTGATGCTCACAAAAAAAAAAAAAAAAAAATGAGGCTCATTTTAGTTTCTATATATTCTATAAATTTTTGCCCAGTCACCCTTGGAATAATATCCTTGCTTTTTCTTTGAATAAACATATATATATATATATATATATATATATATATATAAAAAATAATTAGTTTCTTTGCATCCTTCTGTTTGTGATTTCCATAACTACTATTGCTGTATGACTTGCATACTAAATACAATTGAATGCTTTCTTTATTAATAGGGTTTACTTAGGGTTTGGGGGCCATAGGGTTTCTGATTTTCTCTTGTTACAGCAGTTAGGAAACTGCAAGTTGTGTTGTGAACATTTTGGTCTCCAAAAGGGAAGAGTATCTGGAGTTCTTCATCCTCCATTTCTTTGCAGTATAAAACTTCAATTGATTTAAAAAACAACAAAAAAATCTGTCTAGTGAGTAAAACTTACCATACTTACTGAATTGACAGAGCATTTAAAGGATTTTACTCAATTATTTTTCTTGGTACAGATAGTCTATCTTAAGATAGCAAGTAGAACTTACTTTCCCAGTAGGAAACCCATAAAATGCTTCATGTGTCATCAGAATATCTCAAAATAAGCTCAGATTCAGATATTGAATTGAATTTTTTTCACAGGTTGTGTTGCCCTTATAAACAATCCTTTTAAGGAGAACTCACTATTAATTACCATTTTATTCTTCTAGTTAAACAGGAAAGAAATACATATTTTCTAATTTCAACATATTTGGAAATCATTCAAAGAATAAATCCCGTTAGAATGAATCCAGTTTCACTGTTGTAATGCATAAAAGAAAATTCAAATCACAGTCCTTTATTTAATGTATTAATATTGTTCTTCCTGTGATGGACTGGGCAATATGTTTCTATATAATATTTCTTTTTAAAATAGGCATCGTACTTATTCTCAGCAGAACAGATTTTGGAGAAGGTTAATTTAAACATTAAGAGCAATCATATTATTAGCATCATTAGCCCTTCTGGTGGGGTAGCCTTGGCTAAGCACCAGGTGCCCATCCCAAACTGCTCAGTCACTCCCTTGCTGAGTGGGCAAGGGAGAGAAAATATAATGAGAGGCTCATGGATCAAGATAAGAACATTTCTCCTGCCTGTCAAGATCCTTCTGCATAGCAGCACAAAGCTCTGATATACCAAGCTCTGATGTAATTTGTCCCAATCCAGTGTTATCTGCATTATACATCTCCTAACCCCTAGATATGTTTTGTGAGATATTTTTTGTTGATGTTGAGTACCAAAAGGTTATCTGATTTGATGGCTTCTTGTGAAATGTGTTTTCCTTCAAATCTGTGTCCTAGGTGGCTGCATTTAGTTCATTACTTAATCTCTAAGCAGATTCCACAACATATTATCCGGTGTAATTAGAAGCAAAGTGTTCTAACCTGGAGGCCTAGCTGCAGTTCATTTGTTGAACTGGCTATTTTTGTATATCCAGTTATTGTCTAAGCTTAAAATTTTGCCTAAGACAAAGTGCGACCTTGGCTCTAGCTGAAGACAGAACACAAGGAATCCTTGCTCATTTTCATTACTTCATTGCATAAGAAACAAAACCAGAGATTAATTTATGAGAAATTACCATCTATGATAGATTTGGATATTAATCCCCATGAATTACGATAATCTTCTAATTTCTCTTTTCTTTGGAGGTAGTGGTGGTGGAGGATGTGGTTTCTGCTTCTAGCTTCTTCTATTGCTACTGTATATAAAATGTTCCAGTGACTAAACAGAAAATAAGGAAATACTATAATATGCTTTATAAAATTGTGGTTAATACAAAACTTTTTTATGTAGCTGATTTTTGGAAATAAATTGCTATTCTTTTAAAAGGAATTTGTATAATGTCACATTGATATATTGTTACTCTGCTTTGCATTCTGTTTCGAATTCCAGCTTCTTGCCTGCCTCTCCTTTCCCTGCCCCCATTCAGTCTTTGTGTTAGTTGATTTAGGCTGTTTTCTTCTTCTTTACTCCCTTGTTTTTTTCTTTGTTTGGGTGGAGCATGTTGGATAAAATAGCATGTTTACATTGCCCAATCTAATTTTCATCTCCCTTTTTCTGCTTTTGCTGTAGTCTTGGTCATTAATTATGCCTTTTACTTCATTACTTCTCTTCCCTTGGGATCTCTTACCCCAAATTGAAAGCATAACAGTGGTATCTAGATGTCCACGTAACGAACCTTAATTTTTTAATCTTATTACTGAATCTCTCATCCTTGCTTTTTTTCCCTCATCTAATATTTTTCTGTATTGCATCATACTTAAAATTACATTGGAATAACTTCAGGATAGTGCTGTCTTCTTAAACTTTTCCCTCTCATTACCTTCCAAATGTAAAATTTCATTGGGCAGGAATATAATCTGAAGTATTAGTCATATTAAAGTTCATATTTCATATGCATACATTAAACCTCATATTTCATATTCATCCATTGATAAACCCCAAAAAAGCACTAGGAGATAAAATTGGACCATTTTTAAGGAGAATATACAGATGTGTATTTATCTCACTACAGCTTAATTTCTTTGGTTTTTTTAGACTATTCCAAATCATTGGTTTATGCCCACCTCCTGTGGTCAGCCACAAATTGTTACATATTCTGTTAACATTAACATGTGTTCTGGTGATTTTTGCTATTACCATGGTTAACTTCTAGTGAGAATTGAAAGCTGCTATAAAGAAGCTCTTGTATTTCAGATGGGGAGGGACTATTAGTCTGGTTTCTTTGTTGCTTTCTTTTATTTATTTTAAATTAAATAAATCTCCTTTATTAAATTCTATACCATGTAGATGTTTGTAGCAGACTTGATCTAATAGGTCGCAGACTTAGTGAAGCTGGCATAAGCTAAGCATTTGTTCTTATTTCTAGTTATTGGAAAATATATTTTCATATTAAAAAAAAATAGAATATTGTAATTCTGTGTATGTTACAACTCATTGTATGCTTCCTGTCCCTGTTCTTCAGTTTTCTTGCTTGTCAGGTGCATTTCCATAATGGTATGGGGAAAAAAAAGACAGAATTTCTTGGGTAATACAACTAAAGAAAGGTAGTAGAACTTCTGGTCAGGTAGTTTACAAAGACACTGAACAGTTACTGTTGTGTAATTATTCCTTTAAGAGTAAACGTAGTGGAGCCTTATGTTATTGTAGTTAACTTGTTAACTTATGTGAAGCATTTCAGCATGTCACACTTGTCTTTTTTGTTTGTTTTTAAATGATTTTTGGTCTTCATCACAGCACAGTCATTTATATGTCTTGCAGATTTGTATAGTTCACCAATGAAAATGATTAGGATCACTTCTTCAAGTAAAGAAGTGGCGTTAGCGTTCAGAAACACATAACCACATAATGCGATTATATGCAGGTGCTTTTATTAAGAGCTCTGGGTGCCAGGGGTATATTCAACCCAAATCTGACTCCGACCATACATTCGAGATGAATGTGTTTTTATATTATATCATTATATAACTTTCATTTTAATTATTAAACTTAAATTGTTCTATTGTATACATAGATTTCAGCCAAGCATGGCTTCTCATGGCCCCCTTTAAATTTCTAACATAGTTTCTCATGATTCTTCTTATGATTATACAGTAATTATATTTAGTTACTAAGCAATCATCACATCTAACAATTATATCATTTATCATACTGCTTATGCAGGTACAACACCAAGCCTAACATTTCAGATTCTATTTTAACATTTTCCCAGGGCCCCACTATCATTCTCCTCCCTTTAAAAGCATTTTCACCTCACTATAGGTGTAAATGTTTTCACTTGATACAGGCTTTTACTTCTCAATTTATACTTGACGTTCTTCAAATCCAGGGTTGATGTAAGCATTGATGTGGATGCTATCACAAACTGGAGAACCAGAAGTTAGTGGGCGTGGATCTCATGTCAGTGTTTTCATTGTTTTCTGGTTCTAGGATGTTTTCTTCTGTATCTCTCCCTTTTAGATGCTGTAAACTAACTAAATTGATAAGAATACAATTAGTAAGATTATCACACTCTCAATGATAGATTCAATCCATGAAATCACATTCCACCCTAACTCTTTAAAAATTTTGCGTAGCCAGCTCATAGTCAAATCTTTTTGCTCTTCTTGTGCTTCATGCTCTATTTGTTTCAACTGGTTGATGTAATATTCTACATCTGCAGTTACATTTGGGATGTGAATGCAGCAATGATCAACTTGTCCCTTTAAAAATCCACATACTCCATGCTCTTTCAGGAGTAACATATCTAGGGCCAATCGATTTTGTAAAGTCATTTTTGTGGTAGCTTGTAATTGTATGTTTAATTATTTAAATCCTTCCTGGGTGAATCTTGCCAGTCTGTCTACCTGACCTGTAAGTTTGTACAGCATCTCTCTACTCTGATACTTTGCTATAGGACCAAGCAATGACTCTAGGGCCCACCCAAACTTCACTCCACTAGAGGGTTCTTGCCAAGTGTCATCTGGATTTTCATTGTCTAGAACTTCTCATCTTGCTCTTATCTGCAGAAGTTCATGTTGTCCATTAAATGGGGACTTTTTCCAAATTGGGCATAAGGTTGGAAGGCCTAAAGTAATCTCCTTTACTTTCCCATCTACAGGCAGATGTGTTGTCCTGGTGCCATTGCTTGCTGCCCATACAAATTGTCCTGGACCTCGGACTGTAACCTTGGTACATCCTATAATTACTTTATAATTCACTCTGACTTGTTTATGTTTGATCCCTCTGCAAACACAACCAATTTGTAGGGCTATTGCCAGGGGGTGGCATCTGTTTTATCTCTGCATCATCCGAAGCGCAGTCATAAGTTTTATTACATGCCCACCAACTTACTTTGTCTGTCTTCATTCTGCTGCTAGTGGCAGTGTTCGTTATTGCTGGATCTGTTTCATTCTCGGGGCCTTCCCACTTAATATACCAAGGGGTGTTTGCCATGTATTGGAATCTTCGAAGAATACTCACAGACCATGCACTGTCCCAAGGTTCTATCTGATCTTTCTGATCCTTGGCCTCACACTTCCATACCAGAGTGGTTTCTGTAACATTTTCTATAATCTTTTTATAGTGTGGCAAATAGCATTGCCATTGTGTGACACCTCCTGATTCTCCCATAGGGGTTCCTAGTATGCCATCACTTAGAATATAGTCTTTCTGGCTCATGGGTCTCATCCATGTCCCTATTTTCTCCCAAGTTTCCTTGATTACTTGCCTTGATTCGGGTACCTGTTTACATGCAATTGTTTGTTCTTTTGTATTTCAGGTAGTTTTGATGTTATGATTCCCAATTTACTTGGTTTCCTGCTGCCTTTGGTACTGGCAGACGGGCAGTTATTCTACTGGTGTTTTGCATTTTGGCAAAAACTTTGACTAATCCAGTCATTACATTCCCAGCCCAAACTGCATTAGAAACCTTTATCACCTGTGTTTCTGTTTGTACTTCTCTCTTCATTCTAGAATGAAGAGTAGTTAGTTGATCATTTTGCATTCCACATCCCAAAGACATTAATGACCATAACGTTAGCACAATTACTGATAGCATAATTAAACACATCTTATCTGCAGCCTTGTTAGTTCACAGTTTACACAGTCCTTGATCACGGATGGATTTTCTTCACTTGGGTGTAGTGAATCCAGGGGTCCACGCCAGCTACTTTGACTACTGTAAAGGTGGTTGGTAGTACCTGATGGGTCCACTCCACTTTTCTTTCAGCAGTTCTTCGTTCCAGTTCTTGATGTACACCTTGTCTCCTGGCTGTATGTAATGAACTGGATTCTCAGAATCAGTGGTCTATTCCACATGAGGATGCTCCGGAGCCGTGCTAAAGTTTTCCCGTGAGACAGAACATAATTATACACTTCCTGCTTTCCTGTGATGTGTACATTAGGGTTAGGCTGAGGAGATTCATATGGTTTCCCATACAAAATCTCATAAGGACTAACTGACATCCCACTCCTAGGCTTTATCCGAATTCTCAACAATGCTGTAGGCAAAGCCTGGGGCCACTGCAATTTGGCTTCTTGGCATATTTTACTAATTTGCCTTTTTAGTGTCTGATTCATCCTCTCTACCTGTCCACTTGACTGGGGTCTCCACGGTGTGTGGTGGTCCCAAGTTATCCCCAGCAATCTACTTACCTCTCTTACTACTGTAGCCATGAAATGGGGCCCCCTATCTGATGATACCCCTAGGGGTACCCCGAACCTGGGAATAATCTCCTGTAGTGACCACTTAACTGTTTCCTTTGCTTGGTTTGTGCAACAGGGAAGGCCTCTGGCCACCCAGAGAATGTGTCAACCCCCACTAACAGGTATTTGTATCCTTGAGTCCTTGGCAATTCTACAAAATCTACCTGCCAGTAGTCTCCTGGCTCTATTCCTATCCTGTCTCCTAGCACTGGGTTGTTTTTCAAGCGGATATCACATTTTGACATTACTGATTTTGCCATTGTTAACATCCGTATCGAGATTAAACTCTGCTTTAGCAATTTTACCAATGCCTCTGCACCCCGATGACATTTGTTATGCACCACTCCAAAAGCATATTTTGAGTCAGTCCATATATTTACCTTTTTCCCTTCACTTAATTCTAGTGCTCTGGTTAAAGCAACCAGCTCTGCCTTCTGGGCAGATGTATTTGCCTCCACTACTGTGTTGACTGTTGTTACCGCATATTCCGCGTATCTGGTTCAGTTTTCCACGAAGCTGCTCCCATCTGTAAACAGCTCTCACTCGGCTGCTCTAGTGGGACGTCTTTCAGGTCTTCTCTTGCTGAGTAAGTATACTCTATTACCTCTACACAGTCATGTTCTAATGGGCCTTCTTCAGTTGTGGTACCTAGGAACAAAGCTGGATTCAAAAGGTTAGTTGTTTTTAGTGTGACATCATCCTGCTCAGTCAGGACTACCTGGAATTTCATCATCCTGCTGGGAGACAGCCAATGGCCCCCCTTTTGTTCTAAGACAGTGGTTACCATGTGTGGTACATAGACATCTATGTGCCTTCCCATAATAAGCTTCCTGGCTTCTTGTATCAGCATGACAGTGGCTGCAACTGCCCACAGACATGGGGGCCACCCGGCACTTATGTTGTCAAGTTGTTTGGAAAAGTAGCCCACCAGCCTTTTCCAGCTTCCCAGACATTGGGTCAGGACTCCTAGGGCTAGGCGAAGCCTTTCATGTACAAACAGCTGAAAATCTTTAGACAGATCAGGTAACCCTAATGCTGGAGCAGTTGTCAGTGCTTTCTTTAATTTTAGGAAGGCTTCTTTCTGTGGTTTGCCCCAGTGAATGGCTGCGTCTTCTGAGCTTCATACAGGGCTTTTGCAATCAGTCCATAGTCCATGATCCACAGGTGACACCATCCTGCCATCCCGAGGAAGACTCGCAGCTCATGTAAATTCTGGGGCTCTGGAATAGCACAAATAGCTTGGATATGGTTGTTACCTAGTTTTCATTGCCTTTGTGAAATTCACATCCTAGGTAGATCACAGTCTGTTGAGCAATTTGTGCCTTTCCTCTGGATACTTTATAGCCTCCCATTCCCAGTGAATTTAAAATCACAATGGTTACCTTTATACAGGTTGCTTTTTCTTGTGTAGCTATTAGTATATCATCAACATACTGCAACAATAAGTATTGGTCTCTTGGTACTTGCTCATTTTCAGTCCAAATTTTCCTTTGCCAGTTGGTTTCCGAATAGGGTCAGCGAGTTCTTGTCGTGTCTAGGTGAGCTGGGCCTTTGTTCTGTTCCCTGGGTTTTTCTACTCAAAGGCAAACAGTTTCCTACTTTTTGTCAAAGGGTATGCAGAAAAGGCATCTTTTAAATCGATTACAGTAAACCATTTATATATCTCTTTTATGGATGTCAGCAATGTGTAGGGATTTGTTACCACTGGATAAATTTCCTTTGTTGTTTTACTTTTTGCTCTCAAATCTTGTAGTAATATATATTCACCTATTTGATTTCTTTACTGGAAATATTGTTGTATTAAATTCTACTGTTTATTTATGACAGGCTCCTGAACCTGTTTTACAGGTTCTGTGTCCAGTTAGCTGCTATACTCACCCAAGACCATTGCCTTGGTAACGTTTTCCTGCTGGAACTGATTGCACTGGTGAAATCTGGTCACTCCTGTTTCCAGTGCTCCTCCCACTTGCAATACGCACATTTAGGCTTAACCCTTGCAAAACTGGTCTTCTACCCTGACTACTCCTGCCATGTCCCCTGAAATTTGGGTTTTCTTCTCCTTGTATTACTCCCGAAAGATTTTACTGCTGCCTTTTACTAGCTTCTCTTTCACGATTATTATACACCTTCCCGGCTACCTCAAGTAGCTTATCTAAATTCCTTAACTCCTCCCCTTCTAATTTTTGCAATTTCTTCCGAATATCATCTTGTGACTGACCCAAGAATATGAGAGCGAGCTTAACCTTCACTTGTTCTGTCTTTATTTGGAGATCTGTATATTTCCTTGCTGCCTCCTTAAGCCTCTACAAAAAAGCAGTGGGAGATTCTTTCTTTTCCTGCCGAACCTCTTATAGTTTGGACCAATTTATAGTTTTGGGCACAGTGTTCTGAACTCCTATTTGGATCCACTCTTGATATTTCCGTAGTCTCCTCATATCGCAAAATAAATTAGGGTCCCATTTTGGATCTTCTGTTGGGAAATTCTCATCTAAATTCCCTGTTACCAGCCCATTTCTGATATCCTCTCTTGCTCTCTCTTTGGCTGCCTTAAGTACCATCTCTTTCTCAGTAGAATCCATTAAAGTATCTAATATTACTTATATGTCATCTCAATCAGGATTCTGAGTTTTTATAACCATTTTTACTACTTGTGCCACCTTATCAGGATTTTCTCTATAAGTTCCGGCTGATTGTTTCCAAATAACTAAATCTGCAGGAGAGAAAGGCACTTTTACAAATACTGGTCCTTCCACTCCTAGACCTTGTCACAAGGGGGCAACCACAGTCCGTTTTTGTCTGCCTATGTCTTTTCTATCTACAACCGGGGCAAGCTTTGACTGGCTTCGGCTTCGGGTTCTGTGGGCTATTGGGGTCACTGATTCATTACCATTGCTATCTTTTTTACTTGCATCCCTCCCCCTCCTTTCTATCACAGTTAGGTTTTGCTCATCTTCTGAGGAGGAGGTATCAGGGGACAGTGGGAGAGGAGGGTAAAGAGGGAAGGGTGTACTAGACGAGACAGGTTCAGGGCTAGGTGGGGTAGGAGCAGGCAGTGGGATAGGGACAGATGAAACATGTGGGATGGGGTTAGGTTCTCTTGGTCTTTTTGGATCTATCTGTAAATCAATATCTGTATAATTTTCCCTACTCAGACTTTCAACGCCGAGTGTTCTAAACTTTTCTCACAAACCCCACACTTATCACTTGTAGATGCTCTAACCACCATTAATCTACATTCATCCTGCCATTCTGGCTTTCCCCATAAATAGAAAAACAAATCAACATATGGGACCTCATCCCATTTTCCTTCTTGTTTACAAAATGACATTGACTGTGAAATAATGTTATATTGCAGTGTCCCATGTTCTGGCCATTTTTCGCCATTCTCCAAGACATATTCTGGCCACCATGTATTACAATAATCAATCAACGTAACTTTATGTAATTCTTCCCCAAAATTACCCTGTTTCCAATGTGCTAATAAGCACCCCAAAGGAAAAGTTTGCAGAATAGGCATTGCTGCCCAAAATCCCTTTAAGTTTCTCTATTCCAAATATACCACAAATTGCCGAACCCGCAACGCTTTCGCAATTGTCTTATGGACGGCGCCTAGGCTTTATACCACCAGGAATTCCTTCACCCCAGCCAAACGTAGTTTTCACTGCGTCTTATTGGCAGGCACCCAAAACCAATGTAAAAAGCACCTTACCTTTCTCCCAGGGACGTTTGTGAGCAGCGGGAGCGGTTGTGGCCGATGGGCTCCGCGAGAATCCCTCAGTGCCGACTGCAGCGTGGTCAAGTCACAAACTCGCTCAGCAGCAATCACAGGGCCCCACCCTGGGTCGCCAAAATGTTAGCATTCAAAAACACATAATCACATAAGTGATTATATGCAGGTGCTTTTATTAAGAGCTCTGGGTGCCAGGGGTGTATTCAACCCAAATCTGATTCCGACCATACATTCAAGATGAACGTGTTTTTATATTATATAGTTATATAACTTTCATGTTAATTATTAAACTTACATTGTTCTATTTTATACATAGATTTCAGCCAAGCATGGCTTCTCATGGCCCCCTTTAAATTTCTAACATAGTTTCTCATTATTCTTCTTATGATTATACAATAATTTTATTTAGTTACTAAACAATCATCACATCTAACAATTATATCATTTATCATACTGCTTATGCAGGTGCAACACCAAGCCTAACATTTCAGATTCTATTTTAACATTTTCCCAGGGCCCCACTATCTGTTGGACATGAAAATTTGCATAAATAAAAGAATTAAGATTGTATCATTACTTGCATGAATGGTTTTGGACAGTCTTGGCATATTTTCAGCAAGCTGAAAACTAATGTGTGTTTATTTTCAGATGTTCATGACTAAATCTTTTTTGTCATCCTTCAGCGAATAAAATTTGCAAGTTTAATATTGATTACCATAATGAGATATTTAAAGCTTGCTAGTAGTCCCGTGCAAATCTAGTGTAGCTGTCTACCAACAGGCATTAACTGTTTAGCCAGTATAGCTTCTTAGTTTGTGCTTAAGCACTTCTGGATGTGTAAGAAGCCTTTTTGGTACATGTGCCCTGAAATGGGAGTGAATTTTTTTTCAATACTTGGATTTTCATTGACTTCATGTCAGAATCCTTGTTTTCTATTTCATCCTTATGAGTATATTTTGACTGTCTTCCAGGGGCTGGAAGATATTTTAATTTGGGTGGTTTTTTTCTGATTAGTATTTATACTAATCTAGAATACACTATTTAGTATAGTCTATTTATACTAATTTAGAAGAATTACTACATAGTTGTGTATGATTATGACTGGAAACTTTACTTCTACCAAAACTGGAATTCTCAAAAAATAAAATAATACTAATATATATGTCTTCAGTAAAACATGGTGTAATTTTTTAGCATAATTATTAAAGACTACTAAAATTTTGAAATTAAAAACCATGTATATTAAAATGGAGAAGTAAGAACAGTTGAAATTGAACACGGGGGAGACTAATGGTATATGCTGACATACCCTTAGGGTATGAAAGGGTAGAAAACTACTTAACTAATATAACACAGTCTGATGTCAATAGTTCTGGTTACTGTATTTCCAAAAATAATTTTTAAGTCTCTTTTTCCTGAAGTGGGTATAAAAGCAGCTGAAGAACATAAGAAACAGTTACTTATTAATGACATAATGGTTTCTTATAGGTTGAATTAAAAGTAAAATATTCTCCCATTCTGTAATATGTGCAGAAACATTTGGTGATAGTTAATAAAATTTACCAGCATGGATTCTTGCTATGTCAAGTTGATGCTTTTTCCCCCACTGCTTTTAGAACACATTATACTAGTGTTTGCATATGTGAAATACTCCACAGTTTGCATTTTATATATAGAGGAGGTTTTTATATTTCTTCCTATCATGTAAAATATGTTTGAGAGTACATTTTGTGTATCAAAATGAAATGTGTCTCTTTCTGATCCTTTATGCAGGGAAGGGTAGGAAAAGAAAGACTCAACAGAACCAATGCAGTCTTTACTGGGTTGGGCTAAAGCTCATGAAAAAACCTATTAATGTATTACAATGCTTCAACAGTGATTTGCTGAGAACCAATGCTCTAATGTGTTAGTCATCCTTAAGCTCCTTCTATTTTTACAGGTTCTGAAGGATGACTGATGCTGGTTTCTGTGATGCCACTTGAAGTCTCCAGTGCTGTGGATTGATAAGTAACATGCAGATTTAACTGCACAACCTGAGCAGAAAGCAACAGGAGTGCTAGTCCTTTTCAGCTCCTTAAGTGAACAGAAGTACAGTGTCCTCTATTTGCAAGGGAAGATTCTGCAACAGCATTTTATAGCTAATAAAACAGACAACATAGTAGCATCCACCTTCCTGATTTACAGTGCATCGCCTTCCAAGACAGATGGTCTGTCAGAAGCTGGAGGATGCCTGCAGAGAACATAATAATGAAGTAGTGAAATGATACTTCTGCTGCTGCTACCTGATTGTCAAGATCACAGCTGATAGAACTGCACTGCCCTTTTTCTGCTTGCCTAATCAGGCCAGAAATAGCAGGGTGGACATGGCTGGCTTTGTTAGCAATCTGCTAATTCTGCTTCTTCTGTTTCAAAACATCTGTTTGGGTTTCAGAAGCCCACTTTCAGTCTTCGAAAGGTGGGTTATGCAAGAAAATACTATGTGTTAAATGCATGCAGTCAAAATACTACAAAAGTGTGAAAAAACGTGTCTTAGATAAAAATGTGTTATGGTATTTGTTCAGTGTTGATCGTTGCACAGAATTTTCTTTCTGCAATTTGAAATGGCACTGTTGTCATACAGAATTCATGTTTTATCTATAGGGTTGCTCATTAAATAGAAGGATAAAATGGCAATTAATACAACTTTTTTAGTTAACAGCTATATTTGAGGCTACACAGAAAATAAATGTATTTCAGAGCTGGATTAGCTTGCATGATAAGGTCATTTTTTAACAAGAAAACATCAAATAAGCTGAACAGTCCTGAGAAATTGAGGGGTGGTTTGAATTCAGTTTACCTCAATAACAGTGAAATCCTTTTTTTCAGGAGCTAAGAGGCTACTTCTCTTGTCCACACCACATTAAAGTTTACCTATGCAATTAATTGTAAAAAACAATGTAGATCACTATAAAGAACTATATGGTAAGACAAGAGAAACATTGGTGCAACACTGACACGAGTTTTGGCTATGTATATACATCATTAATTTATACGTTGCATTCAATACAGAATTTGATATTTGCTTGATTTTTGCCAAGTTTTCTGTTTTGCTTTTCTACTTGTAGTAGCACAGAAATTGCTATTAATACCATAGTGTTTGAATTAAAAGTTGCCCCTTTGCATGTAATTTAAGTTTAATCTGTATCGAATTATAAATCATAGTCTCAAAAATCCCCCCCAAAACTGTTGTGAATTATGAATGGTACTCAACATAATGTAGTGAACTAATTCCCTGTTTGCACATCCATTTGCCTCTGACACTTTTAAGATGAGATAATAGGTTATATTTTCAGCTAACATTTTCCAAACTAATTATCTTTTTACTCAGATCAGTAACTACTTCAGTAAGTACTGCATAACTAAGATGTTTTCCTCAGCCTGTGATAGAGTGAAATTTTCAGATCATTCCTGGAACTACTCAGCATTGTCTAACTTCTTTACTAGTTCTGTAAAGACCCTTCTTCTAAGAAGGACAGAACAGAAATCAATACTTGAAAAAAAAAATCTTTCTTCCTTCTTTTTCAGATACAAAGATATTAGCACATCTCTTCCCAATGAATGCCTTGGAAGTGACCAGCCAGTGATTTCCTTTGGTCTGTCAGATTTTGCACTGGACATTCGCATGCCTGCAGTGACACCTAAGCAGGTGAGAGAATTGCAGGTTTTGCCTCTTTCTCTTCTTTCAATAAGCTAGGACAACAAAGCCTTCTCCACAATATCACTCATTAAAATGAACAAAAAAATCAGGGTAGCTTTTATAAATACATATCCATATGTGCTTCTCAGAGAAAAGTAGGCAACAAACAAGTAGCCTCAAATAAGAGAAAAATCTCTTCATTGAATTAATTTTAATTGTAAAATGTTGGTTTCATAAACTGAATTGTTGAAGTTTTATAATGTGAAATATTTCTAGCTAGTAAGATATGCAGTTGCAGTTTACACCAAATCTCAGATGATGTATCAGTGAATCTAATTACATTAAACTGTATGGTGCTGCAGTTTCAGCAAGCTGAGAGAAAACAACAAAAAGCATTTTAAAAGGGGTAGTACTTCTGACCCAGTATTTTTAACTCTCAAAATACTCCATGAAAGCTATTACAAACAAGTTACAATTTTATACTCTTTAAGGTATGAAGTGTATTATATTCTGCTGAACCAAGTGAGTAAAAGTGAAGACAGTTAATATTTTTAAACTTAACATTAAGATACACATAAAATATTGAGATTCCACTGTCATTTTCACATCTAATTTCATTAAGCAAGAATCATTAAAGAATGATTTTTTTTTTTGCAGTAAGCCATTGCAGAGGATTATATGTATCATTAGGAGGTCTGCATCTCTTTTAAAGTGCTGCAGATGCTTGAAAAGAGCAGTGTGTTGCGGTGCAGTACTTGATGACTCATTGTTGCAGATAGTGGTTTTTAAAGAAGTGAAGAGAAAATGAGGTTTTCAAGTTATTGGGGAAGACCCCTCTGGAACATGTAATTTAAAGCAAGATTTAAACATGTTTTAATTTAAACATGTTATTTCTGCAAGTTCAAACCAGAAATATGGTTTCTCTTGGATCTTCTTGGCAGTAAAATATTCTCTATTATTGCAGTAAAGTAAACTTCTTCGTCAAAAAGAGTGAAAAGTACTCTTAGTTCATCCAGGTGCACATTTAAAATTATGAGTTATTGATTTTACCTAAGAAGCCATCAGTTGAACAGCTAGGAAGCACATACAAAGAGATCAGTGAGTTCAGATTCCTATGAAAAAAACCTTCTCTTTGTGTGTTGTAATGTCAGGTCTAGGGGAAAGGTTACCAAAAACTCTGCATTTTTTGAAATGAGTTACTGGCATGTTGAAGGGGTGGGAGGGCCAGGATTTGTCTTACAGTTCATAACTGCAGTTGTTCTATGGGTGCATGAATATCAACCAAGCCCTTATATGACTTAGGAGTGTTTTGTGTATACCATATGAGTTGTGCATTTTTTTGGCACAGGTACTGCACATGAACATTAATTGAAAACTGCTTAATTTCAACTGCACTGTGAAGCCTGGCTGCCGTTGGCTTTCAAAGTTTAAATATAAAGTCCTAAATTAGGTTGTGCCTTTTTTTTTTTTTAAATCTTCTTAACCCAAGTTAAATAAAAAACACAGAATATTTCCACGTCTATTTCTAGAAGGCTTTAGTATTTTAACAGTGTAAATGCATGTAATCAAATCACAGTACACAAAGGCATTCATATAAATTGTATCAGTTAACCTCTGTTCATCCTTCCCATTTTCTAGCAAAAGCACCAAAAATAGTTTCTTATCTGTGCAAATCACTGCTCTGTGTAATGATATATTGTTATCACCATTTTACCTTTCTTCTCAGTTGCATTTAATTGCTTACACCTGTTGTGGTGGTTTGACCGGAAATGGTATTTTTGGGATGCTGTAGTCAAACCAATGGGTGCTCAGATTTTACTATTGGCACTTGATGTGGCCATTGGGACGTTTGGATCCGCCTCTGAGAACACAGCGTTAAATGGAGGGCTGCAGGCGGGAAGGTTCTCTTTGGATTTCTAGCGGGGGGGGGGAGCCACGCGGCCTGGGAGAGGTGGGCCTGACCCTGAGGGGCCAAGGGTGGAAGCATCAAAGAACTACTGAGAAGTATTCCCCCCTCCCACTTCTGGGAGACAGAGACAGAGAGAGAGAGACAGAGCCGCACCTGGGAGTTACCTTGAAACTTGATAAACATGTGCGGCAGCAGGCAGCATGGCTGAGAAGGAGGAAAAGGGTGGGGAAGGAGGCAGCGATGTGTCCGCTTGTGGTAACTTTTAACCCCTTTGTGGACAATGAAAACTTTATAGAACATTAACCCTTCCTGGAAGAGTGAAGTCTGGGCAGAGAGAGAGATGTTGGAAGAATGGAGAAGATGGAGTGGCATTTTTTGCTGAACTCTTTTTTTGCATAGCTGTTTCCTTGTGATACAGAGACTGCTTCCAGGGAGCAGGGGCAATGCCTCAGAACCAGGAGGGTTCAATGTGGGTACCCCTCAGGCCCAGGGGGTGCAAAAAACACGGGGGGGACAGATGTCCCAAAGTTGAGACTGTGCCTTTTTGGAAGGAGACAAAGCATCCTTAAAAGGAGCCCTAGAAGCAGCTCTGGTCCGTGCACAGTGGTGAGAGCACTGGGCATGGAAGGAAGATGTCACGATGGTGAATGATCTCCGGTTGTTGCCATGTGTGACAAGAAGCCCATGGCACAAAGAAGGACTCCTTCTCCTCTTGATGAACTGAGGACTGAGTATTCTAAAGGGTGGTGCCAGACCGAGAGTTGGTGATCTGGGGGAATATTTTGTATTGGGAATTTGGTGGGGAGGAGGAGGAGATGTATTTGTGAAGTTTTCATTTCCCTTGTGTGTTTCTTTTGTTTTCCTTTCCCTCGTAGTTTAGTTAATAAAGTTTTCTTTATTCCTAAGTAGGAGCCTGCTGTGCTTGTTCCTGGTCACATCTCACAGCAGACACCAGGGAGAGGGTATTTTCATGGGGGCGCTGGCATTGTGCCAGTATCAAACCATGACACCTGTCCACAGAGTCTTCTTTTAAATTTGAAGTTATTCATAGCAGGAATTTTATCTTTATCTGTTTAGATGTCCTTATGAAAGTGAAGGCCTGTCAGATTTTGAATTCATGGGTGTAGTGAAATTCCAGTAGATTATATATTTCTTTTCCTAAACAGCCTTAGAAGTTGGAAAAAAAATTAGGAAAAAAGAGGTTTAAAATAGTTAATAGTGTACCTACCAACCTAATAGCTGCTTTGATAACCTTATAGACTGATATCTGTTACATGTAAATAAATTGTGGCAATGAATTTATTTCTTACAATAGTAAACCAGATAACATATATCGTATTTGCCCAAGTATCTCTGTAAAGTACATTATATTTTTTCTAGATGGTCCAATTGTGTATATTCATTTGGTCAGTATCCCCACATTCATTTTCAGAAAGTGGAGGGAATTTTGATACTTTGTTTCTATTCTTTAAGTTCTAAATTTTCCCAATTTAAAGGTAATTTCTGCTCTGTTTTCTTTTAACAGTCTGATACCTACCTCTGCATGTCAGTACCCCTGCCAGTGGATGATGAAGCCTATGTAGGTGAGTATTGGTTGACTGAAAGAACTTAGGCAAGCCATTTTGAAGAACCTCAACATTTCCTTTTTTTCTTTGACTCATATTAACTTAATCTTTGGATGTCAGAGTTTCCAAAATGCATTTGTCATGTTTAATGTAGAAACAAACTAGAGGGAGTTACTTAGAGTCAAGATAAAACTGTATCTAAGGAGATTCAGGAGTAATTCAGTTAAGGAGCTGCATGCAGATGCCTCTGGCAGTCAGGACCAAAGAGTCCATTTGCAAAGTATTGGCTTTATGTCTTTGTCTGGATACTTGATTCTGCACTGCTGAGCAGACTGTTTGTTTACCTCCTTTAGGTTGTAAATCCTGTATACTTAGGGTTAGTGTTGGCTGCAGAAAGATTTTACTTGGAGGAGAAAGTAAAATCTCTCCCTCTATTTATTTTTTTTTAATGGCATGGCATGAATAAGATGGCTGACAAGTAGAAGGAAATACTGTAATGTGTTACAAATGCCGTCATCATATAAATCAGCAGAAGAACACCATCTGTTCAGAAAATCTTTGTGGTAGTTAAAATTTTAGTGTGCTTTGTCGTGAGCATACAGTTGTTCAGATAGAGAGAAGGCTTATTGGTTTGGCTGAAGATAGTTTTGCTTTCAGAACATGCTATAACTGTTCAAAAGGAAACAATATTTGTCTTTCTTTACACTTCTGTTGCATTTTAGGATACCTGTGCTTAATAAAAGCATGGTGGGAATCCCATGTAGTTTTTGATGGACAATATTATGAGATTGTTATTCTATGTGGGTTTTCTTGTGGAAATCCCTCAGAAGATAGAATACTGCATTTTGATTTTCATGTTGTATTACAGTAAATAAGAAAAATTATTAAATTTTTTTCAATGCTTTCTCTATATATCTGTTTTCTAAAGAGGTGGGAATCTGACTTCACATTTTTGTTGTGAATATGACCCCAGAAGGAAAAATGAGCATAGAAGGAAGGGAATGAGTGTTCACTCAAATAAATTATGCTTGCTGTGCTGTGGGCAGTAGACTCTTCTGCTTTTGTTGATTCATAGAAAGGCAATGCTACTAACTTCCTCCTTAAGCAACTTTTGTTTAGTGTGTCACTGAGTTGAAAAATTCCATAGTTTAATTCATTGTTAGGTTATTGCGCATCTAGTTCTGTTGCTTGTGTTAAAGGAACATAAACTTCTTTTGATGCTTAAAAGGACCTACTGAAAGGATTTGCTTAAAAGTTATGCAAAGTCTCAGTGCAATCATGCAATGCAACGCAATTTTTTTTTTCTGCAGACCTAAAATTTTTTTATATTCTTCATCTGATTTTTACAGGATTTGGTCAGTGATCACTGTTTCTGAGTACCCTTCATTGCAAAGTAAATAAGGTCTCTCGACAGAGAAACAATTCTGGTTGTCTTGTAGAGCTTTGAAGAACAGGAGGAACTTAATGAGCAATCCGTAATAAAAAAGTTTGTGTGAATTTAAAGTATTCCAATGATAGCATTCCTTACAAACAAACAAATATATATATACATATATATACATGTGTGTATATAGATATGATTGATTTTTGTATGCTTTAAAATTAGAACATTTTAGGTTTTTCCCTCTTTTGTCACTTCCTTAGGTGGTGGAAATGAATAGACATATGGTCAGTCTGACGTATGTGATCATTCCATTTTGTTTCACTGGAAGGTGTTCCTCATGGAAAAGGCTCAGATTGGCATCTTCATCATCCATGGAAGTTACATGATCATTAGAAAGAGTAGACTCAATCATATCAAGCTGTAGAGAGTAGAAAGAATGTAGAATGACCTACCTTATAAAATATCTACATAGAAACTTGCATACATGTATTTTGTGTTGCTTAAATAAGCACAGAAGATTGGCACACAGACAATGTTTAATCTTTTTTAAAGGACAGAAGCTATATTTTTATGGTTTAAGTTGGATCTGCCTTCATTGCATTGCCAATAAATGCTGTAATTAACTTTCCTTAAAACATACAAAAACAATGGAAAACTAGCATATGAACTGTAACTGAGCTGCTGTTTAGTGATGTTGAGAAGATTGTGTTCTGTAGAGCTTGAACATGAGGATGTGTGAATGCGCAGAAATGAAACAATAAACTGGATTCTGAAGACATTTTGATGGTAAAGCTACATATTCTGCCTTCAGTTAAAATTACTTGCTAAGTAAATGCCTTGTGCTTTGTTTCATTTTATAGTTTAAAGAGACATTTTTAAGACCAATTGTCTTTACAGTTTCATCAAGAACTGCTAATTCATTTCTTTTTTTACCTTTTTCTTCCTATTTTTACTCTTATTTCTTCCTTCCTCCAAGACTTTTTGGAAGAGAAGGTTCTATAATGGAACCTGCAGCAAGATACTTTTGTTGCATATTGGTGAAATATAAGATCCTTGGCACAGAGAGCTTCTTTTTTACTGTTGTATGTGGGCAGTACTAAATTTGTTATTAAGTTGAAAATTTTTTTGTCACATGTTTTTTCAGTATTTTTATTAAATTTGTATACAAGGACTTTGAATTCAGACTTCAGTTTTGCTATTTCCCTAAAGGAAACCAGTAAACATTCATGCTTGCACAGGGACAGTGTTTATAACTTTGTACTTCAAAACTGGAGGGTTTTCTGCTGTACCAGAATTCGCAAACTTGTCCAGAGTCAGTTCTCAGACATTATCAGAGGAAGGAATAGATCACACTTACTTAATGAAATGTTGGCAGCTGGAAGGAGAATTAGAGCAGGTTTTGCCCTATGGATCTTTTTCAGGCGTGCATCTGTATAATTTAGCTGATGCTGTGTTCTGTATTAGGTTCTTTAGTGGAGGATCGGACTGTCAAGGCTGAAATTTCTGTTTGAACCAGTTGTTTCTCTGTCCCAAATGGCCATAAATACTGACAAATTTGATTAAGGAGAATAGTTTTTTGTGAGGTGGGTTGGTGTACATTAGGTTTATGTTAGGAACATACCCTTTGCTCCTGGGAAGTGAAATGGTTGTGAGATAAATATGTTTTTATTAGTGAGTGAGATTAATATGTGATTTTCCAAGATAGTATTACTCCAGTTTTATTTTTAAAACATATCATTGTTGTTTTCTTCTTCTGCATCCTGTTTGAATAGTGTTTATCAATAAATAGCTAAACCAGAAACTTAGGTAAATCTTTAATGGTGCGGACATTGGTAAGAATCAGTTTTTGATAACTAAACTGTAGAGAGAGCTAAATGCTCTACAGACACTCGCAAAAATTTAGTCTGACCTCTCAGCCAAAAAACTTGTCTGTCACCTTCACCTACTTATATTTATTTACATGAGTGACCAGTAAATAAATGTCTTTTTCTTACTGACTCATGATAGGTCCCTGTGAAATTGGGCTGTAGAAATGAAATTGAGCCTTCTATATTCAGCAACACACATTGAAGTAATTGGATGGTTTGTTACTTTTCATCCATAAAGGACTCTGAGAAACTCTAGGTTTGTTTCTCTGTTATGGGATGTATAAACTTCTCTATTGCCAAGCAATGATATCGTCACTGTATTGGAGGCCTCTGATGTCTCCCTAATTTGCCAAACTCCAGATGCTGAATTCTTGATAAATTTCTTAGAAGTTATTTCTGTGATAGAGAAGACATTAATATTTAAAAAAAGATCAACTTTATTTAATGGAAAAATGTAAAGATTAACTTATTAGAAGTTAGTTTTTTTAACACATACCTGAAGTACACACTGTTAAGATTAAACTGATGTCATGTTCTGTTCATTCCTGTTTCTCTTTGAGTTTGTAGTTCTAAGTAGTACTTGATCAAGACATTAGGTCAAACTTCAATTTAGTAAAAAAGCTGCTGCTGTTATTTTAGTAATCATATATATCACTTCTCCATGCATTAAAAAAAAATCACTATTGAGTAATATTCTGTTCATTTCTGTAAAACATGGAGGCTGTCAACTAGGAAAATAGGACTGCTGTTCGGTATTTCTTAAGCCTTTGGTAGTGACAGTTCCCAGCACAGGGAGTGCTGGAACGTTGCAGCAAGTCCAGAGCCGGGACACAAAGATGATCAGAAAGATGGAGCGCCTCTGCCATCAGGAAAGGCTGAGACAATTGACGTTGTTCAGGAGAAGACTTCTGGGTGACCTCATTGTGGCCTTCAGCCCACAAGAAAGATGGGGAGAGACTTTTTAAAAGAACATGGAGTGACAAGACAAAGAGGAAAGGAAAAACTGTACGTTCCAATTAGCTATTAGAAGAAAATTGTTTACTGTGGGAGTGGTGAGACCCAAGCACAGGTTGCCCAGAAAAGCTTTTGTTGCCCCATCACTGGGGGGACAGGGATGGAAGCCACATTGGATGGAGATCTTAGAAACCTGGCATAGTGGAAGGTGTGCGTCTCATGGCAGGGCGGTTGAAATGAGATGATCATTAAGGTTCCTTCAAGTCCTGGCCACTTTCTCATTCTGTGACAGGTTAACACATTAATCTGTATGGCTTTTGCAACTCAGGATTTTTTGGTTGGATTTTTTTGTTTGTTTCTTTTAACCTTCTCTTTGGAAAGTTATATTGCTGGGTGTGCTGCTAAGAAAATAGCTGTACAGGAACCATACTGTAACCACCTATACAAAGCTGTCTTAAGTTCATAGACTGACTGTGAGGTTTTTCAGTGCTTCCTTAAGCAATGATGATGTATATCAGCTAAAACAGTGTAAGCTGGAAGTCTGATTTTGCTTTGTTAGCTCTGGTGCATCATTTTCTCTTGGCAGGAATAGCATTTAGTCATGTATTTGTAGTAAGTTTTCTAAAGGGCTTGAAGGTTCTGTCTATGCTGTAGGACATCATTGTAGTAGGCACTATGTGGAGCGAATAAAAGACTTCCTGAATAAAAGACTTCTGACTCATTAGAATAAATACTTGCAATAGGAGAGTGGTAGAAAAATAAAAAGAAACAGAGGCAGTATTGAGCAGCAGGACAGGTGGTGGCTTTAGCAGCTAGCAGGCCTAACCTTCAATTTTACCTTTATTGAAGGCTGCCTTTATAAGTGGTTCTTATAGCACATTTTTTACAGGTATTAACTTTGACAATAAAGGTAATGAAATTTCATATGTGTGAACTGCTCATAAACCCCTTCAGAAATGTAATCTCTCAATTGATAACAGCAGCTTAAAACACCCAAAACATCTGAAAAGGTAGGAATTTCACAGAATGACATGTTGCCTCTGTCATGCAAGCATAAACCATAATTTCACTTGTAATCATTACTGATAACAAGAATTGTCTTCATAACAGAGATTAGATTTTTATCTATGAAACAAGTAGAATTTGCTTGTAGAAAAATAAAAATGTTTGGGTGTCTCTGGACTTTGTTCATGCTGGCAACTTCAGTAGTTCTTAACTCATATATGTCACTCAAACTACCTTCTCAGGGCATATGGGTACATCTCTTATTTCCCAAACTAAGCCCTCAGCATGCTCATTTCCTTACAGTCTGACCACCTCTCTTCAAGCTAAAACTTGACTTACATGCTTTAACTGTTGGCTGGTTTTCCTTACTTTCCAGGACAAAGCTCAGCTCCAGAAATTGGGTTAGAAGCTATTTGATATTTTTCCCCTGTGAAATTGGGACGATAACCCATATCATCACTCATTTTAGGAACTCTGCCACAGCTCTGCTTTAAAATACTGATTTCTGAGTGCAGGTAGTGCCATAAACGTCAGGAGCAGAATATTGTTTCACTGGTTTGCAGCTTCACCACGTTCCCTGTTAATAGCTAAAAGACAGTTAATTTTAGACTTCTCACTGTCTGTGTGCATGTAGAGGCTGGAGTAAACTTGTCTTGAGAATTTCTGCTGTACTCCAAGGTTAAAAACATTGCATTCTCTGCAACGGCATATTTTTTCTGTAGTAATAAAAGAATGTAGAATGCTTTTAGAAATGCCATCATTATACAGTCATGGTGAATATTACTCCCATGATGTTGATAAATTTTTTACTTTGCTAAACAGGATCACAGGTACTTGAGAAACCAAACCAGTGTTTTATCTGTGGCATAGTTTCAAGAACAGACCTTTTAGAGGTGAACAAGAGGTGAACTTTTACATCTAAATTTCTAATAATGAGAAATACTTGGGCAGTGAGATCATGCTGACTTTAAATAAATCTTGGTTTTCATTCCAAAGGATTTGACATATTAGTGAGACTCAATCCCTTCTTGGAACTGTTGTCCCAAGAAAGATGCAGGGAAAATGTAAGCCAGGTAGAATACTGGAAGAAGACATTACTAATGTGTAAGATTTAGTTGCTCTTAACTGTAACTTACTGCTTGTTTGTATTTTTTATGAAGTACAAAAGAATTAGAAGAGTATTATTAAGTCACAAGTGCAGATTTCAAAGGTAGATTGCAATTAGACTGGTGACAGTAAAATTTTGTAGTTTGAGATACAGTGATATATTAACTTAATATCATATTTAACTTCTGTGGGGAATACAGTGGTTTTCATTAGGAACTTCTTTCTTTTTCTTAATAAATAAATGAGGTACATACAGTGTTTTAGCTTAGAAGGAAGGCTGTTGAATGAAAATTTAAGGAACGTGTGTAAGTGGAATGCAGAAGGCAAATAAATGGGTGGGGGTGTACCTGCCTTATATGTAGTATTTCAGGGGAAAATGGCACAAGATTATCTTGATTATGTAACTTATGATGAGATTAGATAGCTTACTTGTTTTGCTATATTGTTTTTTCAGTTGACTTTAAGCCTCATGCCAGCATGGACACAGTGCATCACATGTTACTCTTTGGATGTAATGAACCTTCCTCTACTGAAAATTACTGGTGAGAGCTTCATCTTGCTTTTGTTATTAACCAATTCTTTTTCAGTGTTAATTGCTTAAACCTCTTCCAGTGTCAGAATCTCTTGGAAAGTAGGAAAATTTGAAATTAAGAAGTTAATAACAATCTAGTCTCTGCACACTTAAAGTGTTTGTTTTTTTTGTAAATAACTCCTCCATATTCTTCATGACTAATTGACTGTCTTCAAGGAGGAGGCAGAAGCTATAGTAAAGAGTGTCATTGAATACCAAGAAATCTAATCTCCAAACTGTAGTTGGCTGCTTTTCTCTGTATGAAGTCATTTGGCAGGTTGATGAGAATGAAACTGAGTGAAGGATAAACTGAAGTTGATTATCAAGTGATTTGGTAGTTGACTTGCACTTCAAAATGCCTAAGCAGTGAGAGCAGAGGGAAACACCTACTGCGTGTAAAATAGGTGTTTGGAGGCAATGTGAAGAGAACATGAAGGTGGGTGGAAATTAATCATCTGTCTAGTAATTTTGCAAAGTTTCTGTAAGTTTTCATGAGAGAGCAGATGAGGATTCTTGCTGATTATTCTGAACTGTAGAACAGTGTTAATATAGATGTTCTGATAGAGTTGTGTAATCATAATTTATCTTTTAAGTATTTACCAAAAAGGTAACTAGACGTGGAATTTAGAATTAACAGTATAGTATAATATAATTTCAGGAAAAATACCCCAAAACATTCTGAATGCCTGCTTTTGGAGAGATGATTTGATTAGTATTTTTAACATACACAACACATTTTCCTCAAAAGTCTTATCTCCATTTACTTAGCAACCAATAGTTGTAATATTGAAAATGTAATCTTGCACAGTTGTGCAGGAAGACCAGATGCTTAAGAAGTTTAGACCAAAATAAAATTGAAAGAACAGAATTTCTATTAATTTCTTTTCCCTGCGGAAAATTCTTGAAATTTCTTTTTCCCACAGCTTTTCTGTGCTATTTTTTATTGTATCTTAAATGATAGAATATACTTGAGTACTTTGATATGAGCAATATGATAACATAAAACTTTTCCATTATGACCTTTTAAAAACCGGTAAGTATCCTGCTTAAAACTGTGTAGATTGTACTTGGAGCTGGTGCTGTTTTCATATTTCTGGAAGTAGTTTTAATAGAGCTTTGGAATAATTTGTACATGATAGAATTATGTTGTTATAGATTGATCAGGAGCTTGTGTTGAGACGAAGTTATGAGACAATGCCTAATTCACAACTAACTGATGTTCTGAGGTTGTAGAAGAGATGGATCCAAAGCCAAAACACAAAGTTTTTCAAAACTGAATCAGACTGAAATCCCTGTTTTGAGTCTAGAGTTCAGGTAGTTTGAGCTCCTTAGTTGTACTTTCGCTCTCCCAGCAGAAGACTCACCAATGACAGCCTTTGCGGTGTGGCAGCTAATGTTTTTGTTCTTGGTTGACTTACCTGTCAAATGACAAGATACTTATTTAGTTAGAATGGATTGAGCTTTGCTGGACATCAGATACCCACCAAGCTGCTCTATCCCTCCACTCCTCAGGATGGAAAAAAACTCATGAGTCAAAGCAAAGGCAGTTTAATAAAGCAAAAGCAAATGTTGTGCAGAAGTGGAGGAAAACAAAATATTTTATTCTCTTCTTTTCATCACCAAGCCACTTCCAAACACAAGTAATGGTTGCTCTGAAAGACAAATGTCATAGATAAAAATGTGTGTTTGTGTGTGTCTGTCCCTGCCCTCCTTATCTTCCTTTCTATTACCTTTGATTGTTGAATGGGTATAATATGGTACGGAACATTTCTTTGGTCAGTTTGGGTCAGCCAGCCTGACTGTGATCTCTCCTAAGATCTTTCCCAAACACTGATGTGTTATCAGCACCTTTCTAGCTACTCATTCAAATCGCAGCACCATGAGGGTTGCTGTGGGGAAAATTAACTCCATCTTAGCCAGGCCAAATATGTTAGTGTTGTGTTTAAATCTGCAATTTTCAATTTTTCATATGCAAGTTTTGATTCGGTTTTTCTATTTTTTATGTGTATTTTCTAAGGGTTTGTGTTTCCTTTGCATTTTCAAAATGAAAGCTCTTCATTCATTCTCTCATCATTTCAAATCCCTGTTTTTGCAGCTTTTTATCTTGCTCTACCTGCAGTTATTTGCTAGGCTAGAAAGATAATAATGTGTTTTCTACATAAAATAGACTAAAGAGTGCTAGAAATTTTTAATCTAATTTTGTTAAAGTAATTCTGGTGACTGTATGTTACTGGTGTTCATTGTTGTTTATTTTGTGTGGTTATTTGTTGTTCCTTTACTTACCAGAAGGCTAGCAAATGATGACTTCTGTTGCTCTTCCATCTAGTAGGGAAGGAACAGTTGTTTGAGCAGACCACTGTAAGACTTGTTTAGCCGGGATCCTCAAAAATGCTCAACATTTTTACAGAGCCAGCTTTGATTCAATTAAGTGTGCCACATAGATTTTTTTCTTCTAGTTTCTTTTTCAAAGTTCTGGCAATATTAGTTACATGTTTTTCAAGTCAAAATTTTCTTTACCATAATGACGTGGATTAGTTGTATTATGGAAAAATAGGCTGTTAGAAACATTCAGAATGGAAGACCAAATTAGTTTTCCTGAGATGTGAAGTTTCATTCAGGCCAGTTTTGAATGGAGAGGAATGAGAAGCATCCAGATGACTCTGTTGGGATTAGCTGCCCTATGGCCATAGCAGTACTAAGCCAAAATTTGTGATGCCCATCTGGCCTGCTGCCTTTTCTGGTGATTTGACACTATTCTTGCAAATTTCCCTGGCCTTTCAAAAGGCTTTCGAGTTGTATGTAACCTGTGCTGGTTTCAACATTCACTGCAGTGTGGTAGAATCTTTATCTGAACAAACGCTAAAGGTTGTTCTCCCTTCTTGAGATACACAGGCCTTTCCACAGGAAAAAGAAATCGTTTCCCAGAGCTCATTGCCTCAGGTGTTGCTCAGTGCATCAAAAAAAATGGAATAGCTGCTCCTATTCCTGGATCATAATTATTCTAAAAACAGTTCAGCCACAATGATAAGTTTTGCCTGAGCTGGCAAACTGTGTTGAAATTGATGTAACATGCCTGAACTGATTGATAAAAGTTCAGATTCTCTGTAGATAATCAGGAATGCACTTGAATGCTTTGAAAGAAAATGTTGAATTATTCAGAACTTGTGAGTCTCCTGGCAAGACAAGTCTTGTGCTGCATCAAACCTAACACTGAAATAATCTCTTATGAATGAGCTGATTCATAGATAAAGCCATTATTTTGAGATCAAGCAGGGCAACTTTAATTACTTATGTAAACAAATGCATAAGTGCGGGTCATAGATGGCTACCTGGTGATTCCTCTGTCAAACAGTTGTTTCTGTTGGCAGGAAAGAATGGGTTTAAATGTCTTTGACATCAATAGTTCAGTAGAGGTGTTCAGTAGAGGTTGCAAAAGATGTCATGACTAGTTCAGTGAAGGACTTTTATTTCACTGCATGAGGGAGAGTTCTTTCTACAACAGTAGAAAGAATTGTATTTTTAGGTGCAGTTTCTTACCATTGACACTGCCCCAGAATGTTCTGCAACATTCAAGAGCTAAAAGTGGTTATTTGTCTTACTCAGTCACCTCAATGATCCTTTTTTAAAAGTATGGATTAGTATTCAGGAGTGCAGTGTAATAAAGAAAGAAATAAAAGAAGTTATTTGTTATCATAACCAGTGCAAATGTGCTAAAGGGGTAGCCAAATACTGGTCTTGCTGACATAGTGAGATATTTTACTTTCAGTCTAGGTAATCAGTCAAAACCCCAGCGCCATTAAAGAAAACAGCTCTTGAGCTTACCCAAGACTGGGGAGAATGCCTTTGGGAAGCCCAGGAGAGTTTGCAAAAAAACAAAGATCCAAGAAACAGTCAGTAAGCTCTCCTACCCAACTCATTTCCAAATTTTAAGTCAAAATCAGTTTTTAGAACAGTAGTGTATAATATGCAGCTATAGTCCATTTTTAAAGTATTCTGGGTCACTCATTCGGTTTTTATGCAAAGCTACTATGAATTTCAGTGATTTTTTGTTAGTTAAATTTATACTTTTTACTAGCTCCCTTTTTTTTCAATCTGTTTATCTTATTTCCTCTTCTTTGCAATCTCCTCTAGGTTTGTTTTTTCTGAAAACTTAATGTTTCAAGATTGTCACTGATGGCAAAATGAGATGGTTAACCATTTTTTAAAGGAAATGAAAGACCAGTACCTGTAGTTTATCTTCGTCCCCTGTGGTCTTATCCCTCCATTCTAGTAGCCTCTTGGAAGAAAGTTTGAAGCATCATGCACAGGGCTTTTTCCTAATTAATGTGTTCTTAGAAATACTGTGGTATAAATTAAAGACAGTTTTGCCCAAAGTAAAGTGGTGGTAAAGCTGTGACTGTACTTGTAGTTCCTTCTGGCATTTCTCCTGAACAATCTCTTCAACACATTCCCAAGTTCCCAAGTTGTGAAGCTCAATACTAGGTTAGATCCATGAAGTCTTTTGGGTTTTTTGTATAGTAACAAATTATAGCAGTGGGAAGCTGCATGATTTGCAGTTTCAGCTGAAACATTTCACTTATGGAATGTTATGAATAAGCTGAAACTTATTTCACACATCAAAACATTTCACTTACCTTGAAGTAAGTTTTGATAGTCCTTTGGGACATGGGCATGTTTGAAGGGCAGGGTGACCAAACTGTTAGTTATGAAGGTCTAGAAATACATGTTGTGAGTATAACTACTAAAAAAGAAGTGATGGGTTCCCTTTTCTCTTGAGACTCTCATGATTATGGCAGAGCTTTCAGTCAGAATTAAATACAGTAGCTAGGCTGCAATAAAGCTCGCTGGGATGAAAGAAATGCATGATATCCTGCTGACGTGGTTTAAAACACATGCCAGAAGGGCTGGTTATCTCTGAGAGAGACTTGGAAAGCATCATCATCATTTGCACATATGGCTTGGCCGTTCTCAGCAGAAACATAAATGAGCTGCATCTGCTAGATGTCCTGGTCTTTTTTGTGTTTATACTCTTCCTCACACTGTGTGGCGCTCTTTTTTCCCCACAATTTCAGGTGACTGAAACCATGTCTTACATATATAAATGTTTTCCTAAGTATCATTTTACAGGGAGTGATAAACAGAGCAGAGCCTGTACCATTTTGGTTTGGAATGAAACACTGGCATAGATGCCAACCTTCATTGCATCTGGCTTGAGTCTGTTGATGTAATCTGAATAGTTTCAGGGTGAAGCTTACTAAAAGTCATACTTGTGTGTGCTGCACACCTTCTACACTCTGTGCTCAGGGCCATAGATGCTTTGCCATTTGAAGAAGGTACAAATATACCCTGTAAATAAACCTTTTCCCTAATTCAAGATAAAGAGGGAGAAGAGTATTCTGGGTGGGTGTTCCGAAAGTTCCTTAGGGTCCCTTGTTTGATTATCCATGTGTATCATGCAGCCTACACCCACATATGGCAGTCCGTGCCGTCTTGGATGTGGTCCAGGTACATTGTGCTGTCTGTACGAATGTGTCTGGCAATTGAGACTTGGTGGTGTCTCTGCCTCAGGTTTACCAGTTCTTGCAGATTGAAGGTATCTAGAATTACCAGGCTTTGAGAGTCTTTCATTCTTCACCCTCAGTGTCACCTGCATGGTGCTAGCTGCAGATGCTAGGGACAACTCAAGCTCTCTGTTACTGTAAATATTTGTGACCTGTTTGTGGCCTGTTAACTTGGCAAACCCTTCTTTTTTCTTTTTTTTCCCTTGGGTTTTTGTTTTGCATTTTTTTGGTGATTGATTGTTTGGGATTTTTTTGGTGATTGTTTCTTTTTTGTGTGTGTGTGTGTGTGACTTTTCTATTTTGAAAAACAAATCATGCAGTAGAATGAGAATTGTCTTTAAGCAATGAGCTCACATTAAGTGCAGGGCATGAGTGCGTTCAATCTTTGGGTTCATATACAGCTTTCTGTCACTTTTTTTGACAATGATTTTTAAATTAATTTTAAATAATAAATTTTATGTTTTGTCGGGGGTTTTTTTCTGCTTTGTGCATGAATCCTATTCCTCTGTGTAAATGTGGCAGCCTTTGTCATTTTGCATCACTTGAGTTAATAATGCTAGAGATTTTCATAAAGTTCATTACCATAAAATGTTCCTTCACTTTTTCCATCACTGATTAATAGGCTGACAGGGCCCATCAGAACTGTCTAACACTGCCTTAATGCACAGGGAGGGAAATAAAAGAAAGTGGAACATATACCAATATCTGTGAAAGCAATCTGCATTAAAATAACTGTGTTTAATCAGCATACATTCAAAAAAACATCCTCATAGATCTTAAAATTAGTTTTTGCATGTAACTCAACTGCTGTTTTCTGATTTCAGAACTTTAAAAATTGTATTCCCTTTTCTTTCCTCATATTTTTAGGGACTGTGATGAAGGAACATGCAAAGATAAATCTAACATTTTGTATGCTTGGGCAAGAAATGCTCCACCCACCAGGCTGCCCAAAGGTATTTGCCCTTTAATATGCAGTTCTTGTGTGCAGGGGCAGGGGAAAAAGGAGGACATGGAAGTAAGAACCTGGCATATCTGAGAACATCCTGTAATATTTTTATTGTGTTTAATTGATAGAAACCGTATAGATATCAACCTAATTAACTATGAAATATGTTATGCTAGCTAATATACTTGTGGGTTTTTGTCATTCTATTTGCTATACCATTATGGATTTCTATAGGGGTAAAAAAGACAGAGATAAGTATCATAATGTACTGATTATTTTTATATAGCATTAGTTGCATTTCCTGCTATATCTTACTAGAAAGTTACGATTTATGTATCTCTCAGTAGCACACAAACTACATTAAAATATTTTTGTTTGTTTGGGAAAGCATAAATTCAATTGAAACATTGAATTTTTCCTGTTTAAAGTATATGTTGGCAATTTAATGTGTTTTTCATTTTTAATGCTTTGATGCAGTTGAGCAGCATGCTTGTATACCCATTTTCTTGTATAATAGACAACCCTACTGAATTTTAAGCTACTTGGAGTGGTATGTCTGGAAAACAGGGTGAAGTACTTCTTTGTAATAACCCTGAGAGTCTTAAAAAAACCTACCATCTGTATAGCTTTGATCTGAAAGTATCTTAAATTCTAAGTATTTTTTTCTTTCATAGTTTACTTCCCATTTTCATAGCCAGGGGCAATCTCATGAAAATGCTTTTTTTAATAATCCATTTGCACACTTACCAACATGAATGTTATTTGATTTGGTTATCAGAACGTCTTGTTACATGGAGGATTTTATAGATGTTTTGTACTTAAAAGATCATGTAGAAATTTTGCTTTTGAACCCCAGCTATTGATATTTTTCTTGTTGGTAAGCTGTGCAAAAATACAAGGTTTGTAGGGAGTATTCATAAAGATTCCTCATTTGTGCACAGAGAGGCTGCAGTCCCATTTATAAGGTGGCTTTGCATTTTACTGTGACCAAATAGGAAGAAATTGTTTTTCTGCTTTTTTTGAAAAGTGTCCATTGTAGAATTGGTTTAGAGAAATCCCTTCTCGTGATGGTGATGATTTGCAATTTCATTATTTCAGATTATTTCAAGCTTCTCTGTTGTGTTTTGTGCCTGTACTTGTTTCTCTCATCAAGTAACATAGGTGCATAATTTCCTCAAGATTTTTTTCTGCATATAATATTAATTTAAATCTAAAAATATTTTACTGCAGACTTTTTTCTCTTCTTATTCTCAATGTCTTCTTATTAATTAGTGTTAATTAGTTTATATCATGCAGAGGTTGTATGAGAAATAAATGAAAGATCCACCAAATCCTACATGGATAGTAAGGCTTTATTTTTATTTTGGATTTTTAAAAGATCTGTATTAATGTTCTTTGATTGAGAGAGTTCTCTGCATAAAGCAGCTACTTATTCGTAATTAAGTTACGGTCGTAGCTTCATAGTCTGTTTGGAATCAGTGTGGTGGTGGTTTTCCTGGGTTTCAGGACAAAGTTTTCTTCAGTGGTGTTTGAAATTTTCTACTCCTTTCACTCTAAGCCAGTGAAGTGATTTGTATTTTTTTATATTGTTAGTGATGGTGAATCATCTTACATTTTATTTTTTCTGAAAACAATACATTTTCCTTCTCTTAGGTGTTGGATTCAGAGTTGGAGGAGAAACGGGTAGCAGATACTTTGTTCTCCAGGTACATTATGGAGATGTTAGTGCATTTAGAGGTATGCATTTTGGAAATTTGCTCTGTAAGTTGTATCATCTACATAATCAAAATATTTACCTGTAGAAAATAATTTTTCTGTTAGTGCCATTTGCAAAGATCATTGGGCATATTTGGAATACAGTTTTTGTATTAACTTGACTTCATAAACTAAATTTATCTCTATAAATATTTGAAAGGTGAACACCATTTTTGTCTTCAAAAACTGTGGAGCAAAAGACTTAAATAATCAAAAAGCAGATTAATAATTTTACGTTTAGGGAGAAACTTGGGGTTTCCATATATAATTCAGTGTTTTGTTTAATGAAGTTGTACCAGGTATGAACACAGTTAACCTGTCATCTTACTTGAGTAGCTTGTTAGTTTATAATATTCACTAGCCAATCAGTCACAGTATTTGTGTTTGGCAAAAATGTAACTTGTGAAGACAGTGTCATTTTTTTGGTTTTTTGGCTGGGGTTTTGGGTTTTTTTTAAGATGAAATGCTCATTTCAAGCATAGCAATATGGTTATTCTTGTCATTGAGTGTTTCACAGAATCACATAATGGTTGAGATTGAAACAAACCTTTGGAAGTTGTCTGACCCGTGCCCTCCCTGCTCAAGCAGGGCCACCTGCAGCCTCTTGTCCAGGCCTGTGTCCAGGTACATTCAGGGGTAGAAACATTCCAGGGCAACCCCTGCCAGTGCTTAGTCACCCATACAGTGAAAAAGTTTCCCTATGTTCAGCGGAAGACCCTGTGTTTCAGTGTGTGCCCGTCACCTCTGGTCCTGTCACTGAGCACTGCGAAGAGTCTGGCTCCCTCTTCTTTGCACCCTCCCTTCAGATCCATCTCTCTCTGAACAGGCTCTCTTAGCCTTTCCGCACAGGAGAGATGCTCCAATTCCTTCATAATCTTTGTGGCCCTTTGCTGGACAGAATTAATTTAATACCTGGTTAATTAAATGGAAAATCTTCTTTTTAGAAGAGTTGAACATGAGAGTTGATTATTTTATCTACAGCATTTTTCCCTCCAAAACTGATAGGAAGTGAAATTGGATGAGAATACATAACTACTACATAAAGTCAAATATTTTATATTTCTAATTACTGGTAAGTCAGAATAGTAAACTCTGAAGAATGCTTTGGAATCCTTGATATACTTCTGAAAGCATAACAAGTTAACTGAGCATCTTTCACCATTTGTCCTTTCTTCTGAATTGCAAAAACTGCACAGGCTTATATACAATCTTCAGTGACTGTCTTCTTATGCTTTGACTCTATTCTTATGCCTGTCATTATCAACAGACATCTAGTTACCAGAAAAATCCCTTTAGGTTATTCCTGAAATTTAAAAACACTTGTGAAACTAGTTGAAAATTATGCATTAAATATCTTTGAACACTACTATGAAGGTTTAGGACATTTTATTAGATTAGAATAATTCTGCTTTCCATCCCTTCTTACCTATAATCCTGAGCTAAGAATTCATATTTAGGTGTGCACTTTACTCTCAGATAACAAAATAAAACTTATTGTACCAATTCTAAAGGAAACAGATTAAAATTCAGTCTGGAGAACCAAAAATATATTCTACAAAAAATATGTGAAGAACCATCTTAGAAAAATATTGATTTCTCTATTTCATTTTTTTTACTTTTTGTGTTATGAAAGCAAAAATTATTGTGGAGTTATGCCTTATAGTGGATACAAGTAAGCAAGTAAAAAATTGTCAGAAATTTATCTGCCTTTTAATATAGTCATACGTGTTTTGAGTTCAGATTCAAATTAAAGTAAATCCACCCATTTTTAGGTCTGTAAAGGCACCCAGTCAGCTTTGAAATTGGGCTGTAGGGATATGCAATGCAGTTGTAATCCTGGTCTTGTTTTATTATTCTGTGTAAGCGCCTTTGAATCTGAATTTTAAAAAATACTGTATTTTTCTAATGCCTAGAATGTTGGGGGTTTTTCCCCCTTCTCTTTGTATAACAAAGACTAATGTTGTTTCTAATCTGCCATATTATTATCTTAGTCCTTTCCAGCACATGTAAGAATATAATTGTTATCCCCAAGAATCAAAGTGTTTAGAAGTTATCAATGATAAGGTCTTTTAGCTATTCTGAAATGGAAGGTTTTCACATTCTGTCATTTTGTATGTGTGCATCTGTTGCATTGTTTGAAGCAATTTATAATTTTTTGTCAATGTTTGGAGCAAATTTATGAGGCAGTCTTTGGTTGTTTTTTCATTTCCTTTCTTGTTCTCTCTCCTTTTTGCTCAACGAACAATGCATTCTTGCATTCTCAGCTTCTTCTTTTAATCCCCAGCTTTTCACTGAGAGTAGATTTATTTCTCCCTGTTACCACGCTCTGCAAGAAATTATGTTACCCATATTGCATATAGTAACATATAATTTCTCAGTGTGGTGTAGACTTCTTAGTGTTTTTTTAGGGTTTGTTTTTTGTGGTTGGGAGAGTAATTACTTTTGGCCACCAAGCCAGTAGATGTCTTAAAAAGATCTGTTTCCTCATTAGAGTATGAGTTGTATATTGTCATTTGAACATTACTCTGAATATTATTCTGAACATTAGATTTGATGTGCTTCTCTTTGACATTCTCTTGAATAAGCCACTGTCTTGAATAAAATTAGCTTTTCATATTCACAGAGATTCATGGCTATGGTATATTTTTATATCCTTTAGCAAATCAGTAATCTGTAACCTTTATGAGGTCTTCATCTGTTAAAAAAATTATATTGAACCAGGATCAACAATTGTCTTCTTTCTTCTGGAAAGTTAAGTTGTGAAAATGTCACTAGGGAGTGTGTTTGCATTTTGTTTTTCACAAGTTGAGTAAAGGTACAGTTTAATTCCAGATTTAATACTAGACTTTTAAAAATAAACTTTACTGAATTGATACTGGGTGAGTGAACAGATCAGCAAGTACAAGCACCTTGACTTACATTAAAAAAAATTAAGGTAGCTTTATGTATCCAATATTAGATACCAATATTAAATGCAGTATGATTTGTCTTGTTCTTTACAAGTACCTCAAGTTCATGTCTTGTGCTGCATGTTTTTGCTTAATAAATATAACTTGTACAAAGTTACTTCCCCATGGGCATTAGCTTTGGAATTGCCTTGCTCAGGAATTGTGCTCACCTTTGAGGCTACTTCTTGCCTTTATTGAGGCAAAGCTAATTTTGAGACAGGATGTGGAGATTCTGGTACAAATCAAGGGCTGACTTTGAAATAACAAGTGGTTTGGAGCTTCATAAAAAGCGCCCCTCTGTTGCAGTGGGAGCTTGTAAGTATTCTAGTCACCATGATTGAGGGTATACTATTCCTATGAAATACTAGAAAAAGAGCAGTGAAGTTGAATAAATAGTTTGATCAGAGTGCTCAGTAATTTATAATCCCCATACTCAGAGTGCAAAGAAAGTAGGTTTTCAAGAGTGTTTGTTTTTATGAGTAAAAAACCCATAACATTTTTAGTATCTAGGAAGTCCTAGATGTCTCAATGTCTGTGGCAGATTCTCACGCCTGTAATTGGAGAGTTCAGGACTGTAGATCTCGATAGACAGGTTAGCAGAAAGCCTGTCAGGCTTACTTCAGAAGCCTTAGCAAAATCAACTTATAGAAGGAAAGTGTTTCTCTTTAGCATAATTTGCCTTCATATCAGGTGTGAGTATTTAATTTGAAAAACTGTTGAGTATTTCTAGTATTTGAGATATTTCTCCTAGAGAACATTTAAATGTTTATTGGCAGTTAAACTTTTAGTGGTCATTGTAATGTTGTCATGCACAATTTTTAAAAATTATATCCTTAAAATCTGAAGCCAATGTACCATGCATCATTGACTTTGTTTGAAATGAGTAAATAAAGACAGGGAATATTTTATATGATTGTGTTATACTTGCACAGAACACAAAAGGCAGAGCACAACTTGTCAGCATTATTCGGTGAAGTGTTCAAACATCTGAGTGTTTCAGAGAGGTGAACTGAAGGAAGAAGAAACAGGGAAACATCATTTCCAGCATCCCTCTGTAGTTGTTAGAAAAACGTTTAGTTCAGTTATGGCTAAATATAACTAAAACAGAATTATAAAGCACTGTAGGAATTCCTGAAAGTTTTAGACAAATGTATCCATCCGTTATTTCATTCTTAACACAGCACTGCAGATTAAATACTTTACAAATGATCTTGAAGTTCATTTGTGCTTCTCCTGATACTGATTTAGATGATTGCCTTATATATAACAATTTTAATTATTAGTAGCAACTTTCCAGCTATCTTCAGTTCATTTTGAAATTGCTCTTTTTAGATAAAAATGCAGTCAGCGTTTTTTCCATGTTCTGAAAATTCAAATTGTGTCAAAATAAGATTGCCAAACAGAAATAATATTTGAGGGTTTTTCCCCCCTCCTCCTATGTGCTACTTTTATGACTATGAGCTAGTAAGCGCTAAACTTTTCAAATATGAAATTAGTTTGATGGGTTGGGAATAATTTTGAGCTGTTTCCAGAAGATAGAATGGTGATGTTTACAATTAAAGTTCCAAAACTGAGAGACACAAAATGACTGATTGCGTTTTAGAATTTTAAATATTATTACTTTAGTAATAATGTTCCAAGAGGAAGCAAGCATTTTCCAATTTCCGTTGAAATTCATGTAGTGCAGAGTTCTAACAATATTAAACTTATAAAAACGGAGCTCTGGAGCATCACCTGTGCTACATAAATAAGAAAAAATTAGTTTAAAATGAGGAGAGTGGGGCAGAAGAGACTTTACAAACACCTTTGTAGCAAACACGGAGGTATTGTGATTGTAAGTGAAGCTGCTGCAGGGAAGAGGATGAACAGTATATACATATATTGAACTTTTTCTAAAATAATTGAAAAATTGAAAAGGAGTTTAGTTTCTCTTTCTCTTGAATGTTTTCTTACCATTCCCCTTTTTTTGTTCTAATAACTTAGTCTTTTTGGCACTTCTGGATTCTTGATTTGGTAGTCTTGATTCTTGTAAGTAATCTTGATGAAAGAGCTACTGTTCTTATTTTTCTTTTCTCTGTACAATGAAGACTTAGATTTTTTTGTTGCTATTTGAAAAGGTGCAACTGTGGTATAGTGATTCAGATTTTTAAATCCAAAAGTGTTTTTTGGGATGCACAGAGCTGGAGTAACTAAGAATTTGTAGAAGCCGTGATAATGAGCATTATGAGAACACGGTGAAATTGTGTTAGGAGCTATTTCAATTGAATAGCACATACATTAATTTACAGATCTACTTTGTGAACATAGTGAAAACAAATTCTTGTAAATTCTACTATCAGTGATGGTGAAAAGCAAACTGAGTATTATCCTTTATTAGTGACATGGGGGGTGACTGAAAGAGCTAATGTGTGAAAAACTGAACTGACAGTTTTTAAGTCAAGTTTCAAATTTTCTGTCAAGTTTCCATGTGTTGTCGCGCTTTGGCCATTATCCTTTTTTCTTTTGAAATGCACCACTTTTTCAGTTTGGAATCTGGCTATTTATGGGAAGAAAAACTCTCAGAAATTACTGCCTGTTACTATTGATACTCTGATCTCTTTCTTATCTGAAACATGTACTGTTGGTTAATATTTTTTCAGAATGCTCTGTTTACTTACTTTGGAGTTAGATCCATCTTTTAACTACAGCTGTTATTGTATAAACATTAGAAAAAGAAACTTGCTTAAAAAGAAGGAAAGATTGAACTCCCAGATGGCTAACTATAATTTAGTAACTGTCAAGATGACTGGGTCTATAAATTAAAATGCCAAATGTATCAGCTAATGATGATGCAGTGCACTGACAAATGAATTAGCTATTTTTTCTCACCTTCTAGGATATCCAGTTTTAAGTAGAATTGCTGTCTATATTGGTATATCAGGTTCACCTGCTGACTTTCGTTACAAGGATTTCTGGCAGCTGCATTAAAATGTCTAAAATTATTGCTTTTGACAAACCTTTCATTTTTCTAATTTTGATCAAAATATAATTTGTTTGAAACAAAACTACTTTTTCTACTAGTGTAAACATGATACTGTTTCATTTCCCAGATGCTACTTCACAAAGATCTAAATTTTCTAGTACAGTAGTTTTCATCCACTGAAGTTTTTCCTTGTATTAGGATTTCTACAAGTGAGATGATCAGGTTTGTACAAATTTCAGTAGTATTTCCAAGTATAACAATTTTACTGCACACAGTAAGATTAAAACTTGTAATGTTCTCTGTTATTTTTTACACAGCAGAAAAATCTTATCAATATGTAGTAATTTGCAGGGATTCAATTGCTAATGATGAAACTTTCACAATTTGTACAGATAAACACAAGGACTGCTCTGGTGTAACTTTACATCTGACACATCAAAAGTGAGTATTTTTAAAAATGCTTACCTATTTTTTTATTGCAGTAGAAATTGGGGAATCCATTGAAAACATTTGAAATAAATGTTAATATTAAGAATTCACAATATTAAGAATTATGAAGTCATGTCATCACTGGGTTAATACAGTTTAAGAGTTTCATATTTAGAAATCTGGGATGAGAACAGCAATTATGCAGATGATAGCTTTGTCCTATTTCACATACTTTGCAGAAAATGCTTTAGAAATGGTAGCAAACAAGAGAAGGAGAGGGAAACTGCTTTGAAACAGCTTCATTTTTAGGAGACCTCTTTCAGATGTAATCCAATGTTTAGAAATTAGTGGTATCAAGTGGTATTGGATATCAAGTCATTTGCAGTTATGTTTTACAGAGGACTTGTATATCAGTCCTCTGTAAAACATAAATCCAATTAGAGCTTGGATTTTCCATTGCAGGCAACCCTTGATTGCAGGAATGTATCTTATGATGTCTGTGAACACGGTCATACCACCAGGCAAGAAAGGTGAGTTATCATTTTACAAAGTGATGATTTCAACATCTGATCTATTATTGTTGCTTATTGTGGAAGAAAATTTGACAGAGGCTTGATGATATGTAGATGGACAAATTATTTATTTGACTCTTTGAACAAATAAAGAGAAGAATAGTTATGTTTTAGATTATATTCTGTTGGCCTATGACTGCATCAGTAAAGACAGTCAATACTGTATGAACACAATGTGCACAAATAATTATGAGTATTTCTTCAATTTATTTTCATCTTATATTTTATAAAAAATGCCCTACCTCTTTTTTAATTCCTCCTCTCCTCTCTAAAAAGCCATAAACTGCTTTGGACTTTTCTTCATATGTCATTCATTACTTTTGTGATTCTACTAAGAATTCAGCTTTAAAAAATGAATTTCTACCAGTAAGGAGCTGCTATTTAAGGATTTTGTTCCCATGTTGGGAGTAAAGGTCCTGGTTGGTTAAAAGCTCAAAATGCTAAAAAATAAACCAACCAAAATTGTAATGAAAGGTTTCCGAACTGTTTCTGTTTAGAATCCTGAATTTTATCTAAACCTCAGCTTGGAAGCTGCCCAAATCCTTTCTTTGGCTTGCATGGGATGCGCTGTTTTAAGGAAGTTGGATGCTGACTGTACTCTGCTATACTGAATTTTTAGGGAGATAACCAAGAGCACCATTTATTCCATTCACAGTAAGCTGCCTAAATACTATGAGGTGGTCAAATGCTCAGCTGACTCCAACTGTTTAGTGAATTCAGCAACTTGAAACATTTTTAAATTTGAACTGAAATTAAAAATACTTTGCTCTCCAATATGAAGACCCACAAAATTAATCTTCCACTATCGCCAGGAATATTTGATCAGTGTAGGAATTTAATTTTTCAACTGGAAAGGTGAGGGAGAAGGGCAAACAAACAGTTCTGTAGTTGCTGGTAACTTCCTTCTCATGTTCAATCAAATTTACAGCTCTTTAGTGGACCATGAAATTTGTTAGAACAGGAAGTGTAGTGATACCTCTCAGAAAGGCATCAGGATTTTTCTGTAGGCTCTTCTTGAATTACTGTTAACTGCACGTAGCACAAGTACTACCCTGTAAACATTGTAGACCACTTCTGTGACAAAATCTCTTGTCTAAATCTAAATTAGGTCTGGGCTTTTATAATCAAGACTTCATTGTAAATTGTATCAGTTTAGAATTATATCAGTTTATTTTAATTTTCCCCTGATTAGATTATTTACCATAGCTATATTTATTTTAAGCAACCCTCAACATAGTCTGTAAGTAAATGTATTACTTTATTTTGTAAAATAGTGGTAGTGTAGACTGAAAGAAGTTCTTTTGACTTTCAGCCAGAAAGATTATATATATATATCAGCAGATTAAGTAATTTTCAAGTAACCTGGACTATATTTTATTAGTTTTTCTTTGCAGATATCTTGAGATGGACACTGCAGAAATATAAGATACTATCTATTATCTTTTGAAGTTATCTGTTGTCCATTGTACACATGCTTTTTGTAAACCATGCTGAATGAAATACTGTAATGCAACTTTTCTCTGTTTGATAAATGATCTGATTGTCATTGTTTATTGCTGTCATATTTTCACAGTGGTTGATGCAGACATTGCCTGCCATTACAAAAGGTCTCCAATGCACCTTTTTGCCTACAGAGTTCACACACACAGACTAGGTAAGAGTAACATAGGAATATCAACTGCCAATCAGAAAAATGTTGACCTTGCAACATATTTTTTTAAGTATATCTCACTTCTCATGTATATTGGTATCTTATAGGTAAAGTAGTGAGTGGATACAGAGTGAGAAATGGTCAATGGACGTTGATTGGTAGGCAGAGTCCACAACTACCACAGGTTGGTTGGGTCCTTTTTAGTTCTGAATGTAAATTTTAATTATCTTTGTTTCCAACTGAGAAACTGAAGTGGAAATCACGTGTCCACAGGTTTGCATTATGGTGTTTCCAGTGATTATGTGCTGTTCTGCTCCTGGAAGTGAATATTGCCAAGTATTATCACAATTAGATTACGATGCAAAAGTAATTTCAGATATTAGCGCCGTCCTTCTCATCAGTGTCTATTAACAGAGAGAATATTAAGTACTTTTACTGATTGTGGTGAATCATCCTCTTTTCCAGGCATTCTATCCTGTGAAATATCCAGTAGACATTAGCTATGATGATATCCTTGCAGCCAGATGTGTGTTCAGTGGGGAAGGCAGAACTACAGAAACACATATAGGGTAAATTTTATCTATTTGCTTCATTTCAGAACCTGTTTTACCAGAGTGTTGGTTATATGTAGAAATGTTTTTGTTTCATGTCTTCTTCCAAGGTAATTCTAAGAAACAGTTTCTGCCAGAATGTTTTGTTATGCTGTCTGATCTGTTTAAGATTTCACTCCACACGATGTTCATTGACGTTACTTATGTGAATATTCGCTTTGCTGAAGTCTTCAGAACACTTCTGAAGTGAAGCTGTACTGCCAGACAACTTACTCAGATGCTGGGCTGATCTGTTCTTAGAGAACGATTCAGAATATCAATTCTAGAAAATATTTTTTCCAATCACGTGACTATATTAACTGTTTATGATGAAATAATAAAACTTCACAATTCTCTACACAATTTCAAAATGAAAATGTATATAAGCTTATAAAATTCTGATATTTTGACCTATTGCAAAATCTAGCCTTAAAAAATCTGGACCTATACTGAAATTACCTTTTTTCAGTATAAAAATGTAAAGGCTTTTATGAAAAACCAGAAATTACTAATAATAAAAATAGGAAAATCTGAACTGTGTTAGTCACTGATGCGACTCAGCCGCCGGTGACAGACACAGCCCTGTAATATCAACTGGACAAACACAGCTGTAAAAATACATATAATATAAATACTCTCTTGGCTGACTATGGTTCTTTGAACTATAATTTAATGCATATGCAGAGAAACAAAAATAACCCGTGGAAGTCTCTCCATTCTGGGAGTGTGCACTGCAGCATTCCAAGGAAAGAGATTTTTATTCATTGAGCACCCTAAGATTGCACCACAGTGGAGGGTTAAGAATTCAACATGGATTTTTCACCTTCCAGTGAGCAGTTAAGATAGTGATGTGTAGCAGTTGGAAAAAATGAGTTGAGGTTTTTACAGATATCATGACACTAAAAACATAAAACCTTAATTTAACTGCTGACCTGTTTTCACAAGTTCAGAATGTTTCTGTCATGTTTCTTTAACTTTCCTCAGAGTAGTTCTTATTTATTGAATAATCCTTACAGTTTAAGAAACAATCTTAGGAAAATTATGGTATTTTCTTTCAATGTACTAGTATGCTTTCAGTGGGGAAACTCACTCTCTGTTCTTTACATTACAGTAATTGTTATTATTATAATTATTATTTTACTATATTCACTATTATTTGTTTGCACTATAATGTATAAATCTATATGGTATGAATCATGCCATATTGCTTATTGGTATTATCATTATTATTTTTAGTATTACTATTATTTATTTATTGATAATTAATATTTAGTATTATTATATCTTACCACAAGTTTTGCTTTGTCCCACTCTGGGGAGGGCAGGAGTGGGGCAGTGAGCAGCAGTACTTAAATGCCATCTGAAATTAAACTACTACAAATGCTTGGACGCGGTAGCATGTCAGGTGAACCACAGTATGTGTAATTTCTGCATCCCATTTTCTACTGGAGTTTTAAAGAGGAAGCAATCACAGTGATGGATATTGGAGGTCCAACAGTGAAGTTAATGCTTTCTAAAAGCTTAAGCAGAGCTTGCCCAGTTTTGTAGTCTCCAAGCGATTCCAAACTTCCAGTGCATAGAAAAATAACCAGTTTTCCTTTTGAAACAGTCTCTTCTCCCATGTTTCCCTTTCTCCCCTTTGGCTTGTGTTATTATTGTTGCTATAGTGAATAAATGAACACTGCAGAATGCTTCTGGAAAAGTCAGCACTGATGTCTTTTGCAAACAGCTAATAGAACACCTCTGTATTTTTTTATTGAGTGTAGGCTCACTGTTTAATTATGAAAGCTAGTTAAAAATCTTGATGTAAACCCCTATATTATATGAACTTCTATTAAGTCCTAGCCTACTAATTTTCAGGATTGTAGCTCTAAACAAAAGGTATGAACATATATGGCAGAGGAAGAATAATACCACAGTTATAAAGAGGCCATATATACTCTGCTTCACAAAGTAATATTTTTCAGGAAAAAAACCCTTACTTGTGCCAGCTGTTTTTTTCTATTGAAGACAGGATTATGTAGCAGTAGAGAAGGGCCACTTCTGTTTCAAGTACATTCACAGCATTTATCAAAGAGCTGAATTTTGCTAGTGTTGTATCATTCCCCTTGCACTCATGTTTTTGTTACAGAAGCTTACAAACAAGTTATTCTCAAGTGTTCTTTTCTCTTTAAGAGATACTTACAATAGCTTAATATGTAACAAAAATAAATTTTTCAATATTAGAACCAGTGTGATTGACTGTAAATGAATGCACCTGATGAGGAAAGGGGGAAGATTTGTCAAACAATTGCTGAAACGAAACATATATGTTATTTGCAACAATTTCAAATTCCATTTTTCCAAGATTTGTAGAAAAGTAAGTGATTAGTAATGTAATGAATGGCACAGCTCTGTCATATTTAGTCAGAACATGTGCCCAGTTGATAAAACAGTGGGAACTGTGTGGAGTATGCTGGACAAATTAGAAGGAAGAGCTGTTTAAATAGGAGGTGCAATTTTCTCTGAAATCAAAAGCAAATTGCTAGGAAGTTCTGAGATATGTGGAGCTTTTATCTGAAGCAGATGTGGTTGTGAGTATCCTGCTGCATTTGTCTGCACTACTTTTCTCCAATATAAACCAAAATAAATTTCTGATATTCACTGCAGTGCAGGTATTTGCATGCTTTAGTTTGGGACATCTCAACATTTGATTGCAATATTTTAGTGTCCTGTTAAACAAGTTGGATGAATTAAATAATAGCTATTCAGGTGATTATTTTCTAAGTGCCACATCTTTTCTGTGCTGTGTAGGGGTACTGCCAATGATGAAATGTGCAACTTTTACATTATGTACTACATGGAAGCCAAGCATGCCGTCTCATATATGACGTGTACACAGAACACAAACCCTGAAATGTTCAGAAATATTCCACAGGAGGCAAATATTCCTATTCCAGTCAAGTCTGATGTGATGAAGATGATGCATGGACATCATGAAGGTGAAAAACACTTGTAATCCTTTTTATTCATGCTACCTTATGCTCACTGATGTATTTCTCTGTGTTGTTGGTATGCAGAATTTTCATAAAGAGCTAATGCAGTTCTGCATAAAATTCAAATTGCTAATTAATAAAGCATCATGGGATTCTGCTGTTGGTTTTGGTGGAAATGTCTGCTGTAGTCTTTTGTCTGTCTCTTTCTCATGCTGTCTTCCAATTTCTGACATATTTTTACAGTTGTGTGGCCAGTGTGCTCTAAAGACTGGCTTCTTTTTCTATGCCAAACTTTATATTAACAGTTTCTTAATGTTTGTCTTATCTTTTGTCTATTTCCTGCAAAACTGAATCATAGCATTGCCCTCGTTTTCTAGATCCCACTGCCGTGTTATGGGAGGAATAAAATTTTTACATTGAACAGTTGTAGGCATATAAATTGCAGCAACAGTATTATCCAGAGGTAGTCTGACTGATGTGTCTGTGTACCAAGTACAAGTTGTAGTTTTTTATTTCACTTTTTTACTGTTGTAATGTTTGGTATGACTACTATGATGAAAATACCACATATTTGTCTCAGAAGGGTGATTTTCACTCAGTAGGATGGTAATTCCCTTCACATGCAGAAGTTAACATCATACTCTAAACCCATTTTTTCAGAAACCAAGGATAGTGATACAAGTTCTTTGCTGCAGCAGGACAAAAAAGAAGATATTTTGGATCAGGGTATGCACTTGCTTATTTCTATGTACATTTTTTATTTCTATATTAATTTCTACTTCTATCTTCTAATAGAAATCTTTTTTTTTTTTTCTGATTGTTTTAATGCTGTGTTGTTCAGTATTACTACTGTTTATATATAAACATGCCAAATGTTCATTTCCAAAGGGTGTTTTTCCACAGTAGGGGGATACTCAATTTCATTCCCATGTTAAAGCTAACATCATATCCTAAATCCATTTTTTAGAAACCAAGGATAGTGATGCAAGTTATTTGTTGCAGCAGGCCAAAAAAGAAGAGGCAGAGATTTTGGATCAGGGTATGTACTTATTTATTTCTATGCCAGTGACTTGTAACTATTGTCAGGCATCATTTATGCCCTTTGAACTGACTGGACTTTGACAGCATTAAATTGCTGTGTTGTGATATAGCAATGCTTAGTGCAAGCAAGAAAATGCTTTAAGTAGGTAAATAAGCAGAAGCATTATAGTAAGACTACAAAACACAAGTAATAAACAGCACGATTATGAAGGTTTCTTTTTAGGTAAACAGAGAGGGGGAATTGTGGGAATCCACAAAATCAGAAGGTTTTGGGAAAGCTGCAAAAGGCAGGCCTCAGAGACAGCAGAACTGTGATTAGAGCTAAGCAGTAGCCATAAGATTGGTTCGCAGAAAAATTATTTAAAAAGTAGAAAAGCAAGGACAAATAGAACAATGGTCTGTGTATTAACACTTGTCTAGAATAACTCCCTACGCTACAGAAAAGTTTATCTAGCAAGATATTAGGAAGTTTGAAGATTAATAATGGAGCTCTGTGCATTGTGTTTTAAGGCTTACAAGTAGGTATTGTATTCAAAATAAGCAAGCATTGTTTTAACCAAAGGTACGTGTGCTTATAGTGGTTGGATAGAACTACTGTCAATATGCTTTTGCTTTGTGTGATTGGTCAAAAAACTTACAAAGTAAGTTGTAACATTAAGTTCTTGGGATGTGAGCTGCTGGCATCTTCCCATTGTCATAACCATGTAATGAGACTGATGCTGAAAAATAAAACAGCTCAAGGCACGTTCCATAGCAGTCCCGTCCCATTTATGGTTTGTACATAGCCCCTGGTTGGTGATATATAGTGAGAGAAGTAGTACACAACAGAAAGAAAATAATATGGCTCTGTAGTCTAAGGCAATTTGATGCTCTCTGATTACAGTGTGTTTTCCTCTAGACTCTTACAGGAGTTGCAGAGTGGTTCTAGGTAGTTTGGTAGTCTGATGTTGAGATCTGTTTTCCCAGTCTTTTAGGATGTACAAAGCAAAGAACTGAAGCTAAGTCTGCATATAGAGATCCTGCTGAAACTGACTGGAAATGTGACTTGAATGTAAGGTGTGAAATATGATACAAAGTAAATTCATACTCTGAGATGTTTCTAGGTAGACATGCAAAATAAATTACCATTCTGTTTGTCTAGCAAAGTAACAGTAATCATGGACCTTAATTTTGGAGTACAGTCTGAAGTACTTTAATCCAAGCATGTGTTTCATAAACAGACATGACGGAATAAAAATGCTGGGAGAAATCTTTCTGTTCAGGTAAAATATATTTTCAGGAGTTTTTGGAAAGAGAATTTTCGTTGAAAAAAGTTAAATATACATATATTGTGATGGCGCATTGACTGTAGGAGGAACTTTCTTTGTAAGAAAGTTTAACATCATCATCTGTACAAAATGGGGTCTGAATAAAGGTTACACATAAATCTCCTATTTATTACCTGTTGGATGCCTATCCCATCTTTTAATTATTTTCATATTTTTAAATTATATTTGATTATTATTTAATTATTTTTCATAATTTTATTTATTTTGTGTGGTATACTTGCATATGACTGCATGCTCATACAGAGAAGTATTTTGCACAAGTTATTTGGTACACGGCTTGGAATATTTTGCTCGGTTGTAGCTCAGTATGTGAGTTGGGAAACTGAAATGTCTGTGTTGACTTGCATATTTTCTGTGAAGTTCTGCATTTCTAAAAAAATCTGGTTACAATAAAAATACATTGAATGAGCTCTTTTTGCATCTGAGATAGAAATCTCTGATTGCTTTAAGTGAAAGAAGGAGATACAGCTCCTCTGCTCTCTGCCCATCTCTCTTTTGTTTCCTTAAGGAGGAAAAAAAAGGGGAGGGGAAAGATGTGAAGGGAGGCTTGCAATGTCTTGTGGGGCAGGTGTTGAAGGGAAGAGGAAAGGAGAATCGGCATGCAGGCAGGTCCTTAGTTTTTCAATAGTGTGTTTTTTGATAATGTTACATGGCAAAACCATGGAAGCAGCATCAGCCAAGAAGGTGATGTACTTTTATGCCAGCATGGGTTACATTTCTTTCTAAAATAAATGTTTTATATTATCTACCTTTGCTAGTTTGTATATGACTCTATGAGAAAAGAGAGGAACTTGATTTGGTAGGTGATTAAAAATCCTTAGGAGAAGCTTGAAATAAAAGACAAATTTGTGTTCCAGTTTTGATATGGGATGTGTAGAATGAAGTGTTTGCGACATTTTTAGATTAAGGCCAGACGTACAAGAAAATCTTCACATGTTTTCAGGCTTTGATAACATGTTGAGGGCTCAGATTGTATGAGATCTCTTAAAGAGAGTGCAAAAGTGAGATAAAAGTGACGGAATCAAACCGTGGAAGAAAATACTACTAAAAGATACTAGAAGTGATATATTCTGCTAGGAAATTATAATTAAGGAGATTGAGAATAGCAGAGGATTTGCTTCTCTCTCAGCACTGAATGATCCTGCTCAAAAATAAAAGATGAGCCTTTGATTTGGTTAGGATAAGGTTATTCATTATCTTTACAAAAGCATCTTCAGCACAATACAATAGTAGAAAAGGACCATCAGATCTAAGCAAAAAAAAAGGCAAAAGGTATAAATTGCATACCTAAGCAGGAAAAGCGTACAACAAGCATGGAAAGAAGCCATTTTAAATGGAATGTTTTGGTCTTCACTGTCTGACTCTTGATTTATGTTCTCTGACAGTGTTACGACGTTGTTTGACTGTAAACCAAAACATTGTTCGGTAAAAGAGTTTTGATAGTGTAGAGCCACCACAAGAAGTTTAAATTTACTGGAATATGCTTGTGGATTGTTTCACTCTTGAGATGTTGGTCTTGACAGCTATCACTTCTTCCAGAAAGAATAAGCTGCAGGTGTTTGTAGCCAATTATCTTTTCCATCGAGGAAACTGTTGATAGCATGCACCTAAGAAATGCAAGTATCTTCTCTGAAAGTGACCTAATCAAGCAGCTTCCCGGAGACTGCACTGCTAGATTTCAGTTTCTTCAGTAAGATCAAATTGGTGATTCACCCATGTCTTTGTCTAGTTATACTCAGGTATTTTAAAGGCCAGGCTGTCTCATCACAAACAAGACCAAGCATTGACCAGTGTTCCTTTCCTACTGAGTATCTTCAGGCAAACAACACCTCCAACTGTTCCAGGTGGTACAAGACCACTGCAAAGTAGTAACAAAAGATCATGCTTTGATATTTGCTGGATATTGCTTTATACAGAGCAGCTTTTATTCAGAATCAATAAGTCTGCTCTTCGCTAGTTATATCTAGTAAACTTTGAACCATTTCTTAAAATTACACTGCTTACAAATATTGGAATCTGCCTGGACATCACAAGACAAGCTGAAAAAAAGTTAGATGCGCATTCAGAGTGTTGAATTTAGGGTAGGGTTGCAGACACTGGGTAATCAGCAAAATTAAATTCTTCATCTTTTGTTCCTTCTGAATACTCTGAGTTCTGTCAAAATGCCAGGACACGGACAGGACACTTCAGCCTAGTGTTTGTGCCGCAAGTTTGGAGATACTGGTCACATATGTAGACTTCCTGGATGTTTGTTTGATCTTTTTGTGTATGTTGAGATTCCATATTAATTTTCTCAAACACATTCATTTAAGGAAAGGATCACAGTTTCAGGGCACCTGCACTTCTGACCACTTCTATTCTCTGATGCACACCCTTTATCATTCATTCAGATAGTTCCTAAATATTTTAACGGCTGTGGTCACAAAACCCCTGCTTAATGTAAGCTCTAACAGGACAAGCTCATCCCTCATGTATGCCCATGTATAGTGGCTATAGTACTCAAACTGCCCTACTCTATACGCCAGTGTTCAAAGGTTTGTCATATATCTTATGGTCAATGTCTCAGCTCTAGGAGAAAACCAGAACAGATCACCAACTAGAATCCCTGATTAATACCTTCCATAAAGACCACTAACTTTTCATTAAAGCATCCTGTCTTAAAAAATTATTCCCTGGGCATTTCGTGTTTTTAAGTTGAATTCTTCTGCTCTCTTTTCTTCTTGTTCTGTATTGAGCCCTATCTTTTAACAGTTTCTTTTGAAGCAGCTAATATCAGACATGTAAACAAAAGAACTGTTTTGTCTTCTTTTTATTTTTTCAATCAACAAGCAATATATATTTTAGAGACCGAGTTAATTATTCTGTGACAACACTCAGCAACACCAGAGAAAAAATGCCCCACTTTTGGCTGGAGCATGAAGCTGTCAAACTTCTTCACTCAAGTGAAGTGAACATATAAACTGTTAGAGTTCTGAAACCTTTGTAACAACCGTAGTATGTTGCTGTCCTTTTGCAGCCAATAATTACAAGGCAGTTGATTAGACAGTTGATACAGAACTAGGGGAAGGTAAACTGTGCAAGGATCATTAAACTTGCTTTAAAAAGGTCTGCAGTTCAAAATAGCATCAGGTTTGTTTGTTTAAAGAGACTTCTCATAGTTACATTAGGGAGAGCAGTGCTTTTTCCGCTCAGACCTCTCATTGGAAATGATTGCTTATTGGTCATCTATAGGTCTCCAGCCACAGACAAAACCAAAACATTTGTTTTGTATGACATTCATTTAATTTTTAAAATAAAATTTTTAAAAATTAAATGAGTTGGGGAAGAAAAAGCCAGTGAAGAGTATTTTAATACTAAATGTTTCCTTAGTAAAGGAAATTTCAGCTAGGTTTCTGCTTCAGCACCAGTTGGTGGTTGCTTTAGTAATTAAAAATCTTCCTCAGATATGGTTTGTATCCAAAACTCCTGTGATATACTTTTGAAATGTTTGGATTTGTTTTGAATCAGTACTTGGACTTGTTAAATGACAGTATTAAGATAATAGAATGCTCTAGATTTAAGAATTGCATTGGAAGCAAGTAATCCCTATTTGTTGTATAGTTTAATGATTTTGTCTCTTCTCTAATTTGCTTTGTTAATATCATTGAAATGAGCCTTGGTACTAAAGTAATTATTTTCTGACAGACTGGGTCATCTGGGATATTTCATTTCCAAGGGCAAGGAAGGCAATTCTACTTAAAATCATTGGACAGGGACTATTTAACAACATGACAGGTCCTCTAAGGATCATTTTCAAAAGACTTAATTTCCTCTGTCCCAGGCTATAAATGATGATTTCTGGTTCTGAATGGGGTTTTTTGGGTTTTGATTGTTTTGTTTGTTACGGGGGTGGGGTAGTGTTTGTTTCCTTGTTTATTTCTTTGGTTTGTGTGGAAGCTTCATTATTTATAGTTTCACCTTTCTAAAAAATGTTCTAGATAGCCTATCATAAAATAATACAATATTTGAATTACAAGTGATTTGTGTTTGAAATAAAAGGATATCTACTTTCAGTAACTCTTAAAGTACATTGAATGTCTCTTTCCACTCAAATGATGTAGTGGTATTTAACAGAACTGATAATAGTTTCAGGCAGCCAAGAAACTTGGTTAATAAGTTCTGTTTTCATGGTTTTTTTTGCCATGAGCTATTGGTCTGGAATGTACTGAAATGTTTGTTGAATACCTAAGTTACAGTCATAACTTTTTTGCTAGCAAGCACATTGAGAAGACAGTTTTCCCTCCACTGCCAGTTGATATAATTACTAAGGAGTGTTATTATTTGGAGAAAAAGAAGGCGTATAACTCAGACTGAATAAATAAAAGCAAATTTAATGGGTCATGTCTTTTTTTTTCTGTGGGTGTTACAGAATCTGCTTGTAAATGGGAAATTCAGTATTCTTACAGCTTAAGCTTCTTATACAATGACAAACTTCAAAGAAATATGTTTTTAAAAGTATCATGATTGTCTATTACTATCTTTGTAAGTGAAAAATTTGATAAAACTATAGAAATTTTCCCTCTTTGATTTATAACTCTGCAGTAGCCTCGCAAATCCAGGCAATTTCATCATAAGTATTCTTTTACTGAGATGCACACACTTTTTCCTTTCCCTTTTGCTTTCATTTTCCCTTCCTCTTTTTCTCTCGTTCCTTTTTCCCAAGAACATATCTCCAGAGGTGATGGATGATTCCTTGCTTGAGTGTCAGGTAAACGTGAGCATCTATATGTAATTTAAAGTCAGTAAGGATTTGACTGTATCTTTTCATACTAGAAACCTGGCTCATTCAGTTCCTGAGGCTGAAACAGTTCGTCTTTGCTACTTTTGTCACTGACTGTTTGAATAACTTTGTTACATTATACCTTGCTGAAGCCTCCTAGAACTACTCGACCTGTTATAATTGGTTTATTTTCTCTTTTACTCTTATCTTTTCTCTTTTCTATACAGGTGATTTCTATTCACTCCTTTCTAAGCTGCTAGGAGGAAGGAGAGAGGTTGTACATGTGCATAAGCATAACCCTACAGAAAAAGCAGAATCAGATCTTGTAGCAGAGATTGCAAATGTAGTCCAAAAGAAGGATCTTGCCAGAGAGATCACAAATCATGATGAAAGGGACAATACTATTCTTGTGAGAGACAGAACTCAGAAATTCCACAGACTAGAGTCTACCTTGAGGCCACCAGAGAACAGACATTTCTATTTACAACAGTCTAAACATGGTGAGGGAGGCTGGGAAAAAGAACATAAAGGAGGTGGGTTTGGGTTAATTTTATACAACAAAATGCAATGCAAGAGCTGTGATCCACATTAGCAAAATCTGAAGGGAATTTCAGTGGAGGCTTGGAAGTATTTTTACATGATGTTCTTCCTAATTACTGAAATGTTCTCCCTCTAATTTAAAGGTATTTCACTGGGGTTCTTTCCCCCTCCATGTGTGAAGAAAGAATGTGTGCTGATGGCATAATACTAGTACTTCAGTACAGTATTATTTTCTACTCTTAGGACTTTTACTTAATGATTTTATATTGGTTATGCTAAAACAAGGTACACATAGGATATAGTAGTCGCAGGAAGTGAAGAATTTAATACAAGTAACTACTGTAAAATGGTCACTGGAATAATCAGTACATTTTATGGGTTTGATGACTACCTTGATCTGTCAGATACACAATTTTATAAAATTTATTGCTGTAATTGTATTAGATATTTTTCTCTCATTCAGAAAGAGTGGTAGGTAATCCTGAAAAATTCTTCAGAAGTAACATTTTCTGCATATTGATTTCAAATTGGGCTTGACTCTCCAAATATTCTTGTGCAGGCAGTTTTATTGTGCTACAAATATAATTTATTCCCTTCAGGTTTCTATGACAGCCATGGAATTACTGTGTTTGTTTTACCTGCATTTTGGTCTCTGTGATATTGACTGTCCTTAGCCTTACTTGCTAATGTGGAAAGCCAGATAATGCAGCATGTGATGAGTATCTCATAAAATAAGCTGATATTTGTGCATGAAAGCCATCTGTATCCATGAGCTGTAGCCAAACATGCCAGCTTTTGTGTTGTAACCACCTAGACTGATGTTTCCAAATACTTTTGTACACATATATGTATCATCCATCAACCATTTGATTTTTATTTCAGTTCATAATGTTAACATGTATTGTCTCTGCTTATAAGTCCTGTGTTTGTATTTAAAAGAAAACCAAAGGTGAGGACTTGCCAATGTTACATTGTGCAATCCAATTAAATAAGAGTCTATCAAATTATTGGCAGGGGAAGAAAAAAACAGGTGGAATGTTACTATATGCCTGATATATGTGTAAATCATAAATAATTCCATAAACCTGACTGGAATTAAATGTTTGGGAAAGTAATTCGGATAGCATTTCCTTCATGTGGATAGTTCAGTTTAGACTAATAACATGTGGTGCATACAAACAAAGAAGAAAATTCCTTTCTATTTTCACTGATCAAGAAGAGGGAATGTCAGTGAGCTGAGTAAATGGCTCAATTTGACATACCTTTTATAGCATGAATTCTAACCACAGAAAGTATTTTCTTGGATATGTCAGTAGCCATATATTCATTTGAAGGTAATTTGTTAGCGGAGGACTAATTAATAAATGAACTTTCAAATTAGGCAGTTTTGAGGTATAGGAAAAAAGGAAACTGACATTTTCCTAATAAGCATTTTGGGATTTTTTTTATGTTTATAATATCTTTATTACAGAATTCCTGACCTGCAGAAGCTGTCAGTGCCATCTTTTGGTAAAAGAACTTTGTAGCAATAAAGTATTTAAGCATATATTTTGTTTCTTTTTAGATAACTATTTACATACTTAAAACAAAATCTTCTGTAAGAGAATTTTCCTCCTCAGGGGAAGAAGTAAAGTTGTCTTGATTTAATAAAAATTTATCCCCTTTGTAAAACATTTACTGAATTGAATTGAAAAAATTGTCTTAGGGCAAGACTCTGCTATTAAATTAATTTCATTGAACTGTTTAAAAATCACCAGTATTAAAATAGTTCAATATTTTTAGTCTTGCAAATACTCCAGTTTTTAACATGTAATTGCCCTGAAGTACCAAGTACCTGAAATACCAAGTGGCGAATACAGTAGGTAAAGTTGTTATAAACGTTCAAACTATACTACTGCTCCTTCTGCACTGTGGTTAGCTTGTTAACCTAGACTAGTCAATAACCTGTCAGGTTATTTAATATCACTGCAACTAGTACAGTGATATTAAATACCCTCTAAATATGTCAAAGAGTGTAATTCTCCAATTTTCAAAACTCCTTTGTGCATTGCTTAATTAAGTTTGTCAAGACTTAAATGAGTGCTGTGATGGCAGGGAGTGCAGCATGACTTAAAGTTCGCAAAGTTAAAAGCTAGAATGATCTTCCAGGAAATTCTGGTTATTAAATTACAATTATGTCAGTAAATAAGGCACTTCTTTAGAGACTTAATTGCATGTTCTAAATTTAGGTAATTCTTTCTTGTTTTCTTTTTTTTTTAATGAAAGGAACTACTCTGAGTTGAAAACTAGAAGATCTAGTACCTAGTTTAGAGATCTCATTCACAAGAACACTGGTGATCTTGTTTTTTCTAAGTAATCATAAATTACTTCAATGGGGAAAGTAATTTTCATTAGCCTCATATGAAACTGTTCCATGGGCCACTTATTCTTGTAGGGAAATAAATTATAAGTCTTAGATAAAGGAAGTCTGAATTTAGTGAGTTTTGTGAAAAGCTAGTTGCCTTGAGATAAACTTGTTTAAAGGACTTTCAGAATGGACTGAAAGGCAAAAGGAAAAACAATACTAATAAAGAAATTTTGGAAAAATGTGATAAAATCTAAAGATTGTATTGAGGCTAGAGCTCTTGTGATTAGACCGTATGTCACTGTACATTCTTTTTATTGTTTTGATCTATCAGAAACCTTTTATTCCTTTAAGTATAAACATTTTCTGTTTTAGAGTATGTGTCTTCTGAGAGACTAAATAGAGGCCAAAATAGAGGTCCTATGTTTTGCCAGGTTTTTTTTCTAGCTTTTTTTAAAAAGGCTCAGAGGCCTCTGTAACATGAAACATAGACAAGCTTTTTGGAGTTTACCATAAAGGGATATTGGATGAGCAAGCAAGGAAGCAGACACTCAATTTCCATTCTCTTATTCCTTCCAAAATCCAAACTTCTGTGAATATACCTGGCACTGCACTGCTGTGATCAACTCAACTCAACAGAAGCATGAATATGTATAATTTTTTGTAACAGCTTTTCCTTTAGCTTGCAGCTTTTGTTCAGCTAAAATTTCTACAGGGCAGGATTTCTTGTTTTGGAAGTTTCTGATTACTGTCCTGGATACACTGCAGTTGCTGATACCTTGTAGGATTCTTTTAGGTCACCTACTCTAGCTTATGATATCGCAGTCCAAACAGGTAAAACATCTCCTAGTCTGCAGTAGCTTTTCAGCACTGCTTTCATATTTCTCTTGGATAGATTGTAGAGAATGATTTTCCCTCCACTTTATTCCTGCTGTTCCTCCTCAGACTACAGCTCTTCCAAGTGAAATGCAGGGGGAAGGTGTTATCAGGACAAATGGGTTGCACAGGTGGCTTAAAGATTTTATAAATAGTTTCCCATTAATTTTGCCTTCATTGGAAAATTACTTCCAGGTCAAGGTGAACCCTCTCAGACTCCTTGGGGGCTGTGTTCTAAGGTCTGTGATCTGCCTTCTTTCAAAGCAGGATGCCCTGACACTTTGTGAATTTGGAAATCTTTTTCACCTGCCTAGATGGTACACCAGTGACTGGTGTTTAGGGTCAGAGCAGAACTCACAAACTTTACGTGAACTGAAAACTGCAAAGTAAAGTGTGGTTGCTTTCAAACGCACTATTAGTGAAGTGGCTCCAGTTTCACATAACTTCAAAGAAATTGCTTCTTATTTGCCATTTGGCTGTATATGCCTACATGCTAATTATGCGTTGTAAAAATACCTGAATTATGCTCAACAAATCAATTTCTGAAAGGAAGCAGTGGTGGATTTCCTAACATGTAGAAAAAATTTTAGAATTTTTTGGTTTTCATTTCTTTCTATTTTATCAGAATCAGTGAGATCTCTCTCACCGTTACATTTTTTATTTTTGATAATCTAGTTCGTTTGCCTCTTAATACACTGCCGGAGCCACAAAAGAGCAATCTCTTCCAAATAGTATTTAAGTAGGTGATCTGTGAGAAATCAATCCTTGCAGTCAACTTTCCACCACTTTTCAAATATTGAACAGTTTGCACCTTTTATCCTTCTCAGTCTGCTTTTACGTAAGAGAGATTGAAGAGACCATACTTTTATCTTTTTAATGTTAATTTCTAAAACTAAATTTCTCTCCCTTAGTTGAGTTTTACACTTTAAGACAAATACAAGAAGTCTTCTTTTCTTAGTGTTAAAAGCTTTAATAGAAAAAAAAATATGATTCACCTTCCACATTTCATTTAGTGATTCATGGTATTTATGTATATGATTAATGATATTTATAGATGTGGTTTTTTATCTAACACTGATAGTTAATGTTTAAATTTTCCTGCTGATTTCAATTGTATATTTTTGTAATCTTTCAGTGTAGAAAGTATTACATAACTTCTAGAACTTCTAGAGTATGTATCCATGTATCCTTATAAGTTGGAGAAAAGAATGGAGTCAAAATCAATTTTGATATTTGTGTCATCGGTACATAGCAGGTTGCCAGTGCTTGTGCATGCTTTATTATGTTAAAACTATGCTTGGAATTTAATTGCAATGCATTGAATAGAAATACTGCATGTAAGAAAACGTCCATGTAATTCCCAATAGTCTGCACCAAATGTCAGCTAACCATATTTGGATTTTTTAAATAAATTTGCTACATTATTATATTTTTTGTTTTTTCATATTTATTTATTTATTTGGTCAGATTTCCACATAGAAGAGGCTGTGGAGTGGACTGGGTTAGACCTCAAACTAGGCCAAGTTTCTGGGTTGGCTCTGGACCCTGAAAATAACCTAGTTGTCTTCCACAGAGGTGATCACGTTTGGGATGAAAAGTAAGTAGAGGCCCTTCCCAAATGGTGAGTTAGAAGGTTGAACTCCTGTGTGCTGTTTATATACCTTCTCAAGAAAAGATAGTTTGAAGTTCTTTTTCCATTTAAAAATTCAGTTCTTTGGCTGAAAGTGCCAGAATAGAAATGGTGACTGACAATTCAAGATGATGAGTTATTAAGTCTTTAGACAGTAAGAATGTGTCTCCCAGGGAAAAGAACATAGTACATTAGGTCCTTAAACTGTATGACCATGTTAGTATGATATTCACTGCGATTAATTATCCTTACTTTTCCATGTCTCTTAGCAGGAATAATTAGCCTGGGTGAATAATGTTTTAGTATGGTATACTACAATTAGTACTTGGGTTTAAGACATGCAAAGCTTTGTCCATTCTTCTTTGTGTTTATATACACTGAAAAAAAGGGATTGTTACAAGGTACTCTCTCAAAACAAACTTTATTCTACTCATTTGATAAAATTTGCTACATTTAGCATCACTCAAACAAAAAAAAAAGTCTGAACTCTAGAATGGTGGTACTTCTAGTGTTTGTAAAATTATGTAGTCACAGCTATATTGTTTTAAGGACAGAACAATCCAATGAAGAGTACTGTCTTTATTTTTACAATGTTCTTATGTATTTGATTTTTAAAATTGTTTATGTGTTTATATGGATACTTTTGAAATTGCAAGAAATACTGGGAGAAAGTAGTACAAGCCTGTAATATGTTATGTGGTACCATTTCAAATATACCCTTTAAAAAAATTTCTTCCTTTTAAGCATCTGTTCTCCATATATATATATATTTATATATATATTTATATGTATAGCTATAACAGTAAAGGGTACGTCTGTTTTCAAATCCTGAATAATTCATTTAAAGATAACATCATGTCTGAAAAATAGGACAGTATTCTGAACATTATGATAACAAATTATGCTTAGAATAGTGTTTCATGAAAGAAAATAAGTTACTTTGGTTTTAAGGTAAATAACATAATGCAGCAGATAAAACAATCATTTGTTTCTCATATGCGTCAGTGATATCTCCAGCTCAAGTGTATATAAATACAGACTAAATGATGCATTATACAACTTGTATTACTCAGACTTCAAGTATTGTGTAAAAGCTGTTTTTTTATCTTCCTACTCAGGAACATAAGTGCTGTTCTTTGTGTTGTTGAATAACGAATTGTAAAAATATTTGAAAATAGGCTGGTTCTTGTAACATACATATTTTTGAGTGTCTGGCAATTGAAGTATACCAACAATCCAGAGCACAAAACTTGAATTTCAGATCCAACAGTGTTGGGAAAGCCTACAGGTTTTAAACAAAACAAAACAAATTCCCTAAAGCAACAGGTGTGCATGATAACTCAACCATGTTGAGAGACAGATAGAACTTCAGCTTCATTATGCTGTGGCTGCAGAAGAGGATTGGAGTTGAGATATGTAGTCTAGAAATCCATGTATGTACCACCAGTGCTCAGTAACACATGGCCTTCCATAAAGGTAACTTATCATTAAATCCTAGTTCTTGAGGGCTTTTATTCCTGAGTCTTACTTTTTTTCTTCTTCTTTTTGTGGAGCATAGTTAATCGGTGTATAGGAAATCTAGTGTTGATAGGGACCCTTAAGTCAGCTGAACTAGAACTCTGTAGGCCTTTCATGTAGAGTATGATGGTTTTAAAATGTATTTTGAAAACATGCCTGTTGTTAAGCTCTTGTTCCACATCTTGTCGCATGGAGAAGAGGCACACAGAAACGTGCTCACCCAGTCAGCCTTCCCTTTTTACCTTTGGGTACACATATGGGCATTGAGGTTACTTTCATTTGTTGTGATGAAAAAGGAAGAAGTAATGGGTGTTCTCATTTTTCAAGAAAAAAAAATGGTATTTAGAAGGGGTTTATCATGACAGTTGTATGGAGGAGGCATAAGAGGTTAGCAGACTTTTAAGTTAACTTTTATCATTAGCTGCAAATACACAGTTAATCAAATATTCTTTACCAAATTGTAAACATAAATCAATAGCCTGAAAGCCTAGAATTTATTTTCTGTTTCAATGCTTCACCAGCTTAGTATAGAAGCAAATAAAACAAAAACAATCTGTGCTGTTAAGCTTTGCACAAATGTTTCCAATGCATTATTAACATATGCCACAAAAGCTGGATCCTCATTCAGTTTAATATAGCTGGTTGAATTATCTGTGCTGTTGCAAAAGGTAACGTCAGTCTACTTTAGAGGTTATGCAGTGACAAGCACTGTAATACAGTAGCGGTTTTGCAGTGGCTGTAGCATTCCTTCAGCATATGATTTTTAAAAAATAATCCTCTTAAATAATTAAGGTTCTTCTACAGCATGGTCTCTTCAGTTTCAGAACAGTCTTTGCTGTAAGCAGCATGTATTTTGTGGAGTGAAAAAAAAACTATTCAGCTGGCTGAGCAGTGAATCAGCTGGAAGTTATTTTGTATTTTGTGATGAAATATGTGTGCTGTTTATCCAATTTACAAAGAACTTACTAGAGAATATCAGTTACATTCTTGTTACTGCATTCTTATCTAGGTAGGTAGGCTGAGCATAGTATCACAATGGTGATGGGTATTGATCAAGAATAGACCTCAGGGTTGTCCTTTCAGAGGTTATGAGATCAGGTGGTCTGTCTAAATTTACTATGTAGCCCACAAGAAGGATACTAGATTTAGCAAGAAATCCTTTTCATTAATGGGCAGCAGAGGAGGGGTGAGAAGTAAAAACATAAATGTGGAATTACATTGGAGTAGATAAGCAGTGGATTTTACCTGTCCTTCAGTATCAAAGTGCAGAACCTATTAGGAAACCATGCTTTAGAGCAATATGAGTACTGTGTTTAGTTGTTCTCTTTGTGTGCTTTTGGTCTTGCTGCTTTTAACCTGGAAGTAGTCAGCATTGTTTGTGTTCTTATGTACCATTTAAATCAAAGGAACATTGCCTGGAAATTAATCTCAAGCACTGGGAAGAAAAGAGTGACTGTGATTTTGTAGCATTCTAGTCATTCTCCTAGAAAAGAAGTTTGACAGGGAGAAGATGAATGTAAGATCACTACCATAAACTCAAGTTCAATAGAATTTCTCTGTGTACCATACAATCTCTTGTTTACACTGAAATTACTTAGTTCCCAGAAGAGCTGGGCATAGCAGGAAATACTTAGGCATCCAGACAGCACCATTACTAAGAGCTACAAGCATAACAAGGGAAGCCACTAATTATTTTAAGTAGTTTAGATAGTCAGTTCTGCATCACTAAGATTCTTTTCTTTGATAATTTGTGTAGATTTTCTGCAGTTATCTACGTACATTAAAAATAATGTTAGTTCAATCCATCCATTATTGATGCTACAGTTTGGTATCCATAGCTAGGGCAAGACCTTATGAGTATTAGACTCCCTTTAAAATTTCAAAATTAAGAGAACTTGTCATGGCAGATGACTGTCGTGAATGGTAAAGAATATAACAGCACCTGCTGAATAATATTCAAACAAGAAGGTATTCAATACCAGTATAGGCCTTTGTGTGTCATTGCCATTTATCCATTGTCTTCCTCTACATGATGGCAGAACTCTGGGGAGAGTTTTAGTACCTTTCACCTTTGGTTTAACCATTCATAGTCAAAAGGATTATTTTGGCATTAGATAATATTTCTACCAGAAATTCAGTAGTTACAGATAGTTACTATATGCAATGGCATTATCTAAATACTATTTTCTAATCATAGCCTATGCAGAAATCTAAACACATTCTGTATTGATTTTTCTAGTTATGTATAAAGCCAATATTGCTTTTCCACATTAAAAATTCTAGACATATAAATATTTAATGTAATGGAGATGTGAGACTGTTATAGCTGTACAATACATAGTTTTAAGGGCTTATTCAAAGCCTTCTCTGTGACTACAAAGTATATTCTTGTTTACCAAGTAGCATCAATCATGGCTGGATTTCTCTTGGGATTTACAAATAGATTTAAGAATACAAAGTGGGAGCAGGGAATGGGCCTTGTATTCAAGCATTTTTCATTCACATCAAACACTATGCTCTAACATTTAGCCTGAAATATTGTTCAAAATATTTTACACTCTGTTTACCTTCACTAAAAACTGAACATATATTTTAACAGGTTAGAGTAAGAGCCAATGTCTCTGTAAGGATACAGCCAACTATATTTTTATTTTTTTGAAGCATATGATAATTTCATGCCTAGTAAATATCCTCTGGAAAGTTTGTCCTGATTCTTAATGTATGAAATAGTAACATGTACAAATGTTTTTTATGAATATATTCCGTGTACCTTGAAAATTGAGTGCAATTTTGTGCGATGAGGAGGAATGCACATAATATCCTATAGTCTTGTGTAAGCACACTGTGAAAATAATAAGAACCATAAGAACTAAATCTTGTAGTAGTAAGCTCTAGCAAAATACTGAAATGCATATGAAAAAAGAAAAAGCAGAAGACATACAAACATGCATAGACTGCCTTAGATGGTACAAAACACCATAGAGACATACCTGGTCTTACTGGCAGGTATGCCCTGGTGATTCCCTATATTTTTTTCTTAGGCTATATTGTTGAATTTCTAATTTCTGTGTTGCCATGACAATGAAATTATTAAACAAAATAATTTGAAAAGGGGTTTTTACTTACTTGCTTTAGGACTATCTTTAATTGTTGCTGTGTTGATTTGGTGCTCTGTTAGTTTAGAAGTCATAACCCCAGTAGGAAATGTAGACATACAACACTATTAACTCTTACAACTATACAGTGATGTTATAAGGTTTATATTTAAAGAAAGAAAAAGCCAATAACCCCACACTAGAACTGAACTACAAAACTTGGCTTTAAGTTGTGTGTATATTGTTCATTGGTAGAACCTTCTAATGCTGGCTTTCTATTCCACTCTTTTTGTACAGTTCTTTTGACAGCAAATTTGTCTATCAGCAAAGAGGCCTTGGACCAATTGAACAGAACACAATTATTGTCTTGAATCCAAGTAATGCAAAACTGCTTCATTCCACAGGCAAGAGTCTGTAAGTTGGGGTTTTATTCTCTTACTAACTGAACTAATATTTACTATATTCTATGCCAAAGAGTCCCTAAACTATTTTTTTGTGTTTTAAATTATGTTTGTGCATTTATATACAATTGTGTAATCATAGCCTATTTTCAGGTAAATAAATAAACAAAGTCAACAATTAATAAAATTAATTTGCTATCTCTATTACCTCTATTTTCTAACATTTCGTATAATTGCATCTACCAGGGAGATTAACAGAAGTGAATCTTGTACATTGTCCTTATAAATGCTAAGGCAGCCTGAGATATCTGAGATCAACTGAATTTCATACCTGAGACACTATTGTCAAGAAAATTCTAAGCTGTAAATATTTATTTTTCATTAAATGCTACATGTAGTTAGTATGTACAGCGTTTGTTTTTGATCTGTAGATAAAAAATGAAATCTTCACATCTATATCATTCTTCCAGGAAAATGATTTTAACTTCATTCTTCTACATTTGTGCTTGCAGATTTTATTTACCACATGGTTTGAGTGTAGATAAAAATGGTAACTACTGGGTCACTGATGTAGCTCTTCATCAGGTATGTATCTGAAGCTTTAGTATCAGGACCATAACATTTTGCTTTAAAGTATTTTTATTTTCCTAGAGATTTGACATACATTGTTTATCTAGGCCTGTTTAGAATAACATTAAGAATATGCCTACAGAAATTCACCCCTGTGCACTTCATGGAATATAGTTGTGTTGAATAATTTGCTATGAGGACATAGCATGTAGAAATAATTGAATCATAGACTCAGACCATAGAATCATGGTCTGAGTTGGAAGGGGCCTTAAAGATTATCATGTTCCAGCTGCCCTGCCATGGGCAGGGACATGTTCCGCTAGGCCAGGATGCTCAGAGCTCCATCCAACATGGCCTGGAGCACTTGCAGAGGTGAGACAGCCACAGCTTCTTTGTGCAGCCTCACAGTGGCATCACCAACCTTGTGGTAAAGAACTTCCTCCTAATATTTAATCTAAACCTACTCCCTGTTTGAAGTCATTCCCACTTGAATGGGGAATTCTATCACTACGTACATCTGTAAAAAGTTCATTTCTGACTTTCTTGTGGGCTCCCTTCAGGAGTGGGGAGGCCACAATTAGGTCACCCAGAAGCCTTTTATTCTCCAGGCTGAACAATTCTCTGAGCCTTTCCTCACAGCAGAGGTGCTTCATCCCTCTGATCACCTTGGTGCCTCCTCTGGCCTCTCTCCAGCAGCTCCATGTCCTTCCTGTGCCGGGACCCCGGGGCTGGAGGCAGCTCTGCAGGTGGGGTCTCAGCAGAGCAGGGCAGAGGGGCAGAATCCCCTCCCTGCCCTGCTGCCCAGGGGCTCTGGGTGCAGCCCAGGACATGGTTAACCTCTGGCTGTGAGCACACCTTACCAGCTCATGTTGAAATTCTCATTAACCAACACTGTCTCCTCATGGCTGCTCTCAATCCCTTTTCTTCCCAGCCTGTGTTTGTGCTTGGGATTGCCTCAACCAAGGGGCAATCCCAAGACCTTGCACTTGGCCTTGCTGAATTTCACAAGGCTCTTATGGAGCCCTCTCTCCAGACTTTCAAGATACTTCTGTAATTTTCTGCTATGTCTTTTGCTTATCAATGCAAAGTCTAGAAAGTGAAACTAAATTATTTGCTTTGTAATAACAGCAAATTTGTATTTTAAGCAGAAGTTTCCTATAATCAGGACTATTGAAAAGCTAGCAATAAATATTATGGTCAATATATTAAGATTATATTTGGTATGTAAATTTATTGTATACACAGTGATAGGAGTTTTTCCCTAGGCCACCTAGGTCTTTGGTTTCACCTTCCATAACTAAAACCTCTTTTCTCTTCATTTTGACTGAAAAAAAGGTTTTCAAACTAGGAGCCAAAGACAAAGAGCCATTACTGACCTTAGGAGTACCTTTGCAACCAGGCAGTGACAAAAATCATTTCTGTCAACCAACTGATGTGGCCGTGGACCCAATCACTGGCAGCATTTACGTCTCTGATGGCTACTGCAACAGTCGGATTATTCAGTTCTCTCCAAATGGACTATATGTGATGCAGTGGGGAGAAGGTACAGTCAGGGCTCTTGGTACTTTACCCATACTGCTGTTACCATGAGCTCATCATGAACCACAAAATTGCTGATGTTGCTATTAATTTTTTAAATTAATTTCTATAACTGAAATACCTTCCAGGCCCTACATAAATTTCAGCCTTGACCTTGCATCCAAATTTTCTCTTGGCTTTTTTTACAGCTACTTGTAGTGGTTATTTATTTACTAAAAATAAAAAATGTAGGTTTGTCATCTTGCTTTCAGAACAAATATTGTCATACCCTATTTTGTCAAGAAAATATTCTGACTTTCATAAAGCCAATTATTTTTCTTAAACATATAAGAAAGGAATAATTTTTTGCCAGATTTATGCTGTGATTTCATCTATTTTAAGTTTTGTGAATAATTATATTTCTGACTGACTCAGATTTATGTATCGCTGTAACTATGCTGAATATTCTCAGGAAATTGCAGATTCTGAATTTGGGATTTATAAAGAAAACAAAATAGGCTACTCTGAGTTACATACCTAAACACTAGGAAGAAAGCAAGCTGACCTTAGTCTTTTCCCAGAGTTACATTGCATTATGTGGTATACTGATGTTTCTAAGTAAAACTGATAGTTTCAGTGTGTACTTTAATACAAACTTGGGGTTTTTTTATTGCAGAGAGTTCTCTAGACAGATCCGGGCCTGGACAGTTTCGTATCCCTCACAGCCTAGCCCTGATCCCTGACTTAAGTCAGCTGTGCGTTGCGGACAGAGAAAATGGTCGAATTCAGTGCTTTAGGCTGGAGACTGGGGAGTTCACAAGAGAGATCAAACACAAAGCATTTGGAAGAGAGTTATTTGCAGTTTCCTATGGTCCAGGTAATCTTTTTTCTTGTTCTTCGTATTTCAAGTAGTTGCTTTGTGCCAGGATGTCACATTTCCTGAAGTGCTATTGTGTTATCTTGGGATGAATGTTACTTATCTTTGAGAGTAGTCCTGATGCAATGGCAAATTTGAGAACTACCTGTTTTCCTGCTTGCAGATGAGGGAAGCTTGCATCTAATCTCTGTTTCTAAAAAATGACTGATTACTGCCTAAATGTGATATCAACAAGTAGACAATCTTGCTGCTTCCTGGCGACTGCAAAATTAATCAGTAAATGATGACATTATTAATAATAATGTTTCTAAATATGCATTTTGAACTCCACTGAAGAGAGCAAAATTAAGACCAAATGAAGAGTTTTTGGTTTCATGAAACCTGAGAACTGAAAACAAACAGAAAACATTGCAGTTTTCAATATCACAGTCTGGTTAACAATTACTATATTAAGTTTTGGGATTCTATTTTAAATACCAATACTGAAGGTAAGGTAAATGTTAAGAACTGGTTGAGGAACTTTGGCATGTTGGGCTCCTGACTCCTTAATGCCAAATTTAATATCATATCTCTCTCTTTTGCACCTGCAAGAATGTAAAAATATGCTGTGCTGGATGAGAGGCTTGATATCTTTGTGTCTCTGACAGTGGAAAGAGGCATTCTGAGAGTGTGTATAAGCTTGGATGCATTTTGTAGTAATTCCTCTCCTATTCACTATGCATCCACAAACCCTTTATTTAGCAGTTTTAGGAGGTAACCTATGATCTGTTCTTCACAGTATCTTTCTACAGACATGTTGCCCACAAGCTCTAATCCCATTTCAAACTGACTTGTATTGTCTGATTCATTGACCCTCCACCATTGCAGGGTCCAGAAATTCATTATCCACTTTATTTATTTTTTTTAATATAGAAAGTGACCTAGTTTCATTGAGTGCTACTCAATCTCAGAATTTTGGGAGCTGAATAACAGTTCCACGCTCCCCCAATCTGGTGCCCCTTCATCTTGCCTTATCCTCTTAAAACCAAAGAACCGCAGCTAGCTTGGCCTCTTCCCATAGCTTCAGCCCCTTGAGTAGTGTATTTGCCTTTCTTTTCCAACCTCTTTAGTTTCATTGGAACCTTTTTGAGATGCAGAGAGTAAAAGAGCACTCAGTACTCAATATGTGTGCATGCTAAGTTTTTGCATAGTGTAGAACTGTCCCCTCCATTCCTAATTCTCCTCCTCATGATGCCAGACATTCTGCTGAAATTTTGTCTGACACTGTACATGGAAGTGAGATTTCAGGAATCTTTTAGGGATGGCTTAGAGATGTCTTTCTTGAGCTGAAGCTACCAGCTCCAAGTTCAAACATCATATAGGCATGATCTAGATTATTTTTTTGGAAGAAACATCACTTTACATTTGTCTTTGCAGAAGCTGTTTTGTCATCTGTTTAACAACTTACTTGTATAAAAAGTCTCTCTGGACTTCCTTAGTATCATGAAGCTTTTGACTTCTCCACAGAACTCAGTTACTTTCCTCAGACTGCTAGGTGTTATTGTTTGCCCCATTTTTCAGTCATTGATGAAAACTGTTCAATAAAATTTCTGGCTCTTGTCACTTCAACATCACACTATTCAGACTTCTCTGTCCTGAAGAATTTTTAGCTCTGCCCATAAGCTCTTTGCTTTCTGTTCATTAATGGATATTTTGTTCCGACCTTTGATAACTCACGTTCAGTAATCTCGGATGCACTTCCTTGTCAAGGTTTTTCTGAAAGCACAAATATGTCTATAGAATCTGCCTACCTGTGTGCTTTTTCTCCCTGTTCAGTGCTGAGGCACAACACTTACAGAAGCCACACCAACATGTTCTGGCAGTTCACACTTACCCATGTCTCAGTCTTCATTATGGGTTCTGCCATCTTACTGGAGATGGATGCCAGAATTGGTAATGTGTGTTCACAAGCACCATTTTGTAGTTGGGCACTACTTCAGCATCCTGTTGGACAAGTGACTGTTTGCAGTGCTGGGTTACTTTATTTGGCCTGAAGTCAGATTTTACATTTGGTTTCCTTCTGAATTTGAGTGAATGCCATCTAAACCTCATAAATTAATAACCTCTGACTTGTCTTATACCTTGTGCTTCCCATTGAGTTGTCTCCTCTGATCTCTTTACTAAGAAAAAAAATGGAGTGTTAGAAACTTCCCAGCATATTAAACAGAAAAAACTTACAAAATCCATTTCTTTAGATTAGAGGCCATAGGCCTCTAATCACTGAGTCCCCCTTCACATCTTTTCCTTTTGTGGTCCCACTTACTCTGCAGCTGACTTTCTGCTTTTGATGTGTTGAAAGAACTTTCTGCTATCAGGTCAACCATCCATAGCACAGCATTCTTGAGGTTATTTTTTAACACCTTCACATTCCTTTTACATTTAAACTATATGTAAAGTCTTGCTGGTTCTTCTTATTTGAACTAATATGCATATCTTAAATGACAAAGTTTCAGTGTGTCATACCTCACTTAACTTTCCTCTTGTAGTTTAGCTTCTTGTTGAGTTATCTTCCTGTCTCTCTGTCTCAGAGACAGCCTTTTTTCATCTAAACTATTACAGTTCCATCTTCATATTGCAGTTTGCTACGTGTGGGTTCTTAAGGCAAATCTAATGTTGTTGCAGGTGGTCTCCTCTTTGCAGTTAATGGAATGCCCTATCCTGGAGAGACAGAATCAGTGAAAGGATTTGTGATGAACTTCTCTACTGGAGAAATAATTGATACTTTCATTCCACTTAGAAAGGTAGAGTACTGCACAAAGTGCCTGTTACGTATAATCATATATATGAGAACATTGGTAACATTCTACTTTTCCAACTTCGTAAGAAGTTGGAAAATTTGTTATAATGTAAGGTATTCAAAAGGAATTATTTATAGCACTAAATAAAAACACTAGAATTTTGGGTATTAGCTTCTGCATGTGGTACACATTTGAAGATAATACTAACTTCTAGATGATTCCTGCAGATAATACCTTCAGGCAGGATAAGCCTACTTTATTACTGCCATTACAGTTCTTAAAAGTTCATTTAAGAGAATAATGAAGGAATTGAAAGATTCATGTATTTAGATGCTAGTAATTTGTCAAAAAATAGAACTTATTCCCAAGCAGAAATATTATTCCTAAGCAGAAATAATATGGTATATAATAACTGTATGGTTATATCCCTCTTTACAGAATACTAGTGATAAGTTAAGGCTAAATGTTCTTCACACAGTATTGTACATTAAATTTGTGGGGTTTTTAACAGTCTCTATATATTGTCTTAGATTGAAGAATTAATGTTAATATTCGCACTTCTTGGTACACATACACTCTTTATTTGCAGTCCAACTTTAAATTATGTTCAGAGTTATTTTTTCTGAGTATAGCAAATAGCTGTTTTGCATATGAACTTTAACAAAAATTAAATGTGTGGGTTTCAAACCAAGATTATTTTTGAAAATACGTATTTCAGTGGATAAAGTGGAGTGTAATAATATGAATAGAAATAATACTAATATAATTTTTTTAGCATTAATATATGGAATAATCTCTATGTCGCTATCCCTGGAGAAGGCAAATTAAGAGAAATGGAATTCCTTTCACACATTTGGGTTTCACACTAGCACCTACTAGCACCTGCTGCATTTTCCAATCTAAAGCAGGATTGAATGTGACCAGGCTCAAGTTAGGTGTTAAGAAGACCTTATGAAAGCATAGACACTTAGGGGTAATCTGTTACTGCTTATCTTCACAGAGCTTTGAGATGCCACATGATATTGTTGCTTCAGAAGACAGAACAGTATTTGTTGGAGATGTTCATGCCAAAGCAGTGTGGAAGTTTGCATGTGTGGAAAGTACGTTCTTTTTGTTCTTAATGTCCTAACTTCATATTTTGTACCTTCAGGTCAGTATCACTTATCTGGTGCCCTTGGCCAAGAGCCTAGTGGCATAATGAGGGTTTTAAGTGTACTACAAGCTTTACTTGCAGCATTGTGTGCTGCTGCTCTGTTTTCATTAAAAGACAGTTCTTCAGCGTTGTTGTGTGCTCTATCAAAGAAGAGTCCTGGGCACATGAGTTTGTCACAGAAGGAATCAACATGCATTTGCCTTCCACATCCATTGTTAGTACTTGCTTAAACAAAAGTGTTACTCTAGTATTTTAGTAATTTCAGTGTATCATTTGCTGAGAGCTCAACTGCTTCCTGTGAGGTTATCATGCAGAAAACTCCCAAGGTATAAAATAAAAACACAGGTCAACTTAAAAATTATATTCATTTCATTGGGAGCATTCATCACTAGAAAATTAATCTAGTATAATTTGAAGTCCTATTTTTATACAGAGGAAATACTTGTCTGTTTTAATCTAGTAACCCCCAAGGCAAGCAGCCTCAGTTCAGGGAGAGGAACCTGATTAGTCAGACTTCAATTTAGTAGGATTCAGAGAGAGATTACATGTTTTACAGGAATACAAATATAATTCACTGCTCCATTATATGGGATAAAAAAAATGTATGACAGACATGAAGTCTTAGCCTTCAGGATGTTAGTCATCCAGTAAGAGTCCACGGCTATAAATGACTAAGCTAGTTATTCCTTATTTGTCTTGTTTATAATTAATGGATTTTCCTTTGGGGCATTTGGTATCAGCTGCTCTTAATAACAGGAGGCTAGACCAGATAAATTGTAATTCTGATTGGATATGTTTTTATCTGCATTTAGTAAACTGAACATGAACAATTCTCAGCTGTTATTCAAAGAAATATGAGAATAAAAAAGTAATGGAATTTATACAGGTTAGATGAGAGACCTCCTAGTATAAAATTTTCTTTTTAGCTTTTGCTGAAGTATAAAAGAGCAGTAGCTAAGAAACCCTGATTCAACCAGCCTTTAATTCACTATGATTTTGATAATAAACAATTTTATTTTTGCAGGAATCTATGAACCTTTAGGCATACACATAAAATCTTTCTGTTTCATATAAAAGGTGATTATTGCAAGCAACCTACATGAACTGGACTCTTCCTTTCTTTCCTCTGGCCTTGTGAGCTACTGAATAGTTTATATTGACTCTCTGTGGTGAAATTCAGGTGTTGATGGGAATGTTTACTGTAGGATTGTACTGTACATTTGAAAAAGCTAGCAGGAAGATGTCACTGAGTGCCTTTCGCAAATATCAGTTGTCCTGAAGAATTATTTTGTTTTACAGAAATGGAACATCGGTCAGTTAAAAAGGCTGGTATTGAGGTACAGGAGACAAAAGGTTAGTCTGATTCATAATGAAAATGAAGGGATCAGTATGTTCCTGTAGACTAGGGCTGCTTCTGCCAAGCTGAAGAGACAAAATGCTGACCAGTTTGACCTGGTTTTTGTGCATTCCTATTGGAAGCACTAGAAGGAAGCTTGTAACACTGTTACCTGGTAGATGCTATTTCACAACCAATCCAAACATTTCATTTCCACTGATTACAAGTGCTTCATTGTCACGGAGTAAAAAATTTACTAGTAGGTTAATTCCATTCTACCATCTGGTATGTTCCAGTTTGGTATCTGTGGCAGCTCCCTTAGATGCAAAAATAGCTCTAAAATACAACAGCAACAATTACTCCCCAACACCCTCCCCCACTCTACATCCCTCCACCACCAGAAAAGGGTTATTTGAAATGACAATTGGTTTATATTCCTGTGTAGTCTTTTAGTACTCAGCCTTGTCAGTCACACCATATGGCAAGAAATGCTATTTTTTTCTATTTACATTTCCTCCCATAGATTTATTAGACTTTTTTTTTTTTTTTAATCTGCATGAAAATGAAAAAAAAAAGGAAAAAGAAAATGAAAGCATATAGGAATAAAATACGGAGACAGTACACAGAGGAGATTCAAAGGAGTAAAATACCAGTTAAGGTAGATGAGAAGTAATTTTAACCATTTGTGTTCTATTATGTAGCTCATTTTCCTTCCAGAAAAACAATACCACATTATGGTACTATTTATAAAGGTATTAAAAATGTTCAAATGTTCTTAACTGGTTTTCTTTGCTTAAACTCAGAGCTTAAGTAGTTTTCTTTAGCCACATATATGCAGACAGAGAAAAATCAAAAAAATCCCGACTGCCAATTGAAAGCATATAGAATAATGTAGAATAAGGAAGGCTAATGAAACAATGAAATGCTTACTACCATCACTGTTATCCTTTTATTTTATCTTCATTGGTACACCAGCCTGCCTGAAGCACTCAAAAGGGAAGTGTTGACATTACAGCATGCTGTATATCTAGGGATATGTAAATGCCTTTTGGCTTTCTTTAGGTGACACTTCTGATGTCATAGAGAAAAAAATGCAATAGTAACACCAGCGTAAGAAAAAGGTTTTAAGTAACAATGTCGAAAACTGTTTAGGTAGGCTGAAATTAACATCTTTCAGCTCCACTGGGAGAAAATAGCCAATGGACTTTGTGTTATAATGCATAATAAATGGAGAGGAGAAGCTTGCACTCTCACTCTCCTGGTGACTGTTACTAGTGATTGTACTACTGTGACATGGGGGAAAATATATAGAGAACTGTAACTTTGCCCAGAGGTGGGAAAGACAGTGGAGGAAAATCTTCCTTAGCAGTTAACTGCTTCTTAATAGACAGGATGTTTTCATTGTGTCATTGTTATCCTTGTGCTTGTGATAACAATGATATTATTTATCATTGTTATCATATTATTTATCATTATGTCGCATTATTTATCATTTATCAACTGGACCATTTGCTACTTCTTCAGAGTAGAACATCATTTTAATTTTAATACAGAGTCAAAACAGTACTGGTTGAAAGTATTTGTGATGCAGCTACTTGTAAAGACACGCTGTTCAGTCTGAATTCAAAATACTTAGCTAGGCAGTTTTACTTACTAAAAGTTATCACAAAGCATTTGCAACATCATAAAGGTTTTTCTGAAAGTTTTTCTCCTTGTGGGTATAGCGTTAACAAATTACTCAGCAAGACTGAATGCAGTTTTCAAAAGCTCTCCACATCAGTAGAACCAAAATTCCTTCATGGAATGTAACAGTTCTGAAAATTTAACCCTTTGCCACAGTTTTATTAGAAAGATCTTTAAACTTTTTCTTCGTGTATATGATAATGTGATGTATACTGGCTTTGTGTATTTTTGTGGAAATGTTTTTGTCAAAACAAGATGTTTAATTGATGTTATTTGCAAAAATAACCATGTGGTGTAATTACCATTGGGGTAATTTCCTATATTTTAAATAGTAGATACTTTTTAGGACAAAACTGTTTGGAACATCTCCTTTCCTTATTTGAGAAAAGGGGAGGGAATCTTTGCTAATGAGTGGTATCGTTCAGACTTGCTCTTCCTTTTATTTGGGATAACATCAGCAAAAGCCAAAAATGTCTCCGTAAGAGTTTGCCTTTGTTTCCTTAAGATATCCTAGCTTGTTGTTTCCTGAAACACCATGTTCTGCCACAGCTGTTCAAGCAACAGCTTGATGTATATGGATAACATATGGAAATTGTTTTCTTTTTAAAGAATCAGAAACAATTGCTGAAGCCAGATTGAAAAACAAGCCAGAAGCAAGAGACCCTCTAAAGAATATGGATAAGCAACACTTGGTCCAACAGGCCAGCAGCACTGGAGTTTCCTTTGTTCTTATTACAACTCTTCTTATTATCCCTGTTGTTATCCTGCTGGTAATTTTAGTATTTATTCGGTGGAGGAAGCCAACTGTCTATGGAGGTAACTGTGAGTAACTGCTCTAGAAAACAGACTCTTATTATTCCAGTTCCAAATGTCACTGAACACGGGGGGCTGAGGGTATGAAGAGAGCAGCTCTCTGTGCCTTTGCCCTCCTGAACAGTTGAAGTGGTGCTGCATGCAAACTTACTGCTTGGCAGGGACACAGCAGCTGCAGCCCCCTGAGCCTTTAAACTAGCCTCAAGCTAGCACCTCTTCAGAACATGTATCAAAGATTTTATTTGGTATCAAGGCAAAAACTGGTATATCAGAAATTTCATAATAGAATAAATTCATGTTGTATTGTCTAGAATTCAGAAAATTTAATACTGCAAGCATAGTTTGATTTTTTAAAATCAAAAAAATCAAACTTTAAGCTGCTAAAACAAAAGGCTACATATGGGTATTACAGAGATACTGGCAAAATGAGAGCAGATACCATTACAAGAGATTTTGTATTATTGCTCTCTCCCACCTAGTCAATTCTGTGAGTCAGACATTCTTCCATAGTGCACCTTAATCCATAGCTCTGAAAGCTTTAATTGGTACTTAGAAGTTATGTAAACAATTCTAAATTTGAATTGTATAATAACATTATTTTTCATAAATTGGCAGACTGTGATAGGCGTTTGATCACTAGACTTGTTATTTTGTATCACAAAATTGTTTTATCAAGATACTTTCATCCAGAGAAGAAAATGTACATGGACTATGCAACATAGTTCTGCCACTGGTCAGGACCTACTCTGACAGAGTAGGCCATTCAGCAGTCTAATAAGGCTGCAGGACTGAATTGGATGTATTGTATTTGAAGACTTCAGCTTACAGCTTCCTGACTTTTGTATTCAAATGTGTTAGCATACCAAATATGCTAGATAGCATATCAAATATGCTAACACTCTAGTCTGTTGCAGTACTGCCATAAATGGCTTCTTAGAGCTGCTGATTAGTTTGTTGAATGTCTGTGATTTTTATCAGAAAATACAGGTACTTATTTGATCACAGAGCAGCTCAGGGTTTATCTTATTTTTGAAATTTACTTTATTTTTCAGCTGATGGGGAGCGCAAACTTGATTCTAGTTCAGGCAGAATTTTAGGCAGACTTAGAGGTAAGTAGTCACTGATTATATTTTCAAATGCAGTAACTGGAGGCTTTTTTTCTGTATTCATGTTGATTAACAGATTTGATGGAACTTTCTTGAAGGAAGGATTGGGGGCAATGATCAGGGGTTTTTGGAAATTTATTTTACAACAACTTCTATTTGTCATTATCTGCCCACTAAAGAAGATGAGTCACTACCAGTGAGAGCAGGAGCTATAATGAGTTATTGTAGATCTGGTGAATGAAATGAAGCACTTTGAAACTAAGGGCAAATGGGTAGGAATGCCAATAACCTGTGTAGAATTAATGAAATAATGGATGCTAAAAAAGCATTGTCTGGAACTTCTACTTGTAAGATTAATTTCCTTCTTCTTTCCTATTATATACACCTAGCTTTTGTGGCTCATATGCTGAACCTTTAAAAATAGTTTCTGGAAGGACACTTAAAAGAATCACCACTATACTGTTTAATGAGTAGATAGATTTTTATTCTCCCCTTACAGTTAAAGCAAACCTTATGAAAATCCTTTCCTTTCCACAGGGAAAGGTGGTGGTGGAATTAACCTTGGGAACTTCTTTCCAAGTCACAAAGGCTACAGCCGAAAAGGGTTTGACCGGCTGAGCACTGAAGGAAGTGACCAAGAAAAAGATGAGGAAGATGGCACTGATTCCGAGGAAGAGTGTTCAGCGTCTCCACTGCCACCACCACCTTCATCATCTTGAAACTAACCTTTGAGTTCTCCATTATATGGTTCAACCCAGAATGTCAGATTTCTTTTCCCTTAAGCACGTTTAATATCTTGTATATTTAATTGTAAACTGTTCTAATCTGTGTGGGGCTGTACACTAGTTCCTTTAATTTTTGTTTGGTTTTAGTTATGTTTTTAAGTGAAGGAGTCTATGGAAATTCCATATCGGTGCCATTGGTTTTTATGTGAACATCTTAATAAAGCAAAGTCTTCTAATTGCAGGACTGATTTAAAGCAGTAGTATTTTATCATCAAATATGGGGATCTTGTAAATAAGTCTTACTATCTGCTTCATCAAAATATTTTCTCCATAATTATTGAGTTGCCAATTTCTGTTTTGTGCCTTTCCTCTTCAATGTCCTTAACCTGTTGCATTATAGAGAATATACAGTGCCACAAGAAAATGAAGCTGCTAAGTCTTCTATTTTTTTAAATCACTAACATGATATTGCATTGAAGGAAAGAAAAAAGTCTCTATTTAATTTTTTTCTTCTTCCTAACTTGATGTCTTTCTGGAATGTCTTATTTTTAGATGGTATCACTGTTAGAACACTATTTTCAGAAGCTGAATGTAATTTGTGTAATAAAGTATTCGCAGAGCACTGGCTGTCAGAGTGTACTTTGGATTTTTTGCTTGCACTTTTTTGTATACGACTTTTGTAAGAGTTACACGGGGGCACTTAACACAGTAAAAATTTTAATGTGTTTTACCAGCTGGTAAAAAAATGCTGTTTTATATGGAAGGTGAAAAATGTTGTTTTTTTTTTTTTTTAAGACTAATAATCTTCATCACATGTACAAAGTCAAACTTAAACATCTAAAGAGGGATTTTACTTATATAATAACGCTGCAAGGTATTTCCTTAATAAAACACATGGTCACAGCAAAGAGGAAGCCTGTGTCTCAAATTAAATATGCAAATTAGTCAGGGTAGGCATCTAATACTACCTCATTAGAAGCACTGATTTTCTTTTTTCCTCCACATTTTCTTTTTCATTCATTCAACAGGAACCCTCAGTCCTGTAATGAACTCTCTCATTTAACAGCAGACTTACAGAAGTCCTGCTGGATAATTACCCTCTCTGTATGAGTCATCTAGAGTGTGAATCATTGTGTAACATTATTATGACTAATCAGTCCAGTTTGAGGATCAGAGCATAATTAATGTTCTTTTAAAACTGCTATTATGAGCAGAGTGTACACAGCTGTAATTGCCACAGGGTTTTATGAAACAGTTTTCATCGTCATCATTGCAGGTGTTGTAATAGGCTACTGCTGGCATTGAGATTGGAAAATAGGCTTTAAGTTCTTTGTGGTGGTTTTGCAAGGTCTGTGGGGGAATAAGAGTAATGATAGTGGAGAAAAAGGTAAGGTTTCTTCTCCCAGGAAGATTTTATAAATCCCCTTTTTCTGGGAAAAAAAAAAAAAAAAAAAAAAAAACCAAAAAAAAAACAACAAAGAAAAACAAAAACCCCCAAACTTAAAATGCATTATAAGCTGGTTTCTTTTCTCACATACAGCAAAATCTCCAGGATAGCCATCTGAAATGCTGGAGTACAGCCACAGTTTCATGTGAAATTTATTTAGTGCATACTCTTAAGTTGTTTTCTCTCCTGCAAATTTTTGTTTTCCTAAGGTTACAAAGAAAACAGCATGTTTCTTTCTCACCTTTGAAAGCAAGGCAATATTATTTTTGGCAGTGGCCTTGATCCTCATATATATGAATAAAAATAAATCAATTGGGAAGAATCCTCTGAAGCTGTCTGCAACAATTCTGTTACTAGTTTACAGGAAGTTTCCAGTGACAGCTATTAAGAAAGCTCTGGTGATACTGCTGTCATAGGTGGCATATAAGAGATCAGTTGTGAAAGATCACAGGTTTTCTCCAAAGCAGTCAATAAGGGTATATTTTTCTAACATTTGGTTAGCTCAGTTAATGTCCAAGTGATGTTGAGTGTTCTCTGCTTGCATTAGTAGAGCTCAGTGGAAGAAATGTGCAACTTCCCTCTTTGTCCTTTCCTTTATTTGAGCTGTATCTCCAATTCTTGATAATGCTTTGTTGAGGAGGAATCAGCCAAAGAGTTTAATTGCAAGTACAGGCTAAAATAGATGATTTGAGCTTTAATCATAATCTCAGCTCTCTGGAATTCGGACATTGCAAGGGCTACAATAATCCTGGGCTGCCTAAAGCAAAGCAGGATGAGGGAGGAGATTCTACTCTGATCTGGTGAGACCCCACCTGCAGTGCTGCATCCAGCCCTGAGATCCCCAAAATAAGGAGGATGAGGACCTGTTGGAATTGGGTTGAGAGAGGGCCACAAGCATAGTCAGAGGGCTGAAGTACCTCTTGGAGTTTTTCGGTCTGGACAAGAGAAGGGTCCCCATAGATCTCATTTTGGCCTTTGAGTGTTTAAAGTGGGTTTATAAGAAAGAACTGTTTTACCAAGGACTATAGTGATAGGACAAGGGGGCAATGGTTTTAAACTGAAAGATGAAGATTTAGATTGGATATTAGAGAGAAATTCTTTGTTCTGAGCATGGTGAGGCATTGGCACAGATTGCCCAGAGAAGCTGTAGATGCCTCATCCCTGGAAGTGTTCAATGCCAGGTTAGATGGAGCTCTCAGGAATCTGGTCCAGCAGGAAGTGTCCATGCCCATAGCAGAGGGGGTGGATTAGGTGATCTCTAAGGTCACTTTTAACCCAAGCCATTCTGCCATTTTTAATAACTGAACAGACAGGCAACCAACTACTTTCCAGCACCAATCAAGTTTCAGCACCTCAGGTTTCATGCTCCTAATTTTGGTGAGGTGCAATGCAGAATGGGAACATCTGAACCTGCTTGAAGGCACTGAATGTTCTTAGTCTCTTATTAAAGCTGCATCTTTTGAAAACAATGTACCAGAGATTCCATACTGCAATAGAAAAATTAATGTTAAAAAGAAGCTACAAGCTTTCTGAATCAGTTCTCATTTTAATAAGCTAGCAGACTATCCTCCATCCTAAGAGGTTCTGTGTGCTAATATTATTTATTGTATTAAATATTGAATTCTGGTTATTCAGTCTAAACTTTAGAGAGCATGTTTAAATTAGTTTTCAGTAGTTGCTCCAGAAAAGACTGCTTTAATGAACAACATGTAATTGCACATTTTAAGATTTAAAAGACATGGTACTACCTTCCATACGTTGTTTATTAATCTTTTCTTAAGCCTTTTTAAGAAGGAAGAATCTTGGCTATTGTAGGGGCTAAATATTTTCATTAAAATTAGGCTGACCAAGTAGCTCAGCACCTTTGTGTACTGTATTAAGCATCTCCCTGTTTTAAATAGTCTGACTCATGTGAAGCCTTACAGAATTATGGGAAGGTGGTTGTGATCCACTGGCAAGGGGCATCAGGTAATTTTTGGTACCTTTTTGTGAACCTGCGGTAAGTGAAGGCATACTGGGGCAACTGCAAGGTGCCATGAGGAGTATGCACTGACTTGTAACACACAGGGTGCCACCCACATCACCTGAAGGTGCCCCAATGAACTGAAATTACAATCCCAATTAAACAGCTGTCCTTTCCACCAATACCATCAATTAGGTATAAATTGATTCCTTGGGAAGCATCTTGATTAAGTAGATTTCTAATGAAGCAGTGCACTGTAGAGTTAATGAGGATTTTTAGATCATTGTGGTGAATTTCAAAAGCTTCTTCCTTGCCAAAACTAGATTTAAGTTTTATTAATAGCTGTCATGCTACAGTGGATTAGGATTAAGCATGTGTCATGCTACAGAGAAGGGGCTTGGTGATTTTTAGGTTGCTATTCAAATACATATGTGAAAACCTGTTTGAAAGACTTCATATGTATTAGCAGTAAAAGTTGTGGGGACCATCACTGCCGAGCAATTCAAGACCAACTTTATTACTTAATTGCCCATTAGCACATCCTTTAAAATTTTAAAGAGTATGTCATTATATACTTTACAGTTTGTGTGGATTCCTGTATTGTCCAGTAATAAAAATGCAAAAACAGAACCAAATATTCAAGTAAATTAAAAATAAGAGCTGAAATTAAGCACTGTATTTTCTATGTTAAACAGATGCTAGTACACCACAGTTTTAGCACCCTGATTTGCCTTTACCTGTTGGGATTTTTTAATTCTTAAATGTGAAAACATTTTTTTTTAATGTGAATTATCAAAACTTGATAGTAAAATTTACACTGTAACTGCTCTTTAGGCTCTTCTCCAGTAATGGGGAAAAAATTAGATTTGTCTGTATAGATAAGCATTACTGGCAGAAGAAAAGAGGGGAGCTAACAGTGTAGAGAATTTAAGATCTACAGTGATAGCTACTTATCAAGCAAAACCTGCAAACTTCTTGCTGTTTCTGGACATGGTGGCTAAAAAACCTAAAAGAATATTCAGCTGGCATTGTTAGACATGTATTTTGGAGAGATACTGTGTGGTAGTCAGTCTGGCAGCTGGACTATATTTGTTTTTCTAAATACTATAGGTCATGAAGGCACTTTATTTTACTGTTTCTTCATCTCCATTCTACTCATATTTCTTATTAATGGGTCATATGTGAAGCATGACATCCTGTGAGTGAAGCTCTCTCCGATTTCACTGTATAGCTTTTAGAAAATATACAGATGATGTATGGGCAGTATTCTTGTAGGGCACTGTGCCAAAGTACTGGTTTAAAGATGCAGTAATTTTTTCCCTAGAAAATAGTCAGTGGTAACAGTTCAGCAAACTAAGGAAATTATTAATTACAGACTATAGTTATTCTTCTGAGACATATGAGAAACCTATATTTTCTACTCTTTTTAATTAGAATTGAAGAATTTTTTTCAGAATGGAGATTAGGCAACTACCAAAGTGGCTAAAGTTGGTGCAACATGGTTTTTAGGGTTTCAAGGCAGAACCCTGCCCTGGCCACTCAGTACTCTGAGTACCCTCTCCCCTCTGTTATTGCTTCCTTCAACCATGACACATCCTAAAACAGCTGCTCAAGAGAAAATTACTTTCAGAAAAAAGGACTGAATTCCACAATTCTGGCATGTTTCCTCAGATCTGCTCTCGGGTCACACACACTGTGCCACACATAAGGAAGTAGAGGCATGGCATTATTCCAGGCACTTTCCTGGGAGATCCTGCCCACAGCAAACAAGGTGTAACGAGTACTGAAAGGTGCTTGGAAGCCGTAAAGCTGTACTGAAAGTTTACCACAGTTGGTAGCTGTGGTATAAAACCACCTAAAACACGAGTATTTTTGTACTCTGGTTCACATGACAGGTCAGTCATGCAGCCTTCACACAATGCGGGTCATGTTGCTCTCAGAAATGTATTCGTGCTCTCGTGATTATCGACAGTTCGATGTGAAAATTACCGAAAATTCTGCTGCGAACGTGGTCTCGGAAAGAAGTCCTCAGAAGGGCAGGGCGGGCAGCAGTTCCTGCGAGCCCGGCGCACCCGTGGCCGGCGGCTCCCGCGGATCCAGGCTGCCACCGTGCGACCGACGCTCCAACACAAACCCCGAACGGCTCCCGCTGGAGACAAACACACGAAAGCTAAGACTCTAAACAAATTGCGGTATGCAGCGTAACTATGCGCTCTGCTTTCCTTCTTCTTGGTCTTTATTCTGTAGGAGGGTGGAGGATGTTTCTGACTAGGTAAAGACTCAGAATCAATCTGGTGGGGAAGCACAAGTATTATTTACTGCATATCACTGAAACGCTGCACTAAACAGGACTCATTTGCTTAAGGGCTTTTCTGTTGGGGCTTTTATCACTATGTCTGCCAGCTTTGTGAAGAGTCATGAGTATTTTTTGCAGTTTGTCTGGAATCTGATATAGTGTTACTCACTCTGTACAGAAGGGGGAAGTGAGGCATAAGGAAATTAAAGGCATCAATTGCCAAGAATAATCAACTAATTTTAGGTACTGAATTCATGAAATCTGATTGATTCCCTTTTTACCCACTTACTCAGATATCACTTTACATATTCAAGGCACCAATTATTGGCACCAGCTGCATCCCTGAATGTTCCAGTTCTGTGGATGAGTTTTGAAATGCTTCTCAAGCATCCAAAAAAGGGCTCACCTATGTGAGTAACGAGTAGTATGTGGCAATACAGAATTATAGAAACTTGTATCCAAGTGATCTGCTCATTACAGCAGATCACTGTAACAGGGCAGCACTGCCTGGCAGTGGGGACATGCTGTATTTCCTACAACAGTTATTGTTCACTGGCATACCTGCTTCTTCTACCAGTGCAGCAAGTTTGCTGCAGATCCCTTCATCTACACACAAGCTGCAAGAACTGACCAGGGAATGCATCTCTCAGGATTAACTGCTCCAGAATCAAATGCTTTAGGATTCAGTTTACTGTCTGGTTTCTTCTATCTGGAAGAGACTTCGTCTTCAAACTAAAGCTTTTGTTGTGATGCTTCTCATTCAAAATTTCTACAAAGTTTTGTTACCAAGATATAGACAGCAAGCCGGCAGGTCTTCTAATAGGTGCAGATGAGTATAGTACCCATTTTTTGAAGACACTGCTAAATCTTGCTTCCTTGTGTCAGTTTTGGCCAAACTGGTTTTTTTTTCCATTTTCCAGTGATGTTTTTCATATCAATAGTTTGAAAACCCTGTATTTTATTTCAATTAACCTCCTCCATCCACAGGAGGCCACATTTCAGTGCACTGGTAAGTCACTAATGCCTTCTTGTTAATACAGTAGATGAAAATTACCAGGAAGGGTGAGCAATCAGCAATATGTTAAATATACACAGTATGTTAATTGTTTCTGTGTTTTGCCCATTACTCTCACTGCAGCATTTTCTTTCTTTTCAGTGTCGCTCTAACAACTCTACAGCACTTGGGTTAGCCCAGGGCTACCGCAGAAAACAGCACTGCTGTACTATGCAAAATTCAGGAACTGATCACTTAGAGTAAGAAAAAAAAAGTGAGGCTGGTTCTCTTTTGCAGCTACTAAAGCAGAAATGAATCTTACAAACAATGCCTTACTCTCCCGTTTTATCCCTGACAGTAATATTTTCTTCAAAAGGATGATATATAAAAATAAATATTTATTCCATGTGTGCATACACACAATGTACTCAAAAAGACTCTTTCTGAAGTCTTGGTGGAGAAAAACTGTATCTGTAGGACTGCATTTTCAGAAGACACAAAATAGTTAGAGTATTAATTATTTTTCATTTGAAGTTTAAGATAGGATTCTGGCATGGTGCTGACCGCTTTTCTCACATAGATACTACCCATATTAAAGACATACTGTAGTGTACATTTAATTTCTGTAGGAGGTAGGTACCTAATCAGCCTTGATGACCACATCGAATTGCCTAAAATTAACTGAAAACTCCTAATAAATAGTACTTTCCTCCACTTGTGTTAAGTCACATGACATTCCAGAGCAGAAATGAGAGGGATCATAAAAATTCAGAGAGCAAGATAAGCAAATCTTCCACAGCATCACCCATAAGTTGCTGAATTTCTCATTCAGTTTTATGCTAGTTTTCCTCATGTCAATTCCCTACCAAAAAAAACCAAACCAAAACCAACAACCCCCCCCCCAAAAACAACAAAACCAAAACAACAATAAAAATTGACTTCCACCCATCAGTTTTCCATGTGAAAAAATTTCTGTGCTGCTGACTTTGAGAAACAGTCTTCTTGGCAGGAAGTCCAGACTAGAAACAACTTACTCAAGGAAATCAGAGAGTAAGTTAATACCACTGCTTCATGTTTCATAGCCCACTGTCCATGGAAAACCTCCCAACGTGCACAGGCTCAGTGAAGAGGTAACTGTAATGGAGAAATCAAATGTTTGTGGAAAAACCACATATTAATATTAAATGCTCTTAAGGGTTTTTCACATGCCTGAAATATTAAAACTGCCTACACTAGTAGACTTTTGATGAGCAGGGAACAGCTGAAGCCCTCATTGTTTCATGCATAGAACACTACATCTATTTGATTTTGGCAGTTTTATTGTTTTGGGAGATCTTAAATGGATTAGGGTTAAAAGTTGTACAAGTCAGATGATGCAGCTTCTCAAAATGAATAGAAAACTGTTATATAACAGGAAAAGGAAGACATGAGCTTCGCTGTAGTGGAGGAAAAATTTACACCAACTTGCTTAGGTTTTAATTCATCTGACAATGCACATTAGGAATAAGTCATCCAAGGATTAAATGGAAAAGGTCGTTACCGTGAAATGATGCATTGTGTCCTGAGAGGATAACAGTAAGGCAGGGCCACATTGCCATTCTACCAACAAAATCTGGAATTGAAATGCATGATCAGAATATGTGCTTCTACTAGCGCCTTTTCTTAACACCCAGACAAATTAGATACCTAAAGCACTCTTAGATTCATAAAAGAGTAAAGTGGATTGGGCTAAGGAGGTTGGAGCTATTAATTTTTTTTTCAGTTTGCCACAGTAGTTCCAAACTGCTTGGCAATGAAATGTGATAAAGACTATGCTTAAGTATCCTCTGTCTTTGTCTGAAGTGTCCAACAAGGTGATGGCCATTGCTCTGGCTTTGTAATGCTTGGTTCAATGCAATGATCTTCTCTCAGCTCAGACTCAAGTTTACCATCTGCTGATTCTTGGTCTTTGCAGGCTGCAGGTGGAATCTGTACAGCAGACACGATATCTCTTTTGTAGGCATTTATTTCTTTTTCAGCAAAAGAGTCTGCTTGGCTTGAATTATTAGATCTTTCAGATAAGCCAATATAGTCATGGTCAAAAACTACTGCACCTTGTAGAATGTAATGGTTGCCTGTAAAAGGAAAGTAGCCATTAGTTCAGATCTCTGAAGCCATACCTGAAATGTTAGTGAGGTGCTAACTTACTTTTCAAAATAATTTCCAAAAGAGGACAAGAATATTTGAGTGACAGTAAACTGATTATGTGAATTTCCCAATTTCACTAAGGATCAAATGTTTGGCATCTCGTTACATCCACAAAATAATCCCTGGGATGATCCAGATTTAGAGCTGTTCTTAGCTAAGTCAATGATTAGCTTGATGTTTATCTTAGTCACCTACTGAACTAATGCTTTAATACAACTACTAACTTGAATAAATGGACATGTAGATTCTTTCATTTTTGTGCATGCACATGGATAAATGTGGTTTCTTCATGCTCTCACTGGAAAATCTTAGTTCAACACATAACAGGCTTCCTTAAACCATAAAAAGTTTAAAAAGTAAATAAAGTAGGTAAGTAAAAAAAAAATGAAGCAAAATCCCCCAAAATCTATCCCAGCCAAGACCAAGACAGTCACTTCCTGAAAAAAGGAATTCTACGTTTACACACTGCCTCTGCAGTACTCAGGAGTAAACACAGTAGGCTCTAATACTACAAAGACCACTACTTTCAGCTTTTCATACAGTGACATAATTTACCAAAAGTTATTGTAATAGCTATTCATTATCTATATGGTTGATATGCATGTGACTTCCTCCTCATGCATCAGCAATTTAATGAGGAACCAGAAGGCACAGAGTGATCATCCAAAAAAAGTAGAGGCCTCGTGACATGAGATGAAATCTGTATCTTAGTTACAAAATCTATAACTGATGATTGACAAAAATATTTCAGCTTGTTACATGAAATTCCAGAATTAGTTTCAGCATTGTGAATCTCTCAGCTTTAAGCGGAGATGGAAGAAATTACCATCTCAATGTAGTTTATCTATTTACAAGAACCAAAGTTTGACCACATGTGCCAATACTGTGGGAATTATTTTGCGCTTCAAGAACCCAGAAGTAAAAAGCAGCTTGTTCTGCAACAGAAGTCTGTGACAGACTTTTGTATACCAAGTATTTAATTTTTTTGAAAATGCCTCTGGTGACTCAAAGACAGCAAGAACAGAAAAGAAACACTGTTTGATTTGCAAAGCAGCAGGCTGAAAATTTAAGACCAAGAGCAGAAGTTGACTATCCAAATCTTTGGAAATTTCTAGCCATCCTACCACATAGCATGACAATACTATTTGCAGAAAGAGAAATGCTGACTCCTTTAATAGGACAATTTAAAATAAACTATTTCAAAATCAGTTCCCTGATGTAGTCTTTCTATTTTACGGCTTTAGAAGACACTCCAATGTTGTTAAAAAAAAAAAAGTCTCCATTGCATAAGCAAAATTAATGTGACTCCTGCCTACACCAAAACAGAGTAAGAAAATGCTCCTTGAATACAGGTCAGCCTGCTTATACTTCTAGCATATTCTTATACTTTTGTCAGCCAGCACAAATAGATCCAAGCCAATTATTAGAAGCAACTTTAATAGAGGCTATTTTTAAAAAGAGTTTGAACGTTATTCATGAGCTCTATTCCGTGCTCTGCACAGTTTGACATGACACACACTCACTAGCTTACTTAGCTATTACACCACTGTGTGTGCTAATATAACTCTCACTGGTTACTGAATGATACTTTTTCATTCTAATAACCTAACACCACAAGAGAGAAGTTAAAAAAACCAAAACAAAAAACTCAACTCTTTTTACATATATAAAAATACAAACTTAAAAACTATTATATACACCTTTTTCACCGGACCCTCTTACATATGGCTTGAGGTGAGACATCTTGATGGGTCTTTTCAGCCTGGATCCTGTAGAATCTCTTAATATTGCACAGCCATTTTCTGTGATGTAATCTATGATATAAGGACCGATCCATTCCGACTGGAAACGACCATCTTTCCACCAGTTTTTTCTTTGCCTGAGGACTTCATGACCAACTTTAAGTTGAAGAGTATTTAATTGTTTTGACTTCCTTTTGACTGTGATTTTGGTTCTGATTTTTGGTTCATCTGGAGTTTTTTTATCTGCCTACAGAAAGATAAATGTGAGTTACTTTTTTTTTTCAAAAGTAATAATGCAATTTTGTAGCATTGGTTAACAGCGCTTAAGCATGACATTGAGTGGTCTTAGATGTGTGTCGTCTGTAATTATGTGGGACTGACAAGTGATGAAGAAATTGCTTTTATCTACATAAATCACTACTCCACAGGCAATAGTTTTCTAGTTCTCTATTCCACCCTCCAAGTCAGACATAGTAAACTTCTGACAATCGGTCTCTTTTAAGGTTACTCCCTCCAAATACATACCTGTTACACCGAAATTAAGGGATCACAGGGGAAGGAAAACAAACTAAAAACCACCACTCAACCCCCCACATTATTTTAAAAGGTTAATTATACTTTATAGCTCAGAACTTTGCATCTTTATCTTCAATCTTCTTACTAGTAAAATTCAAATATATAACATTTACCTGGCAACCTGAGGTTTTGTCTTCTTCCAGTGCTTGACTGAATTTTTTAGTTGCTTCAAATATTTTGGCAAAACTACTGTATTCTCCTTCCACACACATATTAATGGGCTCAACAACACGTGGATTACGGCTGAACATTTGGAAATATGGAGTGTTTTGATCTGGCTCCTATTTATACAGGGACCAAAAGCAAGGAAATTTAGCATACAGCTTTGCCGACATTTTGGAGGACTTCAGTCAAAAGAAGAAGAATGTTCACATACCAAATTTGTCAAATTGAAAGCATAGGCTATAGCAGATAAATGTTCATCCCAATCGTTTGGATGGTCTATGCAATACTTGTTAAGGAAAGTTTTGATTGTTTTTGAAATTTTTTCATTTACATCATGTGTCTGAGGATAAGACAATACAATTTGCTTCATTCCAAACAGTGCAAACAGTTCTTCATTTATCTTCAAAATAAGAAGAACACAATTAGTGAACATTTCTCCTGTTTTGTATCCCATTTCAAGTAAAAAAACCCTCAGATTTTCACCTCTTTGGTTGATATGATGGTGACTGGGAAAAATCTTGCATACCTATTGGCACAGAACACACCAGGACTGTGAATGAGAGCTAAAGCACTAAGTAGGGCTTAGGAGCCAGTGATTGATGGTTCCTAACCACATTTTTGCCATTTAATTTGATCTGTCATTACCTCCATGTCACAATCTGATGATTTCAACACTTAGAGGAGCAAAGTGTGGTAAATCCTTCATAATCACTATAAGCCAACTTCAAAAATACCTTTAGCTATTGCTATCCCGGGCAAAATGGATGAAAGACATACATCAGAACGCAAATTAGTGTACAAAAAGTGTACAAATTTATGCCATTTCAAGTAAGTGACAAAACCTGCACTATGACTGCCAGGAGATAATTTTACTGTGGTCTTTTTACAAAGAATAAAGTCCTAGGAAACACTGCATAGCATTACAATTGCAAATAATTGGTTTGACATTTTTTATATTGTGCAGACATCTTTACTTTTTCAATTAAAGAAAAAAATACTAAAGTCTTTCTGAAAAAAATTCTAAAATTCAAATCTAATATAAGGGAAAATGTATTTTTCTTGAGGGGAAAAAAACAACAACAAAAAACTGATTAACTAGCCATGTAAATAATTACCTGATAAACAAGCTCCTTCCCCTGATCAATAGGCATCTTTTGAGGTGGCCCATATAAGAAAAACACATTTATGATTGCCTTAGCAATTTCAGCTGCCGAAGTGTCATGCAGTGGTAAGATAACAGTCCATCTTGTAAACAAATCTGTCATAATTATGATGTATTTGTGACTTCTGTTGGTAACATTGAAAGGTCCTATTAGTTCTATAGTGACTGCTGTCCATGGATCCTCTGCTTTGATAGGGTGTATTTTGGGTACTCTGGTGGCTATGCTCTTTGCCACCTGGCAATGCTGGCAAGCATGCACCTAGAGAAGACATCAGGGAAGGTGTTATCAAATGAAAAGTGATGGTGAGGTGATGACAACCATCAGATTCACAGATCTCCACTACATCTCTGTAAATCAGGTCAGACTAGGCAATGCAAAACAAATTTATCACTTTTCTTTTTTTGCCCTTAGATTTTTCAGAAACAGCAAAAAACCAAAATAAAACCAAGCAATACTGAAGTCCAGGAAAGGGACATGTAAAAGAACTCATAGCTGAATTCTCTCCATTCTGAAAGCACTGTGCTCTTTCAAGTCCACACTACAAATTTTAAAATCCATTACTATCTGTAAATTGTAAAGGAAGTAGGAAGCAACTGAGAGTGAAAGGAAGTCCCAATCATTCCCCTTTTGGCTCATCTATGTATGCTGTGACTGAAAAACACTGGAAGTATACATTATCGCCTATGCACAACAACTTAATCTATGGGATAGAGAACCTTTGTCCAATCTAAATTGAAACGAGAGACTCATTTTAATGTCATGTAACAGTTACACACGAGCTCAAAAGTATTCACATGGTGCAGCAAGCCAATAGCAACAGTAATTTGGCCTTAAACTATTTACATAGTTTCCTGAACAGTCAAATTGTGCAGGGGGTTGCTGCGCCTGTATCTTCGGGTGGAGGAGAAAAAACTTTCCCAAGCTTTGATGTGTTTAACTATTTCCTGAACACAACTTATTGTAAAGCAGAGACACCATTTTCATATTCTTATCTGCTAGCAGCTACTCTGGTCACACATCCTTGTGATGGCCCATTGCATCCTAACAAAAATACGTGAGAGTCCTTCCACAAGAAACCTCTCTCAGGGACTGGATGTGCCCTGCCTACCAAAAGAGATTATGGCTCCCCACCACACCATAGTGGTGCACAAGCCAGTAGTAAAAGAATAAAAAGTAGTAAAAGAGCAAAAAGAAACACCATGCATTGCAAAGATGACCAGCTGCAGTGTGATTGCAAGCTTACATTTCCATCTAGTGAAACAGGCTGGGCACTTGCTGTACCAAAGTTCACAGGATTACCAAACATTTGTAACAGACTACATAAAGTATCCTGTAGCTATGAAGCCATACCCACTGCTTGACATCATTTGTTACAGAGGTCCAGTAGTAATTACACTCCACTAAAGTCAGTGTTCTTGATATACCATGATGAGTGCCAGCAGCACTTTTGTGGCATTTCTCAAGGACTTTTTTCTTCTCTTCATCTGAAACAATTACCAGGCGCATTTGTTTTCTGTCTTTTCCAACATAGAACAACTTGTTTTCTGAAAGAAGTACCAGCAAATTATAAGCAAGTGCTTTGTCTTCTGTTTGGTTTACTAAACTACTGAGCATGACTCAGAATAGAATTTATTACAGTAAGTTCACTTTTGTAAACATAGCTTTTTGTTTATAAACATTTCAATTATGTCCTCCAAAGAGCCATTAGTTCAGCCATGTTTATTATCTGGACACAAAGAGTTACAAGTGCAAGTCAGAATGCAAACAGCATTCCCACACGAAATCTGACTGAAACACAAACTAACACTGGGGCTGGAAAGGGGAGGTAGGAGTGTTGAAACTGTTGTTTGTGAAGCTGTTGAGTGCCTGCAGCACTGACATCGATAGTCAGAGATTTAACTCCTCCCTGCCTTCTCTCTACACAACACTGGCAGTTTTGATGGGATTGAGACAGTAGAGCAGACTACAATGGCTCATAGAGGCTCATATATCTCCCAGGGCTGAAATAAAGTCGGGAAGAGCCTGCAGGCTCTCAGGTGACTGATGGCAAAATTGTCCTTGTACTTCTGCCAGTCATCCCCCACAATGGATGGAGCATTCCTTGTCTCTAGCTGCAGATCTATTTCCTCTTCTGTAATCCTTTCAATTATGGGTTGCAGTGACTACATATTTCTACAGTATAAAAAAGATAAAAAATGAGGTTTGGCTTTTATATAGATAAATAAACCTATCCTGGAATGGACTAAAGCAGATTGAGCTTCCATTTCTACAAACATCCTGTTATATATTAACCAGGGATTTGCAGAGCATTTGTCTCATAAAGAATGCTTATTAAAATCACAGAATGCTGCAAAGCAAGATCCCACTTTTTTAATATTAGGAAATCTTCACCTTAATGTCTATTTTTAGCATAATTTGAGAGAAAAGTTTTACCGTTGAAAACAAATTTTTTGGCAGCTCTCCTGATTCCACTTCTTTCACTTGATAATGTTGTGGGATGATATTCCCCTGTTCGCTTGTAGTATGCAATCTGCTTCAAGTGAAGCCCACCACTTTTTCCACTACGAACCATTGTCAATCTGAACAAAATGGACAGAATTTATTAGATAAATTGTCAGAGAAAGACATTGTCAAGCTTTTACTTACTTGTTTGTAGCTCAGAGCTACATATCCTGGTTACGTAGCCTCTAATAAGAGATTACACCATCCACTATACGCATCCACCGTCAACTTTAGCAACAAGGAGCACTGCTTGAAACACTAATTTTGTTCTAAGCAGAGCTGATTTTGTCAAACTATATTTTAAAATTTCCACACAACGGAGGCTTCTACTACATTCATTGGTCAGGCAAAGGAAATGGTATCAGAGAGAAAGAAACTGTTCTTCTCATTCTTGGATACCTCTCAAATTCAGTTGTGCTTGCGACAGTCCAAAGATTCATCGTAGCTGAGGAAAATGTACATAGGCAAATAGGAAAAAAAACAACTTCCCAAAGAGAAATGAATGGAAATTTATTTTTTTACTAATTAATCAGACAATTAGATTTTGAAATTCCAAACCAAACTCTGCATGTGAGGTAACAATTTGTTCCTTGACACAAGCTGACTTCCCTGATAACATTAATAAGCAATAATGTCATTAGCAAGATGGGCCACTGATACAGAACCTGTTTGGGTTTGGCAAGAACAGCATCAAAATAATTATGTAATAATGAAAATTGAAATATTCACAGATAGGATAATTGATGCAGCCTCTACATCATTTGTAGTTTGCTTTTTTCCCCAAATCTTTTCCAGCAGCATAGACAAGGCAGTAGTTCAATCCTGCTTTCATCAATGTCTGCAGGAGCAGGACCAAGCTTGGGGTCAGCCATGTCATAATTTCATAGTGAATACTGGTTATCCACAGCATTAAGTAAATTTATTTCTTATCCTGCCACTGTTCCAATGCCAGACTGTGACATTATGTAGCCTGCTAAAAAGAGTAATTAGTTTGTCTGCCATATGTGATAAGTGGCTTATAATTATGGGAAAGTGACAATATCCAGTCACTCAGGAATGAACATCATCTCATTATGTGGTGATGCTATTTGAAAACAAAACGTGCAGGACAAGATGTCTATTTTTCAATTTATAGATTCTGACCTACCTTTACTATGCCAGTGGTGGGAAGGAGGTAAAGACCTCTTAAGAGTGATTATGCCTTTCATTTCATCCTTTCCTCCCAGAAAACAGAATGCAATATGTCATTTTTGGAACCTGCACCCTGAGCTAAGCACTGCTGCTAGCAATGGCAAATGCGTGACAGGAACTTTCCATTCAAAATGTGACAAGGCTTTTGCCTCACTGAATACTTCATTTTATACAAGCAGGAGCTGGTTTATCAAAACAAGCCAAGTCTCTTGTCATACAGCATTAGTGCTTTGAAGTAAAATTTTCATACCTGACAGAACTAACACAGATGTACTTCCCAACACCACAATCTCACCTGTGAAAAAAGACAGTATTTCAGAACAGGGAAGGAGAGGAGCCAGAACACAGGACTGTTCCAACACTGCAGTTTCCTGTAAATTTGTATCTGACAACACATGCTAAACCAACCCACCAAACCAGTAAATTGGATAACTAACAGCAGAAAAGGAGGTGAGGCTGCCATGAAGTAAATTTATGTTTCTGTTGTTTAAAAGAAGTCAATTAACTAGTATTTCTGACAGTAAAAGAACATTGGTGAAGGGCAATTAAAATATCCTATCCACCAGGGGCACACATTCAAGTTTTACTCAGGGGCTTCCTTAAGGCCAGTCCTGCACTTAAGTTCCCTGAAGTCAAAGCTAGCCCAGTATGACCTGTTACTCAACCACAGGGATGATGGATTATTTGGCTTGACACAGACTTTCACACATGGGAAGAAAAGATCTTACAGCACAATCTTTATTTTTCTAGTACTATTGAAACTTGCCTGAAGTAGCGAATATTCTCCATGGATCCCAAAATTGCCCATTTTAATGAAATGAAGTTGCACAGGAACAATATACTTCTAACCAGGACCACAGCATACACTTCTTTAAAGCAAACATGCTATCCACATTTCTGCAATGGCAGTTTCTCTTATAAGCATTTTGAAGAGCTTAGGTAAGCCAATGAAAGAAGAATGTGCTTCTTTCATTGGCTTACCTAATGTAGCACCCACATACATTAATTTAGTAGGATCCTGATCCAGCAAACTGTTAAGCACTTAAGTCTGCTGGACTGCTGCCTAATATGAGCTTGCTTCCTGAATATTTAATTTCTTATGCCCCTACTAATCTTTTCTCCCACTACCTAATTTACTTTGTTTGGCCTACTCCTAAAAAATGCCAAATAAAACAGCCCTGAAAAGAACAATTTATAAAATCTTCTGGTTTTCTTATTTATTCATATAATTAATATGCTATATCTCAATACTCATAATGCATCTGGTAGCCTAAAAATCAAAGACATAAAATCAGCTATCCATTTTTTAGTACCTTAGAAGTTCAAAAAGTGTACTCTAGAAAGTATTTTAGCAAAGAGAATGAAACTTCCCCATAACCAGTGGTCTTTTAGCTTTAGCAGCTTAGCCAAAATAGTCACACCTGCTAAAACTAAGCTATTTCATCCTTTAATGCCCATTTTCTCCTACAGACAAATGCAATCCTAACTGCAAAACTATTCTTGCAGTCCAGATTTTGACCAATTCTCCTACCTCTGACTGCTGTTCTTATAAGAAGCAGGAATTGCCTGTGGAGCACTGAATCACGGTCACAGAATGGTTTGGGTTGGGATGGACTTTAAAGAACATCAACTTCCAAACTGCTGCCAGGTTCAGGGACACCTTACACTAGATGAGATCCCTCAGAGCCCCAAACCCACTTGGGTTCGAACACTTCCAGGAATGGGACAAGCACAGCTTTTCTGAGCAACCAGTTCTAGTGCCTCACCATCCTCTCAGTAAAGATTTTTTTCCTAATATCTGCTCTAAACTTGTTCTCTTTCTTTGAATGCATTCCCCTTTGTCGTATCAGTATATGTTCATGTAAGAAGTCCCCCTCCTGTTCCCTTAAAGGCTGTTGCCAGTACACAGCTTCAAAACACCGCTTTTCTAACCCAGGTGCTTCAAAAAATGTGTCAATCAGACTGACAGACTCGCTTACATTCCGCCCTGGTTTTGCAAGCTGCGACAGAGAGCTGGGAAGGGCGCCTATGAGACTGAGTGGGTAGGCACGCGAAGCTGCGTCTTGCCGCCCGCGGTAGCGTCAGCCGCCATCCAGAATTCCAGAGATTCCTCTCGGGAAGGCGCCTCTGCATCCCTCCTGCCCACAGCACTACACATCCCAGCGTGCATCGCGCCTGCGCAGGGCATGCCGGGAGCGGCGGTCTCGAGCGATCACCCCCTGGGCCTCGTACCCCGCGCATGCACGAAGCAACGCCAACGCGAACTTTTTGCTTCCCGCCACAGCCCCCCGCCGCCCTCTCGGCCCGGCGGGCACACCCGTGAACATCCGCCTTGCCGCGGGCACGCACCTGCTCCGGCAGAGGTACCGGCAAGGCCCGTTGCAGGGGCCACAGTTTCCTGGCCAGACCAACCACAGCCACAGCCCCAGCGGCGCCCCGAGACTTTTGTGGCGCCCCCGGAAGTGGCGGGAGGGAGAGGAGGGGGCGGGGCAGCGGCGGTGCCGCCTCCTGGGGGAACTGCGGGGCCGTCGCGGGCAGGTGAGGTGGCTGTTCCCTTCCTTTCCTGCCTTTCCCGCCTTTCCTTTCTTCCCATTCCTGGCCCGACCGGGACGCAGGTAGGCAGCGCGGCGGCTAAGGCGAGCGGGAGTTCCCCTGAGAAGCGGTGTCGCAGTGGGCGGGCAGCGCAGGCGGTGCGGCGGGCAGAGCCCCGCGGGCTCCCCCCCCCCCCGGACACGCCCAGGGCTCCTGCGGCGGGCAGGGCCCGTGTGCGGGCAGCGCTTTGTCTCTGGGTCGTTCTGCTCTCGGACGGCGTTTCGCTGAAGCAGCGGCGGTGCCGCACGCCGGTCTGTGAGGTTGCGGTGTGCGGTGCCGTCAGTGTCAGGTGTACCAAAAGGTACAGATGAACACGGGGTGAAAGGTGGTGTGTGCCTAAGCGGGGATGGGGAGGGAAGTGAGAGAACGCCTCTTGGAGCTGTGCGTTTGGAGCACTTTGTTAACATCCAAAAACTGGTGATAGATTCAGTATAAAATAAGTTGCAGCAAGGGAGATGGCTATCTGTAATCAGAATTGGGGGGGAGGAAGGACCAGCAGGAGCCCTGAAGGTGAGGATTGATTACCTATCAAGAGCAGAGATGAGAGAGATGTAAAGACTGCCTGCCCCGTGTTACATTTATCTTTGTTTCCGTGGTGTTTTCCAGAACGTGGGAACTTTATAGAGTATTGGTAAGCTTTGAAAATGCTGGGGGTTTGACACTGCGATTGTTTCCCTGTAGTTACTCACGAACAGTAAGACTGGGGGATATCTATATCATAACCACAAGGAAATACGTAGTTTTCTTTCTCATACAAACTTCTTCTGCTACTGGGGTACCTTTACAGCTGTTTGTTACAGTGTTTTTGGATTGTTGTATTGGTCTTTTTAAGTGCTGTTTCCCTCTGATCTGTTTAGTCTGTATCTTTCCAACTTTTCTGCATCCCTTCTGTATCATCTTTGTACTCAAAGTAGCAAGCCAAGGCTGTTTTTTTCCTTGGAGTATCAAAATTCTTGTTGAATTCATCTTTGTCTTGGTGAACAAGGTTTGATTCAATCAGTAACAGAACTATTCTTGATATGAAACACTTTTTATAGTATATGGTGACCTTTGTTATCTTTCTTAGTCTGTTTGTTGTCTGTTGTGGTTCAATATGTGAGAAATTAGAATTTTTATACTTATTGGCTTGTCTTAGTTGTCTTATTCTTTCTATGGAAAAAAGTTTCACCCTTCTGGCAGTGATTAAAACAGATCAAGGCCTCCAGAGGCTGAGGCAAATGAACATGGGTACAGATTTTTTTTTTTTGCAAAGCCTGTCATCTCTACAAAGCTGAATTAAAGTTCTTTGTGAGAATCTGGAGAAGCTATTTTGACGTCTGTGAGTAGGATTTTAAAAATTTTGGAAGCCAGCCTTCCTGAAATATTCAAACTTGTCTCAAATATAAATGACTTTATGTGATATGTTTGACAGAGTATGATTTAGAAAGGAACTTGGAGGTTAATGAATGTGAAGGTTATCTGTTCTGTGCCTATGCATGAGACACTTAAAACACATGCCAGATACCAGTTTGTGTGGTTTGCCAGTTTAAAATAACACTGCCTTCCTGTGTGGAATATAAGAGATATTTACTACATGGGTTTTTCTAGACTTCTAAGGCTGTTTTAACACTTGTGTTAAGGGATAGTAATTGTTTATTTTGCAGTTTCAACCAGAGAGTTGAAATATACCTGTGATACTGCAATATTTGAAGATAAAACTCAGTTTTACTTGTGTTGAAAAGTTGCTCTTCTGCTGGTGAACTGCTAGGGAAAAATAAGTTCTGCAAGCAAAGAACTTGGTCAGGAAAAGACCCATTGAAAAGTTATTTCACTTTAGGTTTGGTAATTCAAAATTACTGAAAATACTTTGTCTAACTTACTATATAATTGCTGGGAGAAAAGGTAGACATGGGGAAATCAGCCAAGTAGTTTGAAAACTGGAACAGTTGTGCTTTAAGATCAGAAATCTTATTTTTGAACAACCTAGAAGGCATGTATCTCCTTGCTGCAAAGCTAGCCTCTCAACAGACTCCTGGCTTACGTGGCTCTTCTCAGTTTTCTATTGCTAAGATACTGTAATACAGAGGATCAGACTGAATGTTACTTTTGGTAGAAATCTTTTTTTGGTACAAATACTCTTGGAAAATAATAACGGTCCCCAGAAAAAGACTTAGGCAACTGAAGTTTATTAGCTAGCCTGTCTATACAGAGTTTTGAGAAATGTTAGGTACTCCTTAGCAGAGTTCCAGTAGGAAATGTCAGTAAGGAGGGTATTTCTAGATTCCTGATGCTTGAGAGTGGGTGCTTGGAAGTGTCTCATTGGTAAGATTTGGCAGAGTAAAGACCTGTCTTCTGCTTGAAATACTGAATCAGCAATACTGATTCCCTCTCCTGTAAAAAGCAATCCAGAGGCCACCTTAAAAAAAAAAAAGAATAAAGAAAAAAACAAAACCAATGGCATAACAAATAAATAAAACACAAAACCCATGTTAGTGGTGAAGAGAGAAAGTGAAAGGATTGTAATAGCCTAGTGGTTAGAACAGTTGATTGAAACAGGACAAATACTATCTCTGTTCTCTCCTGTATCAGAGGTTTCAACTCCCTGTTTTCTGTTAATCAGAAGTGTGTCCTAACCACCAAGCTGAAAAGTGTGTGGGTAAAAACATCTGCATGTATACATTACTGCTGAAGTTGGAGTATGAATAACAGTGCATAGTTTTTCTTCCCCAGAAAACACATTCATTGGCCACCAGGTGCTTACTAAGCAGAATCATGGAGCAGATCCTCCAGGGCACTTGGAGAAGAAGGTGATGGATGACAGCCAATGTGACTTCACTAAGGCAAATTTGACAAATTTAGTGGCCTTTTATGAGCACCTTCCAGTAAGTAAAAGGAGACCGACTACAAGAAAGCTGGAGAGGGACTATTTACAAAGGTCTATAGTGATAGGACCAGGGGAAATGACTTTCAGGATGAGGAATGAGAGATTTAGATAAAATATTTAGAAATTCTTTGCTGAGGAAATGGTGAGGTACTGGCACAGGTTATCCAGAGAAGTGGATGCCCCATCCCTGGATATCTTCAAGGCCAGATTGGATCAAGCTTGGAGCAGTTTGGTCTAGGGGAATGTTCCCTGCCCATGGTAGGGGTTTGGAACCCTTTGAACCAAAACCATTCTCTGATTCTTTAATATACAATGACACATTTTTTACATAAATTTTCTAATACATTAATTTATTCATCCATGAAGAACCACTTGAGCACTTAATACGATCTCCAAAGTAAAAGAGGGTTCCATCCTGGAATAGCATTCCTGTCCATGTGTCTGCTTCATGGGCTATAGCTCCTGCAAGGTGCACAGGCTCTCTGTGGGCTACATCTTCTTTCAGGGTATATCCACAACCTCCAGTGTGGGGTTCCCTATGGGCTGCAGGTGGATCTCTGCTCCACTGTGGACCTCCGTGGGCCTACAGGGGCACAGCCTGCTTTACAGTGGGCTGTCAGGAAATCTCTAAATGCCTGGAGCACTTCCTACATGTCCTTTCTGAATGAGTTTGGGGTCTGCAGAGTTGTTTCTCTCAGTTATTGTCACCCCTCTCAGCTGTTGAGCAGTGTTCTTTACCCTTTCCTAAATACCTTGTAGGCGAGGCATCACCAACATGGCCAAGGGGCTCAGCTTTGGGCAGCAGCAGGTCCATCTTGGAGCTGACTGGAGCTGGCTCTGTCTGACATGGGGACAGCTTCTGGTGTCTCTCACCCCTGCAGCCCACTCACCACCAGAACCTTACCAGGGAATCCCAATGCAGGCACTTGCCTGGCAAGGAAGACTCCTTTACTTCTTGAGAAGGTTTTTCCAGGTTTCAGTATAATGAATCTGGAAGGTGGATAGTCTCTTTTGCAATGGGAACTGCTGTGGTTTTGCTGGTGGAGTAATACATAAACTGCTATATAGTAATAATACTTCTGGAACATTGTAAAAATATTTGCAGTGCTCCCACAGACAGAAAGAATTTAACATGTTTACAGTCATCATTTGCATAGATCTATTTATCTTGTCATTGCATAGATCTTTTCATGTGGCAGTCTGAGAGCTGTGCTTGGCTTGTAGGCAGTATCAGCATCTGGCTAAAAGCAACACATGAAGGCTACTTTTCACCTTTTCTCAAGATTCTTGTCATGATTAGGGAATATGTTAGCATCTTGTGAAATTCAAAGCTCAGTGTTTAATGCAAGATTGGAGCAGGTGACTTAGTTCTTGTAAGGCTGTGTGATGTTGTCTTTATAATACTCTTTTTTCTTTGTTACCTTTTTTTGGCCTATTTCTTGTCTGTTATTTTGCACATCAATGGAGTTTCTTGCCTAATGTTACTGAGATGCAGAGCTGAGTTACTGAAGATGATGATAAACTTCATAAGGCTATTGAAGTTAGTATTTGCTGAAGGGAGACAGAGGTTTTTCTCAGCTTCATCTACTATACTTGGACCTTATAAATTCCAGTACTTATTTAATACCCTTACATCCCCCTGAATTTCATGATTGATTGATTTGTTTCTTTATGGGTTTTTCTTTGTTGGGGTTTGGTTGGTTGGTTTGTTTAGATTGTTTAGGTTTGGTGTTTTGTTATTGTGTAAAAATTATCAGGCAGTAACTATAACATTCTTTGTGTTTAAGAGATACTGGGATAGAGCTGCTCAATAAGTCTTTTTCAAATTTAGTCCATCTCAGTAATGTGCTGACAACTACTGATCAGCACCTCACAGGATGCGTGTGGGGAACAGAGCAACATCTGTAAATGTAAATGTTAAATTTTAAATTTATTTAAATTTTGTATTTAAATTTTTTTATTTAAATTTTGTAAATGTTAAATTTTTTATTATTGATTACATGACACGAGAAATTTTGTGTTTGAATTCTGTCCATTTTTAAATTGGAGAGAATATGTTTGCTTGCTCTGTAAGGTACAGCAATAAACCAGTCATATATTTAGTGGCAGCATCGTCTTCAGCAGCTTCTGTGTTTGACATCCTTTCCCTCTTTTTCTGCTTTTTGACTGTCCTGTCTCTTCTCTCTTCCTGGTTGTTTGTTTGACCTGAAAAAATGGTGGTTTTGAGTATGGGTTCTTGTTAGTAGTTCTAAAGTCTCACATTTAAGCTTGAAGTATTATCGGCTTTTTTGAATCATCTGTGGAAAGGTGTCACACATGCATGGAAAGCTCTTGGGCTTGCAGTGCTCAGTGCTCTCAGCTGGCAGACTCCACTGGTCATCTTCTTCCTGTCTGTCCTCTGCTTTCACCTTTTTTCCTCCTCATGCTTGCTTTCTTGTGTCACCAGCAACCCAACAAACTGTTTGTCTTTGGTGGTTTCTTGCACCATAAATCATATTGCAGAATTTGAGTTTTGAAACAGGTAAAATGCCTTGGCAGGAGTCAGGCAAACATTTTCACTGCTAAATGTACTGTTAATGAAAATACTAGCTATAGTGGTTGTAGCAGGAAGATATTGAAAACCTTTTGTCAACTTGAGACTATCTGAAAAATTGCTGTTAACATTATTTATGTTTTAATGGTGTATATAAATTGCTGGAAGCTGAAAAAGAATGCAGTTGGAATATTCCTACAGCATGAAAAAAGTGAAACTTATTTAAAAGTGTCCTGGGGTGACTTTATGATGCTTGGATCCCCATTTGTCTGTTTAGCCCAGAAATAATTTTTTGCACCTTTGAGATTGGTTCTGAGGGCGATGAGGGGGGAGAGCAGAAGTGTGCAGTTTGTTTTCAGACACTGCTCTCACTCCTCCACATTCCTGCTCCTGGACTGTGTTGTGTGTGGACAGACAGACAGCGGGACAGAGCTCTCCTTTGCTTTTTAGTTTTTAGCTAGCTAAAAGAAGCTTAGGGAGGAGTTCCCTGGACTGTGGTTTTTCTTTTCTTGGACCTGTTTAAACCCGCTCTGGACTGAAAACCCAGAAGAACATCAGGAACTCCCACCTGTGGCCAGCAGGCTGGGCCTGGGCCGTGACATTTCCAGCACTGGAGGGGCTGATAAGAAACTGAGGGAGCTGAGCTACAGCCCACCAAGGGAACTTTCTGAGTTTGTCATCTCTTCAGAGCAGCGAGAGGTTTTATTGATTAATATTGTTCTCTTTTTTTTTTGTGCTGATGAATGCTTTGCCTGTTAAATAGTTTTTCTGCTCTTCTCTGAAGAAATCTTTTCCTGAACCAGTTTGGCGAAGGGCCACTTGCGTTTGCTTTCTAGAGGAACCACTTTGGAGGTTTTCTCCCAAATTTGCCCCAAACCAGGACAAAAAGGAGCAGTATGGCAGTAGAGGACAGGACAGTGGTCTGTTTTGTTGCTATTATGAATATATATGTGCAGAGTCTTGTAACAGATGAGCACTACTTATGATCCTTGTTACTTGTTTGTAAATTCCACAATATAAATTGTTTTGAACAGTTTTTAAAAAGTTGTCTTCCCAAGTGGTTGGTAATTTAAAGATATTTTGTAACTATTGCATGATGTGTTGTCTTTTTTTCTTGAAATGACGAATAAGAAGGACTTTTACTATAGTACTGTTCAATTAGTGTGAAGTATAGAAAGTGTATGTTTGCTCTTCTGATGGCTGCAGAGACACAGAAGACAATCTGGTGAAATGCTTCTGTTTGTACTGGATTTGTATATGTTCTTATTAGCATTCAAAATGTGAGTGTTAAAACTTTGAGCCCCTTTTTCATGACTGCTCAGACCACTGCTGCTGCGTTGAGCTGATTTGTTGCTGTAAGTTATTGGAATAGTAATATTTATTATGGTCTAAGTAAATATGAGAAACATCAGGGCTGGATTCCTGAGCTCCTGAAACATGTGGAATGGGGTCAGGAAAATTGTGGCTATATCTTTTAACACAGTGAGGACTAGGTTTTGGCTTATTCCTTCAGAATATTCTGTGGAATTAGTTCGACAAGAATATTCTTATGGAAATTGAGAGATGTTCCTTTAGAAGAAAAATTTGTAGAGCACCACTGGAGTAAACACAGAACTTGGAATGTAGGGCACAGACTATCAAAATCTCTGATTTTCTTTATCTCTGAATTTTATCCCTTTTTGGGATTTTATTTTTTGGGGGTTTTTTTGTGCTTTTGGCCAAGACACATCATGTTGCAGACAGGCCACACATTTGGTTGAAAGTCTTTTTAAGAACACCAGTACATTTTTCCAAAAAAAGAACATTTTTTTTAATTTGTAAGCTGTGAAAGAGAGCCTTGTGTAACAGATGACGTTTAAACAGAACATAGTGATGTTAACTTTACCTGGAGATGTCATAGCACAGTGGGAGATGTTTGCCTGGATGTTATTGATACTGTCTCTTTGGAAATAGATCAATGTATGTTCCAACACAAAGCTTTGTCTTTTGTCTTGCTTACAGTGCAGTTGTTCATGGCTGAGGTAAGTACATAATTGTCTAATATTCACTGTCTAATGAGGCTAATAAAGCAAATCTGCCCCTTATATTTCTGCTGCTGCTCACTTAATACAGAAAAATGGTGCTGGGAAGACTCTTGGGTGCTCAAGGGGCAGCAAGATGGAATTCTGCGTAGGGCACCATGAACAGTATTTCTGAAGCAGGACAACAGCTCCATCTTCTTGCTTTGCCATTTATTATTTCTTTTGGCATACAGCTAGAGAACCATGTGTTAATTCAAGCGTGATCTTACTGCATTTTTGATGTCACATAACTGTAGACGGTGTTTGGGAGACTTGTGTGAGTTGTTCACTGTAGTTGCAGTCGCTTAGTAGTTCTCTTTGCTTGTCCCTTTTCTTGATTTATTTTTATTTCAAATACCACAAGAAAGAAGGGGAGATGTCAATTTTTATTGTAGGATATGAGGGGAAAGAATTTTAATTCCCATCTCTGAAAGCATTAATTTTTAAAAATAGATAATTTATTAAATATATCCTGACACAAATTTATGGTAACGACAGTAGCTTACAGTATCTGCTGTCAGGGAGCTAAACTGGCAACTATCAGCAGTCAGAATGGCAGTTTATGGCAGTGCAATTCAGTGAGTTCATGCAATAGTTTATAAGCCTGAAAAATGTCAGTATCCTTTTCTAATCCATAGCCTTCAGTGTTACTTTTACAAACAGCATGAAAACTGAAAACTCTGGGGCCTAGTGATGTTGCATGGAGTGGCAATCTAGTTATTCATTTGCCTTCAAATGGGCGAACAATGTTAATCTTGGAGAAAGTAATCTGTTAATTCCAGGTGAACTAAGTGGCTGTTCAAAGTCTGTTTTCTGCACATGAAGCTCTACTGCAATGTACTTTCCAGTCAGAAAACCAAGAGTCTCCAGATTCTTGAATGAGGAAGGTAGCAGAACAATGAGTTTTGAGATAGGACTGTTGGGGAACTAAGTGTTCCAGGCGATATCTTTGTAGACAAATATGTTGCTCTTTCCCTTCAGTCTATTTGTGTCAGTTTTACTTGCTTTGGAAAGTAATCCTTTTGGGCTAGAAAGACTTGGTTAGTGTCAGATATTCCTGTGAAATAACTAGTCACCAACTGTATGCAAACTTCATAACTTCTGCTGCTCTCACAAAGTGTACTATAGGAATAGGTAGGGGAAAGAAGGCGTAAAAATCTTAAGACTTTCAACTTACTTGTTTCAAGTCATTGTTCTTTCCCCTTTTTCCTAAGTTTTAGAAAGCTGTTAAGAAACTGGTAACCAGTCTGCAGTTTTGGATAGTAGGATGGAAGGTGATATGAGAGGAACTTCATTTTTTGACTTCATCAGTGGTTTTTTGGTAGCGTCTTTTTTCGGTTTAATACCTGTGACAGTGTTCGCAGGAGTCTGAGGAAGAGGGAAGAGATGAGAATGTTGACTCTGTGTTTCAGAAGGCTTGATTTATTATTTTATGGTATATAATATATTAAAACTATACTAAAAGAATAGAAGAAAGGCTAGCTAAGAATAGAAAAAGAAATGGAATGATAACAAAGGCTTGTGTCCCAGACAGAAAGTCCAGCCAGCTGGACTGTGATTGGCCATTAATTAGCAACAACCACATGAGACCAATCACAGATCCACCTGTTGCATTCCACAACAGCAGATAACCATTGTTTATCTTTTGTTCCTGAGGCCTCTCAGCTTCTCAGGAGAAAAAATCCTAAAGAAAGGATTTTTCAAAAAACATGTCTGTGACAAATACCTTTATAAAATTCTGTGTTAGTTGCCAGTACATGTTGGCATTAACCTCTACCTTTCTGAAGCTTGGTAGAATTAGGATTTGGAAATCTCTTTCTTCACCGTGTCATAAACAGGATTAATTTACCTGAACACCCAATTTCTAACTCTTGTGACAGTCAGATGAATTAGAGGTTTGAAATTCTTCTTGTTCTTATTGCTTGAAAGGCAAACAGCTACAGTTCCACATTCTAAGGGAAAGAAATTTTTTGTTGGCAGAATTGATGAATAACATATACATAGCAAATGCATTTAAGAAATAAATCTTTTTAGTCCTCTTCTGTGAGCACAGGTTTCTTATGCTCAGAACTCAGTTTCAACTTCTGAGTCTGAAGTTTTTGTAACTGTATTGGGGTGATTTTACGATAATACTTTACTCCCTGATCATCTGCTTTATGCCCAGAAATGTCTGCAGTATCCTTAAGATGAGGCAGGGGGCAGGACCAGAGCCTGGAAACACTGGGCATGGGCTCAGTTCAGTCTCTCTCTCCAGTGAGTTCTGGACAGGGGATGTTGCTTTTTTGATTGTTCTTTTGTTGGATTAGGTTTTTAGGTTTTTTTGCTAACTTGAAGCAAGAAGGGCCTTCCCTTCCCGGAACTTCCCTTCCCGGAACTTCCCTTCCCGGAACTTCCCTTCCCGGAACTTCCCTTCCTGGAACTTCCCTTCCTGGAACTTCCCTTCCGCTCCTGGAACTTCCCTTCCCATAGCCTGGAGGCTGTACCAGGAATCCTCTCAGCCGCTTTTTGGGTTTTTTTTTTCCTTTTGGCCTGTCTGGGGAGCCAGCAGGACCACCCTGAACCCGAAAGCTCAGGGGAGCTGAACCAAAATGAGAAAAGACATTAAAATCCACCAACTTTGGCTGCTGCAAGGAGGAGGCCCATGCCAGAAATTCAACAGCTTTCCTATCCGCTCTGCTCTGGGCTGCTATGTGATCTCCTCTTCCCTTTCCCAGAGACAAAAGGGACAAACCGCCATTTTACTCCGGGGCATGCCATCAGCCTCTGTATTGTTTTCCCTGGGCATTTTTCTGAGCTTCTTTTGTTAAGCTGTTGGTGGGTGTCTGCATGTGTGGAGAGTAGGTTTCTGGGAATTCATATCTAGCATTTATTCAATCCTTTTCTATGCCTTAGGGCACCCTAATGCCTTTTTGTTTGTTTGGGGTTTTTTTATTTTGGTTTGTTGTTGTTATTAATAAGTAGGTCTTTTGAGGTTTTTTCACTTTCACTTGCTGGTGTCATTTTCTCTCATTGGCAGAAGAAAAAGGAGTTATTGAAGGGCTTTTTCTCTTTAGAGAAAAGTGCCCTCATTCCAGGGCATTTTCTCCTGAAACTTGTGGGTAAACAATGCTGTCTCTCCAAAACAGAGACAGCATTGTTTACCCACACCTAGCCTCTGAATTAGGACAGGTTCTTTCTGAGCAACTTCTGCTTTTCTTGCCATCCCCCTTCATGGTTGACCACTAGTCAATTTACTATTGCTTCACTTAGTTCATAGGACAGCCAAAGTAATTTTCACTGATATTTAAAAACAAATTCAGTTCTGCTGAGGCATCACTGTTGAATGGCACTTGCGTAATGCTGTACAAGTGAACAATCCAAACCGTTGGATCAGATGAGCTTCTAAACTGCTTGTAAAGTAACTGCTTATTAATTTTGTAAGTAGTAGTGATACATTGTTTATAATTTTATAAAGCCATATACATCTCAGCATCAGTGACCTTGTTAAAATAAAAGATGCCTAATCTGTGGGTCTGTTTCTATATATAAGTTATTTTGCCAATATTTTATTTTCACATGAAAGGGTTAAAAGGGTATAATATGTGTTTGCTTCACTGGTACATTAGTGATTAGAAGTCCTTTTGTCAGAAGGCAGTGCTAGTGTCCATCTCTGTAATTTTTAATTTTTCTCAGTGAAAATAAGGCAACACTTTGTTGCAAGCTGCCACATTGTGTTTTCATAAAAAAGACTCACTTGAGTTTTAAGACTAGGGTTTTTTTAATAGTCCTAATGATGGCTTTATGTTTTTCACTAGCACAGACAGTAGCAAACAGACAGTAGTCTGTTTGCAATTGTCATTTGATCACAAAATTTCTGTGGAAAAAACAACCAATGCCATGGATAGTGAGTTAAATATTTTGAGAATATTTTTGTTGTACATTTTCTGTAAAAATACTCTCCAATTAAGCCTTCTGAAGTTAGGAAAAATTTGCATTTGCATAGCTTTTACTTCTGTGAGTTTTATTTTCTGTTTCTCAAATTTATGCGTGAGTAGTTTGATAGTAATTTTGAAACTGTTTCTCAGGCTCTAAACATACATCTGAAAGTGCAGACTATGTGTGGTGCACCTGTTTTTTTTATTTCTGATGCTTTGCTCAGAGGTACATAATTGTCCAAACACTTTTTCTAAGTAAAAAGATTTTATTTTAGATCCCTTTATCAAGTGTGTCTTTTTTTTTTTTTTTTTTTTTTTTTTTTTTTGTGTAGCACAGTGGGATTCTTGGAGCAGCAACTCTGATCAGTAATAAGCAGATGATAACAAGTTAAACAGTGCCGGGTAAACAACGCAATCACAGTGGCAACAGTACACAAGCAACATCAAAGAGCAGGGGACTTTGGTGTCCCCGTGTCAGTAGGAAACATGCCTAGGATCTCAGCTGCCAGAGTGCCTGCAATTTTTACTTAGATTTCTATAGGTCTTGTAGCCATGTCTGTTAATGCAACAGAGAATGATCCTCCCAGATTCTTTGTGGGTGGAGAAGATGGAGAAGGATTATTGGATTCAGCCAGATCTACAGATTATGAACACTTCTATGACCATGGGGAAGAAGAGGAGGAAGAGTATGACTCTGTAAGTACTGTAAGAGCACTTGTTCACTATTCTTTGGTCTCAAGCATTATTTTTGATTTCCAATTTTTTTTCAAAAATGGTTTATAAAAATATTTTTCAAAATATTTTTCAATATTTAATTATTCTTCAAAATTGGCATTAGCTCGCATAAATCTAGTACTGAAATGGTGTTTTAAATTGAGAAATTGTTCATATTCAGATAATGATATGTCTGTAATTTTTGGAAAAGAATATCAGAAAATTTTGTATACCTTGAACTGTGAAGTAGATGTGCTTAGTTTTAGAGAATTTCAGGGCAACTGAGGTTGATGTGCATCATTTGGAGACTTGATTTGGATTCTGGGAATGAACTTGATGATGGTGTAAGCCTCTTTTATTTATTTGGATAGTTGGAAGCAAAAGAATTATTGGGATTTTTTCTTTTGTATGCTGTCATACAAAAGAAAAATTCAGAGTTAAGTTTTGTTTTGGTTTTTTTCTCTTTCCTTGTCTTGGTATATTAAAAGTGCATGCTAAGTTCATCTTAATTATGCCTTAGTTTATTATATCTATAAAGGGTTCTGAATTGTGTTTTGAGCACTGTGCTCACCGATTTTTAGCTTGCTTAAGACATACTCTTAATGGTATTATGCATTAGTTATCATGTCATTTTTTTAACTCTCTGTTGTTTGTTCTTTTTGCAACATTGCATTTTATGGAATAGATGACATTTTCACTAATTGTGAATTTGTCTAAAACGTTTAAATGCAAGACAGCGTTGCTAAAGCACTTCCTATGATTAAAAGTAACTTTGAAATGCAGAGTAGCAATGCAAAATTAGCAGCTCAGGTATCTCAATTCAGTGAGCCTATTTTGGCAAGGGAAGGTAGCTGGCTAGGTTTACAAAAAACATGAAGTTGATTTAAAGGATTGCTCTGTGGTTTTTTTGTTTGTTTCCTTTATGGAGCAGAGTATGTTGGCTGTTGCCTTTAGAAATATCACTGACAGAAAAAAAATACTGAAATTTTAACGTGAAACTAAATATAGAGTATGCAAAAAAAGTGAAACTGTTTACACACTAAATAGTTCAGAAATCTAGAAAAGTAGTTTCTTGTTTTCTAATATTCCTTTTCATAATTCACTTGTAATATTAGGTGATGAGAGGCCTTGTGACTATTAATTAGACATTAAAAAATGACATAATTGAAAAATCAATTACTAGTTAATTTCAGAGTAAGCCATAAATATGATTTTGTTCCGATCCAACACTCTTGACTTAGCCTTTGTTCATGTCTGTTTGTTCCTGGTAACAATACTCAAAAAAAGTAATATAGAGCTGTTAAACGGTTTCACTCTTGAGGCATTTTTTTAGGATTTACTGTGATATGCTGTTATGCTGCATTTTGTTATATTGCTGATTAAAAACTAAATTAATGATACCATGTGAATTTTAAGAGAAAATACCTGCTCTAGTATTATGCTACTAAAACCCTGTTGTGTTTCTAAAATTTAGAACACATAAAAATTACTTTTCCCTTCCCCCCGCCTCCTTTCCAGCCACCAGAAAGACAAATTGCAGTTGGGATTTGTTCAATGGCTAAGAAATCAAAGTCCAAACCAATGAAAGAAATTCTTGAACGCCTCTCCATGTTTAAGTATATAACCGTGGTGATATTTGAAGAGGATGTTATTTTGAACGAACCAGTAGAAAATTGGCCTTTATGCGACTGTCTCATTTCTTTTCACTCTAAAGGTAAATCTCGTAATAATACCATAAATAATTGTGCCATCTAAATTATTTAAGCTCTTTGAAAGTCCTTTTAGGTTTTTTGTCTTGCAGTTTAATAGGATTTTCCTAGGAAGTGATTATTTTTTCTAATTTACTATAATACAACTGACTTCTAAATTGTGAGTTTATTAAATTATACTGTTTACATTGCTTGAGAAAGTCTTGTCTGACACAATATAAGAATAGCTGTCCCACTGGTAAATACATTTGAAGCCAGTGGGAACAGTGATGTAATGCAAAGGCTCAAATTCTTTACTAGTAAATTAAATTATTGTGTCTTGTAATTTTTATTTGTTTTTCTTAATAAACATTTTAGGGTTTCCACTGGACAAAGCTGTAGCTTATGCAAAACTCAGGAATCCGTTCATAATCAATGACTTGAATATGCAGTATCACATACAAGACAGGTAAATAACACTAATCACCTTTTAAAGCAAGCCATTTTTGTCAGAGACTATAAAAATTTGTTGTTATTGCATAGCAACAGTTCCAATGTATTGTCCCTGCCCATGGTGGAGGGTTTGGAATCAGATGACTTTTAACATCTCTTCTAATTCAAATCATCCCATGATTCCATGATTGTATAGTAGTTTAAATAAAAGTACAGAGAATGTTACACTTTATTAATGTATGCATGGTTTCCTGGAGTGTGTCTCCAGGTGTGTTTTTTTTCTTTTGCTGTTTTTGCATTGATGTATCTGAAGATTTACCAAGTTAGAAATTTGCTGGTACAATTTTCTAAAGCTTAGCAAATAAAAAAAGTTTAAACTCTTAAAGTACATATAGGATAGGTATGTATAGCAGCTGTACAAGCTCAGATAATTGTAGAATTCATGTGATTTGCAGTAATTTTTTTCTGTAAAGATGATACTTAACAGAAGCTGTTGGTACTCAAAGGTCCTGTGGTTATTGAAAGCAAATTTTCTTTTGGAGCTAAGGTCATGCATAGCAAACATTAATAAAACAACAGTAAACAAAATACATGAACACTGCATCTGAACAGTGAGCAGACTTGCTATTTCGGATGCCTTCGGTTACTGTTCTGCGTAAAGCTGAACAGTTGAAGATGTCCTTTAACAACACAGTTGTTTTGTGCAAATGTCTGTTGCACTGCCAGATAGGAAAGGACTGGCATTGCAAAGTGCATTTTTATTGATGTTGAAGAGATCACTGCAAGGGTACACCTGTGTCAGTGACCTTTAAAGCATTATATTGGTAAATAGAGTATTATATATGTAACCTTACCCTGTGTGATTTGAAAAAAAAAAAAAAAAGTGGGTTTTTTTTTCTCCTCCTTGATTGTAAAATGCAAATATTTGCAGGATTTGGTGGCTCATTTCTTCATGTTCTTTTCTTCTAGAAGAGAGGTCTATGGTATTCTTAAAGCTGAAGGAATTTTACTTCCTCGCTATGCAGTTCTGAACCGTGATCCAAACAATCCACAAGGTAAAAAGAACAAAGAAAAATTAGCATCTCACTCTTTCCACTGGAGAACAATATGGACATAGTGGAAAGCTAAATTTCACTGCTTAGACAATTCATTTTTGTGGTTTGATTTCCACACCAGCATTTAAAGTGTTGTTGTGGACTGACCTTTACTGGCTGTGGGGTGCAGTATATGAAAGAAAAAAAAGAGGTTGAGGCTTTGTAAGCACTGTTCAGCATTAACAAAAACATCAAGACTTTTGTCACAAGTTCAAAACATAGCACCATACCAGCTGCTGTCAAGAAAATTAACTCCATCCTAGCCAAAGGCATTGCAAGTATGCAACTGAAAAGTATGATTCTGACACCATACATGTTACAGACATCATGGAATAACTAGAATATAGGGCCTTACTCAAACTGAGCTTCTAATATGCCACTAAACAGAGCAGCATTCAGGATATTATATTAACCACAATTATTAGTAATTTTCCTTTGGAAAGTAATATTGACAGAAACAAGTCAGGCTACTGAATTCTTCCCCTTCTGAGTATAAGCAGCCATATATTTGAAATCTGTTCTAGATATATCTGCAAATGCTGTACTATGAATATAAATTGGAATCAATTTTTTGTGTACCTGCAAAAAAACCTGAACATTTTCTACTAAAATAAAAACTTCAAGCAACAGTAAGAGATTGCAATGACAGATCAAGAGAATTTTGTATTAAATCTTTTTTTTCTGTGTGATCTATGGAAAAAAGGACACATTTATGCTTCAAAAGTGGAATTAAAGCTGCTGCTTGCAGTGAACCAGTATTGAATACTAGATTCCTGATTGCTGATACCAGAGGACCTAATTTTACGTTCAGGGTGCATTTATCACACAGTATGAGACAGTTCTAACTCTATGGAAGATGGCTGTGGCATCTGACACCACGCTGTGTATATAATTCACCTGCCAGCTCCCTGAAATTTCAGAAAAGGGCACTGGAAAAAAGAAGACAAATAGCACTTCCCTCTCTTCAAAACACTTCAAATATACTATCTTATGCACCTTACGCACCTGCAGGAGACAGGTTCCTATCTGACACTGAGGAAAAAACAGTAATTCCAGAACATAGTATTTAAATAACCTAATATAGAAACGGTACAGTAAAAATATACTGCATGTGATCGTCAGTCATTGTGCAGTCAGTAAAAATCAGAGAAACAAAGATGTTATAGAATATTATTTTTTCAAACTGCAAATTAATGTAGATCTCTTAATAATTGCATGCCATTAGTACACTGTAACAGCTCTTTTCTTTGCGCTGTTCTTCAGAATGCAACTTGATTGAAGGAGAAGATCATGTGGAAGTGAATGGAGAAATTTTCCAGAAGCCGTTTGTAGAAAAGCCAGTTAGTGCTGAGGACCACAATGTTTACATTTATTATCCAACATCTGCTGGGGGTGGAAGCCAGAGGCTTTTTCGAAAGGTGAAGTTATGGTACTAAAGCTATTGAAAAGTTTTAAGTGTCTAACAGGATTGCAGAGTAATTCTGTCATGTCCTACTTGCTTAGGAATAGAGGCAAATCAGAGAAATTTTAGGAGAACATATAGATTGAATGAAGGCGCATGTTTCTTGCAGTAGATGGTTAACTACTGCAGATTCTTAGCACACACCATTGATGTACTTCTAGAATCTTATAAAAGTCTTTTGGCATTGGTCAAAAGTTTGCTTCATTTGGTACGTGAAGTGTTTTCTTAGTACAAGTGTGTTATTTTAGGTGGTTTCAAAGTTTCTCGAGCAGTATTCTTTGAGTTTTTTAATGGAAAAATGCACCTTTCAGATTGGCAGCAGAAGCAGTGTTTATTCTCCTGAAAGCAGTGTGAGGAAAACAGGCTCCTATATTTATGAGGAATTCATGCCTACAGATGGAACTGATGTGAAGGTATGACAACTGTGCATTCTTATTTATGTTTAGAACAATCAAGTGCTCAAAGAGCTTGTCAGTTTTAAATCTCGGTCAAGGATTAATTTTAATTGAGTTTTACTACAGTTCATAAGTAAAAAATGCAATTCTGATTCTAGCTAAACATGGTATTTGTAATGTACAGTAGCTACAGTTTGCATTGTTAGAATCAAGTGCTGGAGGCTTGCTACTTGACATATTGTCATCTTAAAGCTGGGCAGATCCTTGCTTTGTTTCGTCCTATCTAAAATGTAAACATCCTTTTTAAATTAAGATAATAACTTAATCCTGCGGCCAGATTTCTGAAAATAAACTGAAATAATTTTCAAATTAACCTGTTCTCCAGGTTCTGCAGATGTTTTGGAGAAGAAACCATTTGCATCTTTGTACCATCATAATGGAGACATTAATTTTTATTAATTGAGTTTTTATAATTACTCTTTTTCTTGTTTTTTCCCAGGCTGTCAGTAAATGATGTGTGTTCTCTGAAGGCAGAGAATGCCACTGAGGAAGATACTTTAGTGTGACCTTTTCAATGACGGAAGCAGCTAGTATCTTTTGATGTTGTTGTCACGTTTGAGTTATATGCATACATTTTGCAAATTTATGCAACATCATTTAAATACACTGGATCAAGAGCTCCTGTTTTTCAATACAGGTGTACACAGTCGGTCCAGACTATGCTCATGCTGAGGCCCGGAAGTCTCCAGCTCTGGATGGCAAAGTAGAACGAGATAGCGAAGGAAAAGAAGTGAGATACCCAGTCATCCTGAATGCAAGAGAGAAGTTAATTGCTTGGAAAGTATGCCTTGCCTTTAAGGTAAGCTGATTGCTTTCCTATCTGATCAAACATTTAGTGTTAATTAATTGGTTGTTACATGAAACTTCCGTAGGGGTTTAGTGCATGAGCCAGCAGTGGTAATTAGTGCAGAACTCCTAGGAAGGTGGAAAGTTAAACTTCCATATGATATTTTTTTTTAATCAAGAGAGATTTTTCATTTAATGTAGTGAAAAGTTCTGGATAAGTTGCTCATGTTGCATTAGTTCCCTGAATTTGCATGTTGCTATTGTGCTTTGCCTAGCCCACAGTGTTTGTGTATAATATTTTTACATGTTTTGATACTTGTTTCTAAGTTAGCAAAACACACTTCCAATAAAGTTTTTGTAACTTCTGTTGCATAGTATTTTCATCAGGTACAGATTCATTGTTAATTTGGTACTTACATGATTAAGTACTTACTTGAATAAATTGGTATTAGTTTGATGGTTTTGATTTTTGTATCACTTTAAGATTGCTGTATAGTTACAAGGATTCTTTTGTTCAAAACATCATTAAGTCTCTTACTCTTTTTTCACCTGTTTTATAAGAAGGCTTTCAGTCTATCTCCTTTACCTGAATGTGACTGTGATGGCATTCTGTAGGGTGTGGACCTCTATCAGCGAAATGGGCTTTGAGATCTTAAAAAGTAATCTGCTGAAAAAGCTTCTAGTATTCTCTACTAATGATGTCAATAGTATGTTAATGTCAAAACTATCTTGTAAAATTTTAACAAAAATGGTTTTTCAATTTTTTTTGTAATTTCTTGCCTGCCATCCTTAAAAACCATATGTAGTGGGAAACCACTGTCAGAAAGGGGGACTTGTGGGCCCATGGTTGCCGTGAGTCTTGAAGTTTGCGCTCTTGTGAACTTGGCCTTCAATACTAATACTACTAAGAATATGCAGGAAGGATAAAATCAAGTTGGAGATAAAAAGTTAAAAACAGGAAGATGTTTGCGCTATGTGGGTGAACCTAACATGGAACTCACATAAGGTAGTAAGCGTAAAGTGTGGCAACATGTTTTGGTCATGTTTTCAGATGAATACCTGGTTAAAATATAAAATTTGTTTAGAATAAGCCATCCTAAATCACTTGAACTTTTATTCTTTAAAACAGCAAACAGTTTGTGGCTTTGATTTGCTACGTGCTAATGGACAGTCCTATGTTTGTGATGTGAATGGCTTCAGTTTTGTGAAAAACTCCATGAAATACTATGATGATTGTGCTAAAATACTGGGGTAAGAGTTTCCTGATTTATTTCAGATTTGCTTATTAACTTCCTTGCATATTATTGTAGTTTATATACTGCCAAATTTCTTCTTATTGTTGTTTACTTATTACTATGAATTATTTTTATTACTATTAATATTATTTCTCATTACTATTAATTATAAATTATTTATTTAAAATTAAATATCACATTAAAAGTCATTAACTTAAACAATTAAAAAATCCTTAAAAAGAACCCTAAGTCAATAAAAAATACTAACTACATTCCTTATTCCTAAAATTATTCCAAACATCTGAGTTTTTAAAAGTGCTTACAGCTGACTGAATAAGTATTTTGAAATCAAGATTAAGTTCTTACAGGTAGCTGAGATCTTTTCAAGTAGTGAAGTGCTGCTGGATGGTTGTGACTGCTGCGGTTAAATGTGTCCAAATTGCTGTACATTGTCCTTAATCTGAAGCTGATGTATACTTTTATGTTTGTGGATTTCATACTTGTAAAACCAAACTGAAAAAGAATCATGGCGTCTTCTATCATACCATCTTGTCTCTGCCACTGGAGGCAAAAAAAAGTATAATGAGGGATCATATAGAATTGGGTATAGAACTCTATGCCAAGGAAATGTTGTCTTCAAAGTAAGCTAAGCACCTTGTGACTGGCTTTTCAGTAAGATTGCACTGATGAGATATGGCATAAATTTTGCATGATCTAATGGTCTGGGATTTTTTTATGTTAAGGAATTTGCAAGTTTTTTCAAGGTTTTTAGCAATTATATTTTGGCATATTCTACTTTAAGATGGACCTTTTTTCCCGTCTGCGTTACTGGTTCTTACGTAGCTATTAGTCTGAAGTTCAGTGTAGTTTGATGAAACCTTTGTGCAACAGAACATTATATGTACCATCCTTCTTGAGGTGGAGATTGCATTGTTATTTTATAGTTATAATGAGAGACTATAACTATTTTTCCAGTTTTATCACAGAAACTACTGGTAGAAAATAGCAGTTAATAGTGGTTTGGTGATTATTAGGCACTTTTAGTTAGGCAGCAAAGCCAATTGTCAGAATATATAAATGGACAAGAGTAATTCCTATCCAAGGAACTCTTTTAAGAACTGGACCTGAAAAGCTGAAGTTTTTTACAAATACAGGGCCAGTAGTCTAACGCTCCTGTAGCAGTTGTAATAGCTCTAAATGAATAAGTGGTCTTTATTATGCAATTAAAAGAAAAATATGTACAGTTATACATTCATGGCTGCTAGTATTCTAAAACTACATTAATAAAAATGCATATATGTAATCTGTTTAGAGTTTGCATGCATTGTATAAGCTGTGCTTTAAACTTACTTGATTTGTTTTTTTATTTTTAACTCCTATTTTAGAAACATCATAATGAGAGAACTTGCTCCCCAGTTTCAAATACCATGGTCAATTCCTCTGGAAGCTGAAGACATTCCTATTGTGCCAACCACCTCTGGAACAATGTAAGAAAATAGTAGCTACGCCTAAATTGTGCAAACTCCCTATGTAACTTTTGTGTGAATCTTTTTTTCTCTTTGCAAGGTGTGCCCACATTGGTCTGTGAATGCTTGTTTTGTGTGCTGAAAACAAGGAAGGAATCACAATTGCTATATCAGCAGTCAGAGTTTCTCACCCTTAGTCAAGCTGAGTATAGAACAGCAGATTTTATAGTTTAGTGTCTGTTATACATAGCTTCCACTGCTAATCATTGTTCCAACACCGACTTAATATGTGCTTCTAATAAACATGCTCTCTCATTTAATGATCCTCAAAATTTTTGTTTTAAAAACTACTTCAAATAGATATTCTATAGTTACTAAAGTCTTAAAATCAGTTTTTATATTTTATACCTTACATCATTTTCAGTTAACCTTATATTTTTTGCATATACTTCCATCACTTCTGTAGTTAATGTCAAATGACTACAACTTTGTCAATTGTCTTGATTGTAGTTGGTTTAATATTAAATAAAAGACCCTTGTGTACAGACTTGTGAAATACAACCCTTGAAATTTCAGGATGGAGCTTAGATGTGTTATAGCTGTAATACGCCATGGGGATCGAACACCAAAGCAAAAAATGAAAATGGAAGTAAAACATCAGAGGTAAATAGAATCCTCGTAAAAGTTATTTCCCATATTTTAGAGTACAGGATTTTGGGGCTAAGCAAGCAGTGAATTAACCAGGAATTGCACAATTGCAAGTTGCTTTTTGTTTTTGTTATCCTCTAAATCTAACAGTTTTAGATGCTACAGATAATTGCAGGTGTGCACCTCTCTTTCTGACAGGACTGTCAACTTACTTGTGCAGATTTCCTTCAACACATGCTGTGCCTTGTTTGTGTCCTGTTTGATTTTATGGAAAATGCATTTGTGTCTATAGATGTCTTTATTAAAAATAATGCAGCAGAGAATATTTCTGGTTCTCCATTAGACCATGGTTTCTGCCTTCTGCTTATTATCATAACTATTCTTGTATGCAATGTCATATTACTTTTTCTAGTAATTTTTGGCAAAATTTAATGACTCTAAATTTCTGGTAGATACCATCTTTATGTGGCATTCATAAGACAACTTACATAATTGACCTGGAACTAAGTGGAGTTTCAGTAAAAAAGGAATTACTTATTTTGGGACTAGATTCTTGCATTCAGAACATGCTGAAGAAGAGTAGGAATGCTCATTTGCTGGTTTTGGTCCCTACTTCTGTTCAGGATCATTCTTGAAGGGTAGGAATTGATATAGTTGCATATTCAAATAATATATCATTTGAATATATAGAATATAATCTTTTTTTTTTTTTTTTAAATACTTAGCAAGTCACTGAGACACTAAGTCACTTTCGGTGCTCTTGTTTTCCTAATGCATTGAAAACTTTCTGGGGAGATGGGATTTGAATAAAACTTGGTTAGATCTCTGTACTGCAGGTTTTAACCTAACTTTCAAATACTGTAAAGGTAATAATTTTAGATCACTTTAAGAGCCTCTTGTTAAAGTAGTAGTAATTTAATTTATTAATGGAATTTTTAAGTTATTTTTCTTTATCTTAAAGATTTTTTGATCTCTTTGAAAAATGTGATGGATATAAATCTGGAAAACTGAAACTGAAAAAACCAAAACAGTTGCAGGCAAGTTTCTTTATTTTTTTTACTGTAATATTTTGTAAGTAGATATCTGTTTATTTAATTAAATCTCATGTTTCCTTCCTTTAGGAAGTACTTGATATAGCAAGGCAGCTCCTTGTAGAACTTGGGCAAAACAATGATTCTGAAATTGAAGAAAGTAAAGCAAAACTTGAACAGCTAAAGACTGTGTTAGAAATGTAAGTATCTCATTTTCAGGCTTCATAGCAATGAAGTTATATCTGCTGTTTTGACTTGTTCCACCAGTTACTGTGTGGATTGCAGTGTTATCAAATACATAATAATATAATAATTCAAGCACAGTGTTTTTGAAGAGAAGGGATGTCATGTTTTTCAAACATGTTTTTTCATCACTCTGGTTTTTTTCTTCTTGACTTTTTCATTTACCTTATTGCTGTATCTAGCGTCTCAGTATACATTCAAAAAGAGAAGTTTACTTTTGTTGGTGTCAATTTTTGTCTTGCATTTTTTTAACTGAAAATACTTGTAAGCAGGGTCTGCTTCTCGTAATGTGACATAATGACATCTGATAAAGCCAGTAAGAACTATCACCATGCTTACTTGTCTGTTTACAGCAAACTCTGAGGATTGAAGATAAATAAGTCTTTGTATACTAAGCCTGAAATACTTAGTAACAAAAAGCCTTTAAAAACCCAACAAAACAAAGAAAACAACAGAAACGAAAGGCTTCAAGGTTTATTAAAGAGGTTTATTAAAGGCTTCAAGGTTTATTATCTGGCATCTTAGACTGTGAAATGGTAATAGGAATTTTTAATTTAAAAAATATCAGGGAACAGACAATAATTATTGAAATTTATAATAATTGTTTTAAATACTGAATTTTGCTTGAGAACTTAACGGGGCTATAAAACCAGTAGCCATCTACACTGTGAGACGAGTGTCTGGATACTGATAGCCACTGTAGTTTTGGATCTGAATAGATAAATTACTTGTGCCATGTCCAATACTGCTTGTTGTTGGCGGGGAGGAGAAGGGGGTTCCAGTTTTATGCTCAGCGTTGTAAGAGGTAGAATTAAATAGTATTTTAAGATGTTTCATTATAGCATAGTTGGTATTTCTGCTAATTCTGTACTTGTTGAATTAATGTTTATTCTAAGGACTGCTTCAATAAATGTTGGTCAAATACACAAATCATTGACCAACAGAGAATTATTATATCCTCTTATAGATTTTAGCAGTTTTGGAGTAAGATAATTAAAATGTTTCTCTCCCTCTTCCCCCTCTCATTTTTCGCTGTTCCTGCTTAAGGTATGGGCATTTTTCAGGCATAAATCGCAAAGTTCAGTTAACATATCTTCCTCATGGCTGCCCTAAGACTTCCAGTGAAGAGGAAGGTATTGTATTACTTTTGTACCTAACCACTTATAATATTATGTGTATATAAATAGTCATGGATTACTGGTATAACATGTCTTGATGTTAAAGAGAGGGAATATTTTGTTTTGAAAGAATGTATAGTTAGCAGATATTCACAGTATTTTAATCTGCTGAATTGTGCACCTTGAACTCTGTAGTAAACTTCTCTTCTAACCCTGCTCTTGTGCAACAGAAGAATAACATGAAAAGAAACTTCAGTGATTCACCAAAATGATTTTTGAGCCAGTATAAGAAAATCTCACTCAACAATTACTATCTTTAAAACATTTACAAATTGTAGGGTGTTTAGCATCCAGTTTGTTTTAATTTTTCTGTCTTGATTTACTTTTGCTTCAGATTCATGATAAATATTTTTCATATATATTCTCTTTATAATTTTATTATTTCAGTTTTCTCTGTTTCGAGTGCCCATTTAGTTCACCAGGTCAATCTGTCCTTAGTGTTAGAATACTATTAAAGACTCATAATGTTGAAGAAGTTCTTTGATGAATCTTCTCATAGACCAAATACTTTTTATTCATTTAGAAAAAAAAATTAATAATATACTTAAGTACTAAGCTTTTCTCCCTGTGTAAAATTAGATAATAGAAGAAATGAGCCATCCCTGCTTCTCGTTCTAAAATGGGGAGGAGAGCTGACCCCTGCAGGCAGGGTTCAAGCAGAGGAGCTTGGAAGAGCTTTCAGGTGTATGTATCCAGGCGGACAAGGTAAAAAGAAAATTATCATAACAATTTTCAAAAAAAATCAATTGAGTGTCGTAAATTACTTTTGAAGATAATCAAGTGCAAGATGAGAGTTTGAGCAAAATGTTTATTTGGTAGGAGATTATGCTGGATTTCCTGGATGTGGATTACTTAGATTACATAGCACTTACCGACATGATCTCAAAATCTATGCTTCTGATGAGGGACGAGTTCAGATGACTGCAGCAGCTTTTGCAAAGGTACAATGTGAAGTGGTATTTTCATTTCTAAAATTCTGATATTCTCAGATTTGTGTTTTCTTTTGAAGTGTGGAAGAGATTTACAGTTTATTAGAAAAAGGTATTTTCAAAAGAGTGTGAAAAAGTTTCAAATAATGTGCCAAACATTTGAAGTTCTTTGAGCAGATGAAGACAGTTTTTAATTAAACAGCTCTGTCTGAGGCACTTTTGTTCTCTTCTCTATAAGATTCTGTGAACAAGCTGCTCTCACAAGTGAACTGTCTGCTCATTTGAAATCCTGGGCTCTAATGCAAATGTTTGTCTTCTTTACTTTTCCATGGATCTGTTATAACATCAGATTTCAACTACCCAGACTGCCATCTACCTTTACTTTCCTGACACTTATGAGTAACAGGTCCAGGGCAATGCCTGTGCTCAATAGCTCATCAGTGACCTCTGTGAAAGAATTGTCCTAGGTGTTTTCTAGAAATCTTGTTTCCTTGTCCCCTGCAATATTGCCATAGAGGTACCATGGCTGAGAGTATTCATGGAAAAAAGGCCTGCGATTAGGTGGCTTTCTCCACTTGTGTTAAGAAGGTTTCATCCATTTCCCCTTTTAAATTGGGGGATCTGTAATAGAGCCCTAGCATGATACTGTGATGTCTGCCTGGCTTCCGAAAGGTCCTAGAGTTACAGCAAAAGTCCATTCATGTGACCTATTCTACAATATCTCTCTAATGTGAATTAAGTTAAAGCTCTACAAGTCTTCAGACTTCCTGTTTCTTCTATTTGTTTCTATGCTGCATGTGTTTGTACAGAAATATTTCAACCATCTGACCTGCTTTCCCTTGGTCAGCAGGCTTGAAGAGACACCACACCATTTACCTTCTTTATTCCAGAGCCCTTCCATTGCCAGAAAAGTCACAAAAGTTTCCAGCCTTCTTCATTTTGGAATTCTCCATTCACCTCTTGTTCAAGGCCTTTGATTGTCCTGTGACTCACATGGCTTGGGGTTTTGCCTCTGTAGAGTCTCTGTAAGACCCTACCTATCTGCTGTTTATCCTGCCAGATGCTATTTGGTTTGCAAACCCTTCCCATAGCTCCTCTGTGGTAACATAAGTCCTTGAACAAAGCATGTCACCCGCAAGTCAGGCAGCTCTTGTTTCCAGCCTTATGGAGAGGGCACTTGCACTCCCTACAATCCAAGACCCAGACAGCTGGTGTTGAGGAACATTGTCTGTGGCATGTCACCATCACTGTTGCACCATCTGTATCAATCGTGCAGACTAGCAGTATATAGGGACCCATTTCTCTGTAAGTATAGGCATTGTGCCCTTGTTTATCTAACCTATAGCCAAGTGATACCATCTTGAATTTAAATTTGTTTTGAGCATTCTTTTATAGATACTCATTTTTTCATCTTCATCTATTTGCCTGAATAATGGTATTGTTTGCTTCAGGGACTACTGGCCTTAGAGGGAGAGCTGACTCCTATTCTTGTCCAGATGGTTAAAAGTGCTAATATGAATGGTCTGTTGGACAGTGACAGTGATTCTTTAAGCAGCTGTCAACATCGTGTTAAAGCAAGGCTCCATGAAATTCTCCAGAGAGACAGAGAATTTACTGCTGATGACTATGATAAGGTTAGCATATTATTAGTTTCCCATTAAATAAAATAGCTAACTATGAAAATTCCTGTGCAAAAGTATTAGGCAGTGATTTTATGTATCTGTTTTGCAGAATTATTTGTATGCTTGCAAATAGTTTGAAGTGCAAAGGTAGCTGTACTAATTGTGGCTGTAGATATTTCATCCTGCAATTTTGGTAATCAAAATAGCTACAAACTTTGAAGTAGAAGTGAACAGGGATCTTGCTTGTTAACCTTTTTCACTGTTCCATTAAAATATTTTAGTTATTGAAGCAATGACATTATATTGTTTGTGGTTTTTTTGTAATCTTTACTTTGACAGTGTGTGGTGTAACACTGCTGCAGTTGTGTCAATCATTGATCCACTGCAAGGTCTTTTTTTTGTAACTTAGAATACTGAGATACTGAAAACCAGTACAGTACTTTCAGTGATATGAAATATCTCATTAAAATGCTAAATTAGTATGTAGTAATATAGTTTATGTTGACTTAGTGCAGACCATGTCATTGTTTCTGGTTTTAAATGTATTGTTTGTTATAGTTAAGAACTTCTTTATCTTTCAATTGCTCGTCTCTATACTCTGTCTCATATAACAACTAAATACATGTCCTCAAATGAGGTTTTAAATACATGTCCTCAAATGAGGTTTAAGTTTAAATTGCTATTTTTGAAAAAGTACAGAGAGCAAATTACTTAAGAATAATATACCCTGCATGTATATACCCTGTGGATTCATTTAAATACATAAAGTATCATGCAAACCACTCCTAGCAGTGGATTCAACAGTAATTGGAAAATGCAAGGATTTATTAATGTCTGTTATACAGATATAAGGTTTAAAATTGGCTAGAACTAATAGAGTGCCTCTTCAGTCGCCGAGTTACTAACGTTGGGGATTATAAGGCAATAAAAACTTAGGGGTGGTTCATTTATTTGTGGAGGTTTTTTAATTTACTTGTGATTTGGGAAAATTGTATGGGGTTTATTCCTGTGCCTTCCTCCCTATTATGTATAAGTAATCAATTTTTTTATTTACTTCATAATAGGGAGATAGGAACTGCTTAGTGTTAGGTAGAGAGCAGAAGTTTTCCACAACTAAATTACTCTATCCATTTCAGGAAATTGAGGAAAGTTCAAATAAGTGTGTGTTTTGTGTATAAATTACTGTTTCATATCATTGGTCACTTTGAATTCTTCAGACTTTTCTGAAAAAATGATGCTAAGCCTTACATGTGCATTGATTGTACTGTTTTAGTGACACTCACCTCATTGGTGATGGTTTGTAGCTTTTACCATTTCTATAATTTATTCAGTTCTGAAGAACATCTCATATGTTGTTGCTATATGTGCATTTAAAGGCTTTCTTTTTATGTTTGTGTCCTGCAGTCCTGTAGAAACAAAAACCTATGACAGGAACAGCCAAACTTTTTTTAAGCTACCAGTTACTATTGTGTATATGGTTCCTATAGAGCAAAAAAATATTTTGTGAGTTGTGTAGCTTAATGACAACATTTCTAACAGAATTTATTTTCGTAAGCTTTTGAATACAGAAGTTACTTGAAGATATGGAAGCTTGCTAAGTATATATGAAGTTTTAAACATCTTTCCAATTTTCCTATGTTGGAATAAAAGAAATGGTTTTACAAATTCTTGTAGTTACTCACATTTACTGTATGGAATTAGTTGCTCTATGAATTTCTTATTACCTTTGAATCTCTAGTAAATGGTACCATGTTTTGGTGAATCATCTTAATGCCTCAAAGGTAATGGATAGTTGATAAATTATTAAAAATGTTCATAGCAACCTGCTTGAGTTCTTTTTCTCCAGTACTTGTTATCTTTGACATGTTTCATCTTATCTCACCAGGTCTTTCAAATCTAGTCTGTTCATTTAATTTTGTGTTTATCTCAAATTGCAGCTCACTCCATCTGGAAGCCTCTCACTGATAAAATCAATGCAGGTTATTAAAAATCCTGTAAAGACATGTGACAAGGTCTATTATTTGATACAGAGTTTGACTTCTCAGATCAGGCAGAGAATGGAAGACCCAAAGTCTGCAGGTACTGAAACGTTTTTGTGCTTGTATTTAGTTTCTCGTGAAAGAGAATTGTAATGTAACTTCTACACTAAACTCACTTTTAGCAGAACATCAGTCAACCAATGATTAAGTATTTTCACTGTCTGATTTCATATGCATAGTTTTGAAATAAAAAGCATGAGTAACATGTGGTTGTATTGCAGGTAAGGGCTCTTTGGTGTTGCGAAATTGCAGTGTTTGCAGAAATTCTTGTCTTAGTTATTTGAAACTCAGCATTCCACAAAAGTAATAGGAAAAATTGATGGTACTAAAGCTAATTTATATAGGTATATCTTACATTTAAGGGCCAGTGGTGCATTTCTGCAGCAATGTGTTTTATTATCATAGTGGAGCTATGTATTTGTGATGCTTTCAGCACTAAAATTGATTTTATGCCCTGCTGTCCCTTTTTCTTAATAGTAACTTATTTTGATCCCTCTGTGATTCAGTTGTTACTACTATGTTATTAAAATGTCCTTTCGTTACTTGAATGACCTTAAGTACTTATAAAAGATACATGTCTGTCCAGATATTCAGCTGTACCACAGTGAAACTCTAGAACTGATGCTGCGCAGGTGGGCCAAGCTGGAAAAAGACTTCAAAACAAAAAATGGAAGATATGATATTAGCAAAATTCCTGATATTTATGACTGTATAAAATATGATGTACAACACAATGGATCCTTAAAATTAGAAAACACAATGGAATTATATAGACTTTCAAAGGCTTTAGCTGACATTGTAATTCCTCAGGTAAGCATTTTCAGTTATTAAATAGAAGAAAGTGTAGAATAAATGCATTTTTAAATTTTCATGAAAATGTTTACTTTGCATTTTCTTTTGACATTCCCACATTTTGCAATCATAGAAGCCTTTAACATTATCTCATATTTTTCAGTAGCAATCTGACTGGGATTTTTTGGAAAAATTTGATTCATAATTAATCTGTGTTCAGGGTGAATTTTTCTAGAAACTTAGGGTGTGAACATGCCTCCTTCATTACAGCAGTGTATTAAAATAAAAGGGTTGATTTTCACCATTCATCATAGATTTAACAGTTGCCTTTGTGAATAACTATGTTTTCTTAAATTGCTTTTCATTTCATTTCTCCAGCTTATAAAAATTTCATTTTGGGCTCTTTCCAAATGACAATGTTAATCTTAATCTATGCAGTTTAACTAATTTCAAACAATTTTAGTTTAAAAAGATCTTTCTGCTTTTTCAAAATTGTAAGATTCCGTGATGTGAATGTACACATTAAATTTCATAGACTTTCAGGCCAGAAATAGACATGTTAAACTTACATGCTCTGTAAGCTGTTAAACTTTGTTTAGCTCTAAAATCTTGGAGGTGCCAGGTCATGAAGTTGATTTGTGATAACAGGACAGAACAGACTAAAGCTCTCCCCAAGTGTCCCTGCAGTTACAGAACAGTGTTTTAACAGAGGTGCTTACCCATATTGTATGCAGCATTTGAAGGAAGTTCTTCCTCCCCCATCTCTCAAACTCCTTGACACGAAAGACAAAAACAGTAGTGATGCTTAGAATGCATTGTTGTGTGTGGGTCTATTAAGCTGAAATTTTGAATAGAAAATTAGAGAAGAGCAGGTAAAAATGAGGACACATACTGAAGGAAGAAAAACAAAGAAAACTTTATAGCCTACATAATGCAAAGGAAGAGTGCTTGTATTACTCTCTAGGGTAACAAGAAGATCCATTCTAACTTTCATACCACGGGCAGCAGAGAGTATGAAGCTCCTGGAAGAACATACTTTTAAATATTGATGATATTACAATATTTAATATCACCAGTAATTTCTCAGTTGTACATAAATGCCATTTGTGTTATTATTTGACATAAATGGAAGTCTTTGGGGTGGCTTACTCCAAACTAAGGTAGACATACCAAATACATCTCTTTATTGACTGTTAAAAGAAAGGGGAAAAAAAATAAATGAAAAAACACAATATTTTGGGGGCAGGATAGGAGATGGAGATGGTGACAAGAAGGCAGGATGATTCCATAGATATTATGGTTAAGAAGAAGAGCTTTATCGTACCAGAAGGTAAATCCACTTCTTTGGTTTAACTAATGAAGGAAAACTTTTTGTCTATATCAAGTCAAACAGCAAAAAGGCAAGCTACTTGTTAGTTGAAGCTTCCTCACTGGTCATAAGTAGAAAAAATGTTTAAAGAATGGTTTGTAGCCAGAGCAAACTAATAGATGACTAATTTACTTTAATATAGAAGCTTTGAATTAGAAGGCATATTAATCTTTAACTGAATTTTAAAAGTCAATTTGTTTTTACACAGGAATATGGTATTTCTAAAGCTGAGAAATTGGAGATTGCCAAAGGTTACTGCACTCCTTTAGTCAGGAAAATCCGTTCTGACCTTCAGAGAACTCAAGATGATGACACTGTAAATAAGCTTCACCCTCTGTAAGCGAGTTACTTCTTTACATGGTTACATTAATTACCATAAAAATTAGAGCTATTCTGTAGGTTTCAAATTTGAAGAATCTTCTTAGCTCATAGAAATTATAAAATATAATTAATTTTTTTATTAACAGCTATTTTAAAAATAAGGACACATCTTATCATAGTCTAATAACATTTTTCTTTTTTTTAAGCTACTCCAGGGGTGTGATGTCCCCAGAACGGCATGTTCGTACCCGGCTGTATTTCACCAGTGAGAGTCACGTCCACTCTCTGTTATCCACCCTTCGTTATGGTGCCTTATGTGATGTAAGTTTCTCTGTTGAAGCCCTGATATATTGAGAGGAACCTGAATATCCCTTTGACTGTATCAATTGAAATTTTAAGTGTCTTTGAAATTTATCATATTTTTTCAAACACTTTTTTTTCTATTACTTATCCAGAAACATAGTGCAAATTGCACATTAATTAGCATGTTAATTTCCATCAAAGTAATGCTGTGTTCCGTTGGCTGTAGGTGTTAGAATCACAAATAGATGTGGAAAGGCCAGATACTTCTTTTTTGTCCTCTGTTGTCACCAATAATTCTTTCAACTTTTATTCTCAAGTTATGATTCAGGGTTCTCTTGAATTTACTTTTGCACTGGCTTACTGTTTTTGTCCATTGACATATTGTCAGAACATCCCTACCTAATTTCAAGACTGCTCATAGAGTACAAAGTTTCTCCTGTACAGTGAATTTTCTTACTTTCCTGTACTGTTACAGAATACTACAAAGGTGGTGCATTATCTCTATCTGATAGTCTTTGACACTGAAAAAGACCAGGTTTCCAGATTCAGAAATTACTTAAACTAAGCTCTTGGAGTAGATATATACAGCAGTACATCTGCTTGTAAGATACTTTTTGACTTATACACTGGTTTTCAAATTTTCTATTGCTTCTGGTAATGGATGACTAAACTCTGTGATGGCAAAAGCATTTATAAATCTCTGTGACATGCTACAACAGGTGCACTCCAAGTTTAAGTCTGATAAACTCTTATCTTTAAGGTGGGTTACTAAATGGTTTCATTGCTACAGCATGAAAAAGGTGACTGTTCATTTACATAGTTTGGGATGTGACGGTTGCACCTCTTCTATATACTAGAAAGCTTCGTTTACTTTGTTTGGCTGATATCTCTGTTAGTGTAATATCTAAACATTTTTCACAATATACTAGCTGAAATTAATTTATTGCAGTATTAGCAATTCTCATCAGGAGAATTGAAAACAGTGCCTCTGTCTACATATCATAATTGGCAAAAAAACATGAAAGACACACTGAAATAACATGAAAAGTTTGCTCTTCACTTTTCAGTCATTGGATCAGCAATTTTACGTCACTCATGGAGGTTCATAATTAGTTTTTTTCATTGTACCGCTGCATTTTCCTTAATTATAATGAGCTTTGCACTTCTGCTATGAAAATCTGTGTAAATGGAGGAAAAGTGAAATCATTAGTCTTTTTAAAGAAAATAGCTAAATTTTACTTGTTGATTTTTTTTTCCTCAATAAGGAATCAAAAGATGAACAATGGAAACGAGCTATGGATTACTTAAATGTGGTCAATGAACTCAATTACATGACACAGATTGTTATCATGCTCTATGAGGATCCAAACAAGGTATTTTAAAATGGATTAATATCTTCAGAAATTAGTAGTGCTGAGCTATTTATTAAAGTATTAAACCTATTATTTTACTTCAGGAACTTTCTTCGGAAGAACGTTTTCATGTAGAGCTGCATTTCAGTCCAGGAGCGAAAGGCTGTGAGGAAGATAAAAATTTACCATCTGGATATGGATACAGACCTGCCTCCAGAGAGGTAATAATTATGCCTTTCTATAAAGCAAAACTTAGGGTTTTTTGGATATGGACATACCTGAAATAAACACTTTAAAATTGTTATGTAAAAAAAACAAGTGTGGGTTTTTCTTTTGGTAGAAAAACATGCAGTAAAAGATAAGTAGTCCCAATATTTTCTATTTTGAATGGGCACTGAGGTGAAGGACACAGACAATTTGAATGTTCTAAAGTTTTGCCAGAATTTTTACTATAAATACAAAATACTCTTAAGTGATATCAGCATCAGAGTGTCACATGTATAATACTCTGGGAACTGGAAGATATATTTAAGAAAGTAGTTTGGCATGTTTATGAATACATATTGTTGAGGAAGGATTGATATTTTCCAAGATATATCATCAGGTAAATGGAGTTATGACTGCATTTTGAGAAAGGAATGTGAGCAAAGCAAAATATGTGATTTACATATTGTATTTTTAAAATCAGCTTGTTTTATCTTTATGTGGAATATTTATTTAAGGGTCACTTCTGTCTACATGTTTGAAGGTGTGCAGAAAAATTAAGAATTAATTATATATTCTCTGTAGAATGAAGGCTCAAAGAAAACATCTCATAGAAATGATAGTGATGAGGAGGTACATGCTCCTAAACGAGATGAAACGGATCGATCAGTTGTGATGTTCAAGCCAATGGTATCAGACCCGATTCACATACACAGAAAGTCACCCCTTCCAAGATCCAGGAAGATTGGTTCTGTTGAAGTAAGTGTTTGTGTTCCAGATAATTTCTCTCAAAGACATTAACTTTTGCTTGCTTTTAAGAAAACAAAACCAAATGTAATTCTGCTTTTGATTATACAGAACCAGCATGATACATCTCACAGAAGGTTTGCCCTTACTCAGTGGGAAATCCTCCATGGCAGTAATTTCTCTGAAGGGATGCTTTTTTTAAATCATTACTATTCTGTGATAAGACTTACTTCCTTTTTTTAAAGCTGTTTTAGAAAAGTTGATATTTGAAAATGAAGACTCAGTCTAAACCTACATCTACAAACTAGTATATGTTGCTTTTCTATTCATCCTTACAAGAGAGCTGCTACTGGGAATTGAGCAAACATTCAGGGTGATTGTGCTGAAAGGCAGCAGAGGGATTAGGGTGGATGGGGAGGTGCAGAACATGAGACATCTTCTGCTGTGTTTGCTGTCATGTGGAGTGAAAGTGACTCCACTTGTCAAGTTTTTGAAGGTAAGAAAGATAAAGTGGAAGCTTTCTTTTTAAGTGGCTGGCGTTTGTTCATGAATTCTGTAGGTAACATCTTGAACAATCTAGTTTGCTGTGTTGTAAGCCATGACATCTAGGTGTGCTTCACAGATATGGCTTAATGTCACAGAGGTGAAGGGTATGCAGAGCTGTATCACTGATACCATTGGGATGGTTGAGTGGAAATTCAGATGGTACAAAGAAGCACTTCTGTGATATTAATGCTAGAAGCAGACTAACAGCATCTTATTTTGCCTCATTTTCAGTTGCTTAAAACCATCAGAAATGAAGATTCATACCAAAAACTTTTTCTTTCATGTTTGTGTTGGGAAAGAGTTGTCTGTATGCAGTAAAAGTATTACATATTGGGAAATCACTTTGTTATTGACAGTATGGAGAGAAAAAGTTGCATGATTCCCTTCTGTAAGGATATCTGTATAACTTCACGACTTCCATAAATTAACAGACATAATAAATGTTAATGTCTTACATTTTCTATTTCCAAGTTTTTTCATAAACAAATGCTCACAACATCAATATTTTTGATTTTTAAAAGCTGTTTTTGCAATGATCATGCAAACTCCCCTCCTAGCTATGAGTTCACTTATGCACAGCTTAAAAGTCTATTACTTCAGACTTTCAACCATTTTCATAAACTGTATGGAAGTTAACCTTCACAAGATATCAAAAGCACAAATTGCCAAATTTTGACTGTACAGATAATATATGTTAAAATGGGATGTGTTTCAGCATTCAGAGCTTGCTTATTTCTTGGAAGGAAATAGCCAATTTAGAGAAAACATACACTGTATAACATATTTTTCTTATAAGTAATATAGGAAGTTCCATCTGGCCTACTGAAATCTGCAAAACTAATATTTGGAATATTTAAACTAAACAGTATTTTGGAGCAATTTTAAAAAGTCACTGCAACTTAAACTGCAACTGCCTTGAACTTTTTTCTTTTTTTTTTTTCCTTTTTTTTCTTTTCCCCTGCCCCCTCTCCCCCACCTTTTTTTTTCCTCCTGTAAGGCAATTCTCTCTTCACCTATGTCCATTAATTTGAAAGGACACTGTCAGGTGTGAGATTATATGTAGATTTTAATCTGGGTTATAGTCAGCAATATTTACTGAAGGAATGCAACTGTGACTGAGTCATGAAAAGAAAAAAGCTGAGTTATAATGGTAAAACAAACTCATTGACATTGGGAAGCAAACTGTATTACAAAGAATGTTATTGCTAATGATATGTAATGATGTAGATATGGGGGGGTGCTTAGCCTGACACTCCCTTGAAGTCCTGATAAGGTGTCCAGCATCAGATAACTTTTAGGACATTTTTAAGTTTGGAAAACTTCTACCAGTCAATTTGGTGCTACCATCAGTGAGTCAACTGTAAAGTCTCAAAAGAAATTCTTAAATTTAAATTTAAGCATTCAGATAAGCTTATAGACTAGAAATGGAAACTATTAAGTAATAAATAGGAAAGTTTAATGTACTTAGGAGGGGAAAAATTATTAAACAGTATGTCAAGGGTAACAGAAGTTCTGCTTCCAACTTGTGAAAAATTCTTAAAATTATTAATCAGTTATTGATAACAAATGTTTTCTCTCATATCTAATATTAGTCTACTAGAAATTTGATTTTAGTGTTGTAGTAATAGGTATATATAGGTATAGTTATGAAGATATAAGAGTGAAACGGATAACTTTGTAATATAGGATTATTACTCTTCGCTCTTTGCTGTTTGGTAGTTTTAAAGGTAGTATGTAAAAGGGTGCAAGCAGATTGGGTTTTTTTTCTTTTCTGTTCATTTGGCTCTGTTGAATCTAACTTTGCATGCTTTGCTGTTTTTTGCCCCCTTTCTCACTTCCAGGAAGAGAGCCCCCTGAGTGTGTCTAGCCCAGAGTGTATTGGTACCTGGCTGCATTACACCAGTGGTGTGGGTACTGGGCGTCGAAGACGCAGATCAGGGGAACAAATCACTTCTTCCCCTGTCTCCCCTAAATCACTGGCTTTCACATCCAGTATTTTTGGCTCATGGCAACAGGTTTTTAAACTTTACTTCATTAAACATTTTATGCATTCCAAGCAAAAACTGTCTTTAAGGACATCTAATCCCTTGTTATGGATTATGTTTCAAGCAATACCTTCCACTTTTTAAAATTACGTGCCAAGAATGTTTGGGGGGAAAAGACCAAGTGCATGTTTTTCAACCGAATGTGTTACACACTTTCATAAACATTTGGTTTCTTTATAGGAATTGCAAATGTTACCACAGTAAAAAAAACTTAGTGTACTTCCCAATGAAAGAGAATTATGCTTTGGTTTAGTTGTCCTTTAAGACTTTAAAACCAGCATTGCTTAATTTGGTGGTAGGTAAATTTAAAAAAATAATAATTGCAACTTGATTCCATTTGAAATAATTTATTTGGTACTTCATGTTGCTATTCAAGACTTGTTTTGCATACATCATATTTTCAGTGGCCTGGTATTAACTATTGCAGGGGAAAATCTCTAGCACTAATAATTCTTGCCATCTATATCTGAAGGTATCTGAAACTCCCAACACAGTACATCATCCATTGACTCATACAATATTTTGAAGATTGCTCCTTGTAATGGGGGGTGAGGGAAAAGCAGGGTAAAAAAGAAACAGTAAATGTTTTGGAAGTACCAGTGAAGATCTAAAGCTATTCAGAATGTCAAGATATTGTTTACATGTAGGACAATGGATGGTGTTCTGTAACTATATCCTATTAGTTTGAAGATTTTAATGATTTATTGTAGAAGATTCTAAAATTATATACATTGGAAAAGTTTATATCAGCAAAGGCTGTGAGCATCTGAAGATTATACTGATTGAGCCTGTGCATGGTCAGTGATCGGATGGTGTCCTCAATAGCTTGTCTGTCTTTCCTTCCCTCCCTCCTTTTTTCAATACAGGCGCAGTTTAGGAAAGTGCATTTGGTAAAATGAAATAAAATGTCTCAAATGTTTGTTCTCATATCAGTCTTGGTCTGTGTCCTTTCTCATTCTGAATGCTTGCTTTGCACCACTTCATTGCAAGGAACTCATATGTGAAATGGACTCCCTTCAGAAGGGGATATTGCATGATCTCTCATGTTTCCTTTACATATTTTTACTAACACTTATCATACAGCTTATTAACACCTGTCTGTCTGAAACAGGCTGCTGTATCAAGTTAATGGATGTTTCATGCTGCTGTTCTACTTGCCCTTATTTTTCTGTTTCTTACATCCAGGTCCTATCAGAAAGCAATAGTAACTTACGAACACCAAGAACTATTCTGGAACAAAAGCAGAGTGGTCTAGGTATGTTCCTACAGTTGAAATTTTGTTTGATGTTATCAGCTTTTCATCTGCCTGCTGTTCTCTGTAGTTGTATATTCTTGGAATAGCTTTTTTGTTAACAGGACCCAATAGTACTTGTTATTAATAACATATGCTGAGTGTCTGCCTATGGACTGGACAATTTTTTTTGCAACAAAATTTTAAAATAAGTTATAACTGAAAAGAACAAATTGTTTGACACCCTTCATACTACTGATTTCGTACTGCTCACAACAGGTACATAGGATTGTTTTTAACATAAAGCAGAATTTTAAGATAATGTAGTTTCTGATTGAGCTTTTGGATTTTGCAAGAATATTATGGATTAAAACGGCCTGCTCTGTAAACCATTAAAACACTTTTCTTTAAAATTTCTGTTTCCTGTTGTGGGCAATTGATGAAAGTGAAGATACTTTTCTGAGGGGAGGGGCATGGGGAGCAAAGATAAAGTTTCTTGATAGTATCAGGGGTTTTGCACATACTCCTCTCATAAAATTAATTTCTTCTTTTCAGCGTTAGTATGAATCATGCTATAATTCAAAGGCTTCTTTAAAATTCTCTTAATTCAAGTGGTGCTTTTCTATTGCTTTATTAAAATAGGCATACATATGATTCACGTGCAAAAAAAATGAAATCATGCACTGCTGTAAATCGATATTGCTTTTTTTCTGTGTCTTTTCATGGGAAATAATAAGTATAAATAACTGCATCACCTGGATGCATTAACTTAGAAGTAGTTTTTCCTTTATTTGCAAAGATACAGGGTTTTCATTTGTCTAATCTTTCTGTGGCACTTTTCTTCCCATTATATTTTTCCCATAGCAAAATGCATACAATCAGGTGCTCTTGTTTACTGAAGTCCTGGATTTTATTATGTGCTTGCTAAAGTTAAATGAATATTCTTTTGTGTGACACAATATGGCTTGTGGAAGTTGATGGATTTCCATGTAGATTAAGGTATTATATTTGTTGTGAAAGGCTTTTGCCACAGACCAGGCACCAATGTATTTTGGCTGATTGCTCACATGTGCTAGTAATGTTTCCCCTCATTGGACTGTTATAAGTAATGAAAGGAAGTATTGCTGGTTTTCAAAAACAAAAATCTGTCATTACTTATCTAAAATGTAAAAGATAAGTCTGAGTGAAAAATTGATTCTCCTTTCAACTAGTAGTAAAATGTAAAGGAAAAACTTGCAACTTTTTTTCCCATTTTGTTCATTGTTGTATGTAAGTTTCATTAATGGTTGATGATTACAAAAGTTATTTTTATATTTTTATCTGTGGCTGTCAGTGATTTGTTTAAATTCCCATTCTAGTGGCAGGAATGCATGATTTGTAACAAAGTACTGTCACTTGCATGGAGCTGTGCAAAAGTCTTCTCGGGAAAGGAAGTCTAGTTAAACTTGATGAAACTTTCAGTTTTTTTCAGTTTTTTCAGTTTGTAACATTGTTAATAATGGTAGCTGAAATATGAATAGAGTATTTCCAATTCAAGATTTTGTTGGGGTTAGAATTATTTCCACATACTAAGTCTGTGGAACTGCATGAGTACTTCATAGCAGCCTGTCATCTGAAAGGTTGATTTGGATGAAAGCAATGAGCAGCATTTTTCCAGTTTATATTTGTTTCAGGAATACAGGTATTCAAATACACAACTTTCACATCATCATCATCATCATCATCAGTCATTATCATCATCATCTTCATTTTGTTTTGTTGTTTTGTTTATGTTTACATTGATGCTAACTGGTAACTTTTTTTTACCAAAAGTGAAAACAGGACAAGAACTCATTTGTTAAAGCCAGTCCTCTCTTTGCACATATAACAGAGTGTGCTGTTTCATGAGTAGAAGCACAATAAATTATGATAGTTTCAGCCTACAAGTCCCACTCTGACATTACAAGCATATTGTGAACGTGTCCAAGGCACTGCCAAAAGCTGCCTTTTGTGTGGTAAGAGCCATGTGCTTGCATGCTGCATGCATCCCCAATGTGAATGGACGTACACCTGGTTGTTGTATGTATTTTCTCTAACTCCCATCAGGGTCTCACTGTGCGGGCCTGTTTAGCACCTCAGTGCTCGGGGGTTCTTCAAGTGCACCTAACCTACAGGATTATGCTCGTACGCATCGTAAAAAGCTGACTTCTTCTGGCTTCATAGATGGTATGTGCACACTCTAGCACATGCACGCACGACCCATGTGCCACATTGAACTTCTAAAGATTTTAATGGAATCCTAGAATCTTTGGCCTTAGTATTAATTTTATGAGTTTCTATTGCTTCTTTATTGCCCATAGCTTGCTTATGTTTAACTTAATAGCATAGTTAATTCTTGTTTGTCTTGAATTGAACACCAGAACATAGACTTGTAATGTGCGCCAGGAGATTCAGCAAGTGCATTTTTTAAGTAAACTGCAAGTTTTGTTTTTAAATTCTTTAATAATTTTAAACTCTGTTTTTTATCACTGCTAATTGATCTTGAATTTAAATTATTTGGAGCATGTACAAGGAATGAAATTATAAACTAATAAGTTAAATACTGATGGTGAAAATTTTAGGATTCCTGACTTTGTTTTTCGTGGGGTTTGGATTACAAAGGAGCAGGAGATTCTCAGTTTTGGATAATCTGGCATAGAGAAGAAACCTACTCACTAGATTTCACATTGTAAAGATACCAAAGCACACCTTCATAACTCTGAGGTGAAACAGTATTCATGCTGTTTTCCCCCCCACTTCACTTCTCAGTATTCAACTCTAACCTGCATAACCTTGTATGCCAGAATCACGAGCTCATTCTGCTTGTTTTCATATACGTCATTACACATCTTGTAGTTACCAACAATCCAAATTTTCTTCTTTTTAACATCTACTTAGATTTTAGCTGTTTTCCTTGGTCCCTTCTGCATGCCACTCACTTCTAATACCTTCTCATCTTTTCTTTTTTCCTTTCTTCTTCCTTTTCTATTTTAAAATCTCACACTTTTGGTAGCTGTTACAAATTTCAGGTACCTGTTTTTCTCTTTCTCAGACACCACACGCGGTTCTGCTGTTAAAAGGTTTTCTATCTCATTTGCTCGACACCCAACCAATGGTACGTTTTGCTTTTATTTTAAAAACAAAATCAAAAAGAAAAGGTTTCTTGCTTCATCCCTTTTATTTTTATTTCAAATACGGGGTGTACAGTATCATCCAGCCGTCTGTTGTTCCTAACTTCAAGCACAATTCCAAATATATTTGTAATCATTAGATATCCTAAATTCTTTCTTTACCATTCATTAGTATAAATACAACATCAAAATTCATTACTTAGAAAAATCTGCAAAAAAAAATTAGGTACTGCTGTTAATCATGATCTCTGATAAATTATTCTCCTGAAGTTCTTGTGTGATCAGACTGTATGGTACAAGATACAAACAATGAAATCTGATCTTATTAAACATACACTTCTTGATAGCTGCTGTTTCTTCTTTGTCTTTCTCCTGCTGAGCTGATTCTCTGAGCCTGCCCATTCTAAAATAAGTCACTGAATTGACAGCTGGAGTTTATGACTATCTTCTTGAAGTGATGCTAAATTACAAAAACTAAAGCAGAAGCTTTGGTTCTGTTCCTGCTAAATTGCTATAATTTTTATGGGACAAAAATTTATTTTACCTTATCATACTTCTCTGTTCATCAGATGTGCAAATTACTTAAATATTGCACTAAAAATCACAGCGAGATAGCTGTGACTTCTTGAGCAGCATTGACCTCTTGAGCTTCAAGAGTGAGAGTTAACTGTCTTCAGTATGCAAAATTTCTCGTTTAACACACAGGACAGAGGTATGTCTTTTTCTTCCTCAGCAAAATATTTTGCGCCTCCCTTTCTACATGACTAAATAGGCCCCAGAAATATTCAGGGCCAACTGGACCTGAATGTAGCTTTTCCAGATTTCTTCACTGCTGTTTTAAAATGTGCATGACTGCTGGCTAAGTTCAGTGATAGTGATATTGAAATTGCAGTGGAAATCATCAGTATTTTCATGTTAGATTCAAAATATATTTGCTTAGAAAAAAAGTTTTAAAAAACAAGACTTGAGTTTTTGTTTAGCCTTGCTTAGAAGCAGAGTTGTATTTTGTTACATTCATTTTAAATCTATAGTGGCTTTTTTGCACTGCAGTGCTTTATAAAGGAAAACTGTAGTAAGGCTAAATTTCTTTTTAAGACTGTGTGTGATCAAAAATTACAAATCTAATGTTTTATCTCAAATAGAAAAGTCAGAAGTCCATTTTTTATGTTACAACTAAAACCAAACAATATTCCCAAAACATACAAGGTCAGAGAGTAAGAACTGCATTTCAGAATCTGTGGCTAATAATAGAATTACCTTTTGTTCCATTAAGTCACTTTTTGTGATTCCATTCTTTTAAAAAAAAGGATCTAAATAGTTTTTATCGATCACACTTCTTGTTCTGATTCATTAATGCAGCAGTTTTGCTACACATCTTTGACAAGATTAATGCATGCAGTATGAGCTCCTATGAACCCTAAGTATATTGCAGTTTCCAGGGGTTCTCTACTAACATAACGCCCTATTGATGTTGTTTCATCTGTCCTTTGCACTATCATTTTAATTATCCTTGTCCCTTTCACTGTTTTTTTCTTACTTTTATGTTGTTATCACACCCTCTTAACTCATTTCAGACTACCCCCACTCCCCCCACCCCATCTTTAGTTCAAGGAACATGGTGAAACAAGTATCTTCTGAAAGTACTATACCTTATTTTCTGGGCCTCTGCAGAACACCCACACCTCTTTAGGTGCTGGTCCATTTCCTCTGTGGAATTTCTAGGCTCCAGTGGTATGTCTCTACAGTTTTTGAATCTTTAGACAGCAAGGGGTGGCTTTTTGAGATGCTGCGTTAACCCTTTCATTGGCTTGCCTTTTGATGTTTTAAGAATAAATGCAGTCAAAAATCAAAGGCTGATAGTGTACAGGAAATTGCCTTCTTAAAGGGATACTGTTGGGCTTCTTCATCATAAAATTTAAAATTTATTTCTTATACCATCAGATAATATTTATCAGAAAACAGTTAAATAAAACACGACACATAGATTTCCCGATTACGTTTTAAGCCATATCCCTTAGAAATAAAGATACTACAGTGACATTCTGGGATATGACTAGCTGACAGCAGAATTGTCAAAACTCAACAAAAAAATTTGAAGGGGAAATTCCTAAAACAAGAAAATTTTATTTCTTCTCTTTTTTCTTTTAAAGTGCATTTTGGAATTCCTCTTTGGTTCTCTATAACATGCACTATAACAATAATAGTTACTAAAAAGTTAACCTGACATTGTCCCACTTCATTAATTGCAAAATTAGAAAAAAATAATTCTCATTCAAGTGATAGGAACTTTTCTGTCAGGGAAAAGAGAAATCTTACATTTTACTGTAAGGCAATGAAAGGGTTTGCGCTTTACATGCATGCATATAGTTATTTAGGATATTAATATGTATGGTAAGCATCTTAGTGCTTACACTGAAGGCTAGCTAATGACTTTATAGGAGAATAGAAATTAATTGTATGGTGGTGTTTCTTTTGTACACAAAATTCATATTTTCATGAAATGCAACATTTTGTTTATAATTTAAGTGAAGCTGAAATAAGTCTACTTCGGTTGGTTGAATACCTGTAGCAATGGCCCCCAAAATTTGAATATGGCCAAGGTGGGTCTAAATATAAACACAGACATATGGAGGTTGAAATCTTTCTTCTTTATGCATAGTACTGATGGTGAATGGACAACACTGGATATCACAGGAACATTGTTGCTGATTATTTTATGGGAAAGAACAGTTCCCAGTCATAATGTTACCTCTAATAAATGTACCTTGAACTGAAATTGTAAACATTATTTCATTCACTATTGCTTCTTCATTTAATTGTCTTAGAAGAAATTTACAGTATTGAATTGCAAAGTTGTAATGTTACAGCTGTATGTTGAAAACACTAGTGGACATGTTTTCCTCTTCTGAAATTCAACTGGATGAAACGCTGTTTATTGAGTTACCAAACTTGAATCACTTTAGAGGACTGAAAATTTTTTTTAGCCAGGATGTTTAAACACTTTTTAGTCTGTTAGTTAGTACTATGGATATGCATGGTTAGTGTATGATTAAGACTAACATAGAAAAGCAAAGTCCAATAAATTTTTAGATTTTTGGGTTCCTTTACTTACCTGTTCCAATATATGAAACTTCTAGTCTTTCAATACTGTTTTTAAATGCATAAAGGTAGGTGTATATCTGTCTCAGAAAGTAAGTGTATCTTGTATACCTCAAGATATAAAAATGCTAACAGTGGTTTTCCTTTGATATTAAAGACAACAGTTTATTTTCACAGAATACTGAAGATGATAGAACATGAATTCTGCAAATTTGTTTCGTGGAAGATACAGCATTTTCAGCTCTTTTCTGCTAACAAATAGCTATCCCTCCTTTCTTGCATGAATAAATTACCTATTTAGTCTTGTGCCAGGTATTAGAATGATTAGGATACATAACTACCTTTTCCTGACTTTTTTTTTTTTTTGTGATCTGCTAAATTTGTCTTAAAGGGAGATTATCTTTCATGAACTGATTTGGGAGTAGGACACAGTTCTCATGTTGGAATAATTTATGTGTACACAGGTACTTCATGTGTACACAGGTACTTCATGTGTACACGGGACTTTTATCCCATGTATTGTATCTTTAGCTGGAAACTGGCTCATCTTGTTCCAACTCCTGTAATATTTAATTTCCAAGATTTCAAGAGGCTTATGCCTGCACGTGGTCATGTAAACGAAGCATTTTTTATCATGCATTAATGCAGTACCTTAAATTCTGTCTTATGTTTGGAAATCTCTTTTTTTATTATTTTTTTATTTTAGGTTTTGAACTGTATTCGATGGTGCCTTCTATTTGTCCTTTGGAAACTCTACACAATTCCTTGTCTCTGAAGCAGGTGGATGAATTTCTTGCTTCTGTTGCTGCTCCATCAAGGGAAAATCTACAGGAGACATGTACTGGTTATAGTTTGTAATTGTGTTAATTTTAAATTCTTAACTGTTGTTTAGTTAATCTCCGCAGTGTTTGCAGCTAGCAAGTAAATTTGTTAAAAAAAAAGGATACTGCTTTTGAAGAAAATGAAAATGTACATAAACTATAATTTTACATTTTGCAGTACCTTTAGTGGGTATGGACATATGTAATTCATTGAAGTAGCGTCTCTGTTGGTGGAGGTAGTAAAGTAAGGACTTAATGAAATCATAGTTTATTTCCTTTATTATTATATTGACTTCTCTGTACTGTCCACACTCAGCTGAATTACAGGTAATGCTTTTCAGGGAGCATGCAGTATTCCCAGCTTTATACTGTAATGTTGCATTGTCAGTAACCTCAGGAGAATAGTGTTGCATTTACACTTAAAACTTCACTATTTCCTGTTTCTTTCAGTATTACTTGGAGTTTCACCTGTAGAGTGCTTTACAATTACTTAGCTTTTAGCAGTTCATGCTGCATGTTTAAAGTTTAGGTGATCTGGAAAGGAAATACAGCTGAATTCTATCCATGTGCATGTTTCTGGGGAAGTGATTTCCCATTGTGATTCTAGTGCTGTGTCTTTGGAAATGGTTTAAGTTAGGTCAGATTTACCACATCATAGGATGTGTCAGGTGATTGAAAATCATCCTTCCTAAGGAAGTGTCTAAAGACTTATTCTTTGATTAAGAAAGAAACTTGTACTGTTTCCTATCAAAGTACTGATACAATAGTATTCTACCTGTTTGGACTTACCCCTTTTTTCTACTACAGGAATTTTCAGTTTTTCCCCCACTATTTTATGCAGTTTAGATTTTAATCAGCAGCTTATTTGATAGGGTATGCCCCCTATATTTGAGAAGGAGTATAAGCAATTTTAAGAAAATTGATGTAACTGAAAAAGAGCTCAGAGAGGTTTGTAAGTATATGAAAATTCTCAGCTACTTAAAATGTCTTTTTATACTGGTTAGGAATTTTGTGTGTCTTCAATATCAGTTCAGAATTGAGAGTATACAAGATGAAGAAATATTGAAAAACAAAATGTGTCATACTCCTAGCATATGGTTGTCACCTTTCTACCAAGGAGTGATTGGAAAATAGACTTGATACAATTAAAGTCATAGATGTTTAGTTCTCCTGCTTTTCTGTACTATTTAGAGGTTGTCTAGAGATTAATGCATTGTGTGCACTTTTTATAGACATATTGGACTTAAAGCCTATTCAGGTGCAATCTTCCTAACCTATGAGAAATAGCACAAATGCTTTTTGCCTTCTTCTGGCAAGGCACCTATTACTGAAATTCTGCCTTAACAGCATGAGCTTGTTGTGTTGCTTTCTGTTGTAAAAAAGAGATTTTAAGATTTGTCTTTCATATTGTAAGGGTTTGACACTTGAGTCAAAAATTGGTAGCTGAGCAGCTGGTTGTATAAATGTGGTATCTATTTTGCTGGATGGATACACAGTCCTGTGGCTGCAGTTTTTGACATCTGGTTTAGGTCAGAATACTTTTATTATTAATGATTTTTTTTTCCCCCCATCATTTCAGCTACTCCAACTTACATGATGCCCCTTTCAGGAAGGAAAATTTCTTTAAATACATTTACCCCTGCAAAAATTCAACCAACTCCACTTGAAACTTTGCCTGAAAGGCTAGTGGTGGAGAAACTAACCTTATGTAAGTAAATTCTGTCAAAGGCAGAATGACTAACTTGATTATTTCCAGCAGTATAATTCTTCCTTATATATTACACGATTTCATAGGACAGCTTTTTCTTAACATTCCCTACATAAGTAGAATCATGTTGTGGGTCAGTGAGAATTCAATAGCATTGCACAAATAACTTTAACAGTAAAACTGTGTTAATAGTTACTTTCTCTTATCCTCTGAATTGTTTAATTTTCTATGGCCTGAAGTTCATGAGCTTTGGTTTTGAAGTATGACAGCTATCTCCAAGTAAGACAAATTTATTTCTTTAAATGGCTAAATTTCTAAGATGTTTTCTGAACACCTAATGTAGAGCTCTGTGACTCTGTTCTGACTAAAGCTGACAATAACATGATGATGCATTCAGTCATTAGTGTGTTCAATCTGAACTGTTGGCCTGCTACACTGTCTGCCCTTGGATGGTTGTGCTGTTTAGAGACCAAATTTCACTTGGATTTCTGATTTCATTAGATAGTCTCGCTTACTTGTTTCTGTGCTAGATAACATGCATTTTTCTTGCCTTTCTGCTTTTTAGCATGGATATTAAGCATAAAATCTAATACATCTTTTCTGTCTATCTGTACAGCTACCCTTGGATGTCCTGTTAATGTGTCTAATATTAAACCATCTCTTGAAGAGGCCTCAGTAGATGCAGAACTTTGTGGTGAAACTCCTTCCGAGAAGAAATGATCAGACAAAACTGGAAACAACCTCTTAAACAGTTCTTTAGTGTGCATTCAAGCAAGTTATGGAGCTGTCAAAAGCCATTCACGTTTGCATCTGCAATTCATAGTGCACTTAAAAATCTTTATACATGGTTAACTAATGTGCACAGTATTTACATCAAGCATATTTTCTCATTTTCTAAATATACTTATCAGTTTGATGAATGTCACAGCTTTTAATGGAAAAGCTGCACGTGAACCTTTTGTGTGTCTTCAAATATCTACTGTAAACATGTACAAAAACAAGATGGTATGTATTACAGTGGTTTTGTTATTGTCACTGTATTGAAAGCATTGTCTGTTGTCATCATAAACTTCTATTTTCAGGAGTTTATAATCTCCCTGTGAATTTCTTCTGTGTGCTGAAACAGAACACGCATCTTGGCTTTTTTTTAAATGTAACTACATTTCCAAAGAGATGTCTTTTCCCTGGTTTGGAGATAAGCAGATATTTTCTGCATTTTAATTATATTATATTAAAATAGCTGCAATAATTAGGCATGATGGAGTGAGTTCATGTGTCAGCACTTTTAACTACTCTTTTTCTTTTTCCTGTGTTTACATCAGACCTGTAACATTCAAATCTACCTTCTTGTTTATTGTTTAGTACACATGCTTGTATACAGATACCTGTATATCATCCAGACATAAAACTGTCTTTTATATCTATAAACTATCTTTTATCAAAACCTTCTTTTGCTTACTAAAAAAGACAGTTTTATTTTCCTTGCCATGTGTTTCTAGAAAAACGTGATACTAAAATGCAGGTTTTGTAGAATGAGAAATGTTACAGCTGGTCTGCTGCTAGGTTTATTCTGAAAATTGTAAATATTCCTCCTATGATTTATTGTCATCCTTTCAGCACAGAGAGAGACTGTGGACTACCAGAACTCAGTGCGTACTGTTGCAAAATACTCAGGATTCGTCATGGCCTGGGAATTTTCATACCTCCCTCCTTCCAAGCTACTGGTTGACAGCAACTCTCAAAAAACCCCACAACAAACAAACCAAAAAACCACAACAAACAAACAAAAAAACAACCAACCAACCAAAAAACACAAAAAAAAAAAAAAAAAAAAACCAAAAAAAAAAAAAAAACCAGAAAAAAACCACAAAACAAAAATAAGAAAATAAATAAACATTTTATGAGATGTAAGAAGCATTTCTAAATTGGTGAAACATGGAGTTATGGTGTTATTTAGAATAATTATCCAGTCTAAGCAATTTTTGTAATTTTTTTCTGAGGCATGAAAAATTACTGGGTTATCAGTACCCCAAATGTATGAAAATATAGACCACTTCTTTAAGTTCAAGTGGCGGAGTAGTAAGAATGGACTTCATATCTACAAGTTAGGTTATTCCTTTCATGTTTAAGCTGCAGAAGACAGCTTATGAGTAAAATGTTTAAGTAGGGCTCTTACTTGTCTCCAGAGCCAGTGCGAGCTGCACTAGTTACATTCACTAGTTACTATTTACATTCACTTCATCACAGGGTCTTTTTTCAGTGTTTACCATATATGAAATGGCTTCAGCAGATGATTTCTAACAATGCTGATTCAATACCAAAAATATTAAAGGTTTCACAGCTATATACTTCAAGCATTTCATTTTTCATAGGGTAATTATGTTATTTACAATGTTGGTCTTGCATACAACTGAATGTACCCTTGTTTACCATTTAAAAAGAAAACCTAAAAATTTAAGTATATGTATCATTCCAGTCAACCAAAGCTGTGGCATAACTTTTTTATGTGGTTCTAAATAAAATCAAGGTCACTGGCAACTTCTCTCTATTGTATTTTCTTTTAAAAGCACTGTGAAGTATAGTGAGTGGCTAACAAAGTCATCTCAGTGGAAAACAATCTACATGTATGCCAGTAATTTACAAATAAGCCAGAATTACTCTTGGTGGTAAGGATGTGGCATAAAAGAGATGATGGTATCATTTTATACTGAAATCACTCCTCAAAAAGATAAGCAGCATTCATACATTCTGCAGTGCTTTGTCATTCTCCAGAATGATAAGATTAAATATAGGACCACTGTGAGTGCTCTTCTACTTGCTGTTGAGACCGACAATAGGACACAATGTGGACTGTACAAGTTTGAACCTATTTTTAATTTTTTTATGCAATATCACTCTCTCACATTAAACTTTTTTAAACTATACATCCTATTCCAACCAGATTTGGCAGAGGTCAAAAAATATGTTTACAGAAAATCAGTGGTCAAAATATGACTGTGACTCCTAAAATATTATCACCCTGCAATGTAGTTTAAGTAATTATTTGGCTTAGCATTTTTCAAAAATGAAGCATCATTACAAAACAGACCAAACCACAAAAATACGTGTGAAAAATCCTAAAATTAATTTAAGTCCTGTTTTATGTTTCTTTATTATAAGCCATAAATTTCAGTCATGTAATTATCCAAGCACACAGAGGCTGTTAAGGGAAAGCAGATGTGCTTCCAAAGTTCCGCTTTGGAGAAATCCATATAAACAGGCCTAGGGAGGTATGCATACAAGAAATAATTATACATATTATCATAGCTCAAAAATAGTGATCATATATGGAACAACAGCATCAAAAACAGTTCAAAGGATAATGGCAGAAGACATGTATTCTTTTATTTTTCTTTCTAAATAATGGTTTTCATTTTACTTGCTTTTTGTGAGGACAAATTTCGTTGAGTATTTTTAAATGATAATTTTTTTATTCCCTCACTTAGCCTTAAAAACAACCATCTTGTGCTCTGAAATACAGGAACTGGTTAACACCAAAGCAGTCCAGAGTGTATTACTGTGAAAAAGAGATGTTGAATAAAAAAATAGGGCAAATATTTTATCTATAAAAAGAGAATGTGTGTGTGAATGGCATCAAATGTGGGCCTAGGAGGAGGAAAATGCACTAAATACAGAGAATATCTGCACCATAAAAGCTAGAAGCTAGTGTAGGAAAGACTACAAAGAAAGCTTAAATTCTGCATTGATACAAAACCAGTTCTAAAATGGACTTGCTTTAAAAAAATAAAACCAGACTATTGAAAAATTGTCACAGTACCACACAATGGATGAATATACTATATAGAAATAGACTTCTAATCCCAAGTTCTGAAAAATTAGAATTCACAGATCTCCATCCTGTTCAGTCAAAGAGATAAGTCACTGACAAGAAAACAAGATATTTGGGTGACATACATTTTGGAACAGATCCAGAATACTTTAAATATAATGGTGGTATCTTTGCTTCCAACAAAGCTTGTTTGGTCTGTATGCACCTGTCTTACCCAATTTCCTATTTCATCTCTCCAGAAGGAATAAATGTTCCTTTCTTTAATAAAGTTATTATTTGTTTACTAATACAAGTACTAAAAATTTGTGACTCTTTTAAAATCTGAGTATAAGTCCATTCAGACTTACTGTCTTATTTGTTTTCAGACTCTAAACAGCTTTTTCATTTTTCTTTTGGGTGAAGGCTGGGAATATACTTAGACTTAAATTACTATATGTAATACTACCATAAATTACTTTAAAAGGCTACTCTGGAAAGCATTTTGAACTCTATGAATTTAAACTACGTCTGTAGACATTTTTAAAGAGCACTCACACAGAACATATAGAGTTACAAATACTGAAAAGCAAAAATGAAAATAAATTAGAAAATCCAACCAAGAGAATTCAAAAGACTGAGGTGACATTGGATTTGAAACAGAATAGAATAAAAAAATAACCTGGAGGTTCCTGTCTTTTCTAGCTTTGATATTAGTTGTGAAAAATGCCAATCACTTGTTTTTAAAATTTTAAAAGTTTAATAGTAATAAAATGGTTATAAAAATAGTAGTACAATTGGAGTAATAACAATTTGGAAAAATTGAATTAGGACAATATGAGACAATAAAAACAAACAGTTACGGACCTCCGGGTACCTTTTTCTGGGCATCACGAGCCGTAAATGGACACCTGTTAACAAAGGATTAACCCTTAAAAACAATAGTCTGTTGCATATTCACACACTTCATACATGATGCATAAATGCCATTCAAACACAGGATTCTGTCTGGTCATCGTCAGCTTCTTCCTCCGAATCCTAACAGCACCTTCGAGGCGGGAAGAAGTTAATTTCTTCTGATAAGAAGGCAATAAATACTTTTTCTCTGAAAGATTCAGGCGTCCTGTGGCTGCTATCTCGCTGCAAGTCCTTTCTTTAAAAAAAAGTATCCTACATAGCATAGTTTCTATTTTAACATTTTTTATAACCTAAAACTATATTTAACACAGTACTTAAGAGAATTAATACAGCATTACTTTCTTACACAACACATATAATATTCATTTTAATATTTGCGAAAAGCCAATAATAAAATACATGCATTTCTCAGATAGTTACGAGTACTATCTGGAAGTTTTAGTACGAGGACTAAAACTATGTGCTGTTTTAGGTCACAAAAATTAAGAACAATGCTAAGGCACCTGAATACATCCAGAAGAAGACAACCAAGCAGGTAGAAGGGCTGGAAGGCCTATCCTGCGAGGAGTGCTGGGGTTTGGAGAGAAGGAGGCTGAGGGGCAACATCACTGCTGTGTTCAGTTGCCAGAGGAGGGGAAATGAGGAAGTACATGCTGAGCATTAAGAAGCATTTTCTTTCTGAGAGGACAGTAAAACCCTGGCACAGGCTTTCTAGAGAGGTAGTTAATACCCTGAGCCTGTTGGTGGTCAAAAATAGGCATCTGGATAATGTCCTTTGTTGCAGTGTGGCAGGGTGGTAGAAATGCTGCAGCCTTCTTTGAAATGTCTCCAGAAACTGCTCAGAGTAAGGCCAGAAGAAGCCATTTCAAGTCCATACACACACATGCCACAGATAGCTCAGCAGTGGAACAGGAAGGGTCTTTGTATGATATATTCCAGCGAGGGTTTGTTACATCCACCATGCCAAAAGAACCACAGACAAAAAAGAAAACTATGCGGTCTGCACGACTTAAGAATGGGGTCAGTGACCAATGACCTGAGGGCACAGGGGCGGGCAAAGGGCAGGGCAAAGGGCAGTAACCTGTAGCGGAAAAGAGAGATGAATAATTGGGGTGCAGTGTCAACTGGGCATTGAGGGAGGCAATCTAATGTAGATTGGCAGCAGTGCTGCAGAGCATCATGGGTTAAGTCCACTGTATCAGCCTAAATGGGGAAAACTCTATGATACAGTCTTCCAAGGCAAGGCTTTGGGGATTTCCCTGAGGGGGAGGAGTCAGAGGATTCCACAGTTCTTCATAATGGGCTTTAAATTTGGTCAGCCCTAAAGTGGTCAGGCAGTTAAAGCAGATGATCACTGTAGGTCACAACTCTTCTATTCTATTCACTGCCATACATTTTAAACTCAACATAGGCTATGCAATCAATCCAAAAGCAATAAGGTTAAACAAGGATCATAGGAACACACAGTAACTCAGGATGGAAATGGCTTCAGGAAGGCTGTGGTGCAATGTCTTGTTCAAATCAGGTTCATCTGTGGGACCAAACAATGTCACTTAATCCAGCTTGCACTTGAGAGCCTTGAAGAATGGAGACTGCACCAACTCTGTGAGCAACCAGGTCCACTTTTAGACATGTCTTCATCACTTCTCTTGCTTTTTAACAATGCACAGTTTGATTTTGATAAACTTACTTAACTTCAATAAACAGCCTACAGCAACATTGGCAAGTATTTTCTGTTGTCTCTCCCTATACATGCGCACACTAAGTGCAAATTTTTCTAAAGACGGGTCCAAAATTTCACTTCCCTTTCCCAATAACTTTTAGATCTCAAGGACAGAGTGTGTCTTTTCACGTTAAATAGTTCTGTTTATAGTTTGAGATGCTCTGAATCACAGCTAGTACTAACTGAAGATCTGCAAAATGCACAAGGTTCTAAACCCACTGCTTTTTCATATTCTTCCCTGTGTTTGTGTCCATTGGACAAAATTCACCTTGCTTAAATAGCTGTTATTACAGCTGAAATCAGCTTAATTAGGCAAAAAAGTAAATTTGGCCCAATAAGTAAATCAAGGGATGCTTTTTACACTTATTAAACTTTCTAAAGTTAAATTCTTAACTGTTATATAAAAATTAAGATGGTATTTTAATAAATGATGTGCTTTAAAATTTTTGTTTAGGTTTTGAGTTGATTTTCACTGTACCCACTGGCCTGCTGAGTTTTTAACTTAGCCAAATAATCTTCTAAGAAATTACTAAACTTTTTTATTTGGATGGAAAAGTTGCAAGTTATATGGCAACATGTAATATTTCTTTCTTTGTCTTTTAATATGAAAATACTCTTTCTGTGCCACCCACCTGCCACCACGCCCCCCAATATAACGCTCTTCTGCCACATCAGCCATACCCTCCTCAGAGGTGCTTTTCTCTTCCCTGCCCCCTCTCAAATTAGTGCCTTGGTTTTTATCCTGTATGTAGTTCTGGATTTTCAGCAAAAGTTGTGTTTTCAAAATAATGGCTACAATCCTTCAAAAGCAAAAGAAAAGTGAGTATTTAGTAAAAATGTTTGTCTCATCAGGCTTTGTGATTAAATCCATGTAAAGAGAGCCAAAGAAACACAATGAGTAAATATTCTATAAATTGCTCAGCTTTCAGCTGTTGAATTTAGCAACTTCACTAATGCTCAAAACACCATAGCAGTTTCCAATGTACAAACATGGAATACAGGAATAGCAAGAAAAATAAGCCTTTTGATAAAAGGACTTGTGGGATAATAAATCAAGAGGCGCTTGAAGAGGATAGCAGAAATTGAGCTGTTTTCCATGTATTTTACCTTTAATACTGTGTTTACTTACAAATTGTCTTGTATCGTCCTTCTAATTGACAGTCATTGATGTGGAAGCTACTGATGAGCACAGTCTAAGATGTTGGTATTTCACGTTCTAGCCAGGATGATGCAGAGAAAATGGCTTGTAACAGTCTCTGTGTTGCAACAGGACTACAGAGTGTTAATTAGATCATATATGGGAAAACAAAGGCCAAGTTTACTAAAGTATCTTTATTTTTCACGTAAAATCTTGGATGCCTTGATAAACATTGTGAAAAAGCAATGAAATACAGTAGTTTAACTTCAGAAAATCTTAACAGATGATTGCATTGAAAACGCAAAATTTTGAAAATTGTGGATTTAGGAAACTGTAGGCTCATTTTCAAATATTTGGTTTGGAATTTGAATACTAGCTTTAAGTCTTCAAGATTTTTCTTTCTTCTGGTGCCTAGGAATTTAAAAGTTTTGCACCATGTTAATTCTGTCAATGTGATAATGTTAATAAATTTTACAGCTAATTAAATACTAAAATATCCTACTGCTGCCTGCCCTCTTCTCCTTGGAACTCCATTGCAGAGTCTGACTGAAAACTCATTTGACAGTGAGAGCAGGAAGTTGTTGGGAGGAAGTTTTTGGAAGAAAATTGTGATATACTAACTCACAAGATCTTACAGCCACATTTGTGCCTTGGGACAATATAGGAAGATGGGATTTCTCGCTCAGGCCAGTATTGCAGATGTCAACATGAACCAAAGGCGTTTGTGTACTGTGAGCAACATGGATCATCATAACACCCCAAACTACACTCCAGGTTCCTTTTCTTGGACTGCTGATTGACCAGATACACTCCCCGTGTTGTGTGCTAAATTTACAAATTTAGTTTTTAGAGTGCTTTTGTGATCTTGCAAACCCTATGACTCTTAATGGCTTGCAGAGCCTGTAATTAAAATTCTTTATAAAAACATTGGGGTTTATTTCTCTGTTGTTTATTCTAGCTGAAAATTCCAAGGAATACAAATTCCAGGAGCATTTGGGTGCATAGTGGTTAGTCTGTGTGCATATGGAATCCCAACACCCTTCAGTGCAATTCAAGACCAGAGCACCTGCAACTTTCTTGGCAGGATTATTGGGACTAGAGGGAGAACAAAATGGGGCATTGGTATGGGGGTCATCGATGCCTTCCCAATCAGACTAATAAACTTTAGCTGTGTGTTTGAGTCTTTAAAGACTCATTTTCAGAAACAAAATCTAGCTTAACTCCACACCTAGGGGTTTAAGAGCTGTGTGGTAGAGTTCATAACTATTATTAAAGGGGAAAACCAGGACTATGACATCAAGCTTTTTCTTCCCCTTTCCTTTTATTTCACTTGCAAAAGCCAAGTTAAGCAATTGTTTGCAAGGTTTGCTGCAATAATAGCAGCTTTGCCTGTGCAGCAAAATGCAATAGAGAAATTATCTATTTGGTTGTTGGCAAAACCCATTACTAAAGGTTTGTTATCTAGTCGGCGTTCAAACTTTGTCGGCTGTTTGGAAATACTACGGAAGTGGGCGGTATGCTCGTGATGAGACAGTCACCAACAGATGGTTGCTTGATCCATTCTTACAGGTATATACGACGCAAGAATGGTATAGGAGACTAACGCTTATTAAACCACCCTGAAGACAGCTGAAAAACACCGAGGCTCACGCCAAGAAAGAAGGCGGCGCTCGGAATGGCCTGGATGTACTGCACGGAGCCGCCGCCACGCTCCGCCCTCAGCCCGGCGCCGGGCGGGCCCTGGGAACCGGAGCGCCCCGCACGCCGCCCCCGGCAGCTGCTGCCGCGCGGACCCCGCGCGCTGGGCCGCAGGTACGAGCGACCGGGAAGTGAGGCCAGGCTCCGCGGCCTCCGGCCCTGCCCTCGGTTCCCGGAGCTGGGTGGGCCCAGGGAGGGGCCGTAGGGCGGGAGTCTTCTTGGGTAGGCGGTGGTGCCTACCCAGCGGGGAGGGCTAGGGTGCCGTGCGGATCGCACCTCCCGAGGGCGGAGGAGCCCGCTCCCGGCGGCCGTATGGCGCGCCGGCTGGGGGCCGGATGAGCCGTGCCCGGGCAGCGCCAGGTCCCTTGGTGCGGGCAGCGGCCCTGCGCTCTTGCGGGCCCCGGAGCTCGCCCTGCGGCCCCGACTGCGGCGGGGCTGAGCCGGTAGCGGCGAGCAAGGCAGCCCGGCCGCCCCAGGAGAGCCGGATGCTTGGTGGTGATTCCCATGTGTATAGGGAACCCGGAGAGTTGCCATGCGGGGCCTGCAGGCTGCGCTGAGGCTGCTCCTGAGCGCTCTCCGTGCCACCCGATGGGTGACAGTCTAAGTAGTGCAAAAGCCCAGAACTTACTCTTATGCAGTTATATCTAGTATTAGTGTAAGTATGCATTTAGTACGCATAACCGTCTCCTCAGTTGCAGTTTAAAGCACACTGGCAGCCCCATACTCAGACAAGTGATAAACGTGAATATGATCTTACTATTGAATCTGACAATGACAATGTGCACTAGGGCACAGCTTTCTGTGGGTAACTGTTGTATTAGTTTGTAATAAATTTTGTTTAGTGAAGAGTAGACAAGAGTTTTGTCTTAATATTTACTGTATGGCCTGTGAAGCTCACAGACTGTGCTTTGCACTCAAAGGTGTATTAAAGTATTACTTCAGAGCATTAAACTTGCTAAGCTGCTTTGGTTCATTAGCAGGCATGTTTTTCCAGTTCTGTCTCTGTACATTTACTGGAAAAGTGTTTTTGAACAGCTGCAGTCCTGTTTTGAGTGGTATGCAGAATGTAGGAAAACAATCTCAGATCTTAAGTCTCTGTATATATTACTTATATGCTGGTTTATATGTATTTTGCCTAACATAAATGTATTCTTTATTACAAAGAAAAAGAGAAATTATGAACACTAACAAATGCTTCTTATAAGCATGTCTTTGTTACTGTATTTTCTAAAGTGGGCCAGGACGTCATACATGTTTGCTTGTATAGCTGCATGCAGAAAGCTGCTTCTCCCACCACCCTCCTGCTGTTGGTATATTTGGAACCATATTCCGGCTAATGGGGTGTGCTTGCTTCAGTTGTCTCTTTTCTCCCTTGAGGAAGGGCATTTGTTGATAATGAAGATAGAGGAGCGTAGTTCTCACAGTGGCTTTGAAGCAGAGAAATGAGGCAGTGGCAGTGCAATCACTGAAATTAAGCTCTTGTGTAAGAGTACTGACGTTATAGTGCAGCTTTCTGTACATTCTTGTTTTTGATCAGCCTTATGCTGCTGGTTTGGCCACCAGCAATATGCAAATGAGGTATGATATTGCAAAGTCAGATGAATCAGAACTGAGTGTTCCAGGAGGCAGATTTCTCTTCACACTAGTTGTAAGTTTAATAGAAATGCACTGTGACTGCATGTACTGCATGTTGGGCTTTCATTAATTGTTACTCTCTGCTTGCATTACTCTTGTTTTAAAGCAGCATTTAAGTAAGGGAAGGAGCATTTGAGAAGCAGACAAAAACCAGAACTTTAAAGCCTTTATGTACATTACTCTAGTGAGCTTGAGAAAGTGACCTTTATCAATGTGGATTGTATAAGTGAACGTGAAACGGATGCTTTAAGTTTTGAGTTTCGTATTTTCCAGATTCTGTACTGCATTCGTATATAACTCTGACCTTCATATAAAGTGTTAGCAAATTCTCTTCGCAGTTTAGTTAGACAAAATAATCCTTTTCCAACCTGAGAACCAAGGACACCATTGCAGCTTCAGGCCCAAAAAGTATTAACAATAGCGAATTGAGGAGAGCCAACTGGGAGGATGGTACTTGATTGCCTGAAGCTGTAATAGGACAATTAACCCCAATATATAAATTGAACAAAACTTATAAAAATGTGAAACATCGTGACCAGTTACTCATTCTGGGTGTAGCCAGAGCCAGGCCCTTGTACTGCCCAAGGTATATCCTTTGAAGGCCTTTTTATTAAATACCTTCTTTATTCCTTTAACACTGTCTAGCCTCTGTTTCTAGGTAGCCGCTCAAGGCATCAAAACCTTTCCACCAAATATCTAAATATCTGCTGCAGATGGTAGCAAGGTAAGACAGAGAACAAGTGACTTAAAGTGCTTCCATTAAAAAAAACTGAAAAAACTAAATTGCATTGGTTGAATATATTTTTCATAATATTTATGAGTAGGTCTATTTTTAAAGTTTCCTTGCTTGAATAGCTGTTCCTAGTCAAAAGCTGAATATGGTATGGTGTAGGCTGATCATTTCAAAATAATGTCCCCAGAGCTGCACTAACTTGTAAGTATAGAATACCACCCAACCTGAATTTCTTTTCTAACACAGAAACATTGGACACCCATAGTCTCTTTGGTTCTTAAAGAAAAGAAATCAGTATTTAGTGAAAACTGGAATACTTCAAGCACTCTCCTTTTGTTTGTTTGTTTCTGTCTCTTATTTTTGAAAGGTGATTCAGTTTTTTTTGACAGCTCAGGTTGTTTGGTGTCTTCCCAGGTGGGCTAACCTGAAAGTAAGAACTACAAAAATTAAACTTAGATTTTAGTAGATGAAAAGATGGAAGATCAAAAATACAGAGAAGTAAAAATGAAATTATAAGGGAAACATTATTTTACATACTAATCCAATAAAGAATAAAAATTATATGTGTTACAATATGCATCAGCTACTTTGCACGTATCTCACAGTTTCATTTTTTGATGAGTCAGCATAGTAAACAACCACCTTTATGCTGGCCAGGAGAATCATTTTACTGACGAAGTGAAGGGGAAGTGTTTGTCTGTGATTCAATCCAACAAGGGAGTCTCATTGTCCATGTGGAAGGCTCTAAATATTTTAGAGAACTTATGGTCTGTTAAACACTTCTGTCCAGTGTTGCGTGGCAGAGAGATGTTAAATGGCCTTCTTTCCCACCATTTTATTTCACTTCCCTGCTTGCTAAGTCTGCTCATACAAAATTCATTAGTCTGGTCAGACTTTACATTCCATGTGTCTCTTTTGTTTGTAAATCCTATGCTCTGTCATACTGATCTGGTCTGAGGTAGTCAGTTGTGTTGCTAGCTGTAGCTTCTCAGTAGTGCACTTGTGACAGTCTTCAATTTTAAAAGGTAGTTTTCTGGATCATAATAGTTTTCTTTTTAAAACTTTTAGTAACAAGAATTTAAAAAACTGGTTCCTGCTACTTGGAGTAGGGGCATATTAGTAGAAATTGATGCAATCATCTTTTCAGAAAGAACACTTCGTAAATTATTGCCTGGTATACTGGGTACCTGAATGGCTTAATTTTTTACCTGTTGACAAGAACAGACCCCCTCCCTCCAATACACACACACACACACACACACACACACACTTTACTAGTTGTTTCGTAGGCTGTTGTTTTACATTACATTCTGAAGTTACTGCACTGGCTTTATTAATTCAGTAATATCAATTCATGTTTTCTTAAGGTCTGTAGGATTATAGTGTATGTTTTATGCATGATTTTGTTTTCTTGCATGTAATCTTGAGGAAGTAAATCTGTGCTACACTTAGTTGTTACTCCATCTGAATGTTGTCTTATGTGGTGCAACAATTTCATGTTGCCCCCATTCTCTTTTGCTTAGAGGAGTATGGAATTTCTTGTAAGGAACTGCAAATGTTTTTTTTCCTTCAGACTGCAAAGGGAATGATGTAGACCTTATCTTTCACTCTTCACAAAGAGACAGTTGAAATAATTAAAGGTGTCCTGGCTTCACACATGCTGGGTTATTTCACTTACTCCTGATGTCTAACAGATAAACATTTTGTCTTTTAAGTGCATTTTTTATGTCAAGTAATGGCAGCACAGAGAAGGGAAAATGTCAAAACTGGCTTGATATCTCTGTTCAGTATGTTTGACTCTTCTACAGATATCACCACTGCCATCTCCATTCTGCTTTTTCTTGTTGCAATTACTATCATTTTATCAATGTGATGTATCTTAGTGATTCTTAACCAAAAGTTTTGCCTACAGGCTTGGCATCTAGGAGGAAGAATCAGTTCTGAAGAAGAAAACATTTACTGAATGGACAGAAATTTAATGCTTATCTAAATGGAAAAAAAGTAGGCATGTTGTAAAATCACTTCAGATTCTAGCTGAGGAGATAAGAAACAATAGAAATGTGAAATTACAGAGAACCAGATACTTTGTTAGGAGTAACTTACAGCAGTTCTAAAATAATGTGGACTTTCTACAAAGCATAAGTGTTATCAAGGGAAAACGCTCTTCATCTTTGTTTTTTTTTCAAATACTGAGTAATTAAAGTTTGTTTTGTATAAGTCACATTTCTTTCCTCAGAAAGACAGTAAATAATGTATGTAACAGGAGAAATAACACTTTATCGGAGAAAAAAAAACTAACACAAGATTTTGAGTGCAATGGAGCACATGGCAAGAAGTCATTTCAACAATAAATTATTTACAGGGCATATATTGTGATATCAGACCCTAGTGTGTCATGCATATGTGTTTTTCATTTGTCCCATGTTATGAAAAGGATATGAATAATATCTGACAATTTTGTGGAAGATTCAATAACCAGAAAATACATATATTTGCAAAATGTGGGAATTTTGATGGTTTTACACAGAAAGAATTATCTCAAGAATATTAATGTATTCTTTGAGTTCATACAGTGATTTTAATAGTTAATCTAGTATTTATCTTCATTCTTTCTCTGCTCTGTGTTTTAGACAATTTTCTTAGCATTTATATAGATTGGGTCTGGTTACTTCACATACAGAGCTTGCTTTAAATACACATAGAATTGATAAAATCTTGCAAAATCTCATTGAATTTTATTCTGAAGGCCATTCTAGTAGGTATTCGTCAAATTAATTTTGTTGGTAAGAATTAATGCTTTCCTACTTTCAGTTACTTTGCATATGTTTTTAATATGTGGACTAGCAGCAAAGGATATGCCATCTTGTTCTTAAGTCTCCTTGGTTAGACTAAATAATAATCGTCAGTTATAAATTGTCTTTAATTGGCATCATTCTGTTGTCATTCTGTTTGAGAGGCAAGAAGACAGGCCAGCAGTGATCTGAAGAAGTAACCTTTCTAAACTGAAGTACTGTTTTTTGCAGTGTTATTACTGATGAGCTTGTACTTGTAAACAGCAGTGAACATAACAGAAGTTATCAAATGCTTTATAACAATAGAAATGTCCTAAAAATACTGTCAAAAAGTTTTAACTATCTGTTTATAGGTGATGGTACAGACACTTACTGTGAAGCTCATATTATTTTTTATTTTTTTAATAGGAGTTTTCTAAATAATGTCTTTATAGTGTTTTTGGCTTTTTTTCCCAGATAAGGATACAAATCACTTTGAAGCCATATGGCAGCTTGAATAACTGGCTTAAAAGTCTTGGGAAGGAAGAGCTGAACACCTACATGCTGAATTTTGGTCCTTTGCTTATGGAGCTGGCCAGTCATTTCGTGTCACTGGCTAGCAGTCTCTAGCTCAGTCCCTTTAGTTTTTGATGTGTGTGGCACCAGTTTCTGATGCTGATGTTGCTTTCGAATGTTTGACAGATGTATTGGTTTTGATACTGTTCTTCACACTGCAGCACAGAATGGGAGTCCTGCAGTTTCAGAACCTCAAGTACTTAGGCTGGACCTTGCTGTCTTGAGGACTTTCTGCTCTGATTTTCCTTTGTACTGGTTTACAGTGAGGGTAGTTATTGTGCAGTGAACTGCTGACTCCTTCCCTTCTGCGTGGTTACTCTTCCATGTTGATTGCTCTTGGTTACCAGAGCACATGCCCATGTTTCAAACATAATTTATTAACTTTAAAAGCTGTGTTCTGAGAAGAGCAGCCTTTGTGTTACTTTCAGATTTTGAACACCAAAAGCGCATGAAGATAATCTTCCTCCTTCCTCTTCTTTAGGGCACATACTGCTGTGACAAGTGATTTGTTTGTTCTGGGCTTGTTTGTTTATTTGTTTGTTTTGTTGGGTTTGCTGTTTATATGTGACTAGGTAATATGATTCATTTTCAACCTTGCAGTATGTCCATTTTATTTATACATTTTCTAGCATAATTTCAGTTTCTTTTAACAGAACAGATTGAGTCTTTCTGGAAGGTTCCAGGAGAGATTTCTAAACTGCAGGGTAAAACTTGGAAATTAAGAGCAAGAACAGATACTTGGGTTTCTAGCCTAAAATCACAGGGTAGCTGAAAATTGTAATGCAGAATTTCTGTGTGCTGTGCCTCCAGTAATTGTGGTTCCTGGTGGTACATAATTTCAACTTCAGAAATTGTCATTAATATCTTTGTCTCAGCAGCTGAAGCCTCATCAGATTTACTGTTTCACTGCTTGATATGGTGTTAAAGTAGGAAACAGCTGCTATTTTCTGCTATTCTAAAACTGGTAATTGACTGCATAAATCTATATTGAATTCAATTAAATGTCATGGGAAGCATTATTTAGTTGTGTGGACTTTCTGCAGTGAAAAATTTGGGTGTCTGGTTTACTGCAGTATTTTAATTCTTTATTTGACTGTTTTACTTGTTTTGATTGATTCACAGAATTGTTAGGGGTGGAAGGGATTTCTGGAGACTGTTGCCTTCCGATGCAAGGCAAGGTGACCTGGTTCTGAGGAAACGGCACGGCGACCCAAAGTCTCCAGGGTCGCTCGGGCCAAGTACACACGCAGGCACCAACGTGGTGGACAGTTCAAAGGCCTTTATTGTCCTGTCTTGTCGGGTTTTATACTCGGGAAGGTTTTTCTCTACGTCAGGGAGTCTTACCTTACTGTAATTGGTTAATAAGGAGTCGAAAGTTACTAATGTTAGGGGGGTCTACATTCTTGGGTGATCCCTTATCACTAGGCGTTAGGGGGAGAGGAATCCTGCTGCTTTCCGTGACATCGCGAGATCTTCCGAACGCCTGACCCTATCTACTACATCTCCCCCTCCTTTTTCACAAATGAACGAAGTAGCCATATACATAGGTACTGAGATGAGGCATGAGGTTGTTGACAAAGAAAGGGGTTTGGTAAACCTGGGTAGAAAATCTTGTGACTGGCAGTGTTCCCCGGTCAAATTCACAGCAGTTGTTGCCGGCCTATGAACAGGATGTTGGCCCGTTCTAGGTGGGTCTGAACGAATGAGACTAGCTTGTTCAGCAGGCATGGTCCGAAGGTGACAGCTAAAAGTAGCATTGCCAATGGACCTATTAGGGTAGAAATTAGGGTGGTTAGCCACGGTGATCGATTGAACCAGGACTCGAACCAACCCTGTTGGGCTTCCCTGTCTTTCTGTCTCTGAGCCAGTCTGTTTCGGAGTTCTGCCATGGAGTCTCTCATGACTCCCATGTGGTCTGCATAGAAGCAGCACTCCTCCTTCAAGGTGGCACACAGGTCCCCTTGCTGCATGAACAGGAGGTCTAGTCCTCGCCTGTTCTGCAAGACTACTTCTGAGAGTGAGGAGACTGACTTCTCTAGAAAGGAGATGGATTTCTCGATCCTCTGCAGGTCCTTGTCAATTGTTGCCTGCAGCTGTGACAGTTCTTGGTGCTATGTTGCTAAGGCTGAGACTCCTGTGGCTGTTCCGGCTGCTCCTAGGCCCAGCAGCATTGCGATAGTTATACCTGTTACTATTTCTCTTTTGTGGAGCTGGCTGGGTTCCTCAAAAAGGTGGTACACTTCTTCATCTGCGTGGTACGGGACCCTAGGAACAATCAGAACTTGGACACAAAAGTCGTTAGAGTCATCGAATTTGGCAAGGAACAAACAGGGACTCACTCCAGATCGCTGGCAAACCCACATCCCAGATGCGGATGGGACTACCCACTTATTGTTTTTCCTGTTGGGTTTGACAACTTTGGTGCAGACGTTGCCTTTCTGCCTAGCTAGGGTTGCATTGCCAAAGCATCTGCCCTGGCCTGTGACTCTACTCAGGGTGATTCCTTTGCGGGGGGTGTCCCATCTACATTGGTTGGGTGCATCTGCTGTGGAGTAACTGAAGGGAGTGTTTAAAGCGACTCCTTCGTAAAAGGGAGGTTCGACATCGTAACAAAGCCAGCAGGATTCAGTTAGGTTAGGGTTAGATTCGTTCAGGGATAGGAAGGTAGCTTCTAACATACGAAGGATTGGGTCTGAGTCTGACTCAGCTGAGCGGCCTATCTGAAAGGCTTCCGCGTGGCTGGTCGGGATATCAGCGACCCTTGTGGGCAAGGCTTTGGGGTGGGTTGCGTTTCTCCCTTTTGGCACGCTTTTAATCACTTTGTTGGGTCCGACCGCTCGGGGTGCCAACAGTTGGAGCCTAATAATTCGCACATGCCCAGCACGGTCCCCTAAATCCCCCTTGGCGTGGTGGAGCAGCTGCTGATAGGCGCCTTGGCTGGGGGCAGTTTACTGCCAAGTGGCCTGCCTGGCCACACTTAAGGCACACCATCACACTGGTTATTGCAGTGTGGACTGCTGCTTGGATGGGAGCAAGGTGTTCCTCCTTTGCAACGTGTCTGATCATGTCTGCTGTATTAGACCCAGGTGGCAGTGATCTTAGAATGTTCTTGGTGTCTGAGTTGCATTGCTGGCGTAGGCACTCTGCCAGCACGGGACCCTTAGCCTCCGAGGGTAATGAGGAGGAGTCTAATGCTGCCTGAAGCCTGTCCACAGACTGAGTGAAGCTCTCACTCTCACTCTGTTTTATAGTTGACCATGGTGAGGGTTTGGCTACTACTTTGGCAGTAGCACGGATGGCTTCCCGGGCAGCACGGGTGGTTGTCATAACCTCATGGGCCCGCAAGCCCTCAGCCTGGGCCTGGGGGGTGATCATAGTGGGGTCTCTGCCCATCAGCCTTTGTATGCTGGACCCGTGCAGTGGATGGTCAGCCCCCGTTATCTGGGCTAGCTCCTTTGTGCATTGATCTTCCCACTCTTGTTTAAAAATAATCATTCCTGCCCTATCAAAAATCATTCTGCACGTCTGCTTGATGTCAAAGGGAAGCATGTCATCCCCCCCAAAAACGCTGTCAATAAGTGTGGTAACCATGGCAGAATTAATTCCCTTGTCTGCAATTGCTTTAATAATTGCCTGTACCTCTTTTGGATTCACTGGAGAATAGGTCCTTCTTTGGTTTTTGCCTGCCCCCACCACGTGGACTGGGAACACTAGCTTGGCTGAAGGGGTGTACTCGGCACAGGCTATCTTTATTTTTTGCCAGTCTGTAAGCGGGGTCCGGTCTTTCTCTGATGACTCCTTCACCCATGCGGGAGCGCTGCGACTAGAGACCTTATATGCTGCTGCTCTCCCTCTGTTAAGGCTAGAATCCGAATCGGAGCTCCCCGACTCCCTCTCAGACTTGTCCCGGCTCAAGTCTGAGTCAGAGTCGGAAGCCAAAAGACCGAGCACTTCCGGGCTGCTCTGCCTTTTTCTCGGGCTCCGACCCCGCCCCCTCCTGTGGGGGCGGACCCTTCCCTGCCCCTGGGGTTTCCCGGCCTCCTGCTGGGGGAGGTCCTTGCCTTATATAGGCTTAATTTGAATAGAGCGCTCTGATTGGTCTCACCCTCCACCGCGGGGACTGCCCCCCTCTCCCTGCTCTCCTGCGCATGCGATGTTAAGCAGGCTGACTGTATTTCCGCCCTTTTCCCCCTCTTCTCTTCCGCCCTGACCACGCGGCCGGCCACCATCTTTGAGCCCATACGGCGGCGGAGAGATTTTATCGATCCGGGTGGTTTCTGACCGTCCCGCTGCTTCCCGCACCTCCTCCGCCAGCCCCCCCCAAAAACACTGCGCCCGTTGCTCTGCCTCCTGCGTCGGGTCGGCAATCGGCGGGGGGGGGACGGGTAGAGGAGCCGCGGTTTTGCCGAGAGGCTCCGAGGGGGGGCTGGGATCTGGCGGGCTCCGCGGGGGGGATTGGGGGTCTCCCGGAGGTTTTGGGCTTGGGCCCAGGGGGAGGTGGGACGCGCCTAGCCCCCGCACATTCCCGTCTTCAATCTGATGACTTTCCGGGGTGGTCTGTGTCGTAGCTCCCACCCCCAACTGCGGAATGGCTATTAAACAACTTCTCGCAGCTTTCCAGGTTTCTTGTCGAGCTTTTTGCAGAGCCCGGATGACTCTGCCCCACGATTTTAGGGCTTTCCCCGAGCTGAACACATGGTATCCTTGGCCAGAGTTTTCGTACAATTATCCCACACCTCTGGGTGTACAATATCCACGGGACTTTCTATAGCCCCCAGCTTAATCAATCTCGGCAATGCGAGAGTCATATCTTTAACCTTACATTCAATTCCCCATTGTGCATGCGCTATTGGAATACTGGTTCCAATATTACCAGTTAGATTGTGCCTGGGCCAGTCTGACCCTCGCTGCCGGGCCAAAGGCAGCAACTGCGGTGTATCACCCCAGAGATACCTTGGCTTGCTGGTGGTTGCAGCTGGGCACTGAACAAGTCCAGGCTTGTTAGGAACCCCGTTTACCTCAGGAGGAGAACTTCAGGCGATGGTGAAGAGAAAAAGGAAGGATTCTGCTGGAGGGTTTAATGTCCAGAGGTTTATTCCATGGTTACAGAGGTCTGAACGTGAGCAACTGCTCCAACAGAATGTGGCCGCATGGTCTGATCACCTTTTTAAGCTCAGGGACAGGGGGAGGGGAGGTACAGGTGAGCCACCAACCAGGTGAGAGGGGCAGGGTCTCAGGGGAAGATGACACCCAGACAGGCCAATGACCTCTGGGCATAGGGGCATCCTTTGAACTTGACCAACCACACGAAGCCTTGCTGGAATGTTAAGCCTGATTGACAGGACTCACTCAGCATGGGGGCAAGGGGGAAGGGAGAGAGGCATAGGCACACCTGGGGGGATGACCTGGAAGGCCGAAATGGGACATTACAGCACACCACAACAATGCACCTCACTCACAACCTTTGCAATTGCTTCCATGATTCGAGGGCATCCCCTCCGCTGCACAAGGCCAGCTGTGCAGCCGCCGTCCTCTCTCCACGCGAATCCCCGTTCCCCAGGCGCTGATCGGCTCCCGGAGTTTCGGCACCACTTGTTGCCTTCTGATGCAAGGCAAGGTGACCTGGTTCTGAGGAAATGGCACGGCGACCCAAAGTCTCCAGGGTCGCTCGGGCCAAGAACACACGCAGGCACCAATGTGGTGGACGGTTCAAAGGCCTTTATTGTCCCGTCTCGTCGGGTTTTATACTCGGGAAGGTTTTTCTCTACATCAGGGGTCTTACCTTACTGTAATTGGTTAATAAGGAGTCGAAAGTTACTAATGTTAGGGGGGGGTCTACATTCTTGGGTGATCCCTTATCACTAGGCGTTAGGGGGAGAGGAATCCTGCTGCTTTCCGTGACATCGCGAGATCTTCTGAACGCCTGACCCTATCTACTACAGGAGACCATTTAGTCCAATCCCAGACCATCTAGTCCAACCCCAGAATGCTTAACATGTCATTGGATGAAGTATATCTGCAAAAGTTACAGTACACAAAACTGGTAATGAAGAATCCTCTGTATACCACAACTGAGAATGAAAAGAGACCATTTAAGACTAAAGGAACATTAAAATAGTCTCTCCATAATATAAGTCTGTTAATGGTAAATAAAATCCTCTTTATCAGAACTGTGGGCATTTTGTTTATTCCTAATTTATTAGCATAGGGAGCAGCAGGTTAATTGGGGGCTAAGCAGGGAAGGAGAGATAGGAACGTCAGACCCTAGTCACTTAAATTCAGGGTTAAACCAAGATTCTTTTGGTCTGGGTAGGTGCAAAGGAAAAATGCCAACCAGATGTCTTCAAGAGCTAAAAAATCACAAAGTTTACTAGTGAATTATAGAAGATGAGGAACTTTGTCAGAGGATTTAGTACAATATGAAACACCACAGCAGAGAAATAGCCCACTGAACACAGAAAATGTTAAACCCATTTGGCATTGTCTTCTGTGAAAAGAAAGTTAGAAGGCAAAATAGGGAAAATGTACATAACTACTACCTTCAGGGTTCCAGTGGTGTAAAGCTCCAAGATGGAGGTAGAGTTAGAGAGCAACATGCTTGCGTCATGGTTAGTCTTCTTAAAAACCCTTCCTACCAGGTGGGTCTTTCAGTTGCTCAGCCATTTCGTGGGCTGGGTTAGGCAACACAGGGGGGCTGCCTCCATTGTGCCATTAGTGACAGACACTGTGGGGCTGGGCCAGGGCACCACCTCACCAGAGCAAGGGCTCACCCACCCCCTACCACATATTCCAAGCCCCCAAGAGGTTTTGAAACAGATTTCCACTCTGACAGAACATTATTTGAACTACTCCTTCCCAGTCCCTTCACAGATATTAGGTAATCTTATATTTTTATGCATAAGGCTAGTATTTTCTTTTGCCAAGTGGTAATTGCGCACAGCTCTCTCTCTAATTTAAAACAAATTAATGGAGATCGGTCTTAATGGGATTTTGGGGGGTGTCTTAATTACAGACCATGGAATAAAGTATTTCCTTGTTTGTTGCATCGTTGCTACTTGGCCTGTCACATTCCAAGCCTGAAAATGGCATCAAGTAGTAGCTTCAAAAGTTTGCAAACTCCTGGAAGTGTGTTTTAAGTCAGCCTTATTTGTGAAATATTATTGAGCTTCTGGATGTAGTTTATGATCATATATAATGAATTTTAGTATTTGTTCAGCTTAACACTTGGATGCTAACTTTCCTTCCTTTGTTGCCTTTAAATGTGACATAGTTATGCTGATTTTTTTTGTGAATTATATTGACTACAGTAGCTGACCTTTAGAGCAAAGATGTGTCTGACAATGAAGAAAGCATGGATTTGCAGGAAATGAAGAAAGCAGGTCACAAATGTGACCTGTTTTGTGAAGTAGCTGTGTGAGTGAAATGGTTCAGATGATGCTGACAATAGAAATGAAAGGGAGGCTTTCTGGTGTTCCAGCATCTGCTGGTGTATACTTGCTGGATGGTGACCATATCTTTTCATGTAAGAGGTGATGATAACTTGCAGTGAGCGCTTTTGTTTGTAAAGGCACCAAATAATGTGTTTGGAATAGTAGTGAGGGAAGGGTAAAATGTTTCCAAGAGAAACAGGAAATAACAGATAAATATTGTTTATTCTTAAGATGCTTATAAGAATCTAATGCTATATTCATTAAATACAGTATACTTTGTTAGAAATACATTAGAATCCTATTAGAATAAAAGAGTGTGTGTTTGATTAATTGTGAGTAAGATGATAGGTCAGTTTTCTTGGGAAGTATGTGAAGACTGCTGATGACGTAATCAGACAGGTGTGGAATGGCTAGGATGCCACTGTGAATTTAAAGCAAGCTGTCTGCACATGAGGAAGATGAAAGCATCAGATCAGGTATACTCAGATCAGGTGTGATCCATGGTCATATCTGAATGAGCTCATACTTTTTAGGCATGTTTTTTGAAAGCTTTGTTTGATAATATTGACAGTAGACAAATTACAAAGTAAAGACTGGGGAAGGTGCTGTGGACCTGCTAATGGATGTAGATGCTCCAAGAGGTAAGGGACTACAAAGAATCAAATGCACTAAAAGGCTGAAGAAATGATCCAGAAAGATGTTCCATTTTTGTGTATGATAGTATTAATATGTTTTTAGCTATTTAGAATTATCAGTATCTTTATGGTATCTTCTATTAAAAAACCCACTGTGGTGGTTTGACCAGGAAGAAGTGGGAATTCTGGGATGTTGTGGTCAAACCAATGGGTACTTGGATTTTGATATTGGCACCTGGGGTAGCCAGTGGGTTTTAGGACACACCTCCAAGAACACCCAGGGGTTAAAAGCAGAGCTTCGGGCCTGGGAGGCTCTCTTGGGACTTTGAGGGACGGAGGTCGGATCTCCCTTCCCCCGTCCAGCCGCTGCTGCTGGGCGGGGGAGGGGCAGCCATGTGGTAGGCCTGGGCCTGGACAGAGATGGGAGTGAGAAGGCCTTGGAGGATGGAAGGGTGGAAAGCAACAAGAGACATTGGGCAGCCACCCCCCCCCCCCCCCTCCCTTGGAGACAGAGAGAGAGAGAGAGAGAGAGAGTGCAGCCTGTGTTACCTTGAAATTCAGTAATATGTGCTGGCAGCAGGCAGCCCAGCTGAGGAGATGGGGGGGGTGCAGCCAGGAGTCCAGCCGCCTGGAGGAGTTTTTTAACCCTTTTTTGGACAATGAAAGCCTTACAGAACATTAACCCTTCCTAGACGAGTGATAAGAGTGGAGGAGGTTGAAGGAAATGAACGAGTGATGGAGGTCTGGACCAGAGAGAGAGAGTGAGAGATGTTGAAAGAATGGAGAAGATGGAGTGGCATTTTATGCTGGACTCTTTTGTGTAGTCATGGACAGAGCCATGTTTCCGTGTGATACAGAGACTGAGTCCAGGGGGAGAAATGTCCCAGAGCCAAAGAAGAGTCAGTGTGGGGACCCCTCGGCCCCAGGGGGTATATAAAATATGGGGGGGACGGATGTCCCAGAGGTGAGAAGGTGAGATACTGTGCTTTTCTGGAACTGGACAAAGCATCCTTAAAAAAAGACAGCCCTGGAAGCAGCCCTGATCCCTGTTCGGTGGTGAGAGCACCGAAACAAGGACGGAAGAGGCCACCACGACACATGGAAGGACTCCCTCTCCTCTTGAGGAACTGAAAGTTTGAGCAATCTAAAGGGTGGTGTTGGACCTAGAATTGGTGATTTTGGAGGATGTATTGTATTGGGAATTTAGGGGGGAGGAGGGGGAGAGTTTTTTTTGTGAGGTTTTCATTTTCCTCGTGTTTTTTTTCCCTCTTTTGTGTGTAGTTTTGTAGTTTAGTAATTGTTTGTGTGTAGCTTAGTTAATAAACTTTTCTGTATGTTGAAGTTGGAGCCTGCTTTGTTTATTCCTGGTCACATCTCGCAGCAGACACCGGGGAGAAGGTGTACTCATGGGGGCTCTGGCTTTGCCAGGCCCAAACCATAACACCCAGCCAAGATAATTTTGAAAGACAGATGTCAGTGATAGGTCTGGTACATGACACCGTGCAGAGCTAAGACCAGGCTGAATAGGGAAGTACTGGTTATGACTTCTGGGTGATAAAAAATTCCTTTCCTGTGGTCTTCTCTCAGCCCCTTGTATTGCATTTTCTGATCAAGTTCTGTTTTATTTTTAGGAGCAAAGCTTTGTGTTTAAAATGGAAGTTGATGTGACTGGAGAGTCCAGAACTACCCTCTCCACCCTCTCTGTGCCTCTTGCAGAGGTGAGTTCTGCAGCCAGGACAGAAGCAGAAAAGCCACGCTGTTCCAGCACCCCCTGCTCACCATTGAGGCGGACAGTTGCAGGATATCAGATCCTTCACATGGATTCTAACTACCTGGTTGGCTTCACAACTGGAAAGGAACTGCTAAAATTAGCCCATAAGTATATTGGAAGTGAAGAGAATAAAGGAGAATCTGGTCCTAACTTGGGGTCCAGACATCTTGATTCAGGACTTCCACGTTCCTCGCGTTTGTACAAAACTAGAAGTAAGTACTTCCAGCCCTATGAGATCCCAGCAGTAAATGGAAGGAAGAGGAGACGGATGCCCAGCTCTGGGGATAAATACAATAAAGCTTTACCATATGAACCTTACAAAGCACTTCATGGTCCCCTGCCTCTCTGCCTTTTGAAAGGTAAAAGGGCTCATTCAAAATCCCTAGACTACCTCAATTTAGACAAAATGAGTATTAAGGAACCTGCTGACACAGAAGTGCTACAATACCAGCTCCAACACCTTACTCTTAGAGGGGATCGTATGTTTTCAAGGAATAGCACATGAGCTATCATCTCAAATTTAGAAATTATTTCTGATCTTTTGTCTCTTGCTGCAGAAATCCACTGTTGAAGTGAGTACATGACTGTCCACATTGTAGGTGGTTTTATCAGCTCAGTGTTACCAGGAATACAGTCTTGGCAATGAAGTTTTCTGCAAATACTTGGAGAGTGAAATTTTTCCTGATCCAGCAGCTTCTGATGCAGATTTGACTGCAACTAGTGGATATTTCTTTGGACAGATTTTAACAAAAAAAAAAAAGCTTTTGGTTTTTGGAATTGTTTTTTTTCTGTACTGCTACATCTAGTGTTTACAGTAATTCAGCACTGAAAAATTTGTGGTGTCTGCTTGGTTGTTTCTAATTTTGGCTTGATATTAGAAACTGCTCTTGGATTATTACCCAAGGAGGTTTTTTTTGTTTACTTTTTGTTTCTGTAGTAAAATATATGTGGTTTTCTTGCAGCATGGACGGGAATGTGAGCTTGACTGGATGAACCACTTGCTATTTAAACAATCCAATTCATACATTTTGAGACTGCGCTTGTACTAGTGATGTGGGTGAGATTTATTCGTAAAAGAAATGTTTGCTACTTGAATCCTATCAAAACTGATTTTTTAGTTTCTGCATTGAAGTAATTGTTTTGTCCTTTTTATTCTATAGAACATGTTCAGGATAAATCTTTAAGTTATTTAAAGCAAATCTTTCAAGAAATAAAGTGATTTTTTTGTTTGTTTGGTTTTTGGGTTTCTTTTTTTTTGTTAGATTTTGTTTTTACATTGTCTAGAGACAGAAAATGGAATGTCTGTACTGGTACGTTGGTAATGTTTTTGCTTTTAATTTGTGATTTTCATTTCATCTGTAGTAGCAGAAGGTATCAACTTCAGCATAGCTTTGGAAATTTTGTTTACTTGAAGCACTGAACACAAGCTCTGGAGGGCAGATTTTTTTCTTGACAAGAGTGAAAGTGAAATATTTCTTGTCAGTGTTAAAGAGATGATCTTGAATTTTACAGCAGAATAATGGACTGGTTACTTTTGTTAATAAGTTTTTATTCAACTATGACATCAAATGCAGTTTTGACAGCTGTATTTCTAGATGTGTTTGAAACATTTTGTTTAATTATTTTTTATTTTACTTTAGTTTAAAAATGGAAGTTTTCATACTGTATTTTTTAGATGCAGTCTTGTACTGAAGCAGTACATAATTTGATTTTTTTCCTGATGACCTCTGCAGAAGTTAAAAATAATTTCATATTGCTTTGAAGCATAAATTATTTGATCAGTTTTTTCTGATAGGTTCAAGATTTTTTTTGCTTGTTTGTTTATCACTCAGAATTACTAGAAAGCACTGGTTAGTGCATGTGCTCTGGGAAATGAAGAGTTCTTATGCTGTTGCTCTGCAGTTTAAATGAAGGTAGCCCACTAGTGAGCATTTTGTAGTTTGGTTATCTTTTATAGTTTTATTAGAAAATACAAAAAAACACCAATGTGTATTTTTCAAAGTTAACTGCACTGGTGTAAATTTAATGCATTTAAGATTGATCTTGAAAGTAAAGTCTTCCTATTAGTCTTTAGTTTGAAAAACAGAATACGGTCAAATGCCAAAGAGATGGTGGGTTTATTTAAGGAATAAACACTACTGTTTATTGAAATATGAAATTAATTTGTATTTCTGGCTGAAAAATAAAAAGGATATTATAAACAGCTTTTGTTGTGAATTAATTTGCTGTGTAGGAGAAAAAGAAGACATTAAAAAAAATACAGCTGTAGACCAAGGAATATTTAAAAACAACTTGAAAGTCAGGGTCCTAGATTTCTGTGAAATAGATGCTTAGCTCTGTTCCTTTGTTTTGAGAAAAGGGCCACACATTTACCTTATGTGCATCTTTCTGATATTGTCCAGTGCTATAATTGTATGGCTATACAAAGAGACTGGTTGATGGCTATGTAGCTGAGTTCAGACATAACAAATGTGTTGGTATTTTATCTTTAGTGATTTGTTTGTCAGTGTGCTCATGGGTCATGGTATTCGCTTAACTCACATATACTTGCAGCCCTCATAACATGGGAAATAGTATTTACACTACATGTAATACAGACTAAGCAAGGAATTGATAATAGATTATTTGTTTTTTCTAATTTTAATGGTACGAAGGAATCAGAAACTAGTTTTCCACATAATAATAAATTTTTAAAAGTTCTGTAGTGTGGTCTGGTTGAAGCTAGTTATTTTCACTTTTAAAGCATTACGTGCTAAATGGACACAGTTGGAAAAGATCATCATTAGTGACAATATAGTCAGCAAACACTAGAAAAAATACTTTGAATAAGAATAATTTTATAGTGGAGCTACAGTAGAGTAGAGAAGTATAAATAAGTTGTTAAACTGTTGTAGGAAAAATGTTGATTAAAACTGAAAAATGTAGATTTATTACAATGCTAATAGCTTTAAAGACAATGTCAAGCTTGGCAACCAACAGTAAAATGCACATACCTTTGCATGTTGTTGTAGCTGGCAAGTGCAGGTTTAATGAATCTGAGGATGACCTTTTGCATGAATGGTTTGCTGTAATCTTTTAATTGGGACATCAGTTTTGATAATGGGCGATTACACTGAACACTGTAAGAGTGGCACAAACTGCCAGATAACACAGATCCTTAGTGTTGTGGTGTGCTGTAATGTCCCATTTTGGCCTTCCAGGTCATTCCCCCAGGTGTGCCTATGCCTCTCTCCCTTCCCCCTTGCCCCCATGCTGAGTGAGTCCTGTCAATCAGGCTTAACATTCCAGCAAGGCGTTGTGTGGTTGGTCAAGTTCAAAGGATGCCCCTATGCCCAGAGGTCATTGGCCTGTCTGGGTGTCATCTTCCCCTGAGACCCTGCCCCTCTCACCTGGTTGGTGGCTCACCTGTACCTCCCCTCCCCCTGTCCCTGAGCTTAAAAAGGTGATCAGACCATACGGCCACATTCTGTTGGAGCAGTTGCTCACGTTCAGACCTCTGTAACCATGGAATAAACCTCTGGACATTAAACCCTCCAGCAGAATCCTCTCCTTTTTCTCTTCACCATCGCCTGAAGCTATTCCTCCTGAGGTAAACGGGGTTCCTAACAAGCCTGGACTTGTTCAGTGCCCAGCTGCAACCACCAGCAAGCCAAGGTATCTCTGGGGTGATACACCGCAGTTGCTGCCTTTGGCCCAGCAGCGAGGGTCAGACTGGCCCAGGCACAATCTAACTGGTAATATTGGGAGCCTTTTTCCAATATTTGGCGTCCCTGGGTGGGCTAAGCGACTCTGCAGCCTGAGACGGACTCGCAGTACCTCGGTGAAGCTTCTAGCAGCCGTGCATCCAGCTGAAAGGGGCTTTGGTTGCATCGCCCTCAGCTAGAGACTTTGGGAATATTCCCAGAAGAAGTTTCGTGGACTGTTCGGCACCTGTGGAAAGCCCAGCTCCTTTCTGGTGAGCAGATTTTCCAGAGGGAGGACAGGGTAGCCTCTCTCGCCCACAGAGAGGTCCCGTTCCGGTGAAGAGACCTGCCTGTACCCAGCCAGCTACAGCTTCCATTTCGGGTGAGTATCTCTGCTCTCGGTAGAGCAGGAGCTCAAAAACAGACTCTGCCGTGAGTTCTGTTCCTTTTTGCCTTTGCATTTTTGGCTGCGCAGCCCCACAGACGGGAATTTATTGCGTTCTAGCTTTTAGCTTTCTGCTGCGTGTGTTACTCTCTTTTGAAATTTGCGCCCGAGTGGGAGCTCTCTGCCCTTCCCCCCGGCTTTGCAGCCCAGCGTGCTCGGCTCTCTCCACGTGGTCAGGGGATCCCTCTCTCTCTCTCTCTCTCTCTCTCTCTCTCTCTCTCTCTCTCTCTCTCTCTCTGCGGGGGAGGGGGGACTCTCGGCTCTCTTGCCGTGGGAGACTCTCTTTCTCAGCTCTCTGTGCAGGGGAGGGGGGTTCTCTGCACACGCGGCACGGGGGGGCCCCGGTTTCAGCTTGCCACGTGGCATGGCTGCTCTCTCAGCTCTGCAGGGGGGCTGCATTCCACGGCGGGGGAGGCTTTGTTTCTGCCTCAGCTCGGCAGGGCATGCCCTGCTGCTGCTGCCCGGGAATTTTAAAAGCAGTATATACAGCTGCATTGTGAAGCTTTTGTCTGCTCATTATCGCTTTCCAATCTGTGGGTTTTTTTTAGAAATCGGTAGCTGATTTTAGCTTTGTTTTTGGTCAGGTGGGATTTAGTACTTTGCTTTTTTACATTTAACATGGGTCCGAAACTCAGCATTGTACAAAAAGGAGTGTTTTATAATATTGTTAGCATTTTAGACAGTGGTAATGTGAAGTTCTCAAAGGGAAAATTGAAACAGTTTATAAGATGGCTTTTCCTCCACTTCCCACAAATCTCCCCTGAAGAAATCCACAATATTCAATTCTGGGATAAAGCTGGGAATGAATTGATAACCTTAGGACAATATGGCAATGCACCCTCAGCTAAATTTGTGTTTTGGAGTTTACAAATTCGAACAGCATTGCTCAAACAAAAGGAAATGGGGAAAAAGCCAAATGTAAAGCCATGTACCTCTGCTCTCCCTGTTTCTCCCTCTCCTAGCTCTAAAACCCCTAAACCTCTTTCCCCAAAACTTGGTATTTTAAAGAGAGCACACTCATTGGGAAGTTGACTCCCAGAGTCTGCTAAAATGCCTGAGTTGCCCTGTCCACAAGGCCCTGGCCAGGCTGTGTGGAACCTTTCCCAATCCCCTGTGTCCCATCCTCTGAAACCCACAGCACGTGTCAGCTTTCCAGAGAGCAGTGATGCCCAAAATGGCCCCCAGTCCCTAGGGGGTCCACAAGATGGTGGATGCCACGTGGCATCTTCCCAAACCTGGTCTTCTTCTTCCCAAAATCCTCTTAAGCATCCCGAAACTCCAGCCCCATCCCCCTCTCCTCCTGTTCCTCATGATACCTTTCCCCCTCCCCCTCCCTTTCCTGCAATACCCTCAGCTCCACCCCTCTACTCCTCCCAGGGGGCGTCTGCTGATGTGATGTCACCAGGTGTCCCCGCCCCCTTCCTGCCCCTTGACCCCGCCCCTTGTTCCCACAGTGTCCCTGCCCCCTGCTTGCCCCCTGACCCCGCCCCCTGTTCCCACAGTTTCCCCGCCCCCTGCCGGCCTGCTGTCCCCGCCCCCTCCCCAGCCTCCCACGGTGGAGACACACCCACTGCCTGTCCTGAAACCTGTGTCTGTCATCCCAACGCTTCTGTTTCAAGGGATACAGAGCAGGGAACAGCCGATTCAATGCATAGTCCCATGTTGTCACTGGCTCCTGTTACCTTTCAGCCCGCTGCTCAGGGGGGAGCAGCTCCAACTGCTAACTGGAGTTCTTTTGGACGACAATTGATTAAAGAGATCTGTAAATCTCATAAAGAATATGGTCCACACAATCCATATTTCCGTGGCCTTTTAAATTCTGAACTGAGTAGGACTGTGGTGATTCCACATGATTTAAAACAGCTTTTTTCCTGTCTCATGACCTCCACGGAATTCAAGTTATGGGAAATAGCATGGAAACAAATGCTGAATGATGCTCTCCCAGGCTTGCATTCTGATCCAAACACAGCCAAAGACAACAGCCCTATCACCATTGAGCACCTCTGTGGTGAGGGCCAATGGTCTTCTCCCTCAATCCAAGCTACTGCAATTCCTGCAGAAACACTCGAGAAAGTAAAAGAAGCAGCTGAAAAAGCATTCTTTTCCCTACAACCTGAGGGGCCTTTTGAGCCCTATAGTAAAATTAAACAGCTATCATCAGAGCCTTTCTTGAAATTTGTAGAAAGGTTAACTAGAGCCATTGAAATACAAGTTAAAAAAGAGAATGCTAGAGAAGTGATTTTAGAAGAAATGGCGTTTACAAATGCAAATGAACAGTGTCAAGCGGCAATCCTGAGCCTTCCTATTCAACCTCCCCCTACACTAAAAGACATGCTTCTAGTGTGTAACAGGAAGGTGCCTCTGATGAGTGTGGCTGAAGACACCAGACCAAGGCTGCTGCCAAGACCACCTCAGCGTGTCACCGTTGCCAGCCCTGCGCCTTTCCCCTCAGCACAGCAGTACCCTGGGCAGCAGTGGAGACCAGCAATGGCTGAGCCCAAAAAACCATGCCTGCTTTGTAACAACCTAGGGCACTGGAGTAACCAGTGCCCCCTGAAAAGGGAATTTGATGAATTTAGAAATGGCAGGGGAGGAGAACTACAAGCCCTCCCTGGGGGTCAACAGCAACAAAAAAACTGAAAAGGGAGCGCCGGCCTGCCAGGCGTGCAGACACAAAAAGAGCAGGCCAAGGGAGTAAGGGTAGCAAAACAAATCAAGCGCGCGATAATATTAATGTTTGTGTAAGTGAAGCAGGTGCTTCAAAGACTGTGTATGATTTAGGTGATCCTGTGTTAACCATGTCTTCTGTCAATGAGCCTTACAGGTTGCAGCTGATTGAGTCACTCCATCTGGAGGACACTGATTGGCATTTTGTGTCTGTAAATCCTGAACAGAAAGGTACTTGGAACCGGATTCGTTGTAAGTACATCGTCACTGGGGACACCAAACACACACCACAAGAGATCGAAATTACTCCAGGAATGACAACATCAGATCCTGAGCAATTCGTTCTCGGCCTGCATTGTTTCCATCCACCCCTGTTTCTTCCCAAGGGACAAATTGTTGCACAAGCTATCCCTGTGCCATCTTTACCTGAAAATATCAAAAAACAAGGGCCCACAGTCGCCCGAGTACAAGTTATTGGGAAAGACAAACTCAAATTATGGTGTAATGTCAGTGGGGGTGGGGAGTCTAAATGCATTGAAATGCTTGTAGACACAGGTGCAGACTGCACAGTGATTCCAGTACAAGACTGGCCAGCACATTGGCCTTTGCAAAATGTTGCTGGTCATCTTCGAGGTGTAGGAGGCCTGCAATTGGCAAGACAATCCAAAAGCTTTATTCAATTTGAGGGACCAAACGGACAATTGGCAAATGTCCGTCCATTTGTGTTGGATTATTCAGAACCTTTGTTAGGGAGAGATTTAATGGCCCAGTGGAGTGTCACAATTGATATTCCAGACTCTCCAGCATATTTGTACAGCAGTCGTTGAACAACAGCGCCCCACCCAAAAACTGAAGTGGAAAACAGACAAACAAGTTGATGTGAAACAGTGGCCGCTCAGTAAACAAAAAATAAAGGTGCTTGAGGAACTAGTGGAAGAGCAACTAAAAAAGGGCCACATTGTGGAGACCATGTCCCCATGGAACTCTCCAGTGTTTGTCATCCAAAAAGCTGACTAAAAGAGATGGCGGCTCCTCTGCGACCTCCGACAAATTAATAATGTAATTGAAGATATGGGTTCTCCCCAACCTGGTATGCCATCCCCAACAATGCTTCCCCAAGACTGGAAATTAGCTGTTATTGATTTTAAAGATTGTTTTTTCCAAATCCCCTTGCACCCTGACGATGCACCGTGTTTTGCATTCTCCGTCCCTTCCATTAATATGGAATCCCCTATGAAAAGGTCCCATTGGACAGTTCACCCTGAGGGCCTAAAGGTCTCACCAGCTATCTGCCAGTGGTATGTGTCTTCCCTGCTTTCCCCAGTACGTGCAGCCGCAGAGAAGGCCATTATCTATCATTATATGGATGATATCTTTGTGTGTGCCCCCAATGATGATTTACTCACACATGCGCTTGACCTAACGATCGATGCATTGATTGTTGCAGGGTTCGACCTCCAGGAAAAGAAAATTCAAAAGATGCCACCTTGGAAGTATTTGGGCTTAGAAGTTGGAAATAGGACCATTGTTCCTCAAAAACTAGAAATCAATCCAAGGATGAAGACCCTTGCGAATGTCCACAAGTTGTGTGGGTCTTTGAATTGGGTAAGACCATGGCTCGGTCTGACTATTGAAGACCTTGCCCCTCTTTTCAATTTATTGAAAGGGGGAGAGGACCCAGGTGCTCCTAGGTCTATTACCCCAGAGGCACGGAAAGCTCTAGAAAAGGTTCAGATTGCAATGTCCACAAGACAGGCCAACCGATGTCGGCCTGACCTGCCATTCAAATTTATCATCCTAGGTAAGCTGCCACACCTCCATGGAATTATTTTCCAGTGGGAGGAAAAACAAACACCTAAGGCAAAGAACACACCAAAAAAGGACCGGGACCAGAGGGACCCTCTCTTGATCATAGAATGGGTTTTCCTCAGTCACAAAAGGTCCAAGAGACTGACAAAGCCTGAGAGCTGAGAGCTGGTAGCAGAACTGATCAGAAAAGCAAGGACCCAGATCAGGGAGTTAGCAGGATGTGATTTTAAGTGCATTCACATTCCAGTTGAGTTAAAATCAGGTCAAAATACTATGAAAATACTGGAACAATTGTTTCAAGAAAATGAAGTGTTGCAGTTTGCTCTGGATTCCTACTCAGGACAAATTTCGGTAGCGCGGCCCGCTCACAAATTGTTCGAACAAGATGTTCAATTTACCTTAAAACTGAGAAGTGCTCTAAGTAGGAGACCTTTAAAAAGGGCTCTAACTGTCTTCACAGATGCATCCGGGAGGTCCCACAAGTCCATTATGACTTGGAAGGATCCTCAAACCCAGCAGTGGGAGACAGACATTGCTGAGGTGGAAGGTTCACCTGAGGTTGCTGAATTGGTTGCAGTTGTTAGGGCCTTTGAAAGGTTCTCAGAACCATTCAATCTGATTACAGACTCTGCATATGTGGCAGGAGTAGTATCCAGGGCAGATCAAGCAATACTGCAAGATGTGTCTAACATCGCACTTTTCAAATTGCTCTCAAAACTGGTAAAGTTAGTCACTCACCGAGAGCAACCATTTTATGTGATGCATGTCAGGTCACACACTGACTTGCCAGGGTTTATCGCTGAAGGCAACAGAAGGGCAGATGCTCTAGCTGCACCTGCAGTGATGGCCACTCTCCCAAATGTTTTTGAACAGGCAAAAATCAGCCACCAGCTTTTCCACCAAAATGCACCTGGCCTGTTTCGTCAGTTTAACATCACTCGACAACAGGCCAAAGCGATTGTGGCCACATGCCCAAATTGCCAACAACATGCACTCCCTACAGTGAGTACGGGAGCAAACCCAAGGGGACTGAACAGTTGTGAACTGTGGCAAACAGATGTAACACACATACAGTCATTTGGATGGCAGAAATATGTTCATGTTAGTGTAGATACCTTTTCTGGCGCAGTCTATGCTTCTGCCCACACAGGAGAATCATCTATTGATGCTATTAAGCACCTCTTACAGGCCTTTTCTTTCATGGGCATCCCCAAGGAGTGGAAAACTGATAATGGGCCTGTTTATAAATCCAAGGAATTCGGGAGCTTCCTGCAGCAATGGGGAGTAGAGCACAAAACTGGCATCCCCTACTCCCCTACAGGTCAAGCCATTGTAGAAAGAACTCACAGTGATATTAAAAAGGTCCTGGACCAGCAACAACAGGTTCTGAAGGTGGAACCTTCCCACATCTGGTTATCCAGGGCACTATTCACAATCAATTTTCTGAATTGTTCTTTTGACAGCCTGAACCCACCCATCCTACGCCACTTTGCGGGGAGCAATCATAAGTTAACGAAAGAAAAACCTCCGGTTTTAGTAAAGGACCCTGAGACTTGGAAAATGGTGGGACCTTACAAATTGGTTACTTGGGAACGTGGATACGCCTGTGTGTCCACCCCCTCTGGTTTAAGGTGGGTTCCTTCCAAATGGGTAAAGCCCTATGTTCCCAAGGTCTCAGAGAAATCTACAGAAGCGCCCCAGGTTGCTCATGCTGCCTGGAGAAGAAAACGCCGCACGCGTTCTCTGGAGGAAATTCCATTTAAGCCTCCTATCTGGAATAGTTTATAATATATGTTTGTTTCAAGTTTTTGTACCAGTTTAGATCCCACTGCTCGTGTGTAGCCTCGAGACGCCATGAGACCGAGCCTGCTTCTCGTCCTACTCGTGATCATCCCACCTGTGACCTGCTGCATAGTCCCTCAGCCCAAACCACATATGGACTACCTTGACAAATGTTCTCAGACATCAACAGAGAAACTGACAACTGGCTGAATGGACTGTTCAATGGCTGGGGACTCTCGGGCTGGTTGGGATCTATTCTGAAAACTGTGTTTTTAGTGCTGTTTATTTTAGTTATAGTTATTGTAGTTTTTAGCATTGTTTTTGGACTAATCAAATGCATGGTGCTCAAGTTAATTTCAAGCTCATCTCCCCCTCCTGAGGTCTACCATTTGGAAGCCCTCAGTGCTCCAATGGATGACCTGGAAGCCTCAGTGGAAAACACTGACCCTCCTGTAGAGGAAGAACTGATTTACCAACCATGGTTTGGCAATCATTCTGCACCACAAACACAGTCCTCTTCTTTTTAAACAAAACCAGGGGGAGATGTTGTGGTGTGCTATAATGTCCCATTTTGGCCTTCCAGGTCATTCCCCCAGGTGTGCCTATGCCTCTCTCCCTTCCCCCTTGCCCCCATGCTGAGTGAGTCCTGTCAATCAGGCTTAACATTCCAGCAAGGCTTCGTGTGGTTGGTCAAGTTCAAAGGATGCCCCTATGCCCAAAGGTCATTGGCCTTTCTGGGTGTCATCTTCCCCTGAGACCCTGCCCCTCTCACCTGGTTGGTGGCTCACCTGTACCTCCCCTCCCCCTGTCCCTGAGCTTAAAAAGGTGATCAGACCATGCGGCCGGGGTTCTGTTGGAGCAGTTGCTCACGTTCAGACCTCTGTAACCATGGAATAAACCTCTGGACATTAAACCCTCCAGCAGAATCCTCTCCTTTTTCTCTTCACCATCGCCTGAAGCTATTCCTCCTGAGGTAAACGGGGTTCCTAACAAGCCTGGACTTGTTCAGTGCCCAGCTGCAACCACCAGCAAGCCAAGGTATCTCTGGGGTGATACACCGCAGTTGCTGCCTTTGGCCCAGCAGCGAGGGTCAGACTGGCCCAGGCACAATCTAACTGGTAATATTGGGACCCTTTTTCCAATACCTTAGAAGAACACTATAATGTGATTTACTGATTTTTTTTTTTTTTTTCCTGTGTCTCACAGTACATTGTTTTAGCCAGAAAGTAATGACAACTTTCCACGTCTTTGAAAACCTTCTGACAGATTATATGGGTTTTTTCTCAGTGATTTTGCCCGGGTAGTTTTTTTTTCTCTTCCATCACAAAAGAACTCAGGAAAGATCAAACTACCTTCAGGTCTACAGAATGTGTAATGCTTCCTTTCCACATTGAAAAGGAATGTGGAGCAAGGGAATGTGTCCCTAATATTTGAAAGGAGCAAGGGAACATTACCCTAATATTTCAATACCCAGTTCTGTCTCACACCGTTCTTAACTTACTCTTAGGGAGTTTGGTGGTAGAGTGACATTGATGTAAACCTACAGAGGCTGTGTTAGAAGTGGGGAAAGAAGACTATCACTTTTGGGGGAAAAGCCCAGAATCAGTTGTCTTGTGTTGAAAACAAAAGAGAAGGTAAGGAAATTAACTAACCATATTGCATCCATTTTTAGGAGACAAGTTGTTTCACCCTGCATATGCTTGGTATCACTTATCAAGAAATTGACCTGGAGTAAAAAGAGAGGGAGTTTCTCTTTAAGAGGAGGAGGAGAGCCTTGCACAGTGCTTTAAGTTCTATGGAGAGTGGAAGGACAGAAAGAATTTACCATAATATATCAGGGAAAGGCTGGAGAAATAAATCAAAAACCTCAGAGGAGCAGCGCTACAAGAACAGCAGGAGTGTAGTTCCAGTGTCAGAAAAAGCAAAGATGTGGAAGAAGATGGTGTGCTGGCCTCAAATCTCTCTAGGTAGCAATGCAATGTTTCTGCTCAGCTAAGGAGGCTGATGAGATGTCTTAGCAAAATGCTGTGATCAGTCTAGGCTGCAGTGAAGGTAGGGAGCAGGAATTTGAGGCTGTGTGTAACACTTTCATACTCATAATGTTAGATGAAATTCAGATGAGAGTGCTGAAAGAATAAATTAATAGTCTTTAATCCAATTGAGCATGGCCTGAATTCAAGTGCTGTGGTCTTTTATGATACTGAACAGCCCTACACAGCGTGAATAAGTAGCTGGTGCAGTTTTGTAGTTTGAGAAGCTCTCTGAAAAAGCAGAACTTTTGTCTGTTAAGTATTATTAATTTCAGTTTTAAAATATTAAGCATCTTTCAAGCTTTGTTATATATTATGGTGTAAGTACCAACTATCATTTCAGGTAGGATTAGTGCTGCATTCTGTTTTGGCATTTTGCTAGATTCTCCCCTTCTGAAGCTTCTCATGGGCTGTTCTTTCTGTGATGAGGCAGAAGTGCTAAAATATGCAAGAACATTGAGAACAGCACTGACAGCCTGAACCCTATGAGAAAATGGAGCAAGCCACAGTTTGCTGTAATGTTTTACATTAGCTCATTTTTCAGGAAGTCAAAAAATGTTCAAAGAAAGCATGACATACTGGGATGCCTTTAGAAGTCTTATTTCAGGCCAGGAATGTTGCAGGATATTGCTTCATGGTGTGAACTATAGTCTGCAAATGGATAAAAGCAGAAGGGGAGAGAGAATATTACTGTGCACTGGAATGTCAAGTGGTGGAATGCCAACTTTTTAAGCTAAGTGGATGAGAGGAGAAAAAAATAGTGTATTAAATGCAAATTAATTTGTTTCTGCCTTATCTCAGTGATTTTAACTTCTTAGTGTTAATTGTGGTGAACATGTTCCAATTTTTATGAAAATTGGAGGATACCCACACTACCTACATCTCCAAGTGACTGACTATGCAAGATTTTTACCTATCCATCTATAACAATGCTTTCTATAGAATTTAACTATTTTTATTTTTATGAGACTTTCAATATTTAGCTAATTTTTTTTTAATTAATCATGTGAAATAGATAGTTGGCAAAAAATATTGAAGCAAGAAATACTGATGGGAGTCTCAGTAAAAATGGTAGATAAACCTTCATGTAAATAATGGCCATCCTATCAGTTTAATAATTTTGAAGTAGAATTGCTAACCTAGAGAAAAAAAAAGAATCATTCACCACCCCCAGGTGCAAAGGTGGGATACAATGATTTCTAAAGACTGCTCCAATCTGTATCCAATTTTGCTCCAATTAATCCAATTTTGAGACACAGTCATGTTTCAGAGATGATTAAGTGCTTCACAGATGTAGTAATATTTCAGAGAGGCTTTTAGAAGGCTGGAGTACCCAGTTCTAGAAACACAGAGTCATTTAGGTCCAAGATAACTGTGTCTCCAACCATTAACCCACTGCCAAATCCATACTAAACCATGTCCTTGAGTGCCTCATCTACAGGAATCGCTAATGCCACCATAGCTCTGGGCAGCCTGTTCCAGTGCTTGAAAACCCTTAACAGGAAGAAATTTCCCCTAATATCCAAACGAAACCTCCCCTGGTGCAACTTGAGACTATTTCCTATTGTCCTGTTGCTTGTTTTTTAGGAGAAGAGCTGCCCCCCCCCCCCCCCTCCCCGGGCTGCACCCTCCTCTCTGGTCATTGTAGAGAGCAACAAAGTTCTCCCTAAGCCTCCTTGTCTCCAGGTTGAGCCCCCCCAGCCCCTCAACTGCTCCTCATCAACTCCATTCACTTCTCTGGACTCACTCAACACCTCAATGTCTTTCTTCTTGTGGGAGGCCTAGAATTGAACACTGGATTTGAGGTGCGGCTGTCTTTGAATGTTTTTATCTGCCTTTCATTTTCAGTAGGCCAGTGGTGCATTTGAAATAACCTCTTCTGTCTCCTTAGATCTAGATTCTAAGAAATGTGAGGGGGAAAAAAATGTTTTTTACTCTTACATATTCTTGTTATATAATACATGCTTTAAATTATTGACTGCATAGTCATCCAAGATTTTGATCAGTATTGAAATTGCTACTGCAGTAATTGGTAACTTTTCTGTCTGGCCTCAAAATGAGGTATATTTCTAAATGCATAATAATGTTGGCATTTTCCCTACTTACATGATTTAGGCTTTGAGTTAATGCGAAGATTGACACTGGTTTTAACATTAGAGGATCTGGACTTCAGAAAAATTAAGCTGTGACACTTTTTTGCTGTAAAACCTCCAATCAGCTGCCTGCATTCCTATCTCCTCTGGGGTTCTTGTTGAATAATTTAGAACTTCAGCCAGAAGGTAAGACTTTTTGGAATGAAAATATTGCCTCAGGTGGCTGATTTTCCAGGGAAAGAATCTTGTTTTGTCTGTTTGAAAAATACTGAGACTGCAGACCCGTCGAGCTGCCCAATCCTGAGCTGATCACTTAATAAAGGCATTAAAAGGAGAAAAAGTCTCCTGCCCTGTTTATTTCAGGTAATGCTGCTTGCTGCGGCAATTTCTACAGAGGAAGTAATTGTAGTATATGGTAGAGATAATTTATGCTGTATATATGTATAAAATATTGTAGAATCTAAGGTATGTCTGTGACCACCCTGGCTGGGAGCAGAGTCTTACGTTTATTCAATTAGTTCCCTGACAATGTTAAGATAAGATCGAGTCTGTTAACGTATGAAAGAAACCTTCCTGGGCCATGATTGCTAGTTTCCTTGGAATGTCTAAACCACTCACGGGGACCTGCACCTGGGAAGATTGCATCTACCATACTCAAGCAAGGGCGCCACTCTGCTACATACGAATACAGGTCTGGACATCTGGACTTACCTTTGTCTATTCCGGCACATGTATGGCCCCAGTTCTTCATGTGAAGAGACATGCAGTCATCCCTGCCTCAGGCAGAATTAACTGTATATAAGCTAACAGCTTGAAGCAGTCGGTGTGAACCACTGAGGGAACGCTGACACTTTGTCGGTGGGATCTTGGTTTGCCTAGCGCCGGCACCCGGGGTTGACGCTGTCTTGGCTGTGGTGGGTTTTTTCCGAAATTCTATTTTTTGTTAACGATCTAATAAATCATTGTTAAATTTTCTTTAAATTTGGCTACAGATTTGATCATTTATAATGTAATCATTCTATCTAAGGCTTCCTTTAAAAATTAATATTTTCTCTGATTGGAAGACTAAATCTGTCTTTAATCATCCAGATTAGAAGACATCATCAGAATGCTATAAACTGGTTGAAGGATTAAATGCCCACTATCAAAATGCAAATCTAATTCTGAAGTTGGAAAAGGTTGCCATTTTTAATTCTTTGATCAGCATTAACTAACTACACACTATAGCTGAATAAAAAGATCTTTATGACAACATGTGTTATAGAGGGAGATTTTTTTTATTTATTTAGCAGACAGCTGCTTTCTCAAAGAATTTTTGGAAGAAGCTTTTCTGCGCTTTGTTCCAGCTGAACACTTACCTATGGATGAATTACTGGTATACCTCTGTAGTAACATTTACATTATAGTTAGATTTATAATTCTTATATAAATGAAGAAGTCAGGTAACTCACAGAATTTATCTGCAGAATTCCTACACATTTTAATTATGAAATGAGGCATTTAATTAGAAATGAGGCAGTCCAGAAATCAAGAAACTTCCAAGCAAAGCATTTTATTAAACCATATCTGACTCATTGGAACATTTTGGGTAGCTATTACAGGGTTGATGTTAAGAAAGGCTGATGTCATAATTTAAAAGCATGCTTAAATACACAGGACAAGGCAGGCAGTGTATGATGGACTGCTTAGCTGGAAACAGGACTATAAGACGGTTGGAAAATTCACTTTTCTGTGGAAACAAAAGATGGTAGTGAAAAGTTCTCTAAATACATCAAAAGCAAGAAGTCATTTAAGGAACAAGTGAGGACATGACAGGAGGAAGAAATGTCAAAGAAGTGCTTGAGTAATGAGACTGACAGACTTGGCAAATTCCTTGTTTCATTTTTATTGCTGAAAATGTTGGGGAAAGTCTCATGCACACAATAAATTATTTGCACCAGAAAAACTGCATGAAATCGCAGGCCAAGGATATTGGATTTATTTGTTTTTTCTTTTTTTTCCTTAAATATTGAACTATTCAATTGGTGTCAACACCAGATTATTTAGGGAGCTGTCATATTTTCAGAGAGGGGCAAAGTCTCTTCTGAAAAAGTGTGTCCCAACCACGCAGGAATTACTATGCTTGGAGCAGGGGTACATCAGGTTGCCCATTAAAACCGAGGTGATGTCAGGCTTGGTTGGCATGCAATGTCCCTTTGACCTCTTGGTTAGGAATGTATTGAAGAATTCTGCAGATGGACTAACAGCTGGTAAAGCACATATGGATAGTGCAGAAATACCTGTCTGCAGCCACCACCCTTGTATAATAGGTCTGTGCTGTGCTCCGTATCCTGACTCTCTTGACTGTCATACAACATCTTCTTGCTAACAGAGGGTACAGGGTCAAGAGGAGCCAGCTTGATTTAAAGGAAACAGATACAACTGTTGAACCCCATGGAAATGCAGAGTAAATAAGCTACCTGGGCTATGGCATCACCCAAGGAACTAGGAACCTGAGCATACATGAGAAGTGTGAGGTGGTGGGATAGCACAGCTTCTCTCTGAAGGGAAATCCAAGTGGACTAAACTTGGTATGTGTTCCCTGAGTCAGAAAGGATACAGGTAAAATTGTCTAGTGAGTACTCAGAAAGCCTTTGATGAGGGTGTGCAGCTGAGATTATTAAAACATGAAAGTTATCACAGGGTTGGAGGAGAGATGGCCAGTCAACAGGAGGCAGAAGTGGACCTTGGAAAAGGAAGAAAGTTTTGAAAGCTGGTTGGGTTTTAGTAGGTACTCTCAGGACAAAATGCAGAACAGAAACATTCTTCCTTTGTGTAGTGGATCATAAAAGGAAGCCCTGTTTTTCATAAGTGTTTCTTAAAACTAAAAATAGACTTGTTATAAGATACCTGTAAGTAATCAGTAGCCTAGAGGAGCTATAGTTTGGCAGTTCTCACATACTGAGACTTGTTATCCGGATGGATGTCTGTTCTTTAAATGTAATTTTTTTTAAACTTAAGAATTAATTTTTCTCATAAATTGCTATCATATTGTGATATGTAATTAAGTTAATTCATGCTGTATAAAGAGATATGTGTGGGTATAAAATATTGTAGAAATTATGTTTTAACCTCCCCAGCCATGAACAGAGTTCTGTTCAGATTGTAACTAATTCCTGGCAGCTCAAGATAGCATCAGGCCTGTTTAACATCTGAATGGGACCTTCCGCGACCATCACGATCATTTTGATCATTTCGTTGTCTCCTGCACCTGGGACATAACATCGGGGGCCTTCCTGGCCCATGATTAATTGCAGTGTCCCAAGAATTTCACAAGATTCAGACACATCCTGATTGCATCTGGGTACTCAGGGACGGATATCAACTTATTACATGTGAAAACAAACTTCCTCTGTGTACCTAGACTGTCTTTTGCTATTTCAACATATGTATAGAAATGAATTTCCATTGGAAGAAGTGAATAGAAAGATGTGGTCATCTTTGCCTCAGGCAGAATAAACTGTATATAAGCTGGACGTCAGTGTGAACCTTTGAGGGAAAGCTGTCACTGTCAGATGAACCTCTGGTTTCACCCAGCACCTGTTCCCGGGACTGATGGTGTCTTGATTGTCGTGGTTGCTCGAAATTCTATTTTTTTGTAATTGACCCAATAAATCTTTGTTAAACTTTTCATAAATTTGACTATTGATTTGATAATTTATAACAATATTAGTAATGTCAGGTGTAATATTCTTTGGAGATTATGATGGAACATGACAAATTGAACTAATTACACTATATCTTTTGTCGTAGGTCAGACTTAACAGCTTGAACTATTTGCAGCATCTGAAGGCTTCAGCAGTTATGCCTTGAACTCTGGCAATGGATGAAGATGCAGGAAATATGCTTGAGAGAGCAGTTAATAATTATTATTACATACAAGCCATGAAGCATCTTTATTCCAACACCCACCCCTGTTGAAAATTGGTCCATAATTCATAATGGTTTATAATGTTCTTGATTGCCTTTTAAGAGATGTTTGATTGATGTGGATTGAAATGTATTTCCTATTGGCCTGAACCTTGGATTGGTGAAACTCTCTTGCTGAAGATGGAATTTCTATATTGTTTTCCTTCCTTCCCTCCCTATCTCCCTTCCATCCTTGCCTAAAGCTGAAAGCTGGAAGTGTCTTATTACAGTGTTTGTTATGAACAAAAATTTGGTTAATATTTTTTTTGTTTTAAAAAGTTACCACTACTGCTGGGCTGCTGCCTTTGTTATTGTAATCACGGGTCGTTGTCGTTAATGGTTGTTTTTGTATTAGTAAAAGCCCTGGCTGGGGCGAGGTAATGGCCCTTCTCCTGGGTGGGGACCTTGCCCAAAGCTAAGTTTTACCTTTCTCAGAATAGGGAAGACACCTGAGAAGGTGGGGGGGGGTTATGCAAAGTGACTCGCAAGACCAGAATGCTTTGTGGGACCCCCATCTCCAAACTCATGGAGAAACCCCAAAAACAACAAGCAACCTAAGAGTTGAGAGACTGGAGTGATGTCTGGACATGAGGAACCAAGTGCTGAGCCTGCAGAGACGCGGAACACCTTCGGACCCTCTCGCCCTGACCATGGGAGGTGACCCCGGCGGTGAGAGCAAGCTGACAGAGTGGGAGGGGCACCATCTGACGGGAACATCTTATGGGATCAAGCCCTGAAGGCTCCCAAGAGGATCTGATCCCCAGCTCTGCCCCAGGTGGACAAAGCTGTGCATATCCTCCTCCTCTGAGTCGCCCTGGGAGACGACGGATGCTGCAGACCCGTCGAGCCACCCAATCCTGAGCTGATCACTTTTTAATAAAGGCATTACACAGGAGAAGAAGTCTCCTGGCCCTCTTTTTGTTTATTTCAGCTGGGGGCTCTCGTCCGGAATAGCCACGCCGCAAGAGGACTCAGGACTGGCCATCTTGGATCTTCAGAGGACAGCTGGCTACCAGGACAAAGAGGGACCAGCTCAGGACAGCGACGCAGAGGAGCACCGGAGCACCGGACTGGTGAGAAATCTGGTGGCGGGAGTGGGAGACGTGCGCATGTGTGTGTGAGTGAGACGAGGGCCGGCAGCCGGACCTTCGAAGTGAGAGGGACCCCTCAGTACTGCGGTTCCAGCTTTTTGCGAGAAAAGCGGCCAGGAACAGGGGGACGTGAGTGGAATTAGCGTGAGCGAAGTCGTCTCCCAAGGGGGAATAAAGGGCCCCCCCACTCCGGGCGTGCGGAGTGAATTACTGTGTATGAGTGGCACACACCCCAAAGTCCTGACAAAGGGAGGTCAGGCACTTTTGTAAGTCTCGAGAAGGATTTGAGTAAGATTTGTCAGTCCCGAGAAGGATTCGGGTGGTTCACAAGCCCTGCAGGCAAAGTAAGTCCTGACAAAGAAGTCAGGCACAAACCCCAGCGAAGGAGGCTGCGGTTTGCTTTTAAGTCCTGATACGGTGAAGCCTAAAAATTGGCAGGTTAGGCAAACTAAAAATCAGGCAGTTGTTTCTCCTGACTGAGGGTGTCAGGCACGACCCGGATTCTTGGCCGTGGCTTCGTGTGTTTAAGTCCCGATAGATGTAAGACCTGACGCTGGGAAGTTGGGCAATCAAGAGATTGGGCAGTTGTTTCAGTATAAAGTCCTGAGCATCAGGCAGTAAATTTGAAGTTCAGTGGAGGAGGCTGGAGCTCCTCAAGGAAGGTTTTTTTTGAAATTCCCGGTCAGTAGAGGCACCTTTGGGATTTTTTTGAGACTTGAAAAATGGGATGTTGTAGTAGTAAAAAGACTGGCAAGAGACTGAGGGATATACCTCCTAGTAATCCCTTAGGAGAACTGTTAGTAAAATGGGATTCTATAGAGGCCACGGAGGGATTAGATAAAGTGAAAATGATCCATTATTGTATGGAAGCGTGGCCAGAATTAGAGTTGCAAGGAGGATGGCCTTGGTGTGGGACAAAGGATAAGTGGATGTGCCAACAATTAAATAATTATCTGACAGCTCGAGGGGATACTGATCCTGAGCAATTATTGTATGTGGCTTGCTGGTTAAAGACTGCTGTTGGGGATGAAGGGGTGCGAATTTGTAAGGTACAGAGGAAGAAAGAGGGGAATGAAGGAGGGGATGATAGAACTAGTAAAAGATCGAACCCCCTGGATTATTTGCCTCCTTCTGCCCCTCCACCTTATAATCCTCTTCTTCAAGCACCTCAAATGGCAGGTCCGGTTCCTCCCCCGGCTGCCATCTCATTACCACCTGCTCAAACTCCTCCTCCTACCTCTTCAGCTTCTGCTATGATGAACCCAGTATCTCCTCCAGTTCCTTCTGCACCACCACGAGTGCCTACTCCACCTGCTGCATTCTCCACCCCTTCTCCAGCTCCGCTTAATAACTACTCAGGCTCTTCTCCCCCTCCTATTGCTGTCCCTTTACCTCCTCCTAGTTGGGACACAAATGCCTCCTTGCCCAGTAAACAGCTATCAGCAAATACACCTGCTGATGGGCAGAAAGTTCAGGGTAACCCAGAAAACCCTCAAAGTAGTTTGGCATCTGAAGATGGGCCGTACTGTAGCACCAGATCCAAGACCTCCAAGGCAGAGAGACTCTTTCCCCTCAGAGAGGTTCCTATGGGAGGAGTGGCGGGAGGTGTTGGCTTTGTGAATGCTCCCCTAACTGCTTCTGAGGTGAGAGGATTCAAGAAAGAGTTGGGGCATTTGGTTGAGGACCCAGTGGGCATAGCCAAACAAGTGGATCAATTTCTAGGTCCAAATATCTACACCTGGGGGGAGATGAATTCCATCCTGAGTATATTATTTTCTCCAGAAGAGGTCCAGATGACAAGGGCGGCTGGCATAAAAATTTGGGAGAAAGATAACAGTCCAGGACCCCAGGTGCCATCAGGTGAACAGAAATTGCCACTAACGGAGCCCAACTGGAACCCTAATCAGGAGGAGGGGAGGAAGGCCATGAGGGAATATAGGTCTTTGATAATACGGGGGATCAAAGAGTCAGTTCCCAAAGGAACTAATACCGAATTGGCATTTGAGGGTACACAGGAGAAAGATGAAGCTCCTGCTGCCTGGCTTAATCGCCTAAGGCGGAACTTTCAGTTGTACTCTAGAATAGACCCAGACACCCCGGAAGGTCAAATGCTACTAAAAGTCCAATTTGTTACCAAATCTTGGCCTGATATACGGAGAAAACTGGAAAAGATGGAAGATTGGCAAGAGAAGGACATTAATGAGTTATTAAAGGAGGCATTGAAGGTGTATTTAAGGAGGGAGGAAGAAAAAGTAAAGGCCAAGGCTAAGATCATGGTTGCAGTAGCTAGAGAAAGTGTGGGGTGGGCGGGTCCACCACCAGGAGGAGGCAAGGATAGGTCAGTACTGTCAGGTGCAAGAGGGATGGAGACACCTCAAGTCCCTTTGAGAGAACGACATTGTTATTACTGTGGGGAGGTAGGACACATCAGGAGGTTTTGTAAAAAGCTCAGTCTCGATGCAGCAATAGCCAAGGAACAGGACAATTTAGGAAGGATTCTTAAGGGGAAGGACTAGGGGTGTCAAGGGCTTTACTATAGGGGACCCAATGAAACATCTAGAAGAGCCCTTGGTAAATTTTGAAGTGGGACCCCTAAATGAGGAATTTGAATTTTTGGTTGATACAGGGGCAGATAAGTCCTGTCTCAACAAAATACCACAAGGTATGGAAATTGGGAGACAATTTTGTGAAGTATTGGGTGCAGAGGGGAGACCATTTAGAGCATCGGTGATTGAAGAAGTGAAAATAATTGGAAACTCAAGGCAATGTAAAGCTAATTTTCTTTATCTGCCTAACTTAGAAAAAAGTTTGTTAGGAAGGGATCTGCAAGTCCATTTGGAGGTTGGGATTGTTCCAAGGGAAGGGAGGATGGTAGTACAAGTGATGAAGCTGTCTCAAGGAGATGTTGCAGAAATAAACCCTGAGGTATGGGCTGAGGGGGGAAAGAGAGGCTTATTAGACATTCCAGTGATAACAATAAAAATGTAGGATGATACCTCACCCATACGGGTTAAACAGTATCCGATTTCCCTAGAAGGAAAGCAGGGGCTTGCTATAGTTATCGAGCAACTGTTGCAGGAGAGAATTTTAGAACCCTGCATGTCACCACATAATACCCCTATACTGGCAGTTAAAAAGGCTGAAGGGAAATATAGACTGGTACAAGATTTGAGGGAAGTCAACAAAAGAACCATTGCCAGACATCCAGTTGTACCCAACCCATATAGTCTCCTAAGCAGAATTCCAAGAGAACATGCTTGGTTCACTGTCACAGATTTGAAGGATGCTTTCTGGGCGTGTCCTCTGGCAACAGAATGTAGGGATTGGTTTGCCTTTGAATGGGAGGACCCGAGTACGAAAAGGAGACAACAGCTAAGGTGGACCCGATTACCACAGGGGTTCACTGAATCCCCCAATCTCTTTGGACAAGCTTTAGAGAGTTTGTTGGAACAATTTGTCCCTGAACAAGAAGTGCAGATCTTGCAGTATGTTGATGACCTGATGGTATCAGGAAAGGAAAAAGAGCAGGTCAGACAAACTAGTATTAAACTTTTGAATTTTCTGGGGGAGAAAGGACTAAAAGTTTCCCAAGGGAAACTACAATTTGTGCAATCAGAAGTAACATACTTGGGGCACATAATAGGGGGAGGGTATAAGAAACTAAGCCCTGACAGAATTTCAGGTATTTTAGCTCTCCCAGCCCCAAAAACGAAAAGAGATGTGAGAAAACTCCTGGGCTTGTTCGGGTATTGTAAGTTATGGTTGGATCAATACACACAGAGTGTGAAATTTCTGTATAATAAACTAGTAGATCCAGAACCCCTAATTTGGACAGCTGAAGATGATCAACAATTGGAAAACTTAAAAAACAAATTGTCTTCTGCCCCGGTCCTAAGCTTACCAGACCTCAGGAAGGGCTTTGACCTGTTTGTGAGTGCAGAAGGAGGTATAGCCTATGGAGTATTAACTCAAGAGTGGGGAGGGTGCAGGAAACCCGTGGCTTACATATCTAAATTGTTAGATCCAGTGGCTAGAGGCTGGCCAGTTTGTATACAGGCAGTAGCAGCAACTGCAATCCTGATAGAAGAGACTCAAAAATTGACCTTACAGGGAAAAATTAAAGTGCATACTCCTCATGATCTTAAGGCAGTACTGAGACAGAGAGCTCCGCAGTGGTTAACCGATGCTAGAATATTAAGATATGAGATAATACTAATGAATACAGACTTAGAATTTATCACATCAAATGCCCTCAATTCAGCACAATTGCTAATGGGAGAGCCTATGGAGAATTTGGAACATGATTGTCTAGAATTGGTTTATCTCCAAACAAAAGTAAGAGAAGATTTGGAAGATCAGCCTCTAGCAGCTGGAAGAAGCTTATTCATAGATGGCTCTTCGAGGGTAGTAAATGGAAAAAGAGCTTCAGGTTATGCCATTATAGATGGAGAAACATTACAAATTGCAGAAAAAGGGAAACTATCCCCAAGCTGGTCAGTCCAAAGTTGTGAAATATATGCCCTGAAAAGGGGACTGGACTTACTGGAGGGGGACCGGGGAACCATTTATACAGACTCCCAATATGCATATGGGACAGTTCATACATTTGGGAAAATATGGGAGGAACGTGGGTATTTAAGTTCAAAGGGAAAGAGCTTAGCCCATGAGAACCTAGTCCGATCAGTACTAGAGGCCCTACAAAAACCTATAGAAATAGCAGTGGTCCATATAAAGGGGCACCAAAGAGGAGACAGTTTAGAAGTTAAAGGAAACCGACTGGCTGATCAGATAGCCAAAGAAGCAGCTCTAGAACCAGGGGACCCAGTAAAAATTTTGAAGACAAAAACGACACCTGAAAAAGGGGAGGAACCTATATTTAGTGAAGAAGAATTAGAAGCAATAAAAGATTTAAAGTTACATCAAGGACAACAGGGAGAGTGGTTAACCTCAGATGGATGGGTGTTTTTGAAAAGTATTTAGAAATAATTGGAAGAACTCTGGAGGGACTTAGAAAGAAAGGATACCTTCCTCAAACTTCCCCTCTCAACACAAAAGTTCACAACATTAGTCCAGGAGATTGGGTTTTGATAAAATCATGGACTACGGGAACATTAATGCCTAAATTTGAAGGCCCCTTCCAGGTGCTCCTGATCACAAATTCAGCTGTGCGGACCAAAGAAAAAGGTTGGACTCATATCACAAGAATAAAAGGGCCAGTCTCACCCCCAGGTACGGGACTGGATCCAACATCAGCTTCCCCCTCTGGCATTGGGCCAGAGTCTACACCACTCTCACCCCCCGGCGCTGGACGAGATTCATCTGCTTCACAAGCTAAATCACTGGAGTACACAGTGGTAAAAGGACCAAAGGATTTAAAGTTGACTCTCAGAAGGAAGAGTCAAAAAGACTGAACTGTGTGGGAAAAAAATTGTTTGTTAAGAGTTCTAATATTGCTTAAAATGTTTTAAGACTGTTCTGTGTAAATTATGTTGGTAAAAAGTTTAGGACTGTAAATAGGTAATTCTGGTTAAATTCTCCAATTTATTTCTAAAGACTCCAGGTTAATCCTCTACAGAACACTCCCCTGGGAGGGGAAACCAAAATTGGCAGGGAACAGACCAAGAGAGGTGTAACCAGAGAAACGGGTAGAAGGGACTCTGAAGAGCTTGGAAGCTTTTCCTCAGTAAAATTCCCCAAGAGGCAAGGCCGGGTGGGCAGGCTGTGCAAGATGACCCATACCGGACTCTTGGGAAGGGTAGTGCTGATGGCTCTGATTGCTGGTGGTGCTCAGGGGAGCCCAGCTGAGCCGTGCAATGAATGCTACCAACCCCTCTGTGAGGAGGAAGTGAGCTCCTTGTCGAGAGTCCACATCAGTTCTAACCCTGATTGTGTTAACCTCTCCCAATTGGTCTTTTATCAAAAAAATAAGAGAGTGTATTGGATAGTATACAATACTGCCACTTTTAGGCAGCCACTCCTAGGAGAGTGCGAGTGCCCTATAGGGGAAGCCTGGTTGTGCTTTGAATGGGATGCTGCTGAAACAAGCTCAGCAGATCTAGTAAAAAGCAAAGAAATGGTGAAAATGGTAAGAAAAATTGTTTGTTACAAGTATCTATATGAGTATACTGGAAAAGAGATAAACTCCTCTTGGAACACATTTCAGGGGAGCATTAAACCCCTAGATTTGATCTTGTCTGGCAGCTGCACCGCTGGAGTGATGAAACCAATTTTCTTATTACCCAAAGAAACTGGATCAAGTTTGGGAGTTCCTATATGTAATGATTTGGGAGAAATTAAACAGAACAGGCACAGTGAAATAGAAATTGAGAAAATCCAAAATTGTAAAAGCCAAATTTGGATCCCAATATCTATGTTAAACAAAGTTATCCGGCTCCAGGCAGTATTAAAAATAAAGAATTCAATTATTAGGAACATTTCAAATGAAATAAAAAGGTTAGCATGTGTAAATAATGAGGAACAAACTCCTACACTTGATCCCAGTGGGTGGGAGAACCTGGAGATTTTCAAAAAGGATGTATGGGAAAAGGTAGTTTTTCTCACTGTGTGTATACTTGGAGGATTGCTCTTTTTACTATGCTTGTTTATCTGTTTTAGTAAAATAGTACTTGCCGTGCAGACCAACCTGAAGAAACCAAGGAAAGTAACAAGGTTAGGTAACCATGATTACCAAAGTGCACAAGGGATTTATAGTAGATTCAAAACAAAAAATTGGGAGTTGATGCGAGTTTAGAATTTAAGCTCGATCAAAGAAAAAGAGGGGGGACTGTTATGAACAAAAATTTGGTTAATATTTTTTTTGTTTTAAAAAGTTACCACTACTGCTGGGCTGTTGCCTTTGTTATTGTAATCACGGGTCATTATCGTTAATGGTTGTTTTTGTATTAGTAAAAGCCCTGGCTGGGGCGAGGTAATGGCCCTTCTCCTGGGTGGGGACCTTGCCCGAAGCTAAGTTTTACCTTTCTCAGAATAGGGAAGACACCTGAGAAGGTGGGGGGGGTTATGCAAAGTGACTCGCAAGACCAGAATGCTTTGTGGGACCCCCATCTCCAAACTCATGGAGAAACCCCAAAAACAACAAGCCACCTAAGAGTTGAGAGACTGGAGTGATGTCTGGACATGAGGAACCAAGTGCTGAGCCTGCAGAGACGCGGAACTCCTTCGGACCCTCTCGCCCTGACCATGGGAGGTGACCCCGGCGGTGAGAGCAAGCTGACAGAGTGGGAGGGACACCATCTGATGGGAACATCTTATGGGATCAAGCCCTGAAGGCTCCCAAGAGGATCTGATCCCCAGCTCTGCCTCTGGTGGACAAAGCTGCGCATATCCTCCTCCTCTGAGTCGCCCTGGGAGACGACGGACGATGCAGACCGTCGAGCCGCCCAATCCTGAGCTGATCACTTTTTAATAAAGGCATTACACAGGAGAAGAAGTCTCCTGGCCCTCTTTTTGTTTATTTCAGTGTTCTATAATACTGGGAATGTCACATTATAGTGTTCAGCCTGATCTTAATATAACATTCAGTATATCCACGTGAGATCCATAATTTCTGGTTGGAACTGCATGTTCAACTGAACTGCACCTTTAGCCATTAGGCCCTTATGCCTTCTTACTCCACTGTAACTAGGCATATTACAACAGACATTTTGAAATTATTTTGATTTCCAATTGAAAACTCTGTTTTTATTTAAAATATTAGTTTGCTTTTGTGAAATACAAAGTTGTGTTTCGTGTCAGGTACAAACAGGCGATGTGTGTAGTTGTGAATGCGAAGTGTGTGGACCCCAAGAATGGGAGAGCTGTGAATTCTAATAATAACTGAGGAGAATAAAGCATGGAAAAAGGCCTTTGAACCTATCTTTTGTTTGCACATTAACCCTAGTTGATTTAAGAGCATTGGAATTAAAGTGTTAAAGATGTTGCTTTTTGCCTGCATTTAATCCATAAAGAGTTTTGCAATAATAACCTTTTGAAGTATAATTTTAGAATATTACTTGTATCCTTGAAACTATAGCTTTGGAATATATATATATAAAGGAAATATGCTTATCTCATGCCTTATTGAAGCAGAGAAAAACAGCTTGAGAAAGGAAGATGAACATCACCTCAAGGGTTTATGATTTCGACCAAAGGGAAACTGGACTGCCACCATCTGGGATCATCCTTTTGAGATACATCCTGAGAAACTTAAGATCACAATAGTGTATAGAATCATGATGTGATAATTTGGAATAAAAATTGCTGATGAGTAAAAAAATTGGAAATAGAAACTGCTGAAAAAGCTGATGAGTATCCCTATAAACACCTGTAACCCTCAATTATTGGTGTGCAGTTGGAGGGAAAACTTCCCCCACTGTACCCAGCGCTGTATTGCTCATACTTTACCATATTAAAGAATAAATTGATTGCTGCTTGAATATTGGCCTAGTCAAGCATCTTATTCTTAACACTTTTTATAATAGAAAAATCTAAAATTCACAGCTGCCAGAGCTTCTCTAGACAGCTGTGCAGAGAGTTTAGGCTTCCCAGATAATAATAATAAAAGCTTCCAATCTTTTTCAAGTCCCAAATTGCAGCCACAGACCAAACAGGGCTGCATATGGTCTGGTTCGCCAAAAACCTTTTATTTGAGTTACTTTGCTTGTGTTTATGTAGAAAAGCGGGACATAGCCAAGAGTTTGCTACATGGTAGTGCAGTCTGCAATATTAAAAGGTGTAGCAGCATGTGGCTACAGTGACGATTATATCTGCTATAAGTAGAAAAGCTGCCAATTGCTTTTTAAAGGTTGCGGAGTGAACAGGTTGGACCAGTTGCTGCCAGGGTCGAGTTCTAACTGTTTGTTATTTTAATCACCGGTCATTTTCGTTGACTACCTCCTTTTGCCAGTACCACCCTGACTGCTGCCAGATGGATGACCCTTCTGCGACAGTGAAAGGAGGGGACATGGGGGGGAGGACGATATCGGAGGGCATGCAAATGACCTCGGAGCCAGCATGCCACGGGAAAGCCACCCCATCTTACCGAAAGACCCCGAAAACAACAAGCCAACACAGAATCAGAAGATGAAAGTGATGTCTGAACATGAGGAACAAAGTCCTGCGCCTGCAGAGACGCTGGGACCTTTTCTCTGCCCCTCACCCTAGCCAGGAAGGACCTCGGCTAGAGCCAGGACCCTGGGAGCCTAACTGCTAAAGCGAACAAGGGATTGTCGCAATGCATGCGGCGGTCATGTGAGTGTGGACCCGTCCGTTCTCCCTCCTGATTGCTTTAATAAAGGCGTAAAAAACTATAGATAGGAGAGAAAGGAGAAAAGTCTCCAGCGCATGTTTATTTCAGCATTCAGGGAGGCCACAGCCGACCACAGGGAAAAGAGACCATACAAGTCTCTTGGTTGTTTAGTACCAGAGTCCATTTTGTTTCCCCCTCGCACACCCCGTGCCGGGGCGGGCAGGAGGCCGAGGCCCGGGGGCCCGAGCAAAGCCCAGAGAGCCGAGGAAGCAGAGAGAGGACGCAGACCTGCGGCTGGGGTTTTATCAGGTGTCCCATTGGAAGAGTCTTAAAATCAGATTACAGCCTCCTCAGAACGGAAAAGCTCCACAATTCTGCTGAGAAAAGGGTAGAAGCAGGCTTCTGTATTACCCATGTTCAAAAATTCCCTGTTCCTATTATGTAAAAACTACTGTCACAGCATATTTAAAGACAAAGTTCTGACCAATCCTCGTGTAATAATTACTTCCAGGCTCACATTTCCCTATTGTTGAGAAGCTGTATTTTAATGAACATTTTTAAAATGAAATTGTTTCCTAGGCTGTTCTGTGCTAATCTAAATTTGGACTGAATAACTGTTGGAATTCATGAAATGGAAGGGTCTCTGAGCCCCTCAGAGAGAGAAAAGAATGCAGAGTTTGAATTAGAGCCTCTAGAGAAGCTTAAATACATTAAGCCACACAGATTTCATATAAATGTAAGTCTTAGTTTTAAGTAAGTAGAAATATATTCTAAGTGCCTTAAGAGACTGTATTAGCTAGTAAAAGCCCTAAAGCCTAGTTTAACTTAGCTCCAGACATAACAAAAACATAGCAGAACATTGTTTGTGTTTCTAGATAGAGTAGATAGAACTACTTATGTAAATAGACCAAATTACATACCTAGATTTTAGGTAAGAAAACAGTATATTTACTTGAATAGATGAAATCATGTACATAAATTTAGGGTAAGAATTGAGACTGCTTTCGGAAATTAGAGTTAAGATCAGGTTGGTGTAGAAAGAATATTTTACAATCGTGCTTTTAGCTGATTGGATGTTCTATGGGTAAAAGTCCCCCTATATTGAAGTGCAAAAAAAAAGAAAGAAGAAGAATGAATAAATGTGGGAGCTGCTTCTGCTACTGCGTCTGCTCAGGACTTTATGCCAGAAAGCTTTTAGCATAGACTTTAATACTCTGGACTCCTGAACTCTGAACTCCTCCTCCGAGACTGATGCATTCATGCAGTAAACAACTTTACTACAACCAACATCTGCTCTTGTCTCTTTGAAGACCCAAGACCCACAATAACCTTGACAAGTAACTACAGATGAAAGCCAACATGTGATATGTTGACCATAATGATGCAAAAAGGTGCTTTTTTGCTAACATACATCTTCCTAAGAAAAAAATAGAAACGGTAGAACACATAAGTGGTGGTGTTCTATGCTGCCAAAAATCTGAAATTTGACAGTTTTGCTATTTATTTTGGCTTAGTATGTCTCACAAATTAAGATTTTAATTCACTCCCCCTTCCATTGTTTCCACTCCTCACTTTGTGTTAGCAGTCAGAGTGCACCACCATCTATGAGTTGCTTTATCTTGCTAGAATGATACAAAACAGATAAATTGTTCTGGAACAAGTGGCACATTCATATAGCTCTGCAATAACCCTGTGCATATTATCCACATTGTTTATTTTGAATTCTTGTTTTCCCCTTGCTCCAGTGGTCCCAACTAGTTAAAATTAGCTATTTTCCTCTACATCACAAAGCTAACTGCATCTCAAATTCAGTGTTCAAAAATTATGCAGTCAACTCTCCAACAGGGTTTCAGAACTAAGTAGTAAAATTAGAAAGTACACAAAGCATTACTCAGAAACATAAATGCATTCCTTGCTTGGGTGTTAACCTTCTGAAGTGTACATGTGTCTGTGTTGTGTATACATGAACTATTTCTCAAGACCAAAACCTAGTAAATTTTTGTTAGTATGCTGTGGAGCCTGGGGGCAAACTGAATCCCATGCAATGTGGCAGTTGCTGGGGTAAGAAGCATTATTTGTGACTGCTTATAAGAACTCCTCTTTGTGAGGGGGCTTTTTCCTTCTTTCCTCCTTTTTTAATTCTCTTCTTCTTGCCTAAAAAAGGGATGGGAAGTGGCCTTTCATTTCCACACATTTTTTACAGCAAAACATGATGAGTGTTTGACCCCTATTTCAACTAATAGAAAGAGAGAGGCTTTCACAGATAGTCCTCATTTATATCTGCAAGATATGTTGAATTTTAGAAGAACACATTTGACTTTTCCAAGCTTTTCTGTGGCAATAAATTTTGGTGCTGCTGACAGCCCAAATGCTTTAAGCAGAATAAATACTGAGAAATATTGGGAAATACTGAGTGCTGTCATCTTGATTATTATTGTAATTCAGTCTGAATTCATAGGAATCCAAAGCAAAGATAGAGCACTCTTTGCAAAAAGAGAATGTTGGTTTAAGACAGCCTTGCTTTTTGGTGGGGGCAGTGGAAGCGACAGAGGCAGCTTCTGAGAGAAGTTGCTCGAAGCTTCTACTATGTCTGGAAGAGCCAGTCCCTGACAGCTCTGAAGCTGGATGAATTAAAGTTGGTCACTCTTCTGTGAAAACATATTTAAGAAAGAAAAAAAATTGCCCATAGTCCTCCTTCCGAGGAATGGGGAGGCATGGAGGCAGGGCCAGCGCTGCGAGTGGCCATGCAGCTACTGTCATCTCGGCACAGCCAGCAATGGACTTTGCCTGCCTGGCTGCTTTTAGCCAGCTGTGCTGAGGACAGAAGGACAGGGGCAGTGGCAGCAGCTTCTCCTTTTCAGCACTCTGCATGAAGAGAGGTGCTGTGGCACCTGGCGCCACCTGTGATGTGCCAGTGGGGACCACATGGCCAACATGAGCAATTACCCGATGTGGAGCCTGGACAGGATCAATCTTTCAGCACTGCTAAACCCTGTAAGAATTTTTCAATTGATAGAACTTGAGAAGAAAAGAACCCATGGACGCCAGTTCTCTCCCAACTTAGAGAAAAGGTGTCTTAGGTTGCAAATGCAAGATGTCAGTGGGGGTGTGTATTCTATTGCCATTTGTTTAAATCAGGTGCAGTGGTTTTCTTTATCTCTTCCATGACCCTTCCTCCCTCTGGGGAGATATCTTCTGTTAATGGGCCGTTGAGTCTCACTGCTTGACTGATAAAATTACATCATCCCCTTGTGAGATGCTTTGCCCAAGGGGAGGAGCCAAGCATTCCTAACTGGATATAATCTGAAATTTAGAACATCACAGGCAGCCTTTTCCCATTGGACTTCCAGAGAAATTTCAGGCCCATGAACAACACCACTGGACCTTCACAGGAAAACTACATCCTTTATACAGTTTTGTTGTTTCAATGGAACTACATCTGTAACACTGCATCTGTCACTCCAGGAAAACTGCAGCCATCATTTAATCAGACTGCTACCAAGACCCTGACCAGCTGGGTGTCAGGTTGTATTCTGACTCTGTTGGTGTTATTTTGTATTACTGCATTTTTATTTTCATTTTTATTTTTATTTTTTCTTAATAAAGAACTGTTATTCCTACTCCCATATCTTTTCCTGAGTGTCCCTTAATTTCAAAATTATAATAATTTGGAGGTAGGGGGGTTTACGTTTTCCATTTCAGGGGAGGCTCCTGCCTTCCTAAGCATACACCTGTCTTTTCAAATTCAGATAAAAGGAAAAGGTGAGGACACCAGAGGAAAACAACATGGCGACACTAGGGTCAATGAAAAGAGAGAGGGGCAGGAGGTGCTCTGAACATCGGAGCTGAAATCTACAAGCCATGATAAGGACTAAAATGAAACAAACGGTTTCCCTGTAACTCATGGCGTGCTTGGGCAGATGCAGAGGTCCACTTGCTGCCTGTGAGAAAGTGTGTTCCCACTGTGGAGTGCATGGATTATGAAAATCTGTATTCTAGTGGGAAACTCAAAGAGAGAGATAGAAGACCCTTGTTTCCAGAAATAAAGAGAGGCATTGCTTCCAAAATAGAGCAGTTTATCCTTAAAAGACTACACCCCATGAACTAAAATGTCCCATGCCATGTTGTTGGAGAAGACTGTTTTGCCCATGGGGGGCACCTGTTACAGCAGGTTGGGTGGGACTGCTACTCATGAAAATTAGAACCACATTGGAGAAGTTCACAGAGGACTATTTCCCATGGTGGGAACCCGACGGCATAGCAGAAGAAATTAACCTTCCTAAGCAAACTGAAGATTTTGAGTGAAAAACTGACCAAAACTCACACACCCTGTCTCCTTGTATTGTCGGTGGAAGGGAGGGAGGGGCTGGAGGGGAAAAAGATGACCTAAAGGTTTATTTTAGTTTTCATTATTCTCTTTTAATTCTGTTAATAATTTCTTTTCTTTATACCTTTTAAGCTTGAGTCTGTTTTGCCTTAAGTATTTTCTCCTAATCCTTAACTCGTGAACCCTTCAATTTTTCCTTACTTCCTCCTTCAATCAACTATATCAGAGAAGAATGAATGAATGTTTGTTTGTATTTTTCATGGGTGCCTGGCTTTTAGCCAGTGTCAGACCATGACAAAGACATAAACATTTCATGGATTTCTTTTTTTTTAACATTAGCAGTCATGGCAAAAATACAGTGTTTTACCTATTCATAGCAAAAAGAAGAGAGAACTACTGGCAATGCAATAAGTTGGTTTTTAAATTTTTTCCTCTATTTGACATCATGTTATTTTTAATTTTAAAGACATTTGCAAATGTATTCTACTTAAAAGTTAAATATCTATTTCCAATCCTTTTCATAAAAATTGTGCTCTCTAAAGTTTTTTTTAAAACCAACAATGATATGTTTTTTACTTTGAAACTGATAGAAATAAGCACAGTTGATATTATTTTATTGCCAAATCATCTTTGTTGAGTGTGTGTTTTTTGGATGAAAATAAATTTGGAGGAAATCTGAAAAAGCTTACTATTTTCAGTGCAGCCTTAGCAATCAAACCTACTTGGTTTCAGAAGATACTGCAATTTGTAATACTTACATGAAAATTAAATATCACATTGATTTCTTTAAATAATTTGAAAAATAATTGCTTTGCTTTTGGTAATTTTCCTCATATGGAAAAACAAAGCTGTTTGAAACTAAGTACCAGCACTTGAAATGTTATTGAATTTAGCCATTGTTTCTGAATTGAATGATCTTTTATTATAGATGCTGCTCTTTTATTGTTATTTGCTGCTCTTACTGAAACCAGCAAGTCTGAATGCAAAACGTGGGTGCAAATTAGGGGATTTTAGGAATTAATGTCTGTAAATGGTAATTGACTTAAGCAGAAAAGATGATCCCAAACCCATTCACTGGAGGTATACTTTCTATTGTTTTTAGGCACGGTAGTTGATGCTTGTTAGAATACACAAAAAAATTTTAACAGTCTGAAAAAAAGTGGTAATTTTTTTAGCCATTCTCCAGACTATTTACAAGCTCATTCTGAATTTTCTAAAGAGTTTTTAATGAATCACAGAATAAAAACATATGCTGAGTTGGAAGGGACCCACCAGGATCATGGAGAACAACTTCTGGGCCTGCATAGGACCCTCCCAAGAGCCACACTGTGGGCCTAAGAGAATTGTCCAAACACCTTGAACTCAGGCTTGGTGCTGTGAGTACTTTCTTGGGGAGCCTGTTCCAGTGCTCAACCACCTTCTGACAGAAGAATCTTTTCCAGCCTAAATCTCCCCTGATACAACCTTTCACTATCCCAGGATGCTCCAAATCCTGTCCAACACTTCCAGGAATGGGGCATCCACAGCTTCTCTGGACAATTTTTCCCTAATATAACTTCCACTCTCAGTCTGAAGCCATTCCCCTTAGATCTGTTATTACATGCTCCTATAAATAGTCCCTTTCCAACTTTCTTGTGGATTCCCTTCAGGAAATGGAAGGCCACAATTAGGTCATAGACTATAGGATTCATTCTCAGCTTGGGCTGGTTCTAGATTTTTCCAGTGCATCTTATCTTCCACCTTGATGGAATTCATTCTTTAAATTATTAGTACTAAAATGGAAAGATTATTTTTAATTCTTGAATTCTAAAATAGGTTATTTACTGAAGATGAAATGACAACTACAGACAGGAGTTGTGCAATAGTGAAATTAGCTTAAAATAAATTATATCAGTTGAGGGAAGTGGGAAAAAGTACTTTGAAATTTTAGTGGTTTGATGCTAGGATTTAGAGAAATTTGTAAGAACTGGCCTTTCCTGTAGAAAGTGAACTTTATTTTTATAAAGTAAATTCTTGCTGTTTTTTCAGTAATAGGATTTTTTAATTGTGGACTTTAAGAAAGCAGTGAGGTGGCATTAAGTATGGTAAAGTATATCAATTACATCTGTACTTGAATAAAAGGAGTTTTGGGGTCTGAATTTGTGCTCTAAAAAATCAATGTCAAAATGGCAGAATACAATACAAGGATAGAAATTTGTTTAAAAAACCCCAAAACCTTCTGTCAGAAATGTCTCTTGTAGTAATATTTAACTTTATTAAGAGTCCATGTCAGTATAGTTCACAGAATTCACAGAATGACTAGGTTGAAAGAGACCTTCAAGACCATTGAGTCCCACCTGGTCCCTAACACCTCAACTAAACCATAGCACTGAGTGCCTCATCCAGTCTTTCTTAAACACATCCAGAGGTGGTGACTCCACCACCTCCCCAGGCAGACCATTCCAGAACTTTATCACTTTTTTTGTAAAAAACTTCTTCCTAATATCCAACCTATATTTCCCTTGATACAGCTTGACCCTGTGTTCTCTGGTTCTGTCAGTGCTGCCTGGTGAGAGAGACCAACCTCCACCTGACAGCAACCACCTTTCGGGTAGTTGTGAAGAGTGATAAGGTCACCTCTGAGTCTCCTTTTCTCCAGGCTAAACAATCCCAGCTCCCTCAGCTGTTCCTCATGGGGCTTATGTTCCAGCCTTGCTGCCCCCTCTGGATGTGCTTGAGAGACTCACCATCCTTCATAAACGGAGGGGCCCAGAACTGGACACGGTACCCAAGGTGTGGCTTCACCAGTGCTGAGTACAGGGGAAGGATGACCTCCCTGCTCCTGCTGGCCACACTCTTTCTGATATAGGCCAGGATATCACTGGCCTTCTAGGCCACCAGGGCACAGTGCTGGCCCCACCAAGGCACCCTGCTGGCTCACATTCAGTCAGCTGTTGATTAGCACTCCCACGTCCCTTTCTGCCTGGGCACTCTCCAGCCACACTGTCCCCAGCCTATAATGCTGCAGGGGGTTATTGTGACCAAAATACAGGACTCGGCACTTTTACTGATGATCCATGTCATCAATAAAAATATTAAACAGAACTGGTCCCAACACAGACCCCTGAGGGACACCACTGGTGACTGCTGGATGCAGCAGCATTCACCACCACTCTCTGGGCCCGGCCATCCAGCCAGTTCCTAACCCAGCAAAGAGTGCTCCTGTCCAAGCCGTGGGCTGCCAGCTTTTCCAGGAGTGTGCTGTGGGAGACAGTGTCAAAGGCCTTGCTGAAGTCCAGGTAAACGACATCAACAGCCCTTCCTGCATCCACCAGGTGGTTCACTTGGTCATAAAAGGAGATCAGGTTGGTCAAACATGACCTACCCCTTCTAAACCTGTGCTGGCTGAGTTTAATACCCTAGCTTTCCTGTAAGTTCTGTCTGATGACACTCAATATAAACTGTTCCATAATCTTACCTGATACTGAGGTCAGAGGTTGTTTTCTTTCATCACTTAAATAGAATCAAATAAACTTATATGGGTTGTCATTTACCTCATCAAAATAAACACCATATTTTTTATAGGATGCTAACTGGAAATGAGTCTGTACGGTAGATTAATGATTTAATATGAACTGTGTGTGTTCTGTTTTGAAAGCAAAACCAGTGAGACACTCCAAGTCAGAAATAGAATTTATTAGGAAAAACCCAAATACACGCAATAATACAAACCAAAAACCACTGACAGAGTCAGAATACAACCTGACACCCTGCTAGTTAGGGTGGTAGTTGCAGTCCAGATTAAATGCTCTTGTTGAAGTGGTGATCCCATAGAAGAGGTCTGGTAGCTCTTGTCCTCTGGAAGCCATTGGGTAAAGGGAGCTTGTTCTGTCCCAAAGCCCAGATTATATCCAGGTGGGTGTAGGATCTCAGCACATCAGGACTGATGTGCAGAGTCACCGAGACCACCCTTGGGGGGCTCGGAGGTCCTGGAATGTTGCCAGAAGTGTCTGGTGGCTGGACTTTGATCCTGCACAGGAGACGACACCTGTATGAGGATGGGAGGATCTCACTGGGATAAATGGTGAAGGGATAAGTTAATTAGAGTGTGAGACACAGGGTTTAGGATTTCTGTACAGGGGGGTCTAAAGAAGTAAGATGGAGGGATTGGGGCGTGTCCTGTCCTCCTTCTTCTTCTTGGCCTCCATCTTCTGTGGTGGTGGTGGCACTTTGGGATTGGTTCTTACTAAAAGTGCACTTGTCAATAAGGGTGAAAGGTATTGGGGAAAATAGGTAAATATTGTATACGTAGTTTTGGGTATAAAGATAGGTGACTGCCCCGGGGGCTCTCAGTGTGCTCATGGCTGGCTGCTGTGTGGACCTCTGTCGGGCCGAGAGAAAATCTTGTAGATAAAAACTAATAAACACTGAAGACCAAGAAAAAGCTTGAAGACTCTTTTCGTCCTTTGGAGCGCGGGCTGCCCAAGGCCATCCCGAGCCTTTCCAGGCCATCAAAAACAGCCGAGAACGGGACAGGTGGGGATGCTTAGCTCCTCCCTCTGGGCAGAGCATCTCACAATGGGCTGATACCGTTCTGATCATGCAGTGGGTCCTTCATTACCCATTGAACAGACATGGGTCCTGGAGGGAGTTATCTCTGAGTCATGTGGCAAGGCAAGGCCCATTAACAGGAGATAAGGAAAAACAATGCCTCTCCTGGTTTCAGCAGCTCTTGAGGATGGGAAGAGAATACATCTTTATATTGTAACCTAGGACAGTGTGTTAGCATGAAGCATGTGCTAAGTGCTGTGGATTGATTAGTAAGAGGAGAAAACTGAAATAACTAGGAAGCAGCAAAATGATGCAGTAATATGTATTAATTATATGTATTAATTTCTAATAACCAAATATGAGTTTTCTGTGGCTGGCCTGTAATTTTACATGTACAGCTAATTAATAGCAAGATTTCTAAGGAGTATTTTTTAAACTGGAATAAACAAGGGCAGTAAAAAAAAATCAGTGTATCTGTCATTGTTTGGGGGTTTTCTTGACTATGTTTGAGATGAGAAGCTGAAATACATTACAGAGTTTTCAGGCCCTCTCTGGAAATGAGTTCAAACATTCCAGTCTCATGCTTTCTATCTTCATTTTCAGAGTCGAAACACCTTCTGGAGGTGTTGCACAGTGTGAAACCATGCTAGTGTTGTTTTAGGTACATCGTTTCTGTGCGTGTGCACACAGCTGAACAGTTCTGCACCCCTAGCATTTGTAGTTTCATTGAAATTCAGCCCAAGGAAGATAAGTTGTCTATTTGTTATGGTAGGGGTTTCTGCCTGTGTTACACCAGCAGGAATCTCATGACAGAAAGCAGTTATTCCTCTCTTTTCTTTAAGTGTTGTTTCAAGTAAGATGAGGCAGTTTAAAATCACATTGCTCTAGAATATCTAAAATACAGGGAAAATTCAGTCACCACTTAGGACAAATGAAATTTGAAGGAGTTGTCAGACCTGAGCTGAAATGTTTTTCATGGGAATTGAATACAGTGTAGACAAGGCTTAACAGTTCCTGATACAAATGTTTTTCTTTTCTTAAACAATGGAGGGATGGATGGGGAACAAAATGCCATGGCCTGGCTGGGCAGTAGAAAGTCAACTATCATGACACATTACTATCAGAGATGAATACTCAACCTCTTTCATCTGTTCACACTAGAAAGCAGGAGCATTTGAGAAACATAAAAGTAAGATACATTTTATTTTGATTTATAAGATGTGAAGAAAAGTTGTTTCTGTAGTGGTGCCTGAATTATTTTGGCCTGCATATGAGAAATGGGAATTTTCTTTAAACAAGAATTGCTTCTCATCTCAGTTTTAGCATCTCTTTTTAAAATTCTTTTTGAGACAAGCAGAATTTATATGCACAATATAATTAAAATCCTCATATGGTAAGAATTGAGTTAAAATAAAAATTGCAAAAAGGAATTATTTCATCTTATAACCCATGGCATTCTCCAATATCACACTTTTTTAGATTATTTCCCTGATAAGTCATTATTCAACTGTTGTGTAATTACCTACTCACTGTATTATAGTGCCTTTTTGGATACGTTGCATAAAATGGGATATTCAAACTTACTCCTTCTTTCACAACCAACCAACTGCAAGACCATTGCTCATTTGGCTGCTTCAATCTAGCCTTAATTCCAGCCCAAATATCACCATTATATTTGGACCAATTATGTCTCCAAAAGTAGACTTCTCTGTGTAACTTGCATTTCCTGTTAATAATTGCATCTTTCCTGAATGATAAATACTTCAGGATTAAGTCTGAAAGTTGAGGGGGTTTCTTGATCAGGATGTAGTTGTTCCTGATAAGCAGGAAAAAGATCATATTGAAAGGTTTGCTGCAGGCTCTTTCATAAAAAGAAAACACCTTATTATTATTCAATGACAATCTTTAAATTAGTCCCTCTACAATCTGCTAATGCATAAAATATCAGCTGCCACATTCTGGTTTGTGGTCAAAGGCTGAGGGCCCACAGCACTGTCAGTCTGATGTCTTTTGGCTGTTTGTGAGTATGCCGCATGGCAGCAGACTGGATGAGCCTGCAGATTTAGTCAGGAATCAGAAAACAGAGCAGGTGTTGCACTGTGCCTGATGAGCCCATGTGCTCCATTCCAGTTGCTCTCTGTGGGCCGGGAAGTGTTGATACTGTCCTGGAAAGCTGGCACCACCATGGGGTTTTTTGATCTCATCCAGGTAGGAAAATGAAGCTTAAATAGGAAGCAGGAAATCTGCCAGAGGAAAGGGTGTTTTCCTTGGACTAGGGAGTCCTCACTCAGGCAGGAGCCGAAACAATGGCAACAGTGAGGAAGGAAGTGTAGGAGAAAATGGCACTTTTGTGATGGAACAAAGTATATAATGCAAAAGGGAAGGAGGGCAGAAGTGGGCAATGCCTAACAGGAGGAGGCATACAGAGTTCATGCCATGTGAATGAGTATTAAGTGGAGGAAAACAGAGCAAGCTGAGTCCCTGCTTTCAGCCCTGGAAGGGGGCTTGCCATTTGGGAATAGCAGACGATTTCTAAAAATGAAGAAGAAAGTGTTTGAAAAATTTATAGAAAATATGGGAGAGGAAAGAAAGGATAAAACATAAAAATATCTCTTCTGGAGATATTTGGCGAACCTGAGTTTGAGATGAGCACAGAGCACATAGGTCCTTGGTTTGCATCATTGCTGAACAAGGGAGACATGGGTGTGAGCTGCAGGCAGAACCACAGCAAAATAAGTAATAATGAATGCCATCTAAATAGCTAGGTTCAGATATGCAGTGGCTTTAGGTGGAAAGCCAGGAACTGCTTAAAATAGTATCTTCAGAAATTCTATGTGTTTGTATCAAAAAATCTTGAACATTTACTATGATTTGAGGTAAGGCATTAAACCAGCACAAAGCTTTTCAATAGGCACTCCTTAATGCCTATAAATGTTTAAATAGGAATTGTCTTGTTCCATTCAGATTCTAAGAACAGAGGTTTTCCTATCTGATGTAAATCAAAGTCCAGTGGAGCAGCTAATGAGATGACGAGTTGAAGTATAATCTTAAGAGCATATTCTCAGATTTTAAACAGAAAGCTGAGTGTGAGATACATTGAGTACTGTGTGCTCTGGATATAAATCACTTCCTGTAGCATCCAGTTAGAGGGCTGATTTTTATTTATGTTTCACAGCCCAGACAACAATAAAGTCTGGCTTGAATCAAATCTTAACCTTGGATAATTTTTGCTTAAATGTTTTAAATAACATTTAAATATTTTATAAATGAAATACTGAACTTCAAGCTGAAAAATTGAAAGATAAGGTGTTTTTTCAATTTCACTTTTGAATCAAAACAACTGAAATACCTTCTTGTTGTTTTAAAGTTAGATTAATGAACTTTGGAATTTAGAAATTTGGTTGAAAAAACTTTCTGCAGGTCAACTGCAAAAAACCCTATGCACTAGGATTCTCTTCACTAGTCTGTTAATAAACTGATCTGTGGTCATATACCTTTCTGTGCTCACATTATTGCTGTTTCCTGTGTTGTTTCTGTTATATACCTTAAAAATAGATAAATATAATGAAAAGCACAAATAGTCAAATAAATATGTTTCCTTTGGACTTACATATTTGTTCTTCTCCTGTTGATAGAAGTATGTACTTAAACCCCTTTAAACACGCTTGAAATGACTGGAGTAAGTCTATAAGAGATTTGAAGAGCCCACAGATATTTGTATCATGTTTTTATTGCTTCAAACTGACATTGTTAGGATCTCAGAAGAAATGGCAGCGGAAAAGGATTTGGCAAAGATCACTCTCTATCTGGCTGCAATGCATGATGTAACCCGGCTGGGAAGGACAATTACAACCTCTCCAGCTTCCTCAGTGGAATTTTTTCATGAAGTATTTGAGAATTAAATGTGAATACATTGTGAAGGATCTATTTCATATGCATTCCAAAAATAAAAGCTACAAAGCCCAAGGATATATTCATATGAAATATTGATTTCCTCAGAATATAATCCCTTTACCCCCAGATTTAATTCCTAGCTATTCAGCTTGTACTAATTGACTCTGCTTACAAGTATTCAAGCAATTAATAGGATAGATTTTATGCAAACATACGGTCTTGTATCTATTCTTCAGTCATAACAATAAAGAGAAAAAGAAGGATGAAATATAATTTTAGCAGAGAGGAATGGAAGGCTTTATGAAACCTGCAGTACATAACTCTCATAGTACCTGAGTCATAGGTAAATGTCAGGGCTATGAGATGTGTAATTATAGTCTTCAAAACTGAAATCTTTTCTCTTTTGGACAAAAATAGAAAAAAATATTAAGCAATGGATTTAACATCTCATTATTCCTTCAGAGATTTGGCTTCAATATTGCTCCTTATTGTCTGCACAAGTAGCTGATACCCATCCACTGTAATAACAAATTAACATTGAATTTTAGTATCTGTTCCCTCAGGTATGAATATATTTGTGCATGGCATTTTTATTGCTGTTTCTCCACAAAAAACAACACTTCACAATTGAGAAAGGTCTGTCAGACAGGCTATACTGACTAACAGTGGCATATTCATACCTACAAGGGTAAGCACTGTATTTGGAATACTGGTAGTTTAGCTTTGGTGAGGATCTATGTTTAATGTATTTCAGTTTCCTATATTTCCCGAGAATAAACAAAGCTTTGGATATATGATTATTAAACTTTTCATGAGGCAGATTTATACTCCATCAGGGTTGCTAATATTTATGGTCCTTTTTCATTATTTTGTGTATATATTAAAAATATATATAAATATACTCTATGCATTTATATTCTTTATGTTAACTGCAGCAAATTCAGCTTATTGGAAACCACATATTCAATGCCAAAACAGAAAATAACATACAATAATAGAAAATCGCTTACAATGTAATAGAAATTGTGATCTCTTTTAGCTTGTTGAAGTAGTACTATGGGAAAATTATTGATGTTTATAGATCTGCTTGTTAGAGAGCCAAAAGCCTGCAGCTCCTGTTGATTCCTGCTGGGGTGGATATTCAGCACTCCTCTAAACCTGTCTCTAAGTGCTTGCCACAGATATCTTTAAAATAGTCATTGCTTATTTGGCAAGAACATGAATATGAGAAAAGTACTGGTCATCACCTCAGTATATTCCAGAAGCAAACAATCTGTTAGATGTTGTCCTCCTGTGATTCTGCAAGAGCTGTTAATAAACAAACACTACTCCTTCCAAACCTCTACTGTTATCACTGATGATGCTGTTGTTCAAATATGTTCTGATGTGATAAGGAGATATGTGAATTGAAGATCTTTTTTGAAACAGGAGGCGTTTAGTAATTTCCTGTTTCAGTTTTGTTTTTGTATATGCTGTTTGCCTTACACCTTAAAAAATAATGTTAAGACAAACTTATTTAAATTATGTGTAAATGGGTAGTAAAGCAAGGTTGTAAAGGAAATACTGCCTGAAAGTTTTAATCAGGATGTATTGAAAGTATGTCAGTTTAAGTATATATTGTGTCTGATTTGAAAACCAAAAAATCTGTTATATATTTCTGGGCTATGTATACAAGATATACTGCCTTATCTTACCCCTTGCTTCAGTGAAAAGGAAATTTTAGATTTGCTATCACAATATTGATATTGGGAAACCTCTGGTGTCTTGTATCTCTAAAAATGGCTGCAAAACCAAATCTAAGGTGAAATGAACTCATTACATTTGCAGGTGAAGAGGGTGACATTTGTAAAGGACATGTAACAGAGGCCTGATTTCAGTGTATTGTGGAAGAAGCTCACTGCTTTGCATGTTGGGTTATGATTACAGAAATTTTTTTCTTATCTGTGTTTCCAATAATTATGTATATAGTTGCCAGAATGGTAAGTGAAATCTGCACTCAAACTTTACTCTGGGAAGTGTACAGGAATATCGTAGCTCTATAGTATGAGGTCAGAGGCATGGATCATGAATCTCAAGAAATATTCAGTAGCTAGAGAATGCTGTATGCATTTTGAACTACACACAAAGGATAGGTGCTTTTGGCCTGGTTTCACTTACACCTTTTGTGACACTGACATTTCTCCTACATGACACCAACTAAGTCTCTGTGCTTTGACATTTGGGATTTTAGATCTGATTTACTTTGCAGAAGGCCGACTAGGGAGTGTTCCCTGATTGCAGTCTAGTTTTTCTGGTTGCAAGATGGAAAGTAACATGTTGCCTATCACCAAAGTGATGGCTTTTGTGAGGTTCACTAACTTGGTTTTGTCTTCAAGGTGAGGTTCAGATCTATTGTTTTCTGCCACTTTTAAGAAAATGTATCCATCTACAAAAATACCTATAAAGGTATATAAATAGCTGAATAGGTACAGCAACTGCATTTGCTCTTTGGTGAAATGCATTTGGTATAAAATTTTAGAGAGGGCAAGAAAAACTTTCTGGTCACATGACAGATGTAGAAACCATTTTCAATTCTCTTTCTGTTTACTTCTATAAAGGAGGTTATTCTTGTGTTTAACCTTTAAAGAGAGAGACAGACAAACAAAACCACAAAAGACAGACCACAAAAAACACAATACAGTTTGTTATGAGAGAGACCTCAGAACATTGAGGTAGCACTGCAGATAATCTGTCAATCTGAGGTATCACAGTTAAGAATTTGTTGATGATTGCTGTGGGTAAATTGAGTACACACAGACATGATTTAAAGATAAGAATGACTGGGAATAATACTTCTCTGCAGAGCAGGCCAGATGTTTTTACCAGGCTTGTTGACAACAGCTTTATGCAACAAATGGCTTGTTCTGTAACATGCAGCCTGCTGTCATCTTCATAAATTCACAATGTCACTCCAAGGGCATATGGAAGATGAAAGAAGAACTGAAATATTTGTTGACTGAGGTACTATTTAAGTAAGCTAACCTCTTTAGGTTAAACAGGTTAGAGTTTTAATGGGTATTTTTCCAGACTTGCTTTACAGAGGAAGGTTTGAAGACACTTTCTATGTTACCAATTTTTCAGTTTTTAATGATACCCACTATTAGACAAACATGACAGTTGGCTCAAGCAAGGACAATCTGTCAAAACTCAATGTTCCTCTGCCCTATCACTGCTGAAACTTTTAAAGATGTCTGTGCTGTGCATACACTTATACTAAGTTGTAAAGTTATTTGTTTACTTCGTATTTCTGCCAGCCTTGCTCCCTCATTCCTATGAAGTAGCGACTTTGTTGAGGGACATTAGAGACTGTAGTTTAGCTACACCACCATTTGGCATTATACTTCACTGTCTTGCTGTACTAAAAAAAATTCCCCATTAGTTACTACTGTTTTCCTTCTCTTCCCTGGTTTGTTTCTGCTTGTCGTGCTCCTTCCTTTTTATACCCTTTCTTTGTCTCTCTACAGTCTCTGGCTGGTGCTTTTTCTTTTGCAGTTCCTTTAGCCCGGACAGCTGCCTGTATCTGTCAAATTCAAATCATCACTGAAACCCTTAAAATTAATTTTCTTCAAGGAACTATTTTGGTTTATTTGCTTTCCCTGTAGTCTCTGTTCTTAGTCTGTTTGGGTTTCCTCCCTCTCCCTTTTCTATTGGATTGCACGTGCAGGGGCAACAGGAGGAACAGAAAATACCTTAATCTGGGTTTGTGAATCTGTTGTGCATTACTGAAGGCTGTAGCAGTGTCTAGTGCCTTTTCTACTCTTGGTATACCAAAGATAAAAAGCTGTTAAAACTCCAGTTCTTATTTCATGCTTTTGGTTCTGGCAGTTCCATCAGCTGGACAGCAAAGCAGCTGCACAACATGTACTTGCAGCCCTCCTTTCAATGTCACCAGTGTCTGTTTGTTTAGAAAGAGATCAGGGAGGAAGGTACTGTTTTAAGCCTGGCTCCAATGAAGTTGATACTGAAGTCCACAAATTATTGTTTCCTCATCACTCTTTCTTGCTTGCTCTTACTGCTTACAGGGCCAGAGCAGTTTGCTGTTCCCTTACTGAGACACTGAAGGCAAAGGTGGTGGAGATGCTGCTGGGGTCAGAAGACTGAAAAGTTGAAGCTGAGTTGCTGAAAGACATCTTACTGCATCTGAAAGATACCTTTGCTTCTTTGCATAACCCCTAGGAAATCCATTGTTGTCTTCGAAGCTGACAGACTGTTGTTTGCTTTAATACATGAGCTTTTTCTATGCTTGCTCTCTGGCATACATTGTATAGGCACCATAATTGATTTAAAGGGTTTTTCATCTCTGAGGTAATCCTTTTCCTGAATGCTTAAGAGAAGAATGTTAGAGGCTGCTGGTTAGAATTTCTGGGGGGAAAAAAGTCCCATAGATGTGTTGTATTTGTTTAGGAATAAATGATTTTACAGTATGATGTAGTGCTTAATGCATTCTAGTTTTCCCTCGCAGGAGAAACAGTGATAAGAAGAAAGGTTATGTGGAGGGGAAAGCAAAAGCAGTGTGTCTCTTTGCACAGTTAAAACAACAACAATAACAACAAACTATCTCAGAGGGTAGAGCAGCAAAAATGTGTGATTTTAGTGAATATCATGGGGTCAGAAACTGTATTTCTCTTTGTGTGATCTTGATTAATTGCAGTGCATCCCTTGTCACCATTGAATACTTCTTCAGTGACCATACCCAGTGCCTCCCTTATTTTACCTCCTACCATGCAAGAACTTTCCTTTTCATCACAGTGCCACTTGCAGATGTTAAAGTCAAGCAGCTACACACTGTGGATATGTATAGATATTTCTGCTGAGTTGTTGTTCTTCCACTGATCCAGAAACTAGACTGAAGCTGCAAAGGAACAAGAGAAGAAAAACTTCCCATAAGCACTTCCATCTACTGATTTTCCCCTTTCTGAACCAAAATTTCTAGGGTTCAATGCTTTTGTAAGAATGCCAGTTTGGCACTCTAAGCAAATAAATGAGGGGAGAAAAACTTGAAACCGAAAAAATGTCATGCTTTTAATTAGAAGAGGCCTGGCTTTGTAATCGAAATTTTTATCCTCAGCAGTATGGATATCTTAAAACTGTTCCCATAAGGGTTTCTTGGTAGAGACTTTCCAAAAGGCTCTTGCTAGTCAGTAGTCTCCAGAGAAAATCATGCCTAGCTTCTAGACAGTAAACAACAGTTCAGTCCCACAGGGTCTAGGGTGATCGGGATAAAGTTAAAATAAAAGCAATGACAGGAAGGACAATCCTTCCAGAGCGTCTGTGTACATGTTCATGTATAATGGTGGCTACGAATACTTTATTTAACCTTAGTGCAACCTCAAGCAAAACAATTTATGGGATAAATTGGGCTACAGATGCATCAGACTATGTCTTTATCAGTCCTTCCAGGATTTTAAATAATTTACTCTTTTATCCTGTTCTTTCTTTGTCTTTTAGTGCTCCATATGTTGTCACAGTGATAACTTTGTTTATCCAGAAATAAATTTTAAATGTATTTATAATTGTGTTGCTCTTCATCTCTTCTTCTTCCTGAGGATCCAAACAATAGGACAGTAATGCACATCCTGTACATACCCTAATGCATGTCGACTGCTGAAGAAATTGTTTTTGCTAACAAGTTTTCTTTTTACTTTATGTTGGCGCTGCAATTCTCCAGTAGCAGGTTTACTAACTGTGCTGTGCTCAATTTTTCTTCTGAAAGAATTTTCTTTTTTACTCTCTTTTATTATTTCTCGATGCAGAAACTCAAACTTTTAAAGGAAACCAATATTCTTTCTGTTAACTGGCAGTATATTTTGCACACATAGTGGCTATAAATCACAGGGGAGTTAACAAACTTTCATTTTATATCAACAGAGGCTTAGATGTCCCTGACTGTTAAGCCTCAGCCAACTTGGTGAAAAGCCTGCATGTGCAACACACGACAACTGAGACACACCTGAATGAGCTTGTCACCTCATAGCCCAACCACAGCATTGCACACCCCAGTGAAGCTGCCCTTGGGCTTAGCCAGCTTGTCTAGAGCAGTCTGAGGGTCAGGAAGCATGCTCTGTGTCCACATGGCAGTGTGGACCCATAGGCTCATTTGCATATTTAGCAGTTTTTGTATATTTATTTTTACCTCTAACATTGAGAAATCACTACTTCTTTGGAGTGTTACTTGGCTATTCTTAATGGATCAGAGTCAGTTTATCTCTTTGGAGGTAGCTCTGAGTAGTAGTTACAGGCTAGTATACTGCTGGGTAAGAACTTACATTTTGTGATTACTAGTACAATACACATAACAATATATAAGAAAAAAATTTCACAGCTCAAGACTGTGGCAGATAAAAATAGAAAAATATTTTATGTCATTGTTACCCGGACCTGAAAATAGTATTGTTCTGTAACAAAAGTCTTACAATACAGTATCTGCTTCATTCTAACAACTAAAACTCAAGAAATTAGGAGAAAAGCTAATGACATGGAAACATGACTTTTAAAATTCTTTATCCTTTGCCTCTGATCTGAAGTCTCTGAAGCTGGAGCTGTGCTCCTGAGATATCTCAGTAGCTGATAACAAATATTGAAATTTCATCTCCAAACCTGATGTCAAATAAATTCCCTATAAAAGCTGCATAGCTGCTGGAACAAAGGATATATAGCTGCTATTAATCTAGAACTGCTCTAATCTGAATGACGGAACGTGCTTTTTAAAGTCTTCAAGAGTAGCCTTTTCTTCTCATTCACTTTAGCAACCAATTGTTATTTCAGCAAATCAGCACTTGGAGTTCTCTGTAAAGTTCTTCATGCACTACCTCTTCTGTCATTCCTGCATATTTGTTTGTGTGTCTGTGAGGATGAGGGGGTCTTGCTGATCCCACTCTGTCCACTTGTTAAAAATTCTTGATTAAAATTGAGATCCTTGATCCATCTTCCTGCTTGATGGAGGGAAATGACTGTTCTTACTCTTTTTTCAGCATTGAATATGTCCTGTGGGATTACCTTGTTTTCACTGCGATGATGTGGGTGGAACTCCTTCAAATCCACACTTGCAATCAGCTCAAAGCAACAGTCCTGTCCTATTTGCAGCCAACATTTCTTCCCACAGATTGTCCTTGGAATGATTTTTAAAAGCATCTGGCCATATTCTCTTCTCTGTTGTTACAACTTGTTGATAATGTTGGGATTATGCTGTAGTTGTTTTGCAATCATAATGAAATTGGCAATGACCTAGTGATGGAACAGAGTAACTGCAGATGAACAAGCTTTGCAGCAGTGAACATACCCTGAATGCATGGCATAGAATGACTGCTGCAGACATAGGTAAACTTTGTTTTGTGCTACCTTGCCAGCACAGGTATTTACCATCATGAAGGAATTGCAGACTCAAACTCAATTTCATTGGGATTATGTGTATTTCTTCTTATTTCCAATCAGTGCCAGCTTGTATTGCGTCTAAGATACAAAGCTAGGATTAGATTTCCCTGCCCCTACTATATCTACCATGATTTACTCTGAGAATCCCCTTTTCCCATGTAATTGTCAGTCACTGTGTACACTGCTGCTCTTCATTTAGTTACTGGTGACCATTTATGTTAATTTTTTCGTCTACCTTTGCACAATAGCTGTTACTAATATTATTTTAGCTTTCATGTTGTCTGCTTGACAGTGGATTATAATGAGTGTATTGTTGTCTAGGGCTGCATCTTGAGTTCTTGCAGATTGAGGTTGAAAATTTCCTTCCTGGTGGTTCTCACTACTTCAATCCTTCATCAGATTACTTTGCTAATTATGTAGAGAGAAGTCTATTTCATTGGTAAATTTTCACACTTGTTTGTGAATCATAACTTGAAGTCTCTCTATCTCACATAGGAACACAGAGGACAGGCTGGTGTGCTGGCTCTTTTCTGTGGTGCTGCACAAGGACACCCTGGATGTTGCTTCCAGCACTCAAGCAAACTGTACTGGGCCACCAGCAAATGGTCTTTTCACTCTGAGTGATTTGACCAACACATGCATGATGGCAAGTTTCCTTAAGGAAAAAAATTCAAATAAATAATTTTAAAGAAGAATATTTAGCTAAAGAGTTCATAGTGTTCCTAAATAATGTTGCATGTTGTCTTATTTCAGAATGAGGAACAATGGTGTTATTTACAGAAAAATCCAGGCCAAAATCCAACAGAAGATTTAAAGGAAAAAAAAAAGCTGCCATTTATTGCATGTTGTATATCCTTTACTATTGACTCAATATTAATAAGTTTACTTCTCAGTAATCACATTTTGAATTTTGTTTTTCATTCCTAACTGGGACAAGTGAAAGTACATTTTCAATTTCTTGCAGGATGTCTTTGTTCCTTCCAAGTATTTTCATTGAGAAATGTAGCAGTTAATTTATATTTGAATATTTTATTATTTTTAATGTAAAAACCTCTTACCATTTATATTATATTGAAATATATAATCTTCTATTTAATTTTTTCAAATATTTTTCCTAATCACAGTAACTGCACCTTGCTGTAATAAAAACAATTCTTTTCAGATGGTGCTAGACAGCAGATGTTCTCAGCAATGTAAAATTAGGAAAATACTGTAACAAATTATAAATATAGATATGATATTATACATTACTACAGCTAATCTAATCTAACATGCAAATGAACCCCCCATTAAATATAATCTTCAAAACCTTTAGCTGTCCTACAGTATTGAGAAATTACTTTAGGTCTTTTTGCTTGTGTATTTTCATCAACAGGACACTTTCTCCAAAATGATGAAGCCTTTAGATGAAAGCAGCACCTTTTCCCCAGAAAAATGAACATCTTTCCTGACTCTGTCAGCATGTTTTCTGTTAGTAAATATCTGGCTTGGTTGGCATAAATTGCCCTTGAGAAGATCATCTTGAATAAGATTTGTCACATTCTACATATTGCTGAAGTCATTCCCCTTCATTTTGATAAAATTAGTGTATCGTCTTCTGAGGGGTTGTGGTGCTGACAGAGGAAATGGTCCTTTGTTCACAAATCAGCAAAGTCTGGGTATTAGTCAGATTTCTGTCCCAGGGTGCTGCAGTGTTTCAGCTTTAGCTAATACGTATCTCATAATTGCTGTGTTTGAAAAGTGGATTAACTGTGAGAAAATTAAAAATAATTTCCCACTAAAATGACTTTCAGCTGCTAGTGGTTCTGGTTCCAGAGTCTGGGAGAAAGAAGGTAAAAAACCAACCCTACTGCCTTTATCCTTCAAAAACCTGCTACAAAAGGGAGTTAGGCACTTCCCAAAAATATTTTTGTGGATCCAAACCTTTTCTAGCTAAATAACTTAGCCCTTTGAAGAATGCCTTGGTGACCCTCTGTGGCTTTCCTACTGCAGAACTTTGTACTTATTTTCTGCTGAACAGAGCAGAAAAATAGCTCAATTTGGAGGATAGAAAATCGTCTAAATAAACCATGCTTCAAGAGCATGACCCCATTTCTTCTCAGTACAATATCATACTCTCTTAGTGGAAGCATTCTGGTTTCAACACAGTTGTGTTCATTCTTGTTCCTGGTAGTGGAAAGAAAACCTTAAAAGCAGATACACCTCATAATAATTATAAAGCCTTCTTTGCAAACCAATGAGCCATAAGCAGGATACTGACCATACAGTGACTGCACATCTTTCCTGACCCCTGAGACAGCAGTGAAGTAACTCACCTCAGTTTCACTTATTCTGAAAGAATTGCAACAAAAGCTCAGAAGGGAACTTAAACTTAAATTCCAAAGGAGAACTTTAACTAAAGTTTTAAATCCAAACTTCCATGGCCTTTGGAGAAATATGGATTTGGATTGATTATTATTTCTTTGGTGGCAAACTAAGAATTCTGTTCTGAGTTTTTCATAGAAAAATATATATCACTGGTGGAGTTTTATTATGGTTTTTTATTTCTTTTTTTTCTGGTTGATTGGTCTGGATTTTTTTTGGGTCTTTTGTTTTGTTTCTTCAATTGTATTATCTAAGATGTGTCTAATTTTCATGGGCTTTCTCTTCCTGGTTCTTCAAAAAGATTTCCAGTCTACTTTCTTGAGTTTCCATTTAAAGCATTGTAAGTATTAAGACAATAGAAATCTGTTGACATTACTGAAATAACTTGAAGACTGGAAAAATTAGTGTTCATGTTCTTTCAGACAAGGAGTGTATTTCTTTCTCAGTTCAGTGGGAAGGCCTAAAACTACTTCATTTTCCCAGGATGGAGGCAGGGTTTTTGCTGTGATCAGATTTTTCTCACTGTTCTCCAACATTTTTTCATATATAGGTAAAGCTGCCAGTAGTAATTTAAACTCTTCCATTTTCATTAGAGAAAATAAGGAATTATTGCACAATTCTTATGGCTCAAATAATGTATCATTTTAATGTATATCTGTCTCTCATGTGGGCATGGTAACAAACATGTGGGGGTAAAAACAGCTCAGCAGTTTTTGCCATTTATTGCTGCAACTGGATATAGAATGCATAAATAGCAAACTGTGACTTGCAGAGCAAAACCAGTGTATGGACATTTTTTATTAACAAAACACTGATGCTCTTTAAGTTCACAAGTTCACACGTGTTCTGTTTGTGCTATAGGTATTACTGAAATTGTTTCAGATTTTTGGTTTTTTTAAACAACCAAGCACTTTTGTTTATGATTTTAGTGTTATTAAGGTGATAAAATATTTATTACAAGATAATTGCTATATATATAAGAAAATTGAGAGCTTTGATGCTGAAAAATTACTAAACATGAAAATTTCTTAAAGTATCTTTTATGAACTACAGATCAAATAATGAGGAGACTATTTTATTTTTTTGCACCCAGGAATAATTTCTAACCCATTTTAAACGCAAACATTTTTATTATTTGTTTTAACTTCAAATTAACTGTGCTCTAGCCTAGTGTGGATTAAAGTCACAGATGTAATCAACAGGATGTAAACTGCGGCCGCAGATATGGGACTTTTAAGTGCTAAGCACCACAGACATGCCCCTAACTTGTAATCACGTTTAATTTTTAACAGAGAGAGGAATGAAACCATCTATTTGACTGTCAGGATTGGATTTGGAGTATTTTGCAGATTTGGATTTCAGGCCTCAGACTGCATGCATTATGTTGTAAAAACTAGAGGAAAAGTATTTTTTCTGGTAAAATGTGCTTTGCAGTGTTGCTTTATGCTGTGGTGCAGTTACCTAGGAAGGGAATGGATGTGACAGTTCTACTTACAGATTTACCCTACTTTGTCAAGGCACGTTGTTTATTTATTTCGTCTTAAAACTTTCCGTTATAAAGATCTCAAATAACTAAACACAGACTGCATAGTACTGAAATCATGAATGTTGAAGGTTACTTGTGTAATAAACATCAAAGCTGTTAGAATTAGAAATTAATTGTGCATTCCATCACACATGCCATCCAGTAACTTTAGTTCTGGCTATAGGTACCATGTTTGCCCTTGAATGAGTGGAAAGGTCTTTTATTGAACTGCTGCAATTTCTCCATCAAACCACCTCATCCAATCCCTCAGCTTTTCCCTGCCTAAGAGATCCAGGTTTTAGTGTTTTTTACTTTAACTTACCCATAACTTCTTCATTATTTCTATTTGTACTTGGAGCATGGTAATAACATATCTTCTGGTATGAAATGTATTTGGATTAAATGTTTAGGCTAGTGAAAGGTAATGTGAGCACACTGCATACTCTTTTGCTATTCTCTCTCCTACCTTCAAGAGACATTCTTGGGAAGGGCTACTCACTAGCAACATAAGATGCATGCATTACTGTCTCATTATGATAAATCAAAACTGGTTGTGTTATGGAAAGGATGCAGAAATAACCTCCCACTTTAGTTTTTTTTAAAATTCATGGCTGACTTGATGACCAAGACTAACATTTATCCTGTAGTTCATGTGTAAGCCAAGCTAAGTGAGCTATAATTCATGCCAGAAATATTGCCCAAAAAGTGGTGTGAATATCTGGTGAAAATCACAGTAAAATTGGGTATGGTCACTAAGCTTGAGAATTTCCAAATTTCCCTGGTGATAATTTTCATGTTATTGATACATGTTGAGAAAAACTTCAGTATACTTTTCAGAATGTCTTTGGTTCTTCTAGTAAGAAAAGGAGATTAACAGGTACAAGAAGGAGTGGATGGCAGCCCAAGTCCCTGGGGTCTGGAGCTACTTCCCAGGAAAAAAACAACAGCCATGGGCTAATCTGATCTCTTGTCAAGCAGAGAGAAAGGAACAAGCTTTGACTCAAAGAAATGTAGAAAGCGTGCATTGGCTCCTCCTCAAGTTCCCTGGGTTAAAAACTAAATGTTCTAAAGCTTGATAATTTTGGTTTTCTTTTTCAATATTTTTTCAAACTTTATGGTCATTTGAGAAATCCTAAGTTCACTCACTACACTGAATTTTTTAAGGCATAGGCTCATTAAGGTCCCCCTAACCATCCTTTTCTCCAGGCTAAACACCCCCAACTCCCTCAGTTGCTTCTTACAGGATTTGTACTCCACACCCTTCTACAGTAACACTGCTCTTCTCAGGACTCGCTGCCGTTTAAAACAGAAAATACATTTCTTGTGTTTAATTTTGTTTGCATTTGTTTTATATATTGGTTTTTTGTTTGCTTTTCTGCTTCCTAGCTCTGAACTGTAATTCTGAATTGGATAGCTATTCCCCAGGGAAAGTAATTAGTCTCAAGTTAACAGCATTTGTACTTGACCCATAAGTGTTATTTTCTTATTGTGAAAATGAGTAAGAAAAAGAAGTAATTCATAGCTATTTCATTATTTATTCTTGGAGTTTTAGCAGAAATGCAATTGTATTTCTGAACACAATTTTAAAAAAATACTGTAGAATGTAGAATATGGCTGTGATGACTGCTTTTTTTCAAATATAGTTGTGCATTTTACCTCAGAATGCAGATTTATACAAAGCAAACATGGTAACATATCTAGGGTTGGGTGCCTGTTTTCAAAAAATTTCTTACACTGTTTAATTAACCACTCAAGCCACTGTAACAACTGGAACAGTTTATCAGCATTCTTTGAAGTACTATTGCTTCAAGCATGTAAAGCTAATGAATCTGTCTCCTAAAAAATACATTTCTAGTGGCTGGGGGAGCACCACTTGCTTTTTTAAACTTTTTTCTGCATTGCAATTGATATCTTCCAGGCTAATGGTACCAGCAAGTGAGTAGCTGAGTTTCTAGTGTGTTAAACAATCTTAAGGTCTAAAGATCATATGAAAAGCAAGTATCGCAGCTTTTATAATTACAGTTTTACAGATGGGCAATTTTTTTTTTGTTTATATTGGGTGCATTTTTGAACTAACCTTTGTAATTTTACTTGAATTAGTGTTTTGATGAGCTTGGAAATTGAATATCCAGATTTATTCATAGGAAGAGTTATGCTGCTGTCTTTTACTGCTAGCTTTGGAGGAAAAAAAAAATGATTCTTGAATTGATTTCTGTTCCCAAATGTGCTGTGATATGATGGCAGGTGACCAAATCAAAATCATCATAAAATTAAGAAGAATGTATAATAGTACAACAAAAATGTACAGATTTATTCCATGTAATACTATGTAGCTGCTAACTCTTCAGTAAACCCAGCTGGTCTCAAGCATCACTACACCTAGAAATTTATAGGTAAGCCTATATATGAATTATTTGGATGAAAAACCGGAACACTTTGCCAAGACTGCATTTGCAAAAAATCCACCAAAACCCCAAAAAACCAACAGACCACAAAAAAAAACCCCAGCAGGGAGTACAAAATGTATGTGGAATGTGTGTCACATCACAGTTGTGAAGTAGACTCTATGTGTGGTCTGAATTGAAGTAGAAACACAAAATACAGTGACAAAGGAGGCAACATTTCTTTGCATGTATTTTTAATGCTTCCAAAAGTTCTGAATGTATAGCAATGCTAAAGATTAACTGCTGCTAGAATATCTCTTGAAATGACTCAAAAGATACAGTATGGAATCTTAAATGCCGAAGAGAAACAGGGGAAAACCTGAGCTTTCTTCTCACATCCTTGTCTCCTCCAGTGGTCTGTTCATGAAATCTTGGATTGCCTGGTGTAGGGGTAACCATTTATTAATTGAAGCTTTCAAAGCTGTAATCCACCTAGAAGAAATTAAAGACCAACAATTGTCCCTGATCAAGTGTTATGTATGCATTTCTCTGCCCTTTGAGACCCAACTTTAGTAAGTGGAATTCAATTCTATTACTATGTCTACTCATAATCAGTGGATTGGCGAAATGCAGAAGGTGGAGGAGTTGGCTACAAAAACAATATTGCTTAACAGCAATTTTCCAACATACTGAAAAGCTTTGTCTTCTATTCATTAAATTAAAGCCTAAGTAGTGTAATTAATAGGCTTTAGGTAAAAACTCCTACAGATGTTGGAATTTGACTAGATTATGGTGAGGGAATTTACCTTCAGAATGTGTTTCCATTGCCCAATTTGCTTAATTAAATTACAATGGTCATTGATCAAAGTCAATAATTCTTGGGAATGAGAAGGATATACACTCTACTTTCACTAATGAGAAGTGCCATAGCTTTTGTGTTCAGTACAATCACCCACACATAATTGTGAAAAACACCTTATCCAGGTTTATTTCCAAACCTCTGCAAGCCAGCCTTGCTGTTGTTCCAGCATTGAAAAGAACAGAACTGATGACTCACATGTTACAGGGTATGTTTTACCGCAGTTTGACTAAAGGGAAATCTAGAGGGAAAAGTAAAAACAGACTGCAAAGTTGTCACTAGATCTTCCCAAGCTACAGAGTTCCTGGTCTCCTAAAGTCTGGTAAATAAACAGGGAAAAAAAAGACAAATTAAGAATATTTGGTTTACCTTTTGTTTTCATTTACATTCTCTGCACATAAGTAAAAAGTTTTAAATTCTTCGGATGGAGGTTTGAGTTCAATGACAGATCTCTTGGAGCCCAGGGACTGCTCACTCACAATGTAGCCCTGCAGGTAAAGGCCACCTGGATAGAATAAAATAGTATACATTATATATATTGCAGATACCATTGATAGAATTACTGCCAATTACAAGCATACCAACAAATCTGGCAAACTGGATTTTCAGATTGGTGTCTTCACAGAGTTTTATATACTTTATATTTAAAAATCTGAAAGTACTGTTTCTTTTATGAAAATTGATCTCAACAATGTTAAACAGGCTTGTTATCTATCAAATAATGAACAATAAAGACTTAGCTTTTCATTAAATAGGACATGGCAAAATATTTTTCCTAGTTTTTGACTGCCATTAATGAAGCTGCCTCTAGCTACTGTAAAGTTCTTTGGAAGAGGGGCTCTTGTCACTGATACTTTCTTTTTTATTCCTTTAAAAACTAAAGGGATAAGAATTTCAACATGAAAAATAACGTGCCCAAAATATAGGCTTACCTATAAGTTTCTAGGTGTAGTGATGCTTGAGACCAGCTGGGTTTACTGAAGAGTTAGCAGCTACATAGTATTACATGGAATAAATCTGTACATTTTTGTTGTACTATTATACATTCTTCTTAATTTTATGATGATTTTGATTTGGTCATCTGCCATCATATCACAGCACATTTGGGAACAGAAATCAATTCAAGAATCATTTTTTTTTTCCTCCAAAGCTAGCAGTAAAAGACAGCAGCATAACTCTTCCTATGAATAAATCTGGATATTCAATTTCCAAGCTCATCAAAACACTAATTCAAGTAAAATTACAAAGGTTAGTTCAAAAATGCACCCAATATAAACAAAAAAAAAATTGCCCATCTGTAAAACTGTAATTATAAAAGCTGTGATACTTGCTTTTCATATGATCTTTAGACCTTAAGATTGTTTAACACACTAGAAACTCAGCTACTCACTTGCTGGTACCATTAGCCTGGAAGATATCAATTGCAATGCAGAAAAAAGTTTAAAAAAGCAAGTGGTGCTCCCCCAGCCACTAGAAATGTATTTTTTAGGAGACAGATTCATTAGCTTTACATGCTTGAAGCAATAGTACTTCAAAGAATGCTGATAAACTGTTCCAGTTGTTACAGTGGCTTGAGTGGTTAATTAAACAGTGTAAGAAATTTTTTGAAAACAGGCACCCAACCCTAGTTTTGATTACTGCTGCTGCCGTTAGTAACTGAGGTGTCATGGCAGGCCAACATTACCCGGCTCTGAAAGAGACGCATTAGACAGAACTTGATCTTCTGGGCATTTTCATTTTAACTGTTTTTGCTTTGTTCTATTTATTTTTTTGCTTCAGACTTTACTGCAGTGCAACTTAAGGTGTAAGTTCACTGTATACATACATGGTAAATAGTCAGAAACATCTGGAGAAAATGTTCTTTATTTTTAGGGAGTCTCATATTTAGACACAACACCACCAAATTAATGTTCTAGCATTGAGAATGATATAATAGAATGAGAATATGTGGTGAAAATGGAAAAGAAATGCACTAACAAGAAAAAAATGCTCTCATATAGAAGAATTTTTATGTGGCAGGATATTTAAGCACCAAAAGAAAATATTTGGCAGTAGGAACATAAGCTTCAGGGTCATAAATGCATAAAACCTAATTTCTGGATTCCTGATAATTCATTGTTTTTCTCTGTGAAAACCTTAGCTTTGGTTTAATGTAAGGAGGAAATCCCTAGTCATTTTTGTAAGTATGACCTTGGGCAGATGAAGAGTGTAGCAGTCTGAATTGCTGCTAGCATAGTCCAGGGTAAGGAAGGAGAAAGGGCATTTGCATAATATCCACAGATGTTTTATTCAGCCACGTGGTGAGATGTTCAGGTTCCAGCAACCACACTACAGGGGCCTGGGGGCTGAGCCTGGTCTTGGGGCAGTACAAAGATGAGAGCCAATCAGGGAATAGGGAGTAAGTGTGGCTCAGGATGGTAGGAATAGGGGAAGGAGCCAATGGGGTCTAACAGAGCTTTTTGATGGAAGGTTCTTGTGTCTCTCTAGACCAGAGAATGCCCCCCAGGGTCTCCACAGAAGAGTGTTATGCAAATGACAGAAAGTGGAGTACCTTCTGCCTGATCATTATAGCATAAGTGCTAAGAAATTTTTTCCCTTTTGGTCTGAAGACTGGCTAGTGAGTAAAAAGAAAAGTATTTTCTTTCTGGTTCTTCTGACTGCCAGCTCCCTTAGCACAGGGAGGAAGCACTTACAGGTCCTCAGCCATCCCTTCTCTGTGTGTGAAGTAAGCTCTGCTTGCAATTGACCCCCATAGCATCATTTGCTGCTTTGAAAGCGGGCAGCCACCCTCTCCTTCTGTGGCAGAAGAGATGGCAGCTTTACTGCAAATGGCTGTGGCCACATCCCAGACCACAGGCTCTCCAGCAGTGGGAAACTTCTGCAAATTGAAGGATGGAATAGCTTTAACAAGGTCATGTGAAAGCCTGGTAGTTTCAGGGCAACCAGTCAGAGTTCATGATATCTGTGGATACTTCCTAACATGCAGGATTTGACAGCTTTCAGGAGACTACCATCAGTGGCACTGCCTCAACCTATCATAAAGTACTTTAGAAGGGTGAATCTTGTTTCTGATAACTGCTCCTAAGGTAATGTGTGCAGAATAACTCCATTTCAGAAAGAAAAAAAAAAATGTGGGAGGAAAAAATACTAGGGTCAGGAATTAGGTGGCTAGTGAATAAATAGAGACTGAGTCATTCACCTTCATGGAACAGCATGAATTTCCTGATAAGAAACTCCCATTAATTGTAAAAGTTCTACTTGGAAACTGCAGTGAAACATTCCTACTACAATAATAAATTAAAATCTAGCAGCCATCCCTACCTTGGGCAGGTGTAGACCGGAGAGTGGCATAAAAGTACAAACAACCATCCTTCAGAATGCAGTAGTGCTGAATCCAGACATCTTTGCTCCTGTCCAGCTGGTGGAGGAGTCCCAGGCACTCGGGGTTCTTGATAGCCAATGGTGGGAGTGTAGTGTTATGCAGTGTGACATCTACCCACACATGGTTCTGTAAAGTAAGTACGTAATGAAATGTTCTGGTAAAAAATTAAGGAGGACATGCCAGTATGAAAAGACACAAGCTCTAGTCTTCTGCTAAGAAATTACCTTTTGCTGAGAAAATCTTTTGAAAAGTTGTGCTGGCTCTGGCTGGAATAGAGTTAATTTTCTTCACCGTAGCTCGTATGGGGCTGTGTTTGGGTTTTGTGCTGAAAACAGTGTTGACAATACAGGGATGTTTTATTTATTGCTGAGGAGGGCTGAACTGATCCAAGGGCTTTCTGCCCTTCACCCCACTAGTAAGGAGGCTGGGGATGCACAAGGAGTTGAGAGGGAACTCAGCCAGGACAGGTGACCTTAAGCAACCACAAGGATATCCCAGAACATACAACATGCTCAGCATATGAAACTTGGGGAAGAAGATGGAAATGGGGGGAAGTTTAGAGTGGTGGTGTTTCTCTTCCTGAGTACCCATTGTGGGAATCCATAAAATTAGAGGGTTTTTGGAAAGTTGCAAAAGGCAAGCCTTAGAGACAGCGGAACTGTGATTAGAGCTAAGCAGCAGCCATGAGATAGGTCAGCAGAAAAGTTATTTAAACTGTAGAAAAGTAAGGACAAATAGAACAATGATCTGTGTATTAACGGTTGTCTAGAATAACTCTCTAAGCTACAGAAATGTTTATCTAGCAAGATATTAGGAAGGTTAAAGCTTAATAATGGAGCTCTGTGCGTTGTGTTTTAAGGCTTACAAGCAGGTATTGTATTCAAAATAAGCAAGCATTGTTTTAACCAGAAGTACATGTGCTCATGGTGATTGGATAGAACTACTGTCAATGTGTTTTTGCTTTGTGTGATTGGTCAAGAAACTTATAAAGTAAGTTGCAACATTAAGTTCTTGGTCTGCTGCCTGAGATGTGAGCTGCTGGCATCTTCCCATTGTCATAACCATGTAATGTGACTGATGCTGAAAAATAAAACAGCTCAAGGCATGTTCCATCCAGCCCCATCCCGTTCATGATTTGTAAATAGCCCCTGGCTGGCAATACCCTTTACATGTGATGAGGCCCTACTCTTCTGGGGATGGCTGAATACCTGTCCAGCCATGGGAAGGGGTGAATGAATCCCTTGGTTTGCTCTACCTCTGTGTGTGGGTTTTGCTTCACCTATTAAAACATCCTTATCTCAACCCACTAGTCTTCTCACTTTTAGTCTTCTGATTCTTTCCCCGCCTCACGCTAGGAGCTAGTGAGTGGGCAGCTGTGTGGGGCTGAGCTGCTACTGGGGTTAAGTAACAACAAAATTCAATGCTGAAAATGAAATTACTGTGTATGTGATAGAAAATATCCAAATGTCTAGTCTCTTCTTAAAATAATGATTTGCCTTTTCTGCACCTATTTTATTTTTCGGTACATGTTTTTTAGGTACAAACGGGTCTACTTCACAGCTGTATGAAGTTTTTTAAAAAAAATTGTTGTGCTGATTGCTTGATCTCAGTGGTCTTTACTCTATAAAATCTGGCAAGAGAAAACTCACCATCTGCTCTTTGGGTTCCAAAGAAAATGTCATGGTGTCTGTCAGTGGGATACTGCATTCACACTTGGATGGAAGCACTACCACACACTAAATGTTTCCCTTCCCTTCCCTTCCCTTCCCTTCCCTTCCCTTCCCTTCCCTTCCCTTCCCTTCCCTTCCCTTCCCTTCCCTTCCCTTCCCTTCCCTTCCCTTCCCTTCCCTTCCCTTCCCTTCCCTTCCCTTCCCTTCCGGAACCTTCCGGAACCTTCCCTTCCCTTCCCTTCCGGAACCTTCCCTTCCCAGAACCTTCCCTTCCCTTTTTTTTTACTGTGTTGTTAATGGATGAATGCATGAGTGATCTTTCTGTATGTCCAATGTTGGAAATTTTATCTAACTGTTTTATGCATTCTACACTAAAGATTGACTCTTTTGATGTGTTTTGTCTGTGTAAGCCTTTATTATTCTTTTTGGCTCAGGCTGTTTTAATATTTCTTTAGGTTAGGATTCACACTTTCAATTATTTGATTTATTTTTGCTGTTTTCAAGTCTGTGGATTCCTTCATATTGAGAAGTGCTCAGGAAGAATATACTTGGAAACTAGTTTGGTTTCGCACTTATAACCTCATGTGAAAGCTAAAGCCACAAGAAATATATGTTCAATCAATTTTACATCAAAAGGTACTAAAGCATCAAGAAACACCATTCACTGTTTTTAAACCTATCATGAAATACTGCTGAGGGAATCACTCATATAATTTTTTTTCACTCATTAATGCAGCTTTTAATTTTTACCTTGCAATTTTCATATTTTTATAAAGGTGGTTTGTCTATAGCAAGAGAGTAGGACTCACAGGGCCAGGAAAGGGCAGACTAAAATGTCTTTGACCTCTATGGTTCAAAGTCTGGAAATACTAAAGTTAGCTTTTCAAGTCCCATTTCAGGGGTCAGCCAGAGACCATTGATACTGAATTATGCTGGGCTGAGCAACATCTCCAAGTAGCAGCTCAAGATCAATTATGACTGTATTTTTCCCAGCCACAGGGGCCAGCAAAGAACATAACAGTGTAAAGAGATGGTTAAGTCAATTTTTATCAACATACTTATCTTTCTTTATCTCTGAAAACACAGAAAATAAGAACTCAGCAATCATGTCTCATTGTCACCCAATGTTCTGTTGGAAAAAGTGGGTTGCCTGCAATCAAGGCAGAAATGTGGGGAATACTTAGGAAGATATGGGCCTTCTCTTCTTTTACACTGAACAGTATTACCTAAGGCTTAACACAAGGCCTTGCTTTCTGCCTGCTACAATAATTTCATGTTATGTTTTGAAACCAGCCTAAAGCTGCTCACATCTGGAGAGGAAGTATTTTGATTAATTCCACCATATCGCAGCAAAGCATATAAGCTGAGTCATAATTCTGTATATGGCTCTTAGACTGGGAGTAGTTCACAGCCCAACAGAACAAAAGTGTGCAGCTTCCATGTTGTCTGCATCTGACCATGTACAAAGACAGCTACTCTCTCTCTCAGTTTTCTGCACAATCTGCTGTACACACTTCTCACCTAAATACAGCATTACCTGATGGATGGGATGCACTGCTTTATCCATAGCCTCCAGCCACCTGTAATATGACAAAAAGTGAGAATAGATTAGTCTGGTAGATCAGAACAAATGTGCTTCACTGCCTCTTCTAATTCTTGCTGACATATGCAGCATCTAAAGGGATGCACAATTTTCAGGACATATTTAAGGCTTTAATTCAGAAAATGAATGGATTAAATCTAAATAAACATTACTGGCTCTCCAAAATTTAAGTCACAAAGCTTGCTGTGTAACACATTGTAATAAATAAAGGCAATATTGCAGACAGGAGAATCTATATATCAAAATGTATAGTTCAAATATAGTTCAACTTGTCAGGCTAAGTGATTACTCTCCTTGTCTTTGTTATAATGTAGACAATGAATTTGTGGGAAATGTAAAAACCCTTTAAAATATTATGGGTGATTTTAATCTCTTTGTTTTGTCATCTGTTATCTTTGGGAAATGAAAAACATTATTTTTAAATTCTAACTCTGTGTCAAACCTAAAGACATGGCCTCTTATCAGAACCAACATGTTTTTGTGGCACATTTGCATTTTAAAATACTAAAATGAAAATGTGACAGAAAAGGAGATGAAGATGGGATTGTATTTATTACCAGCGCTATCCTTGTTGGGCAGAAGAGAGACTGATAAGCAAGTTTACATCCACAGGAAAACTTATATTTCCATTTGATATAAAAGCGGGAGAGAAGGCATGAGAATAGGGGTGAAGTTTTTGTTCTCAGGATAAATGAAGAAATCAGGGGGGTAACACAATGTGAATGTTAAAGATTTTATTTAAAGAAAAAAAGCTATGAAACTGAAAAATAATTTTTGAAGCTTCTGCAACTGAGAAATAGAAACATTATCTTCCCTTAAATTGCTGATAGATTTTTTATTTTTTTCCCTAAGGATCAAGGTAGGTATTGTGAACATCCTCCAAAGATGCAACCTCCTTCTTCCCACACTGGAGTAACAAAACAGAAGCCATTAAAATGAAAGATTTCTTACCTCTTCATTTCTTGATTGGAAGTTGCACAGAAGTAAAAAATCCTGTTTCCAGCTTGAGGTATACATTTAAAAACAAATGGTTTACCCAGACTTGTGTCGACACCAATTTCTGCTCCTTCCAGCTTTGTTACTTCCAGGGGTCTGCACTTCCCTTCATCCTGCAATCAGAAAGAGAGAATGCTCAAAGTTCAGAGCTAATATGAAACTAATCAAACACCCTCTAAACTTATGTGTCTGTTTTTGCTCTCTTAACTGCTTTTGGTTCATCAGAAGCCATACCTGCATGCAAAAAAACTTTCTAGGTATGTGTATATATTCCAAACATTGAGGGTGCAGCTGAGTGATACCAGGATTTTCAAAGTGCACTGAAGAATTTAGGATCCTAGGTCTCTCTGATAAACAATGCAGTGGTTGCAGTTTGGTTTATGGAGAAACACTCACCTTATATTCATAGATACAGGCAAAAAATACTTATACTTGAAAATAGTGAGCATAATTTCAGTTCCTTTGCGAAGCTGCTGTAAATATCATTATGTTCATAAACCTTCCCACACAATTCAGACAACCTTCAATGCAGAGCACTTCAAAACCTTTTTGCTTGCTTTTGATTTTATCAAAGCTCTTTGAGACTGAAAGGCACTGCAAATGTCTTTCCAAGTGGTTCGCAATAAAGAGCCATTAAGCTCCTTTATGCACATGGGTAGGTGAAGCAGTTTATTCCCACAATTTCCCAGCCCAGCTTTCCTTAAATACGTGTCATAACTCAAAACAAAGGTGCACACATCTGGACAATTAACTCTGGCTGTGTTTTAAAAAATACTCTCAGCCCCTTTTCCTTGATGATCTGTGACCGGAGTTCTAACAATTGCATCAAATTTGGTGGGAAAAAAATTAAAGAAGAAAGTTAATGCTGGGGGCTCTGAAGATCATGAGTGCAATCTGCAAAATACACAGATGGTGGAGTCTCATACAATAAAACTGGTTGATTCCTGGAAATTAATTAAATTTAGTCAGAAGGAGTTGAACTGTAACTGCCTGATGTAATTTTTTCTTAACCTAAAAATAAACATAAAGAGCTTTCCATGAAAAAAAAAATGCTCTTGTGGGAATTAAATAGTTAAATAATTGATTGCATTCTCACTGGCACATGGAAATATCACTTTGTTACACATAATTCTTCTGTAGAAACAAAATAGTCCCTAATAATGACAACAGTATAAATAAATATTCATGAATACATTTCTTCGATTTCTACACTTCCTTGTCTTCCTATTTTTTTAATGCCAAACTAATATTTTTTAATGTAAAACTGAAGAAGATGAAGGCAATCCTGCAAATTGTCAGTGCTGTGTGACTACTTTACTTATAATGCCTTCAGACACAAAATAACATTGCAAAGACAGCATAACCAAAATGTGTATTCAGGTCCAAATCCCATTCCTACAGTGAAGCACAGCCTGTGCTATGCCAAGGAGGCATTCTTCAGTGGGATCCTGTCCATGGTCCTGAAGGCAATGGTCACTTTAGATACTGAAATGACTGATCACTATTACTGCATATCCCTATAAACCTATTTTGTAAACACTTTCTGTGGTGTCTAGAATGAATATAACTAGAAGTTCTGTGGCACCAAGAATTATTTCTGCCCACTGTTTTTCAAATACATTGAGGAATGGAATAAAATGGATTGGACGCATTTAAAGGGAGACCAAATGCCTTTCACTGAATGATAGAGAGCCGTGCCCCCTCTGATAATCTAAACCGGAGAATCATAGAATTGTTGAACTTGGAAAAGACCTTCATAATGATAATGTCAAACCATTAGCCCAGCACCACCTTGTTCACTGCTAATACCATGGCCTATGTGTCACATCCACACATTTGTAAGGGGTGTTTTTTCACTCATGCGGCTTTCATGAATTCCTTTGGAAAATATCCCTTTGTTACAAGAATTGCCACAAGTATATTGCTAAAAAAAATAAAAAATTATAGAAGTATTTTCTTATGCCTGAGACTAAAGTTCAATCCATTGATGACACTGCCATTATGGAACCTAATATACCTATGTGATGCTGCCTGAGATGATCATGTTTTGTACAGATTTTAACTGCACTAACTCAGATTTTAGCTACTACTGTTCCATTCTGCACTAAACTAAATTTTTCTTTCTTTCCTCAAGGTTTTGATCATCTAGTTTATGAATTCTAGGCAGTCTTCAGTATCAAACATGGATGAAGTTTTCTAGGTAGAAGGCAGGAAGCAGGTGCTTCTCTGGTACGTGCTATTCCATGAACAGGAGAAACATCTGAAGTAACCATTGCTATACTGTTGGTTTTTCTAAGATGATCTGAGATTTAGGTTAAATGTTTCTGCAAAAGAAATTTAAAGTATTAAACAATGTATAATGATGAGAAACAGAAATCAGAAAAAAATTAAAAATAGAAAATGAGATGTCTCCTTTCTGTATTGTATCAAATGCTCATTAAGGTAGTGCATATAGTCCTATTTAATTTGGTACAATTCCAGAATTCCAGTTAATGCCATTCATAGTATTTCCTGAGTGATTCATTGCATTCAAGTTTTGTTCAAGCACAGTTATATATGCTATACAAATTAAGCTTCTTCATGTATCATTAAGAAGCAGCTGAGAAAATCTATGCACATTTCATGCTATTAGTAGCAAAAAAATACAAAAAGTAATGACATGAGTAACTATGAAATGAACTTGAAAGTAATACAAAAAATAGTCTACAACTACTAATAAGAGGGAATGAAAGCAACTTTACAGAAAACAATATCAAATCCCAGAAAGAATCTAAAAGACAATGAAAACAGAGCAGGGCTAGAAAGCAGAAAAGGAAGTCTTGGCTAACTTGGGAGACTGGCAGTAGGAAGTGTGAGGCAGTTGCCCTGAAGTCACTGGTTTAGATTGGTTTCAGGTCACTAGTGGCATGACCAAATTTTGACTGTCTTTCAAAAATATCTTCCTGGATGTCCCTCAGTGTTCTTAAAATAGACATCTCTTAATTGAGACAGGAAACAGAACTTTTTTTCTTTTTGCTTATTTCTTATTTGCCTAGCTTTCTCCATCATAGCAGATGTGTCCACAACTATCGCTGGAATTTTCACCATCTATTATTTCTGGTTTTCTCTGACCAGTTTCTCCTTGAGGTCTGCTGCTTCTTGCTTAGTATATCAATGAAAATTTCTTCTCCCTGTGTCTGTCTGTTTTTCTAATCACTGTATTTGTGGCAGGCTCATTTTTTGTTTCTTTAAGGAAATTACAGCTGAAGTCTGTTCACTTCTTCTTTGAGCTGGGCAGAGATCAATGCAGAGAAAAAATGAATGCTTTTTATGTCTTTCTTCCTTACATCTATTTCCTTTGCCCTCAAGGAAAGGCCTTGCGTGTCAGTGAACAGGGAGCTCTAAACTCCAGAACAGTTTGTATGGCATTTTTTGCCAGTAGAGATGAATTTACTTAGTTTTTAATTTTGTTTTGCTTTAAATAATTTACATATAAACTAGAGAGAATATAAATACACTGAAGAACAAAACAATATGGAAAAAAATTTAAAAAATTCTTTGATTTGAAGAACCTAATTATCACACACCAAATAGTACTAGCTGTCAGATGAAATACAATCAAATGGTCTCATGGAATGGTTAATCTTCACATTCCAGTTGGTCCAATTGGTTCTTTCTAATTTGTTGCAATTAATTCCACAAAAGGTAATAAAAGTTTGCAAGACCAAGTCTCACAGAAAGAAATATTCAGTTAAAATTTTGAACAACTTGAATCAGATCAAATAATGTATCTGTGTATGACTTTCTCTGGGTTAGGGTATGCAATCTTTTAAGCCAAAATTAACACATATATCATCAGCTAGCATTATTTCTCATTTCTCAACAGAAATGCAGAGGATGTATTGGAGACAATGGATTCAGCAGGTTCTTAAATGTCAACTGAAAAATACATTCTAGAGCCATGGGAGTCATGGTAAACGTTAAGAAATCTGATTATACACAGACTCTATATATAGTGGCAGCTTCCAGACTATGGTGATACAGCTCTAAGCAAAAATGAAAAACAAATAGCAGTGATATCTCTACAAGCAATGGCTTAGACCTAAATCTATTTCTAGCTAAGCCATTTATATAAAGTGATTAGGCTTAGCAATGAACACACAGGCTTGTTCAAGAGAACAAAGGACTGAATATTTGCCATAGATTGAAATGCTCTCAAGGCTCTGCATATGGCATGCAGGGGATTTCTTTCTTGGTGTAAAAATTGGACTCCATATACCACAGAAATGAAAATATTTTAAAAGCATTTATTTCATTCTCTGTTCTATTCTAATGGAAACAGGGATATGATCTAACATCTAATGATTTAAGTGATGTAATAGCTTTTTACCAGGTTGGGGTGTAATTGTTTTGGATTATAAAAAATGCATGTCTGTTCTCACTGATCTGCCCTCAGCTTTGAGATACTTTGTCTTAATCACTCACACTATGCCTAAGGGCTTCCTAGAGGCATTAAACTTGGGAGCTTAACAAATGCAAATCATAATTCTCTTTTTAAAATTGACATTATTATATATGACTACAAAAAAGCCCATTCCTGTCCTTCAATGCTGCCACAGGAGGAGTGCTTTTCAAGACTGTATGTTGTCCTTTTCTTATAACATGTTTCAGAGCATTACCAGCATGAACTGTCATGAAGGCCATTTCTCTGACTTGGGGCTACACAGGAAAGTCAATTTTCTCTTTATTCACAGTTCAGTCTCTCACTACAGCTGAATCTCTAAAGCATGCTATTTTCTATTGTCAGGGCAATAGTTTCCAACTTGACTATTCCTTCCAACGTAACTGCTCCTATTTCCTTGCTATCACAGCTTCTTCTTTTGACTTTCCTACTTGGAGTCCATACAAAATGCTGGCAACAAACCCATACTCTTTAGATCTTTATTTCTCACTACTATAGTTCTACATCATTCTTAGCTGAGGGAATAGGACAGTGAAATGGAATAAATTACAAAAGTAATACAAGGACTTGATAGAACTGGTTTGACTAGAATGAATCAATCTCTGACATCTGGAAAGGAAGTCAGGATCTCTAATGTATCTCTGAAAAGGAGATACATTAATAACTCTTTCCTGTTGGAGACAGGCCTCTTTAGAGTTTCTCCTAGAGGATAACCACAATGATATTTATTTCTTCATTACCTTTCAGGAGCTAAATTAGTTATCTGTCTTGCTATCCTCTTTACCAGGATCTACTTATGTCCAAAGGGCTGAAAACAATTCCTAGAAACACTGCAAGATAAAAACCAGATAGGAGCTTGTTATAAATATTTTTTAGGAAATTCTGGCTTTCACTGGCACCCTCACTTAGTGGTTTTGTAAAAGCCAGTATTAAATTTGTTGAACACCTTACATGGTGGATATTTGTAATGAGGAATTTTAGGAAACTAATTTTTGACTATAATGCCTTCTGAATCCTTGTGTTTTCCTATTAAGCCTCAAACACTGTTAGCACTCTAGCAGGTATTTCCCCATGATTAATGAATGCATGCTCCACAGTCTTTAAACCCCTTAATGGCCCATTTGTTCCTGGGTCCTGGAAATTATTTTCCTTTTCTTTAATGAAGTCACAAGACCAGTATTTTTTCAATCCTGAAGACTGCAACCAATTTTAAGGTTTTCAAGTTAGCTGTCATGTTCTAAAAGTGACTTGCTGATGACAGTTTAGAGATTTAACAGGTTGAAGTGATGCTCTGCTGCTGTGAGGTAGATTGTTTTTTCTATCTTATTGGTCTCATGTAAAGCTGATTAAGACTTATTTGTTCTATACTTCACTACAAACATTTTGTGGTTACTTTGCAGCCCCTTTACTGTGATGAGCAGCAAATGGTACTTTTAGAGTAAACGTTGCTCCTTTAAAAGTACCATTTAAATTTATCTGTAAAGAAAGGATCAGTGTGTGACTATGTTGATGTGTTTTCAGCTTTCCCTGAAAAAATGTGTTAAGTTCAAGCACAAGAAACTTGTCTGCTTATACTTGCCTTAGGGAAGGATTTAAGTGTACGTTCATATCTGTCTCCTCATAATTTCCAGACATCTTTCCTTTTAGAGAAAAACTGGGCTAAAGGATTTAGCATGTTTGAGAAGATCCAGTGTTCTGGACAAAAGGGGATCAGACCTGCAGAATATATAGTGGAACTCCATGGCTGCCAAGTATAGGCAAAAGTATTATAAATAATTTATTTCTGCTGATCTCAGTAATTTACCAAAACCAAGGTTCTAACACAAAAATATCTCTGCTCTGAGGTGGCAAACACAGCTACAACCACTGAAGTGAAAAAAATGTTTTAGTTACTGATATGGATTGTAGAGTCAAGGATTTCTGTTGTCAGCATCTTTTTGAGGGAAAAGAAAGTAACTTTGCATGGGAAATAACTGAATATTTTCCAACAGCTATCACTTCACCACTGTGTGATTGGCTAGAGATGACTCAAAAAGAGCAGCAATTACATGGGAGAGTCGAATATAAAAAACTCTAGGAATCTTCTTTTTAAGGTAGGTGGGAAGAGAAAAATTCAAGATGGATAATATCTGCTTGTAAATTACAATGATGAGGAAATCTAGCTCCCCGTGTTTTTTGATATGGACTGAAGCAGAGATGAATCGCCCTCTCCTTTCTCCACTACAAAACATTATATAAGCCTGCATTTCAGGCTTAAATAAAAGTTGTCTTCTTACACAACTGGAAACCAGGCATGGCCTTGCTGGAGTCACTGGAAATACACCAATGTAAGCTGATGTTCTTAACAACAGAATGAAGATGAGTAAATTGATTATCCTGGCCTTTTTGCTGGATAGTGACAGCTTTTCCTGAAGTTTTTTTTAAAATTCTGAATTATTCTTGCCTTTAATGAACTGTTTCAAAGAACTTCCTAGATACAGTAAGTGAAAATTTTTTTTCCTCCAGAATGAGGCAAGATCAGGAACATAATATTGCCAATTTAATCATGCAGCTGGCATAAAAAATAAAATGTTGTGTTAAAAGAAAAATATTATTTGTAATTCCTGTAGAAAAAAAAGTGGGATGAGCAGTCCTCTTTTAACATCCTGAGAGAAATCATACCAAAAGAAAAAAGTGCCAATGAGTACACTTGAGATCCCTCTTAATTCATTTGAGCATTAGGTTCTCTCAGTAGTGAAGAACTGTATTTGTTTTAAGTATCTTGCTCCCTCTCTTTCTTACTAAATGATTCTTCAGAGTACTCTGTAAACACATGAGGCAGTAAAGAAAATCCTTGTGTTTTCATCTGCTAAAATAACACCTCAATATTTCAGTATTCTGAAATGTATTCTTTGGAGTCCAGGGACAGAGAGCAAAAAACCAGCATGAAATAATTTAAAAAGTAATTGAAGGGCACTAGTCTTGGATAATGCAAGAAAATAAGCATTATTTACTTGTATTTACTCTTTTTAAGAAAAAGCAAATGCACATAGTTTGCATGATTGAAATATTTATTTTCTTTGTGCAATAAATAAGGTAGTTGAGGAACAAATTAATTAAAAGAAGCCTACTAGTTGAAAGGAAGAAGTGAAAATGTAATTAAATCTTAGAGAATGTAAGATTATGAGGCACCTTCTAATCCTCACTCCAATTTATCTAACACTCTGTGATATTTAATTGATCAAGAACTGGAAAGTGTTTAAGAGTATAACTAGATATGCAATTTTTACATTTCAAGAGTTTGATGACGGATCTGGTTATGATAAAATGAAATCTCTTCAAAAGAATGTTTCCTACATGTTTGCATCTTTTTAGTGTGAAGTTTTTTACTTGGTTTTGTTTTGACACCAGAATAGCTAGCGCTGAAATAAAGCACTCGCCAGACTGTTTTGTGGCTTACCCAGTGGTTCTGCAGCATATTCCTGATTTTATGGCTCATATGTCTACCATGACAGATGCAGAGAAACAAGACTACCAGCTATTCTGCTGGAAATGTACGATGCATAGAGAACTATAGAAGAACATTCAACAAGCCTCCTTTGCACACTTCATGCAAAACCCTGTAGCATTGATGTTATGCTGCAAATACCATAAGTCAATATAATGATCTGCAAATTTGAGTACAGAACTGCTACACTCCATAATTCAGGATACACTCCTGAATTCTGACTTCTCACCAACCACTCTCCTTACCTTCTTGTGTTTGTAATAGTGTAGGTAACCATTATGTTTCAGCACAAACCACCTCTTTCTCCAGCCCTTCAGTATTGCTGATTGTGTTCGCTTGTGCAGATATCCTCGGCAAGTAGGTTTGGGGGTGTTGGGGTAACGGCTGATGTCTGATCCCACTATCATCGTCAGGATATCAGGACCTAAAATATTACATGTGAAAACATAAGTCAAAACTACAGATGTGTCAGTATTTCTGAATACCCATACAGGTTAGGGAGAAAGAAGGCGGTGTTCTATACCATGCCCATGTCTTCCCAGTGGAGCTTCTAGAAGTAAAAAGAAGCAGAGCAGCTGACGAAGCATATTAAATCAAGTGATATTTGGCCTTCTTTTAACACAAATTCAGCAATGGAACTAATTTTGTGTTGAGAACTGGTAATGGAGCAGCTATCTGAAGACACGTCTAAAAAAAATTTTGTGACCTATTTTTGCCAGCAGCATCTTCGGTACTTGTCTATTTTATCAGTTAGGAGAAGTAATTTGAGTAATTTCATTGCTCAAATGGGTGTACATAAATTGAAGTTTAACGAAAAATTGCTAAAAATGCTCTTGGGGCACCTTCAGTCTCTGTCATTTTACATATGCTCTTGAGAATTCTTCATTTTCCATGCCTTGGACTATGGTAACTTTTTCTGTGCCCCTCACTGAGGAAGATGGCTGCTGGAAGCAAACCTGTGCTAAAGCATCTAGTTATCATTTGCAAAATGTAAGGACTCAGAAGAGATCATGGGTTGCAAGATTAAAGAAAAAATGTTATCTTCATCATCAATGAGATGCAACATCACAATATTTGCTGACAGTATCAATATATCTATGATTTTGACCCTAAAGGCCAGAAATTCTGATTGTTTCAACACTAAAGAGCAAGTGGTAATGCCTGAAGGAAGATTAAAAAACGTGACTGGGACACAATTTCCTCTGCAAAACATTTGCTGGGTTTCTTTTTGGGGGACACTTGACTTTGGGAACGTTGTTGGTGTGCCAATATTCAATCCAATTCCTCTGAGGACTTGAAAATACCAGTAATCACAGATTTATCTGCTAAAACACTCAACACTCTCTTAAATAGTGTGAATGGCAGTTCTGTAATTAAATTATACAGTATGTGTCAAGTCAAATTTGTCATTGCCTTGTAAAAGTATTTTAATTTATTGAATTTATTGAATTTCCCATGATCCTTTGTCAAAAATTTATCTGGGATAAATACGGGAATAGCAGTAAACTAACTTTCCCCATGTAAACATGGCTATCTCTGGGTTTTAGTGATCACAATTCTGGGAAGGATATACTGGACTAATATCCCCGACTGTCTCTGTGGTGGTACAAAAGAATGCCTCATGAAATGAACTCTCTTATCTCCTGACTAGACTTCAGATCTTGGCAACAGAGAAACACAAGAAAGATGTGAAGTCTGTCCTTGAGGAAGTATAAGGCATAAATAAGGCATTTGTGTCTCTCTAGTCACTTTAAGGGCTCTCTGAGTCACTTTCTTTGTGAAAGAGCCAAAACCATTACAGTTACATGCTCTTTGGGGACTAATTTTCTAAAGTGTCTAAAAAACAAGGTCTAGATAAAAAAGTTACCTCAGCAATACCACTGTATGAAATAGTAAGGGATTAAATTATTAATTGAGATTTCTGTTGCATACATCACCCCATTTCTCTGGATGCACTTGAAGCATTCAACAGAAAACCTGATCCATTCATTTAATTTATTGTGATTCAGAATTACCTTTCCTTGCCAGATTTGCAGCTTCTGAATGTGGCATGCTGGTGACATCAGTTCCATTTACTGCTATCAGAATATCCCCAACTTGAAGCCCTGCTTCTTCAGCTGCACTATCTGGAAGAAAAAGAAAAACAAAAGAGAAAAGAGAAAAGAGAAAAAGAGAATGAGAAAAAGAGAAAAAGAGAAAAGAAAGGGAAAAATAAAAAAAAGAGAGAGAAAAAGAGAGAGGAAGAGAAAGAAACTAAACAAAAAACAAACAAAAGAAAACCACCAAAACAAAAAACCACAAAAATTTATTTAGTGCTAAGATATCAAGCGTGACTATATGATCACACCTTTTTAGCAAAACGAGTATCTGTTCAGCCAATCAAGGATTATGTTTTAGGGCCTTCATGATGTCAACTTGGAGGTGAAACAAGTTTTAATGACCAACCTGTTACTCATCTGTTAATGAAGCTCCAGGATTTGGATATGGATGCAACCCTAGATAATCACTGGCAATGGAGAAATTCCATTTAAAATGCTATTAGGATTTAAATGCTTTAGGATTCAAATAGACATTTCAGTATCTGAGAGTTTTTTGGCCTGAAGTGCAAAGAAAGATGTGATGCAAAGCTCAGTAGAGTCACTAGAAAAAAATTATCTATTATTCTGATAAACTTTGAATTTAACCCCAAAAGAGTACCTTCTGTGTTGATATTTATCTTTGCTGGTTAATAGAATTTGGATATAGCATTTTGAGAATTTTCGGCTTTAGGAACAAATTACATGGTAAGTTAAAAAGGTCCCAGTGAAGGAAGAACTGAATCAGATTTTTAATGCATCACCTTTTGTTTATTTGTTAACCATTGCAAAGCACATGCATTCCTAATAAAACACTGCTCAGAAACATGCTAGCCAGGAATGGAAACAAACTAGGGAGGTGATAAATATACTCTATTCATGGGCACCAACACAGTTACTTAAATCCCAATTACAAATTTCTCAAATACAGTATTTATCTTCTCATTTATAAATAACTATTCTGAATGTACTGTAAAATAATAGTTTTGGAAAATATTATTTCATGTCCTTAACATTTACTGTATGCTTTTTAAGATTTTGCTCCCTATGATGCAGTAAATGTGATCCTTCAGTGTATTTCTGAGAATGTTTAGAAATTGTAGGGATAAGATTAGTAAAAGCTTAATGATAAACAGGCACAATAAAGCCCCAGTCCACCCTCGTGTATTAAAAATAATTTGTTAATGTCAGAACATTTTGGGTTGTGCTGGCCTTGAGCATGCCATACCAGAATTTATGACCATAAGTGGGTTATAAAAATATTATTAAAATATTCATTATAGAATCATAGAATGATTTCAGCTGAAAGAGGCCATCTAGTTCCAATCCCCTTCCACTAGACCAGGTTGCTCAAAGTTCCATTTAACCCTGCCTTGAACTTTTGAAGGGATGGGGCATCCACAGCCTCTCTGGACAAGATGTGCAAGTGCCTCACCACTCTCACAGGGAAGAATTTCTTCCTAATGAAATGAGTTATATTTTGAGAAAACATAATTTTACTACAAGCTTGTCTGAAAAACCTTGTTTTTTAATGTTGTCACTGTTTTAAAGCAACTGTGTTTGAAAACAACATACAAATCAAAGAGTGATATAAAATGTGAGTTGCTATACTTAATTTTAACTAGTAGGGATAAATTGGTAAGTGTCAGAGCTATTGTATGCATGATGTATGAATTCACATGCTCCTGAATTCACAGGCTTTCTCAGTGTTGTCAGGATGATGGACAATCTAATACGTAAGGCTGGTAATAGTGACAGAGCTATTCTCAGATGCCATGCCTGAAGGCATGCACTAGCTTTCTCTGTACAGGATGACATTTTGCATAGTATCTGCTATTTTTAGTAAGAATCTATCATAGTCTCCTGTACCTTCTGCTCTTTTCCTAATTCTACTGTGCCTGTCCTGAGATGCAGAGCAGTAGAGCAAGGAGTACTCTCAATTTGGATGAGCCAAGGTCTTAGGCAGCAGTAAAATGACAGACTGCCTGTGTCTCATTCTCTCTGCTGTTACTGACTGAGTCAGCTTTTAGCCAGATTTCTAAGTTGACATTATGCACAGAGCCAATGATTTCAGACACTTTTCAGTGGTGACTCCCAAGATCTCATTACTGAGCAAAAGTGCCAACACCATTATTAAGGCATGGTACAGCTAGCTCATTCTTCTCTAGAAGCAGTATCCTTACATTTCATCTTCGCTGAAAATCATCTGCCATTCTTTGCTCACTCACTTGGGTTTTGGAGCTTCTTTTGGGGTTTCTTACAATCATCATAATTATCAGAAGAAGTTAACAGTCCACCTGTCAAGACTGACAGATGGCTTGATTGATCCAAGCAGAAGTGTCCCTAGCCAATAAGATTTTTGGAAATATTAGAAGGATCACTGCATCCTCATTTTAATTTTTAATGGCCTATTGTCATTCATTAATGTCAGCCCAAAAAAGTTTTAGACTTTACATCTTGAGAGAAGCAAAATGCAGGCACTTGCACAAGGTATGAACTGACATGGAAGAAGACAGGGCAGTGGAGTCTGATTTACTGCTAGGGACAGAGGGGCTCTAAGACAGTTGCTCACGAGCAGTTCTTGCTCTCAAACACCTTGCACCCACTAATTAAGGAAATTATTGTGTATATCAATATTATAAATTAATATAACACAGGTGTTCTATACTATGTAGATCATATAGATATATATAATAATATCATTATATCAGTGTATATAATATTATGTATTTACTTTTTATATATTTGCACAGGCGAAATTAACCTGTACAAACACAACTTACTTGTGTCAACTTCAGTCACAAGGATAGGCTTTGAGAACTGGATCCTGAAACCCCAAGGGTAATTGCCAGTTCCTTTTGCAATCTTCACTGTTCTTTCTCGAACTGGAAATAGGAAGAAAGATACCTTTTTTCTTTAAGCATTCAATTTAATAAGCAGCAGTCTGTTTTTAAAAGTTTTTGTAGGTATTACTGATTTTACAAATAGTTGGGGTGCTTTCACTATCACTCCTGGCTGTTTAGTGCTGGTCCTCAGGTTGGTGACACCCTCAGACTGCAACAAATCAAGTATCATTCATGTTAGGGCACAGGCAGACAGCAATTTAAATTAAATGCTTGGACTTTGTAATGTAGGCTGAAGTATTCAGGTATTCCACTCTACTGATGGTGTTTTGGGAGAGAAAAACACTCATGCCCTCTATGTCAAACTTCTATGCTGCAAACACAAAATACACTCTAATTTCTCAAATGAATTTAAATTTGTGGCTTGTAGTTTCATTCTTTTTATATTTCATAAGGCCTCTATCTTTTGGATAGTTGTTTCTTCTCCTTTTGTTTATCCATCCACTCCACACTCTCAGAATGCCTTCCAGTCCTGTAGTTCAACCTCCCCAGCCACAGTGTCATCTGCTGCCAAGGGGAGCTGAAATATCTTTTAGCTCATCAGAATTTAACACTTAAAGGGATCAACTTCCGTAAAAAGGAAGATCAGGGTCTAATTGCTTACTTCCATATTTTTCTCAGGGTCTATTGTATTATTATTCTGATTTAAATGGCCTGGTTCTTTAGCAAATATACTTAAGAATGATTTCAGTGTAAATTTGATTTCTTGGAGTGTCTGGTTTTGATCATTTGACTACCTTACTATGTATTTTTTCTTAATGGAGGCCAATTCAATAGTAATTTATGACAGCTGTTTTGTCTTCAAATTGTGTACTATTCAGAAGACAGAAATTGTTTTCAAGATTACTTTAATATCAGGCCAATTGATATGCATGACATCAATGTTATCTGTCCAAAATAGATACTTCAATACTGACTTTAACAATCATGCTGAAGTTCTGAGCTCTCTCCTGGGAGAAGAAGCAACCAAAATGGTTTTCCAGAATATTCTCATCTGTGTTAAGGGAAATTTTTCATATCAGAAGATTTATAGTGGACATTTGTTTTCCCTCATATTCTGAATTATTTATGAGCTCCAACAAAGGACGAATTTCTGGAAAGCTATAGGGGTGTTTCAGCTTGTGATAGTTCTTTGAACTGTTGTTACTTTTGAGTAACTTAACATCTGAGAAGTGAAGGAAAACCTCCCCTCCCAAAGAAATAGTTGTTCACTATATCTGTTTGCACAGATTTAAACTACAAATAGAAAAATCCTCCATACTCCTAGCAAATGATTATTTTCTTTCTAGATCAACTATGCCGGAAAGTTTGATGTAAATCAGATTTTATGTCCGTTGTAATACTTTATGACCATAAATATCTCTAAGATTTTGGCAAGCTTGAAGAAGTCATGGAATTACATTGCCTCTACCCTTACCTCATAAAGATTAGTTATGCACTTTAACCAGTTTATCAAATAATGATGATATTTTGCAAGATAATAGTTAAACAAGAATTATTTCTTTTTTAAATAAGCTTTTAGATTCTTGGGTTGCTCCCTTTCCTTTCTTTAGCATAAGACCAGCACCTACTCCAAAGTGTCATTCCTCTGAAATCCTCAGAGTGCCCAAAATGAATAAATTTTTATGACATTTATTACCTGTTGCTCTAGCCAACTTACTTGCCACTGGTCTAGGTCTTTTGCTGAGACATCTAGGACTGTTATCTGGAGAGACATCATCTCCTCTGAAAACCCAGGAAGCAGAATGAAAATTTTCTGTATAAAAACCTCTGTCCTCATTTTCAGAATATAGTCCCAGATCTACTGATCGAGCATCCTCTGAATTTACTGTCATGGTGATAAAAAAAGTAAAAGTTATGTCAGGAGGGAAAATGTATGAAGAATAAGAGACCTCAGCCACTCAGCACGCAAGAAGTGCCACAAACTTCTTAATTAACTGTTTGTAATGTTTGTACTGAATTCCTCAAATCTGTTGCTGTTAAAGGAGAAGTCTGCAAGGATTTCCAAATCTAAGATCACAATACTGGAGGCTAATGCAGTTGGACTTGAGTAAGAAGTGAAGTCTTAATGCAAGTGGTCAAAACAGGAGCTGCAACTCTTTATGACAAATCTGGCTTTAGCTAGTTCTTAAGCTATCTAATGTGACCCATTTGATTCGGAAATCAAAAAAATCTTCTCGAAATTTAGCATGAGTTCAGTTCATATCAGAAGACAAAAGAGAAGCTGAAAAGTATCTTCCATGACAGGGGCATTGATGACCATATTTTCTGTTTTCTTAATCTTAGCTCTTCCAGGCATGAAATTTTTTTTAAAAGGAGGTGAGGAAACAATAGTTTGGTGGGTTTCTTTTTTATTTTGTCTTTTACTATAGAACTCCTGGCTAGTTCCTTCATTGGCTGTTGAATATGTGTATGATGTGTTATCCTGAGGATTTTCAGATTCCTACTTTATAATAATTTACATTCCCAATATCTTGCAATGAGTTCACACGGAAATGCAGGAGAGCTCACATGGAAATGGAGGAGAGCTCTAATTCTCTGCTAAAGTTGAGACTCTCAAGGCAACAGGATGTCAGGTAGCTGGCTGTGACAAGTTATCAACAGCAAGCTGAATGTAAATAAATAGTCCAACAACATCCCAAGCAGACCAGGAGCTGGAACTTCAAAGTTAAGATTGGATGGTGAAAGTCATATATAAGTATACATAATCAGATGCTGTGCTAACAGATAGACAGAAAATATAAATTTTCTGAGAGGAAAACAACATCACATACATTTCAGCATGAAATGCCTGGTATAATGCAGCTAGATTTAATGCAGCTGGAGGAAGGATCTGTTTGTTTTGCTTATCCTGTTTGATGTAAAATGATTACCAGTATAAAAACAGAGAAGATAAAAATATACCTTTATTTAAAGTTATATTTGTTCAGGAAGTCACTCCCTGAATACATCTAAGTGGCAGTCCTTTCTTCTCTTAGAAAATGTGCTCAGTTGTGTCTATCTAGACAAATACTCCAGGTCCACTGGCTCCTCCCTTATGCAGAAAGTATGACATTACATGTTTAACTGTTTAAGAAGCTACTAGCAAATAGACAAATAAATAAATATTACTATGCTGATATGTTTAAAGCTCATTTTTCCTCGAATGCATAAGTTAAAACCTAGACTAGCACCAAACAACCCAGTACAGCACAGTATTTTGCCAGTTTAATGCTGAATTTTTGTAATTTGAGTAGAGTTAGAGTAGATTAAAATGTGACAAATAGGCAAAACTATATACACTGCCATGCTGATGCTGCCATGGAATTATGCCAAAACATTTCCTTTCTCTTCTCCTTGAGTTTTTGGAACAGATGTCAAACTGGAGAGTCACAAACAAGCACATTTAAATTATTCCCAGATGCTGGAAGTAAGAATGTAAAGAGCTGATGCTTCCATACGTCAATCAGAGATGTCTGCCAACAGAGGGTAAGTCAAGCTACCAAACCAAAAGGGACAGAAGTCTCAGGCCTGTGCATACTATCCAAAAAGATTAGATGTGAGAATCTGTGACAAAATCGTCTGCCCAGTCACCTGTTCTGGAGACCACTCTGGGTATATGCCATGTGCTACCCAAAACTTTGTCTCAAGGAAAGAAATTCTAGCTCTTTCAACTTGCTCTTTTTTGACTTGTTTGATATGTTGAAAGGATATATATATGCTTCCTCTATGAAACCAACACATGCCTAACTTAGTAAAATTTATGGTCCAACTTTATATTTAAGAGACATCACTGTTGAAATCAAGGAATAGTTTAGCCCGGTGTGTATAGCTTCTGGCAAATTTTTTTGAGCACAGGTGGTTTGACATGGTAACTTTCTAGTCTTAATATGATGGCATAGAATCTGTTTTAGGGGCAAGCAATGAAAATTGCCACCAATAAAGAGCCTCTCTATTCCCATGTGAAATGTTAGACACACCATCTTTGTTAACAGGCATTAAAATCGTAGGGAGTGGTTCCGTTACCTGAACAGAGGTGGCTGTACCATATTAGATACCTCAGGGTATCCTGCTTGCTTTTCAATTACTACTTCAAAAAGGTTTGGGTTCCCTGCTGGTTCACATATCTCAAGTCCCTCTTGGCAACCCAGCTGCCAACTGAAACCTATGTATAAGTAAGGAATTAATGTAGGATTTACCTCTTTGGTACAGGCATGGAACATATTTATACCTTATCATCTATTGGACTTGCCCTGAGGACTCAGAGTTCAGAGTCTTCTATACGTCCATATTTTCCCTTCTTCAATGAGGAGGCTATACACCTACAAATAAAATTTCCTGTACCAAAAGAACTCATAGCACAAAATATTTCCACAGGGAAGTGCACATTTCTTCATCCCCACAAAGTATTTTTTATATTACTAAAATAGCAAAACAGGAGGTAAGGCAGTGTTAAGTGAGAAGTACCACATATCCACATATGTTCTTCCTAGACTGTGCAATTCCTGTTTGGTGGCTGCATCTGCATGCAATTTAAATTCACTAAGCAGTTAATCTTAGAAGTTCCTTCCCATGAAGTTTAAGCTGATGAATTTGCATGTGGCAAGGTGACAGATCTCTTAAAGAGACAGTTACGAGTCACAGTGAATAACAATCTAGGCAACAAGTGTAGATTAAAGTTGGAGCAGGTGGTTACCTTTGTGAGGAGGAAAGACTCCCAGCTCAACATGCTTTGATATAAGTAGATATCAGGATTATGATTTTTGTTATAACCTCAAACCTGCTGCCACATAATTACATGTTTGTGCCTAAAGTTTGTCTTAATATTATTTGAACATATAATTTAAGCATGTCCTACCATGAACATGCATGGTAGAATCAACTTTTTTAAAGTCAGATTGTTTGCTTAACCAAGGAGAAAGGATGTTTTGTGTTACTCATGATAATGATTAACACAGACATTTGGATAGTAAACTGGAGATCAATTTCCTTAGTTGAAAAGCCTGTCATATTACCAATTACACATACAGGATAGATACCAAGTGTAATACTAAAGTACTCACTTGATCCCTCAGTGATTGTGCTGTTTATGGAGCTTCCTCCAGTTGAACTGCACTTTTTGCTGTCTTTGAACTGTTTCCGTCTTCTGGCCCACTGATCTATTGCATCTTCCTGGGAACTGTCACTTGCTCTGGCGTCTTTCTTCAAAGGCAATTTTCTTGTTTTATTCATTTCTGATTTCAAGTCTAAGTTATAACCAGATGTTGTTCATGAGAAATATGTGACACAACTTGTATAAGTAATTTTACTGTGTAATAACTCCACATTCTAAATCCAAGAATAATCTAACCAATATATAAATGAAAATACCAAATAATACTGAAAATATTCTGAAAATATGCATTTGATACTAATTGAGTAGAAGTGTCTCTAGTTAAATATCTACACAGCATAGTACATCACTATTTTAATGCAGGAACTTGTAAATTGCTCATGGTTTTGTTTAATATCATACATTTCTGAAGCGGTCAATAGATAGATAGATATATAAACTCCTATTTGAATACTAATAGTCTTGTGAGAAATGCATGAAGATTTTTCTGGTTTAGACTTCTTTCTAGTTAAGGCAGAATAACCTTAATTGTTGCATTATTATTTCAGATAAAACAGCAATGATAAAACAAATCTTGTATTATATTCTGTATTAAAAATGTGACTGTAACCACTGGCAAGGACAGATAGAGAGAGAGTCCAACCTCCACAGGCTCCCTGGAGGACTCTGTAAATACACTCATGGCTGCACAGCCTTTTTCTGGCTTCAGCCAGATGTTCATCACATGTAACTCAGCAAGGCCATTCCAGGGCACTATTCCAGACCATTGCTGAGACTCAGGAAACCTATCTCTTTCAATGCCCTTCCAGTGCCCTTTGCAGGGGTCTTTTCCTCTTTGATACACTCATGAAGTACCCAGAACATTAGAGGCTTCTAGACTGCCTTTCCCCCATCCTGTTTACCACAGTAGCATCTCTTGTCCTCTGTTGTAGAAGTTCTCATTCTTTGCAGAAAAATGACACATTTGCTTTCCAGTGTCACTGGATTACTATACTCCATAAGTCCCACACTGCCCAATGTCTTGGTAAAGTAAGCTGTAAAATTTATTCTGGATGTACACATTTATTCATTTAAAGGAGGACCTCCACAGCATTGCTGGGAATGAAGATAAATCAAAATATGACCCTGGACCAAAAGAGGGCCAAGGCAAGATGACAGGTATGAGAAAGAACACACGTAGATAATTCTTAGCAAAGGGCAAAAGCAAAGAGAGAATAAAAGAAGAGAAAAGAAAAAAAAAAAAGAAGAAAAACAGCTATATTTCACTTCTGTGCTGTGTCCTTAACCATTTAGGTCTAACATCTGAGAAGTCAAGGATTTTGGCATGCTGTTTCCTTTAGTATCTTAATTCTATACCTTGTTCTATAGAGATTTCTATTTCATCAGTTCTCTAGTTTACATATTGATACCAAGATATTGGTACTGAGATACTTATGTTGAGATACTGGTCTATATAGCAATATGAATCTATGTAGTATATATCTAAATAGTGTATAAAATACTTTAGGTGTTTTTTTAAATTTCCATTACCAATGCCAAACAAGACAGCCACGGAGGTCATGCCAGTCTTTCTGCAGGTATGGTGAACTAAAATATTTTTTAAAACTTCAGCTTCTTTGAACTAGGATTATATTAGACATTTTCCATGAGATAATGTATATTTTTCAATTATATAAACCTCTTAACCTCCAAATCTGCTGGAAACATTGCCTTCTGGAAAGATGAATTTGAGATGTATTTGCATATAACCTGATTAATAATAAAAAATAAAATTAAAGCATTTGGAGTGATATTTTAACAACACATACACACATATGTGTGTACATATTCATAATGTAAAAGGCTCACATTGTAGTGTGCAATATCCCAGGATGGCTTAAAATTTTTATACTTCAAAACACTCATTTTAAAAGACAAGTTATGGATATGGATAGATGGATAAAAAAAGAAAGACAGGAAATTTTGTAAAATTAGCTATTAAAAATAAGCCTTTTTCATACAAAGTTTCTCCAAACATGTAAAAGAGAGGAGAAAAGCAGGTTAAAGGATCCCCTACGGTCATCCAATGAAAATGTTCAGCCAGTATATATATTCAGTATTCATGTTGATCACATGGATTTGAAAGCTAGATTTATGTGGTTTTAAACACAGACTTGCGCTCTGAGTTCATATCACACAGCAAATGCTTTTACTATTACTTCCAGCAATGGTGCTTTCTTCTCTCACTAGATGTGCAGGATAGGAGGGATATTTAATGTAGGAAAACTGATTCTTGAGCAAAGCTGCATTAATTTTTTTGGGTTTTTTTTTAATTTCGATTTTTTGGCTCTGCAAGATGGATCCTAGAATCCTCAGCAGAATAACTGCATATTATAACCCCATGGCTACACATATACCATAACAATATCATTGAAAACTTTTAATATATATTTATTTACCAAGTAAACAGATGTCACAAAAGCTCCTATGCAAAAGGTGTGTAAGTGATATTAACTTGAAAAGTGTTGTAACACCTACCTTTCTGACTAATATGTCTTACTGATGATGACATATCTGCAGTCTCATAATAATCTTCTTTCATTTCAAAATTTGATTCAATTTCTTCAAAGTTGGACTTGACTAACAGAGGTAGTTGATTTACTCCAGGCTCTCTCCTTAAACTATTGTCAGTTGACTGTTTACTGCAAAAGTCCTCCAATCTTTGCTTAATGTTTAAATGTTCTGTAAAATTCTCTTTATTTTCTGTGCATACTGAAGAGGTAGATAATACGAAGATCTGTGCTGAATTATTACGGCAATCAGATTCAACAAGGACATCTCCAGATACGTACTGTACCTCAGAAAGGCTTTCCAATTTTTTATTCATGTCATTCTCTTTGTGATCTAACAAGGATGACAGCAAGGATTTTTCTTGTACACTGCAGGTAAGGTTAGATTCTTTCCTCACTGCAGAGCCAAAACATTCAGGTGTCAATGTAGGGTTGCCTTGGACAAGTCTTCCTTCTACTTCTCCGGTTATCACTGGAGGGTCAGTCAGTACTGAGTCTCTCCTTTTATTGGTAACCTCAGACTGTGCATAAGGTGGGTGAACATTTAACTGTAAAACTGAACATTGTATTGGGATGCTTTCTGTAGATGCATAATTAGTACTTTCTTTATCATTAATGAACTCACCCGAAGGGCTTGTAGAAAGTGTAGAGGCTTGTATCAGGTGAGCTTTGTTTTGCCATTCAACATGCTTTTCTACGGAGCTGTACTCTGATTTTTCTTTATCTAAAGCTTCAGTAGACTCTGAGTCTTCTTCCCACATGGATAGGTTTCCCAGAGGCTCTTCATGGTCATTTTCTCTTTTGTCAGGTGTAGTACCTCTGGAATGAAGACTCTCCATTAGTGTTTCTTCTGTTTCTTCATCTTGCCCCACACAGTCTGCACAGTCTTTCAGTAAACAAGTGCCATCTAGACAGACACCTTCTTCAGGCTCAGATGGATAAATGGTAATATTACGATCAAATGATGTCAAAGTATACTGATATGAAGACTTAAGACTTCTCAAATTTCTCAGTGAGGAGGTCAAGTCAGGATACTTGCAAAGCTCTGTCAGAGAGGAGGTCAAGTCAGGACACTTAAAAAGTTCCTTATATTTCGTAGGAATATGTGAGTTCCTGTTATGGACATCTGCTTTGGTCTCCTTAAGCAATACATTTAAGGACGGCAGTGAGTAAAAGCCAGAATCCCTTCTACGGTGAACTGGTGATGGTACCTCTAGGGTAGTATCTGGGAAAGACTTTCTTCTTGCTGTTTTGGGTCCTCTATCTCTGTGTTTGTCACAGTTATTTCTTTCTTGACGTAATACATTGCTCTTATTAATGCATTCTTTCCCATTGTTTGGATTATGCAAGGTATTAATAGCTACGAGACAATTAGTATTATTTATTTTTGAGAAAAGTATTTTATCCTTAGAAAAATCTTCCTTTTCGTTGGTATGGTCTTCATAGTCCTCTGTGTTAAGTTTACAGAAATAACTTTCTTCCCCCCAAATACTCAAGGCTGTAGTGAGACTGTCAGATTCCTTTCTGCTATTAACAGGGTATGAAGATATACCTTCTGCAATTGTATCCAGGTGCATTTTGTCACAGTCAGCAAATTCTTTAGGTGGAGGAAGAAGTGTATATCCATCTGGAAATGTAAAATCTGCTTTTTCATGAAAGCTAAGCAATGACTCACAGTCTGTGTTACCCAGTGCCTCTGTAACAGAATAATCTGTTTCACTCCAGTATGTATCTTCATGTTCCCTGTTGAGTGGTTTGCTCTGCGCCTGCTCACCAGCTTTGATGTTAACCTTCAGATTTTTATTTCTGCTGGTATATTCCACCTGAATGTGTTTAGTTTCAATGTTCATTTCCAGGGAGGGACTTTCATTGATGGCACTTTGAATTTTATGCAGAGAGGATCCCTTATATTTACCCCTGTGTTCTGCTGAATGTTTAGTTAAAGGGCATTCGTACTTTGAACATTTTGAACACTGACTTTTCTGGCATTGTCTTTCATGACGTTTCTTTTTCTTTGAACTCTTCCTTTGTTGATCTCCAACTTTTGTTTCAGAATCAAACAAAGAAATATTCTTAATTTCTATTTCAATATTAAAAGAGCCATATTTTACTTCTGCAGAAATTTTTCCAGTGGCCAAGCTAACTGAGTCCGAAGAATCTGGCTTGCCCCACAGTGTAATTTTTCCTTTGGATGACCCCTCTGACTCATGAAAAGTTACTGTAGCTAGGATTTCATCTTGCTGAGGTGAGATCATTTTAGGAGTGCAGTTCTTTTCCTTCTTCCCTTCTTTTTCAATGTCTGATACATTATCAAGGTCTCTATCTTCAGAAGCATCTGAGCTACTCTGATTCTTGTTTTCATGATCTTTTCCATCTTCTTCAGCACCCTGTACATCCAGTGGCTCTGTGAAGTGAGACAGAGCCTTATGTGCTTTATTTTCAAGGCTTCCTACACTTTGCTGGCATTTACAAATGGGTGACAACTGTGCATCTAATTCAAGGTTAAAAAAAAGAAAAAACATTTTCCCATGATTTGGTAAGCAGTATTATAAATATGTGATTAGCTTTGAGACAGTTTTCATAGAAAATGCCTACACTATCTTTAAGATCTAGTGTATTTTCCACATTATTACTTTTCAATTTCAGTATTAACTAGTTTTGTCATGCAAAATGAGATAAACAGGATGAGTCACATTAATTCACTCTGATCTGAGAAATTCAATATATTTGCAATTTTTTAAAATAAATTTTTACTTTTGTTAGGGTATAAGATATTCTATTTGCTTATAATAAGAGCTACATTAGAAATTTTATTACTCCTCCTAATATTTACTTTTTTCCTGTGAACACACTGAGTTCCCACTGCCTGCTTGCAGTCTGGGTAAATTCTATGGAAGTTGGCTTTTATAATCCTTTTACAGATGAGCAAACAAAGGGATTAATGAATACAATCACACAGCAGGTCAGTGGCACATTGACAGAAGATGTGAGTCACAGCTACCTGATTTAAGTAGAATAAAATAGTGTTTCCTGGCTGTACTAGGCAAGATTTCAGGGCATTCACACAATGACATAAAATTCTGTCTTGCTTTGGTTTTTGTAATAAAAGGTCATGTGCATTACAAGGTAACAGTTTAATAGTAACATCTACTTAAACAGGATTAGAACAAGCTATTAAACTAAGACAACACTGAGATTTACACCGAGAATGGTGACATTTTGAGGCAATTGAACAATAATATATTTGGAAAGCTTTTGCCAGAAATAAATAGGATAGCAGCTTAACTAAAGTAAAAGAACTAGCTTCACCATTATGTAATACATTACCTGTATGTATCCACCACACTTAAGTGTAAATATTTCCAATGTGACAAACACTGGGCACAAAAGAGAATTTCTGTCTTGATGAGTAAATTTAGAATACCCACATACGTTTCTGTTGATTTTATTTTATATTAAACATTTCTGTAAACTTACATTCTCTGGAATCTGAGCTCTTTCTGCTCTTGCAGCTTTTTCTTTTCTTTCTACTCATTTCTAAGAACCAAGGGCATCTGTGTTCTAGTTTTCTGTGTGGGAGGGAAAACAATGGATAATGAGAAAGATTCTCTGGAATAGTTTTGCCCTCTAACTCTCAGGTTTACTAACTTGTTTTATTATAATTTGTTATAATAAAAAATAGAAAAGTTCTAGAGCAGGTACTAATGCATTTATTTCTTCTTTTATTTATTTAGGAACAACTTTTGAAGATTTAAAAAATAATATCTTAAAATCAAGATCTCATTATCTCAGTTTAGGGCCTGAACCAATACCCTTTAAAGTCTGTGGAAGCTTTGAGCACTGGGTGATCTTTTACAGTCTACAATTTTATCTGATTCAGATTTTTAGAGATTAATACTTTGTTTTAAGCATTCATTTTAAATTCAATCTTATTTATATGTGCAACAAAATACTTCATAATAATTGTTTTTTTCTCTTGAGAAGGGATTCTTTGAAGTGAGAAGTATTTGAACACCTAATACATCATAGGTGTGGTCTTGGAAATCAATAGAGTTATTGTTGGGAAAAATCAACTAATTACAAGTGTTATTAGTCATAATAGTCTTTGGATGCTTGTTTATCAGAACATGCAATACATCATTGTGGAAGAGCGTGAGTGAATTTTTAAGGCCACAAACTTACTGGAATAATGAGGATATATGAATCTTGTTACAAGGATAAAGCTTTTAAAATAATTACACTGAAATTTTAAGACTCATGTTACATGTCACTGTATGCCATGATACATAGCTAGCCAAACAACTGGAATTAAATTTTTCCAAGACACAGTCATTTCTACTTCTGAAAAATTTTAAGTTAGTGTGGGGCTTGAATGACTGAATATGGCAGTATACATTCTTTAGCTGGCTGCAAAATGAAGGCAATTCTCCTCTGTCTTTTTGGAAGACACTACTGGCAGACTGTGAAAATGGTGTACTCATTTTACAGCAGGCGCTTTGCAATGTTAACACTCTCAGTTTCAGCTTGAAGATATATCTGTACTTTTTCCAGGAGTTTTTAGTCTATCAGCTCTTGGATATTAATTATAGTATTTACATATTATTTTTATTGTACCTGCAGTATGTTAAATTGTTGATACCTTAAATTTCAAAAAAACATTGGAAACAACTTCATGATGCAAATAGTTTTGCTGCCCATACTACATTTCCATATGTTAATTTATCCTTTCTACTCTTAGGCCTACCATATCAGAAGAGGCACCCATTCTTTGCTTTTCATTTATTCTACCCACGCATTGTCTTGGTCTATTCTTGTCTCGTTGATCCTGGGGCTGAGATGTGATAAGAGAATTAGGAATCTCATCAACTTGAATCCTACTCATGAGTAGACCTATTGACTTGAGCAAGGATTAGTTGTATGCATGAGGACTGCAGGGTAAGACTTTGCCTTAGGAACTATTTTGTTCACTGCTGGACACTAGATGTACAAGAGACAAATTAGCTTAACTGGGAATAGAAGCATTCAGCATTTGCCTGGATGGAAGCCAAAGTCCATTGACATAGTTTCTTACATAACAGGTAACTCTTACTACATAGACTACAGCTTGGGTTAGCTCAGAATAACAACATCCTAATTTTGAGTAAAAGATCAATCTAGAAATGTTTGTATTTATATTTATATCCCACTATAAATACAGGTAAACCTCTGTTTAGAACGTATTTATATTCATTGCTGATAACATCTATAATGCTGTTTCCTTCAGGTTAATGCAGATGATGACAAGTTCTGAGAAAATGAAAGCTAAAACAAAAAACCCCAAAACCAATGTAACGAATGGCTTTGAGTTCATCTTGTTATGCAGGAAAAATTGCCTTAAAAACACTGATTGGAAGTAAATTTGAAAACATAGGAGCTATTTTAATTTATGTTTATATGTTTATATAATGGAGATTTTACGTGAAACTACATGTGTTCTTTTGTTTTCTAAACAACCATGTTCAGTGAACCTATAAGGATGAGACTGTCAGAAAAGACAAAGGTAAAAAAAGAAAGGAAAATACAGAGAATATATTTGCTAATGCTGAATCAGAAAGGAAAATACAGAGAATATATTTGCTAATGCTGAATCAGAATGGTGCAATGACACAATAAATTTGAAAAATATTTTAAGTTTTTTCAGGACAATATAATCTATCCTTTGAGGCTGTAAGTCTCTTATAATTCAGAATCCTATACTCTATTCATAGCCAAAACCTATGAAGATTTTGGCTATGATTATATTCAGAGGTACCTCATTGTATACCTCCCTACTGAATTCTACAGTGCTCACAGACTTTAGAACAATAATGTCACAGCCTACCAAAACAGGCCTTTCTCAAAGAAGAATATTTTACTGCTCTTTCCTTCTGCATTTCAACATTTTCTCCCTTTTGATACAGAATCATTTTTGTCCCTGTTTCCTTAGATGAATTTAGTAACACTGAATTTAATTCTCATTTACTTCCATTGTGTCTCTTTGTATTTCACAATATTCTAGTGTTCCATACTAATCATTGCTTTGACTTCGCTTCGCAAGTTACTAGCTATGTGTGGTCCAGTCTCTAACTGCTTAGTTCCTCTCCTCTAATTACTAAAGTTTGAATTTTCCAGTGTGAATTAGACAATCATAGAATGGCTCATGCTGGAAGGAAACTTAAAGATCATCTCATCCCAACACCGCTGCCATGGACAGGGATACCTTCCACTAGATCAGGCTGCTCAAAGCTCCATCCAGTTTGGCCTTGAACACCTCCAGAGATGGGGCATCCCCAGCCTCTCTGAGTGACCTGTTTCAGTGCCTCACAGTGAAGTAACTGACAAAATTAAAACCATAGAAACTCTAAACAGAATTATCCAAAGCCATCTGAGACTCTCAAATATGTCTAGGCAAATGCTAAAGTTTACTACTTGATTTATTTTTTTTATTTTCTGCACTGATTGTGGTCTGTGGCATTTTCCCCACTTTACATTTTATACACTGGGGTAGACGTCCCACATATAAGTTACAATGTCATTAGAATGAGTAGTATAGGACAGTCTTGAGTTCCACAGAGAGTAGGCAAAAAGGGTTCATCACTGATTTACCTTTTACTTATCTCATTGAAATACACCTTATTGAAATACCTTCTAGTTTTGCCTTTTTCTCTTTACCAAGCTTCCACTAGAATGTTATTTGAATAATTTCTGAAGTACTGTGGAATACAATTAGTGTCAAAGAATGTTCATGTCAAACATACATAAAATGTGTCAAAAATGCCTGTCTTAGCAGTGTTTCTCACTCTCTGCCTCAGCTGGAATGGATCCTGTCTTCACTTGCTTAGTTTCACCTATGTATTTTCCTGAAAAAACTGGCCTTCTCAAAAATGTCTGCAAAATGTCTAGAAAAAAGGAAGAAGGCAGCCATTTACAGGGACTGTAACAGTACCATATAGCCCTTTGTAAAATTATTAAAATCATGAACTCTATGTCTGAAAATAATCAGATTCCAATCAAATGGACTCAGTGGATATATGACAGTATCCACTTAGTTCTGAGAATAGAGCACCCAAAGGAAACACACAATAAAACGTGGATTAGTGAATTCAATTTACAACAGGTGCTCTGCTAGGACCCACTGATCAACCATTTTATGTCATGAACTGTACTATCGTTGAGTGTGCCCATAAAAATCTTAAAATCCTTGCTTGAAAAACAAAGAGGGGGGGAGTTGGGGTGCCCTCATGAGCTAAAGCCTTATAGGTTCTCAATTTTTTAAATTTCTATGAGACAAACTGTATGTGAAAGGCAGTACCCTTTTGACATGAAGGCCCATCTAAAACCTCCTGTGATGGTAAAGGGATCTACTGACTGCAGAATGAAAGGACCACTGGCCTTGGTGACATGGGGAAAAGGATATGCCTGCCTCTCCACGGGCCATCATGTGCAGCGGACTCCATCATGGTGTGTACGGCCTTCTGTCAAAGCATCCTGAATTACTGTATATATACAGTTACTATGTTATAAGCCTATGTTACAGTTTTTGAAAAGTTGTAATAGTTATTATTGTTGTCCCTGTTATTAATGTCTTAGGAGTTGTTTAGGTTTTACCTAGTAGGTTTTCGTTGCTTAATAAAAAAGAAAATATTTTATGGGGTTATATATTATTATGGGGCTATAATTATTAAAGCTGCTAAGGCTTATGCTCATCAGAAGGCCCCATGGGAAAGGCACAGCTGCAGGCTGGACAGCTGGAAGTCGGTTGAGAGGTGAGAGGCAGTTATGAGTGAGGAGAGAGTCCGCTGGAAGTGAGAGTGTGATTGGCTGCAGGAATGCACGGGCCGTGTATGAGCAGGAAGCTGATGAGAAGATAGGGTGCATGGACAGCAGCACTGCAGCTGAGGCAGACAGTGGGTGCCTTCTTTTTGTTAAGTCTCAGTTTGGTTTCAGTTATGTCAGGTAGAGATTAAAGGCATAAAAAGGGTGTGATTTTTTTACAATAAAGGGATCTCCTTCTGATGCATAAGGGGGTCCATGTCACTTGTTCCTCACTGCTACAGTGGCACTTTTTTTTTTCAGACCACAAAAAGATTGCAAATACCAGTCAGTATCTCTTCGGTTCTGATTCAGATGGAAGGATACTGTCTAAACAACTAAACTATCACATATGCCATAAATCCACATATTTAGGAAACCCAAACCCCGTGTAATTAGATTTTGCATTATTTTTGACTTTTCTACAAGCAGAAAGGGACACAATACGAATCGTTGAATAGATTTTGACCAATCTTTTGAAAAGAAATAATAGTTATATTATTCTCTACAATATGTTGAAGTTGCCTCCCTGCAGGCACTTCACTTTGGATTCACAAAATGCTACTACAATTGTAGTCAGTCAAATGTTTTCAAGATTATTTTAACTCAGCACTAAGAATGCAGGTACCAGCAAAGTTGCAGTGAAATATAGATTAGCAATCATGGGCTGTACATACACAGCTATTTCTGCCTTTTTAGAGAGAAGTGAAGTCAGTTGTTTGTTTTTTTTTAATTCTGCTAAATCATATGTAAAACTCATGTCCTGTAAAGCTCCTGTCTACTTATTAAGTAATTCTGCTTTTTGGTTAATTATTTTGAGCTTTTGCAACAGAAGACAAAATAATGTATTAACAAAGATAAACATTTATTTTAGATGTTGGAGATACTAATTTCTGCAGCAGCATTGTGCACTGCCATACACTACAACAGACTAGTAGGTAGCCTCTGTGCTGTAAATGGTCTATAAAATATTCCATCATGATTTTAACACAATTACTAAATAATTATTATTTTACACTTCACTACAATAGATGTTCATGTATTTATTATCATATAAGTAAAAACATATTTATAAACAGAGAACAGAATTTGCTGTGCAGGACCTCTCTTTCCTACTGCATAAAATAATTTTCCTTCATCAAAAGCTCTGAAAATGTGTTTTAAAAATCATATAAACTTCCAATTCTGTTTACATTGTTGGATATCTGCTATTTCTGTTTTAGAGCTGGATTAGCCTGTTCATGTCAGTGAGTTTGTCATTCTGATATTCAGAGCGCTATCTATGGAATTCATGCTTTGTCAGTACCAAAAATGAGGTATCAGAAATACCCTACAGATGTGATGCAACAATTGACAATGAAACTAGTAGAAATCTCACCATAACATACATTAACAATGACATCTATAACAACCATAACAACCATTTCCAAAAATGAAACGGAGTTTCTATACTGAAAGGAGTTACTGTCATGTAATACTATAATTCTTTCTCAATCATTCTCAAATAAATTTCTTTCTCAATTCTTTTTCAAATAAATTAATCCAATTTATTTGAGCTTCAGAATTCCTTGTCCCTCTTAACTGAAACCAGGTAAATTCATAGTATTTGCTTATACTCAGCCCCCCAAAAAAACCCTGCCGAGTAATTGCACACTATAAAAATTTTATCTGAAAATGAGGTAGTTATTTTATTTTCAAAATGTTTGGGAGTATAAAATTTAAACTACTGTCATATTTGAAAAGTATTCCATTGTTCATAGAATGCAATATGGGCAAAATCTGTCACCCTATCCTAACTTCTAGGATTTGATATCTGGTGTCTGAAATGGAAACCATATTTCCTGACATTTTCTGACCATGTAGTTTCTAGGGTCACTTTCCCCAGACGAGCAATTCATATGAAGTAAGTAAGGAGCAATTTAGACTTAGAGTGACAAAAGAATTTGAGGCACTTATTTCATACACTCTTTTTTAGCTTTGGCAGAGGTCTTGAGAAAATACCAGCATTTCTGAGCTGAACATTAGAATGCTTCTCTCCTGGGAAAGAAATAGGGATGTACTTTACCAAAGCTAGACTAGTTTGCAGGATGATGAAATGGTAGGAGGAAAAAAATTACTATCCAGGCTTACTTAAGTGCTGCAAAATTAAAATGTAAGCTTCTCTACTCAACAGCATCATCTTCTCTCAACTCAACTCTCAATATTCCTTCTTGACTACTAATTCTGTAGTCTTATCATAGCACTCATCATATTCCAGTGTGAAATGTTGTTTGCAGAAAGTCAATACTTCTAACAAATGCAAGTTCATACAAGAAGGCTTTAATTTCCAAAATTATATACCACTAAACTTATAGTACTTAGATGCTAAAATAAGATAACCAATACAGATTTAGGAATCAAGTATCTGTCTTAAAAATTTTATCATTTAGGAAAACAGTCATATTTCCTTACTGTGAAAAAAATCTGCAGAATTTCTATTTAACAAAATTTATGATGAATTGTAACAATTAGTAGCTACAGAATACTAATTAAAATAGTCTAATTTACCAGAAAAAGGCTTATACTTACCATTGCTATAATCCAATATTCATTTTCCTCAGATGCTTGCTGTTACGGACTGTGAACAGTCTGCTTTTCTAAGCTCATGAAGGATGGGCTGGCTGTCTTACTAAGGCTTAATAGGATAACAAGCTCAATTTTTTTTCTCTAGACTTACCCCCGTAAGTACCATCAAACCCAGTCAGCAATGATATACAGTATATACATATCCTTCAAATCAATGAAGCAATAAAGGACTATCACTTATTTAACTCTTTACACATAAAGCAGGTAATAAAATAACACCTAAATTATCCAGCAGCTACAAAACGCCAGCTCCATCTGAAAAGCCTTAATCAATCAGATTACCTAATTAAAATTAAAGATAAAAGAGGGAGCAATGTTCACAGCCTTGTTCCACTTCTTTTTCTATTTCTGTCTGCTAAGCTCAGAATCTGATTAGTATATTTAATTCCATGAAGCATCATGACTGGTCTACTTATAATCAGCCTGTTAACATCCACCCATTTTTCCCTCACATCTTGCAGATTTCAACGTAATCAGACTTCAATCAGTAATCAGTTAATTGGCAAATACTGACTTGCCAATGCTCCTATAGAAAACATAATGTTCAAATTATAGAATCAACACTGGAATGATTCTACTTTTCATGTGTTTACATATATCCAGAATGAAAAATGAGTTAAAAGTAGTATGTTTATTAGGACAAATGCAAAGTTTGTAAAAATATCATAACCAGTATTATACTTACATAGAATGTCATTACATTGCATGAGATTACAGTTTCATTTGAAGTATCAATTTTGGTTTGTGTTCAAAGACCTAATTATCTTTTCCTGCTTTATTAAGCTACTATTTCTATTATCTGTAAATTATTATAAAAACTGATAAAATACATATTATTTTCAAATTATACATTGAATAGAAGGTAGTTCTCTTTAGTACTCAGGCAAACTGGGATAAAAGGCATCTCCAGAATTTTCTGCCTTGTACATTTGATATCATGAGTAATATTTTTGGTCTGATACCATTGTACAAGGAGGGGAGACAAGTGACAGATCATTACTCACAGCATAGAAAAAACCACTCTTTTTAGTAAGTAACACTATTCTCTTAATCTACTGCATTAACTTCATGGCAAGAATTAGCCTGCTTTCAAAGCTGCTGCTCAGATGTTCTGGAGGTGTTGCCCATACAATACTCCAGTCAGAACCACTACGCTCTCTTCAACTGTTTCTAGATTAAACTTTCCTGAACTGCCATAGTTGCCAGAAAACCACAGAATTTGGCTCTTCAATTTGACATTTCCTGTGTAAACCGCAAACAGTAACTGTCCTTACAATGTATAGGTAATTTTGAAATAAATTCAAACCCTGACATACAAATAGGGAAAATTAAGCAATAAAAAGCCAGGAAAAGTCTTTTCTTAAATGGATTAAATTTATATAACTAGCTTTCTTAGGTTTGTCTTCTTCCCTGCAAATGGAATTCTTCTCTTGGTAAGGGAAAAAGGAAAAGAAACCTTCAAAACCATTTTCAGAAGCTTGGCTTAGATTTTGAATATCTATAAAGACTAAAAATCGTTGACACTTAAATTATTAAACTTGAAAGATCATTAAAAGATTACTCTCAAAATCAGAGATTAAGTGTTGTTCCTTTTGTCATATTTTTCTGGTTTTCTTCATACATAAAAGTGTACATTTTTAATTTATTTATGAGCATTGTAACTGCACATATATACTGGTACACAGATTCTCAAAAAAAAAAAATTAAGCAGATTATTAACATCAGTTTTAATTAGGGATACTGTGTTTGGAGTTTCACTTCTAGAAGCACATCTCTGTAGCCACTCACCATAATTTTCTACACAAGAACTGTTCCCATAGTTCTAGAAGTATTCCTATGGGTCTTAGTCATGTACATTTAGCTACCTCAAAGCCACAAACTACTTATGTTTATGCTACCTATATTTGCTCTACACTTTATCCTCCTTCTTCCATCTGGCTTCTCATTCCTTTGTTCATCTCTCTGAATGTAATCACCACAGCACTAGCTGAAACTTCCTTTTACTGCTTAGCTTTCACCACTTTTTGTATACTTTCCAATATTCTCCTTTACTCTATGAGCAACCTGCAACTGATAATTGCCATTGTTATCATGCAGTCTTGCTGGTACGTGCGCCCTACGACAGCTTTCCATAACTCACTTTCTCTGTAAAAGCAATTTTTAAGGGAAGCACTGTATTGTTTCCTTCTCCTTGCCAGACAAGAAATAACCTGTATTCATTTTTACGTATGGCTAAAACAAGGAAGAGAATGAAGCAATATGTCAAATACTTCAAATCTGTCAGGAAGGCTTTTTGCTTTAAAGTTTCTTAGGTACTGCCTTACAAAAAAACCATGAAAACTGCTGAGCATAGTGCGACATGGATGGGGAAAACAAAGTACAATCAGGATTTGTAAAACATTTTTCACTGTTAAAAACAAATTACTCCAAATAAACAAATCACAAAATAATAAGTTTACATTTGTCACTACAACTTCCTCAGGTCATTTGCATTCCTTTTGACATCCCTGCAATGACTGCAAAATGACAGACTACGAACTATTACATAATGAAATTTATATTAAACCAGTATACTTCTCTTTTTAGAATATCAACACTATCCTAAATAACTTGATAAATTAAGGCACAAATCTGAACTGTAGCATTAAAAACACATACATATTTTAATTAACATATCCCTGCAGTCTTATAGCTGCAGTAAATATATTTCTTTCAAATATAAGATTCTTAATAGCAGCAACAATCTTGGCATCTCTATTTCCATAAAGAACTTTGTGCATATTTTGAGATACATCTTGTTCCTCCTTCTCCATTATTCTGTAATTTCATTTCTAATTATCAGAGAATCAAATTACTCACTGCCTAGCATCAGTTAAGTACATTATTATCTTATGAAAACACTAATACTTAGGCATTCAGGGGTGGTTCTCCAACACCTTTTTCAAAAACAAAGTATTGTGCTATACCTTTAAATTTAGGCTGACATACAATTGGGTAAGTGCAAGCCAAGTCAGAATGTACGAGCAAATGCTCTGCTTTGAGCATTAACATAAATTAGGTTATTAATGTAAAAGATACGAAGTACCACATACTCACTACTTACATATGCTACTGACTTTAAAATAACCATACTTGGTAAGGCTTTCAACACTGAATGGAGGTTTTTGTGACAGGTCAAATTTAAAAAATGGACATATGCAAAAATGAGAGAGAAACAGTTAAGGCCAAAGAGGAGGATGTAAGTAGAGAATTCAAACACCAGGCAAGGTCAGATAGCCCTCTTTGAAATGCTATGAATCCGTCCAGTGGGGGAAGACCAAATCAAACATAAGAAGTGTAAAGAAAAAGGCATAATAATTTCATTCTAGAACAAGAAAGCCTGTACTCAACAAGGTACCAATTCTACTTATTTGGTGCTTGCTTGCTTGGGATAATTATTGGGTTTTGTCCCAGTCTAATTCAGGTCTGAAAATACCTACAAAGATTGCATGGTTTAGCTCTGGAACCAATGTAAAGGCTCAGAAAATCACTTGGTTACACATTCACTAGACAAAAAGTTCTAATTTGTTCCTAATTAAGCATTCAATAGAAGAAGTAAGTTAAAGAAATCAATTATTTGAACTAAAGATTAGCATTCATTCCAATCCAATGTTTCATCAACTGGTGTGCAATAGCTCGACTTGGTGGTACAAAGAAAGAACGCTGGTTTCCTTTAATGAGAACTTCCACGACCTGCAATAAAAGCAGATTTTTTTACCTTTAGAAGATAGCATTATAAACTATGTAGAATCTAACATTGTTCAGATTCAGAAATGATCTTCCTATAATGATCCATCAGTCTGCCACTGCTATACCTATTAAAGAGCTACTAAGAGATTCTCCAAGGTAAATGCAGAGAAAGTCCAACATTGTGTGAATTATGACATTTTTGAGCCTAATGTGCTCCAAAGGATACCTTCTTCCTAACAGAACTGTGGAGACCGCCAGTATATTATTTAAGGTTTCTGTGAAGCTTTTTTATGGCAAGGACCACCAGATGGTGCTCTATACTGTGACAAAAATATTTTTTTTAATGTTTACATGTAGTGCCACGGAGATGTGTTTTCTTGGTCTTCTGAAGAAGTTGCAAGTAACGTGAATTCAGTTTCAGCACATTTCTGAAGCTTATTTCCAGCTGTATGCCAATCTGCATGCTACTAGTTGCATTCAGAACTGATATTCCTTTAAAATAATGCTCTCAGTGTTAACAGAAACACACTGAGATTGTAGGTGATTAACTTTGCCTTCAAGGAGACTTACAGTCAAAATGCTTTGAACAGCTAGGCAGATGTCCAGTGTTATTAAAAGCTTAGCTTCTAAGTTGCCCATAGGAAAACCTGTGGAAACTAAGTTGTGCAAGGAACCTTTCCATCTACTCATGAACTGAAGTATCTCTGTGAAAGTCTTTTCAGCTTCACTTTTATTTGACTGTATTTTAACTACTGATGGAAGTTAAGTGTAGGATTTCTTATTAATGCACAGTAAGCTGCATTTAATAACAGAGTATTAAAATAGTACTGCATGAAAAAAAAGATATTCAATCTAATTAATTCCCAGAGTCCTTACTTTAACTTCCACCCTCACAGCATATCTGGTAGCATGCCTGTTTGGAGAAACTGTAATGAATAATGCTATTAAATATTACTACTGCATGAAAAGCACAGGCTTGCTAAGGACACAGGTTACAATAACTTGACTATTTCACAGAAGGGAAAGGTGAAGAGCAAACTGGCAAAAACATCATAAAATGAGCATGCAAGTAACTCAGACATTACTGTGAATATCTATCTTTTTCTGGTTGTGTCTAACCTACACCGACAATATACTGCCTCTCAAACCTCCAACTATGATTTATCAACCTAGTCACAAAACAACTAATAATACCCCTACACAAAATAGGACACAAATGAGCCCTAATTTTAACATCCCTCATAATCTTCCTCCTACTCATTAATCTTCTAGGCCTACTACCTTACACATTTACCCCAACCACCCAATTATCTATAAACTTAGCCCTAGCTTTCCTCATATGACTAGCCACCCTCCTAACAGGACTGCAAAACCAACTCTCTGCCTCACTAGGCCACCTCCTGCCAGAAGGCATCCCTACTCCACTAATCCCAGCCCTAAGGCACCCCTACTCCACTGATCCCAGCTCTGCTGTATGATAAAATGAAGAGTATACATGCTTGTTTGGCTTGCTGAAAAAGCAAGTGTCTGTTGTATGCCAGAACCAATACAGTCACAGACCAATCAATAGAAGAAGAAAATGAAATTGAACTTTACCTGTTCTCTAGTGAACCAGCGTGCATCCTCTATTTCATTCTTGTCAACTTTAATTTCTGTGGACACTGCAACAGCTAAGCAGCCAATCATTAGGGAGGAGGGCATTGGCCACGGCTGACAACAGATGTACTGAACATAGGCAACTTTCACTCCAGCCTCCTCCTCTACTTCTCTTCGAACAGCATTTTCTATGGTTTCACCTAATCAAAAAGGGCAAAGAACAAGCAGCTCATGAAAATACTCCAAGCAATGATCACATGCTGTGCTTTGAACTGACTCAAAAATTTGAAACTGCCCAAGGCAATTATCTATAAAGATCTACTTCACGTATCAGGGCAAAGACCTCAGCACAAGACACAAAAGTCTAATAAGGTAAAACAGCCACAAAAGCAAAATGGAACTTTGAAATAAAGTGTAGTCATTTCTCCACTATAATATTTATTTTCTGAATTGGTAATTCCTTATACACACAAACCATTATCACTATATCTAAAATGTCAAAAATTAAGTAGAAAATACATAATTCCTCTAATTATTCTTGAAACATTCATTTGTAGCTAGCAGTGTTAATTTCTGGATTTTCAGTATGATTGCAACAGCATGTACTACAACTTGAAAAATCAGTATTTAGAATTACAATAGTAAGAAAACAGAGATTTAGAATACTTGCTCACATTTCTGCATTGTATTATTCCCTTTGCCTGACTCATTCTTCATTGTCTTAACACATAGAGACAACACTGTAAATTTAAACTGCAATGGAAAGCTCTGCTTCCATATCCATAAAAAACTGTAGGTGCATGTGTGCGGAATGCTGATGGTCGCCAGCCTACATAGGCGCACATGCACTGTGCTGTAACTGCTGGTTACAGGTTCATTAAAGGACAGACTCCATCCGTCAGAAATAAATATCTTGACTTTTTTCAAATGATACCTGAATAAACTTGTTCATACTGTCACTGTATGTCAACCTGCACATGTTTACTGTATATATTTATTCACTATAATTTCACTGGTGATAAAGATCTGTTCACAATACAGAATATTTTGCAAGTTGATCAGCAGGTACTTATAACTGTAACTAATTTCAACTATTGTTGCTTGACATAGCTATTGAAAAATCTCTTTATCTTTCTTTCAGAATTATGGAATTTCTATTTATCTACTTATTATCTATTTCCATAGAATCAATCAGGCCCTAAACACCTAAGTATATGCTTAACTTAATGACAGCTTTAACTCAGACTTTAACACTTACTTTTTCTATGCTAAAATCCTTCGCCTAAAGTATCACCGGCCAAGGTGACGTGTTTTAAAATAATTTTTTTTCTTTTAGGTAGTGATTTAAGACTATATGATTTGAAAACTGTTCAGTATTTTTATTTACTCAAGTTGCTCTTCGCTTTTTTTTTAATAAATCAACAGCTGCAAAGTACAGAATGGGTATATTTATTGTAACAACTCATCTATTAGGAAGCAAAAAAACTTCAATTTGAGATAACACAAATTATATTTCTCTGTAATTGTAACAGTATAATACTTTCATTGAGAAAATACACTTGATAAAGGAAAACAAAATTACTCACCAGGTTCTACAAATCCAGCAAGGCAGGTAAACATTCCTGGGGGAAATCTCCTCTGCCTACCTAAAAGGCAATGGTTGCCATCTGGATGGATGACTTGCATTATCACAACAGGATCTGCAAAGGACATGAAATCAATATATTTCAACATTTGAGAGACTTAATGCAGTAAAAACTTCTAGGCTATTCCATACCAATGCATATAAGGGCAAAAATTATATTGAAATCATAACTGCGTCTGTACCCAGAGCAAGCTGTTATTTCGATTCACTTTGGGGTTACCCTCCATGCAAGATACATCTTTATTTTGTTGCGCAACATACGTGCTTAGTAGAAGCAGCTTACTAACCAAGGCTTGAAATGCAGGATAGAAATTACCCATAACCAAAGGACACAATCTGCTAAGAGTCAGTACTAATCAGCAATACTAATATATGCATCCAGCATATACCAACAGTTTCTGCAACAAACTCATTTATTATCATCATCTTTTCACCACAGAGGTCTGAAGAATGTCTTTTTGACTAAACACCAAATAACTAGACACTTTGCTGACAATGTAAATACTGACTAAACACTGACTACTTTCCACTTTTGACTTCACTTACTCTTTGCTATCAGTTTTTCATATGATGTTGCATTTGACAAATTTTCTCACTTCTGGTCATTGTATCTTTTTCTTTCTAACTAGTAAAACTTTAAAATATTACTAATGTAATATTTTCTCCTATTGGTCTAAGCAGCCCTATCAACTTGTGATCTTTTCCCCTTTTTATTATCATCTAGTTTTAAGTAAAAAAGTAGAATGTGACCCTTTATACTGCCAATTCTCATTTATACTCTTGGAAGTTCTAACTGATATTAGTTGTTGAAATAAGGTTTGCATTATCACAGCAATTCTGTATCACAGACTAGTGAAACACAGACTAGTGAAACAAAGATAAGCCCGAACTACTTAATCCTAAACAGAGCTGAGACACACACAGCTGTGGAGAACACACACAACACTCCACAGTTGTGGAGAAACAAGTACGGAAGACCTAGAACAGAAGTAAGCAGCTGAAATAACTAGAAATAAATTGACATACATGCATAGCAATTTACAAGCAACTAATTTAAAAGCAAGCCACTTCTGAGTGAATATTCTTACCAACTCTTGGATATGATGTGTTGTGAACTCCTTGGAGACTGGGACAACCCTCTTTTAAGCAAGTTTTCTTGTAACCCCCTTCTTCAGTCTTGGTTGCACTCCCACATGTTGGACAGAATCGGTAACGCTGGTGCCATGCTAGAACAGATCTCGCCTGGGCTATTACTCCTTTAAAAGAATACATCGAGAGTGCACAAAATCAAATATTAATTCATGTTAAGGTTTTAACAGCACAAAAAAGTCAAGTACTGAGTTTTAACACAAAAAATCAAGAGTGTGGTTTGAATCATAATTATGGCTACAAGAGAAATTGAGCAAAATGAGGTATGCAGACCTTTTTCTTTGTAGGAGAGCAAATGCAATAGAACACTGTATTAAAGAGCTACAAGGCAATTTACACACACTCAGAAACAAATTCATCCAGATCAATATACCCTGTTTCTCACAGAAGTCACTTTGTGTAGGCAAACTGCCAAAATTACATGTATCAAGTCTTCTTCAGATGACCATTTTAGGGCTACTACAGGTATTGACATAATAATGCATTGTTCCATTTAAACTTAAGGCTCAAGTTGAGCTTTCCTTTTATCCTTATGTAAAAACACAACTGTTACAATAGCAGTCATTAACAACACTTATTGTTAATGTCCTCACTAACACAAATTCACTTTCGTATCCTAAATTTTCAACACTATCTTGTCAAATGAGTATCCAGCACACTATTATGAAGGACTTAGGTTCTCATTTCTTGTAAGCAATAATTTCATAATTATTAATTTTAATTACAATTTCATTACTGAAAACTCAGTAATGACAGTTTTTTTTCCTTTATGTTTAAAATGTTCACGCATTAATATTTAAATAGTACTGTTTAAAACCCATGATGATCAATAGGTTTTACAGTCTAATACTGTCATTGCAGAAATTAGTCCTTTGCAAATGCAAATGTTCTTACATACAAAATTCTTCACAAAACCACTACCAGGCTTTTAAAACCAAAATATTTCTAAAACCACTGAAAACACAATTTCTTTGCAGTGTTTTGTCTTTTCTTTGAATTATACCTCAGGGAATACCAAAGTGTATCTTTCTGATTATGCATTTTGTACTTGCTGCATTTTATGCACCTTACCAGCTTCTTTTTCAGGTAACTGCAGTAGCGCTGGCATCGGTGGGTGAAGAAAGTAACAGTCCTCATGCTTCTGTTTAAATTTTTCAGCAGAAGCAGAATCTACGCTAAGAGCAAACCAAGCAACTAACCCATCTTCATCTTCTTGCTGAACTCTTCCATTGCAAGCAGCCACCAGATTCATATCAAACTGAAGGTCCACTCCAAGAAAAATCAAGGTACATTCTTCAGTTTGGTTCATGAACTGTTCCACATCCTTGTGGCACAACCTGCAAAGCTTGACTTCTGGTTGCTGCGAGCTCTCTCTTCCCCCACCCAAAGTAACCAAGGGACTTAGATTTGAGAAGAGGATGTACACTGTAGCTGGATGGCTTTGTTTTTTACTGAGCCACTTAGAATCTGTTCTTTTATCACTCCTTCTGTCCAGAAGCGTCATGCCAAAATAATTTTCATATTCTTTCACATCATTTGACAAAAAACTAGGTTTCTGATCACCTTTCACATTAGCCAACAAATTAGCTATGTGTTTGTACCCCCAAAATTTAGCGATGTCCAGAGCTGTCTGCCTTGATTTATTAACGATGGATCTGTCACACCTGAATAAACAGAAAAGAGCTGAGGTTACCAGAATAAATATGTTTAGGAAGGGTCCTGTTGCTGTATTATTCTTACAGCATATGTATCTGACACTATTAAGGTACAAGAACTTCTAGACACTCTGTCAATGCTGGCAAAATGTTTAGCATCATGATAATAAAATATAATTTACTTCTTCTTCTTTTGCCAAGGCTGTATTTCACATTTTTGTTATCCTTTCTTGTTGATCCTTTCCAGATTATCATTCACCAAAATTCATGAAGTAGTACAAAGGCAATGAATTTATTAAAATTCCATATACTGTATCATTTAAAAAAAGGCTCAAAACCAGAGCTTCAAAAGTCAGGCTATAGGTCTGCTCCTCATAATCAGTAATCAAAATGGGAAAAAAACAAAGAAAAAAAAAGAAGCCTAACAAGCATTACTTTCTAGAAGCTACTGGAAGCAGCAACAAAACATTTACAATAAAACATTTTATTGAGGTTAATTGGCTTGTTCAGCCTGGAGAAAAGAAGACTGAGGACAGACCTCACTGGGGTGTCCAACATCCTCACAAGGGCAAGCAGAGGTGCAGATACTAATCTTTTCACTCTGATGACCAGTGACAGGACAAAAAGCTGGACTTCAAAGAATGTTTAGACAACGCTCTCAAACATGGGCACATGGCGGGATTCTTGGGATGACCTGCACAGCTGCAGGAGTTGATCCTTGTGGTCCCTTCTAGCTCAGGATACTGGATAATTTACCATGAAATTAGAATCAAGAATACAGCCTCTCCTTAGTGACACAAGCTGGATCCTGTAGGAATCTTTTAGTTACCCAGATGTCTGTAAAGTGAAACAGGTAAGGGATGTTGCCTCATCACATACATTTAAATACTAAAACCAAAAAGAAACCCAAACTTTCAATAGGTTGAGGCTGACTGGGAGATTAAAACAATACAATTTAATTACTTGCTAATCTTGAATTGGTAAGTAAAACAGAAATGTCACTGCAAACGACAAATTATGTAATAAATACTAGACTCATCAGTTTTTAAAACCAGAAGATACCAGTAATATTAATGTTGCTGATACACAGTTAACTGTACCACAGACAAGACCATTTTGAGATTTTATATTAAACTCAGTAGTTTTTGAGGGAATTTGAGTATACTGTTTAGAAAACTATTCAAAACTTAAGTTACAAGTTTTTGCTGCTAAAGCAACTCTTCGCATGACCAGGAATAGGACTCATGGGAATGAAATTAATCTCTCTCAGGAGAGGATTAGGTTGGCTATCAGGAAAATATTCTTTATCCAGAGGGTGGCTTGGCACTAGAACAGGCTTCCCAGGGCAGTGCTCACAGGACTATGGCTGACAGAGTTCAAGAAATGCTTCAACTATGCTCTCAGGCACATGGTGTGATCCTTGGAGAGAGTGCTGTGCAGGACTATGAGTTGGATTTAATCCTTGTGGGTCTCTTTCAACTTAGGACATTCTATGATGCTACAATTCTGTGACAAAAATGCAACTGACTAGATTTGTAGAATTATTATCTGTAATGTTACAAAATATTATCTTCATAGACATTCATGTTTGTATAACCAGTAACTATAACTGTCAAAATAATTATTCTAAGCATTAACTAAAAAAGACCAATGAGGGTGCAGCATCATTTCATGAACTATATTCAACTGCCTAAAGAGCAACCACGAAAAGGACATTTAAAAGTGATATTAATCTTTTTTTTTATTATTATTAAGAAAAGCTTAAGTTAAAAAAACTGTTAATCCTATTTAAGAACTGAAAAATTTCCCAGCATCACAAAAGATTCCTCAATACACAAAATCTTGCACTACGATTTCCTCTATGTACTGGAACATACTGATTATAGTGGAAACCAGTGGTTCATGTAATGTCCCACTCTGAGCCCCAGCAGAGGCTACAGGTCTTGGCTATGACTGAAAAAAAAATGAAGAGTGGGTGGGACAATTACTGGAGGATGTGGAATGCTATGCCTGAAGTTAGTCATTAACTACAGAATTAACTAAACTTTTTTTTTTTTTCTGTAAACTAGGAGTTCAGAACAGAACAGCCTGGGCTTGATTAATGTTAAACTCAGTTAAATGCATTTGATTCTAACTTAGTTTTAAAGCATTTGGAGTAATTTTGGAAAAGGTGAGTCTGTGATGTCCTAGAGAAGAGTCAGCAAACATTCTACCCTAACAAAGATTCAAGTGGATTACAAATCAAGTTTAGAGAAAAAATTTAAGTGGAACAATCAAATACACCCAATTTATCATACAGTAGTTGGAATTAGGGTGCAAACTTTGTTCTATTCTGTGAAAAGTGACAACATATCCTTGAATATCAAAGGAGTAACTTTAGAGATGCTTATAAGTTTTAGACTTTCTTAGCAAAAATAAAAAGCATGATGCAGTAGCAGAACCCAGATATAAAATGACACAGAATAAATTTTCCTGAACTTCATCCCTGAAAATTCTGCCATTATGTGTCTGGTAAATTTACTTCTGAGACAAAACTGATAGGGGCAAAAAGGGGGTGCAAAACAGAGCTCTTGAATAGGTTCTACTAAACACCTTACCCCTCTTGAAGAAGAACCTGCACAACCTCGAGGTGTCCATTTCTAGCACCGTACATGAGGGCTGTCCAGCCATTCCCTGCGGCTGCATTGACCAGTGATGGCAAGCGCCTGAGCAGCACCTTCAACCCGGCTGTGTCACCAGTAGCAGCAAAGTTATGCAGCTGAGAAACCATGTCCTGATGCAGGTTCTTTTCAAAGTCAGTCATTGTGCCTTCTGAGATTAAAAAAAAGAAAATAGAAATGCCAGAGAGTATACCTCCCACTACTAAGACGATTTAAGCAAAAGACTGAACTTTAATGCTGTACAGAAAATCAATATTATTAACAAAAATACATATACAAGAAATTCTTGTGATTGGTGTGATATTATTATTCCAAATATTCGTCCCACGCGCCTCCAAACATTGTGAAACTTTACCTTAACAATCAAAACCAGTTTTAAAGAGGCTTGAGGACCAGAAGATTTCACTGTGGAAATGAAGATTCTGAGTGTGAAAACAATACATCAAGGTTTCTAAAGCAAAAGCACACAGGCACATAGACACAGAGAGATAGACAGACAGACAAACACACACGCACACGCAGACACCGCTGCCGTGACCGCTGCGCAGCACAGCGACAGCTTCTGCTTCCTCAGGTCCCGCTCCACTCGCTTCCCCAGGGCCGCGACCCGGCCTCAACAGCGGGGCCACGTTACCGTGCGCAGCCTCCGCTGGCGGCCCGGCCCCGTGCCCTCCCACCGCGCCCGGCAGCCGTGCAGAGGAAGGCCCGCTCCAGCGCAGGCCCGAGAGAGACGGAGCAGGGCGGAGCAGGGCCGAGCGGGGCCGAGCGCGATTGCCACGCCCGGCCCTTCAGGCGGGCGCCAGGCTTGTTCCCGCAGGGAATTGCCAGTCGTTCCCCGAGCGCCGCTGCTGGACGGGTTGGGTCGATGCACAGGGTTAAAGGGCGAGCAGCCATTTTGTCCGCCGGGCAGGAGTGGTTATATGGAAATGATCAGATTGATTTTTGGCATTGCTTTACCGCGCTAGCAGAAGGCAGAGGTCGGTGGCAACAGAATGCGGAAGTAGTTGTGAAAAAGGTGCAGCTACTGACATGGGAGCGGAGAAGAGTTAGTGGAGAAATCCGAATGATGTAATAAGCCAGAGGTGTGTCCTGATTAGTCAGGAATATTCCACCAACACCAGAGTTTATGTCCAAAAAGAGGAGTCCTTCAACTTTTTTTTTTTTCGAATAAAGGGGGAGACTCCACAGGGGCACATGGCTTCGGGATGTTTTCTCTAGAATTTTCAGAGGCCGCAGCCTCATTTTATTCCAAATTCTCAGCTATAGGTCGCCCTCTTCCCCATTTCTGAGGTACTAGGAAGGCACAGCGTTCCCGAACCACCTACCAGATATCCCCCCTTGAATCTACTGTCATTTTACCCCAAAGATCATAAGTTCAGGCTTGTGCAGACCCTTGTCTGTCTCAGGAGTGTGAAAAATTGGTATTTTATGATTGCCTTTTTGCAAATATTAAAATGAATATTATATGTGTTGTGTAAGAAAGTAATGCTGTATTAATTCTCTTAAGTAGTGTGTTAAATACAGTTTGAGGTTATAAAAAATGTTAAAATAGAAACTATGTTATGTAGGATACTTTTTTTAAAAAAAGGACTCTCAGCAAGGTAGCAGCCACAGGACACCTAAATCTTTCAGAGAAAAAGAATTTCTTACCCTCTTATCAGAAGAAACAAACTTCTTCCCACCTCGAAGGCGCTGTTATGATTCAGAGGAAGAAGCTGATGATGACCAGACAGAATCCTGTGTTTGAATGGCATTTATTCATCATGTATGAAGTGTATGAATATGCAACAGGCTATTGTTTTTAAGGGTTAAGAGGTGTCCTTTCTCGTGCTGCCCAGAAAAAGATACCCAGACATCCATAACTCTTTGTTTCTATTGTCTCTTATTGCCCTAATTCTAATTGTCCAAATTATTATTACTCTATTTGTATTACTATTTTTATAACCCTTTTATTACTATTAAACTTTGTAAAAAAATTAAAAACAAGTGATTGACATTTTTCACAGGAGCCAAGCAGTCTGGGTTCTGCAACAAACCTGCTGCCCAAAGTTAGTAGAGGCATTGTGACCCATTTCAAAGATGCTAACACCCACACCTTCACCCATCAAACTGTTTGTAAAGACACTAGCTTCCCTCTCACTAAGAAAAACCTTGGAAAATTGAGGCTATATTAGTCCTATAGAAATGAACATGGAACTGTTGTCCTAATGCATTTGCACCTGGAGAGTGCAGGGAAAAAAAGAGGTGTAGCTTTTGAAAGGTCAAAATAAAAGTTTTGTCCTGTACAGGGTAATCCTGCAAAACAGTTTGTGGTTATTCCTATTGCCTAAAGTTGGAATGCAGAAGTCAATCTAAAACCAATTCTGACATGCAGAGAAAAGACTCCACAACCAGCAAGGCTGAAAAGTAGATATTTTATTCAGTGCTCTGGACGCATGGGGGACCACACCACCACAAACATGTGTGTCCATTGTCGTGATTTACCTCACTTTTATATACAAAGATATTTAATATTCAAGATAATTATGAAAAGCCTATACATATTCATAACATTTCCCCAAAAAGGCAGGTTTTACTATAATGAGTCCTGGGAAGTAATTTCCGCAGTCCCCACTTTTAGCTCCTTTTGATTGCTCCTGTGTAGTGCCTCCTGATGGTCATGGGCTGGGGGCTTAAGGATGAAGTAAGCTTCTCTTCTTCATGCTGAACTTTTCATGTCTGTTCTTCATGTATTCTCCTTGGACCCCTGCCATTTCTCCAGACCACAAAGACAGTTTTGGCCAATTTAAGATGCTCCAGGCAGCTAGTCCTTACTTTTACCAGGGACCAGTGCTTGTTTTATCAGGAACTGTCCATAACAGGCCTTTCTAGCCCCTTTATCAATATAACAGGCCTTCTTTGCCCCTTCATCAGTTCTTCCATCAGTATTACATTATTCCCACTTGAATTTGTATTAAACATGAATAACTAACTCATATGAATCTTTGTGAGATATTCACCATTGTATTCAAATAATAACATGATTGGTCATCAGTTTGTTTTTAAATGTGGCTCTTAAAAGCTCCATAAAGTTTCTGCTTTAGCAATAGAGTTTTAGCTGGAGATACATACATACATAAAAGTATGTATATATAGAGGTATATGTATATATCTACATAACCTATTACTCAAGAGCAGTGTCATTTATGATTCAAGAGTATTGCAGAAGTTTAGTAATGTATGAACAGGAATAAATAGTACAAGGAAGAAGGTTTTATGTCTTGCTGACAGTAGGATACACTCTCTGTGTCCTGAGACACAGCAGTTCCCAAAGTCCATGATTTTAAGTACTTCAGGCGGAATTTGTGTCATTTTCCAGTGCATCCTTGTGAAAACAACTTAGTACCCCTTGTTTAAAATACCTGTAACTATAATAAGTTCAATGTGACTTCAAAATTGTAACAGTGAGAAACAGGTCACTGTTTGAAATTTTTTAAAAAAATTTAATAAGAGATAAAAGGGACAATATCCACTGCTGTGGTGCTCGACAATCTGCCAAAAGTATACCATAAGCTTCAAACAATTTTCTTACATATGTTTCATTTCATTGGTTACATGCTTTTTCATATTCAAACATTCCTGTGAGTTTACAAAAGAGTAGGAACACTTTTGCTTGGTTTTAACCTTTGACATGCCATCCTGTAGATTAAATCAATATATTTTATTTCTTCTGGAGGCTCCATTCTATTGTTTTGACACTTCCTAATAACTGGAGGGTCAGCAGAAAATTTTTCTCTAAATGTCCTGGTCCTTGTCACTGTTGTAATTCAGATAAGATAGTCCACAACTGTGAGAAACAGCAAAGCTATTTCACACCAATATCTGAGATACTTAGACCAATAAAAGCATTTTTACATTACATAACCTCTATTTCAGTATTGTGATAAGGCCAAAGATATATGTTTATCACACTACTATTTATGTAAGCTATATAGTGCATACATTAGATGACAGATTATATTGTACCAAAAAGCAGTTTAAAGGAATTACAAATTGTACCATATCAAAATCTTTGTGTTTAATAATAACTAGCAAAAGTCAATACATAGATGCAAAAGCCAATGCTATTTTGTCATTTAGAACAATAACATACAAACTTTCGAGTTTGAAAATATTTTGTTTCTATTAACAGATGTAGTTACGTTACCGGATAAAAGGTTACAAAGTCTTGTGAATATGTCAATGTCTGTTTAATAATCATTGATCTGAATTTTCTAAGAGCGATTTAATTTTCTTTAGAATGGAAATATGTAATAGTAACTTGCTTTAAAAGCTGTTTTTAGCTTTGGTAGTCAAGAGCTAAGTAAAACTCACTGAAGAGGTCAAAACAGTGCTAATTTTAGCTGTGCCATGGTTCTTGAATTTTGTAGAAAATAAAGCCTCTACTGGTCAGTATTCATTCAACTTTACTGTTAGCTCTTCAGTAGTGGAGAGCATGGTTGTAGAGGTGTAGTGCAAGGCTTCAGGAGTCCGAGATTGTCAGTATGAGAATAGAAATGAAGGCAACATCACTAATTTACACTGATCCTGAAAGAAATGGCTCCATGTTGATAGTGACTAATGATAGTATTTTCAAAATGCTTGCTGATTGCTGTGGACAGCAGTCAAGGAGTAGTATCTGAATGCCTTCATGCCCTATTCATTTGGTACTGCATCCTTTAGAAAAAAATTGCATGTGCTGTAAAGAGTGTACCTAAGTGCCATTGGGAGCACTGCAGTGATTGGGAAAAATAAGTGTTGGAGTGTCTGCAAGAAGTGAGACAATTGTGCTTCTGTCTGGTCTGAGCTATCTTCTAAATCTCTTGAGATTTAGCTGAGGTGGATGTCTGAAAAAGACACCAACAACTCTCATTTAGGTTAATAGAATTATTAAAAATGATGTAAAATGTCACTATTTTTATATTTATATTATCTAGATTCTTTAGAGTGAGAATCTGAATTGTACCCATTTTAGTATAGGGGCTAGGTTACACACAAGAATTATCTATTTTTGATTTTTTTCAGTAAAACAGTAACAATATTACAAAAGATTTGTTAGTTCTTCATTTGGGCTTCATTCTTAACCTCTCAGTTCCACCCATGTTTCATGAAGGCTCTGTTCAGAGTTGATGTGCTAGGTAAAGTTTGAAAGAAGCTCTGATTTTAAGTTGTTCTTTTTAAGTGAAAAAAGTGAGACGCTGACTGTGTGAAAGGAACGTGTTGTCAAATGTTTTAGTTTATGTACATTGTGATTAGTGCATTTTAATAGACTATGCTTTTCACACTTCTTAGTATCAAAATAAAATTTTGATTTGTATTAAGGAGTCAAAGTTGTTATGAGGGAAGCAGAAATCAGTATTACCTGGCACTTAAGCATTCTGTGATAGTATGCTTTGAAGTTGTAAATAAGGACTTTGGGACAATACAACTAGCGCCTTTCCTAAGCATCTCCCTGATTAGTTTCCAAGCAGTCCTCCCTGGAAAACATTTGGGCAAATACTAAAGGGCCTGATCCAAAGCATCCATTGGTCTAAATATGAGTTTGTTGGTCTTGAAGAGATGGAATCCTTTTGGTGGGAGTTTTTTACTTTCTTGTAGGAAAGAGCTGTAATAAAGCTGTAGGACAGTATTTATTATGAGAAAAATCCATTTACATATATCAGATAATTTCAAAATACTGTTTTTAGTACTAACTCTGGACCTCAGCAGTCTAGAGAATAGGGAGAATAGGAATTCTTTCAACTCAAAACGCTTTCAGTCAGCTGAGCAAGAAGTTTCTTACAGCTGTGGAAGGTACTGCAATACATGCTGTGTCTGACAGTTTGACAAGATAAAAGGCGTGTAGAATCTGCCCAGAATATGTTCCTGAAAAGTGAATGGTTTGTCATATGATGGCTATGAAACAAATTTTCCCCAAGCAACTGATGTGAGGATGAGAGATGAGGAGTGCTGAAGCTTAATGTTCCTGAATTAAGTTTGTGGGGACAGTATGCACAATATGGAGAGCTGGAAGGCAGAAGCACAAACAGCTTACTTTTTCAGAAGGGATCACTGCTATGAAAGGTCCCAGCTGCTATGAAAGGTCCCAGCTGCTTCCTCTGTGAGACTGAATGCCTGACCACTGCCCCATTTTCCCCTTTGGCACCTTGCTTAATCTTGATTCATTGGGGAAAGATGAAGCACTTGTTCAATGACCTAGCCCAAGGTGCAATCCAGGTGGGGAATGTTTCTGGTGTGGTAATCTGCTGGAGTCTCCAGAACCTGAAAAACTGTGAAGGCTTATAGGAAGAGAAGTAGTGTGTCTAGAGCGGGCATGAGACAAGATGATTATAGTATGGGTAAGATTATTATATGTGCTTTGTGAGTGATTAGGATTTTCTAGTTCTTCTCCAAATTATTCTTGGATTTTCAGTTTTTTCCATATTCTAATTTGGTTGCATTTGTTAAGCATTTGTGTTTAACTGATCACTTATAAATTTGGAAGCATGGCTCCCGGAGTTCTAGACTGGTTAATTTAGTTTCTCAAATTTCTCAGGTGATGGCTGAGCTGGTATTTGAATTGTTTAATAAAGGTTTATTAATAAAAGCGGTTTTAATAATTTCTCAGTGTCTGGCTTGCAAGTACTTGCTCATGATCAGTGAAGTCATATTTGCAGCAAATTTGAGTTGAAATGGCTGTTACTCTTCCTTTTCTGTAGACTCTCTGAGGCCCGGAGTTGGTATTAAAAATATCTGATAACATTATTCTTCAAACTGATATGATACCTGCAAATTATTTTTTGCTTTAATGATAATTATCTTCATGCCGCTTGTTTCAAATTCAAAGGATGACTTCCTTTGAAGTCAAATGAAAGTGTATTTTAAAACTAAGAAACTAGTTTTGCTTGTTTTGGGGAAAAAAAAAAAGAGACTTTCAATATATCTGAGGGAAATAGTGGAACCGATTCAGGGATTTAGGTCTTCAAAGCAGGTTTCATAAAACTGTTCCTTCTCTGAGTTAATTCTTTGTTTTTATCATATTAGCCTTCTATCTCCTGTGATCTTGCTTATGCTCACGCTCGCCACCCACCATATATTTTGGAAACAAGCACTATTCCTGCCTATGATGGGAGAGGCCCCTTCTTGCTCTCTGTAGCTTGTGCTGGGATCCCTCTCCTCACTCTAGTCTCTTATGCCACGAGCCAGGAACACCCACATTCCCAGGTTTACTCCAATGGCTGGCACCACATTCCATTCACACACAGGCACGTGCAGGTCTGGGCAGGTCCCCTCAGGTACCTGGCACTGAGTTCTTACAGCATGCATATACATGGGACAGCGCAAACAATTATGCAGAGAGGAAGATAAGAGAATTTTTAATAAGAAGATGCAAGAAGACAAGACACACTGTGGCCATCAAGTGCAGGACTAAGCCAGATTAATGTACTGAGTGGCGCTTCTTTGTAGACAACTGTACCCCTTTTGGTCCTTTTTGTCTATCTGTTCTTCTTTGCTCTCCCTTTCCCTGCTTGTCGCTACACAGCTCTATTGATTCCCTCACTCCACATGGTTCAGGGCCCCTGGATTTGCAGAATGACTAGAGGACCCCTGAGTTTGCAGAATGCCTAGGTGAAAACTCCAGGTGAGTTTTCATCAAAGTAGTGGCCATAGTTGCATGATAGCTCAGCAGCTGTTGGACTGGCAAGGTTAATTTACTGTCACTGTTGACCTGTTTGCTTAGTCAGGTGTCAGTATATTTTCCTTCCTGCCTTACCACTGTTCCTTTGGTTTGCCAACTGACCAAGTTCCCAATTAAGATAACCTTGCTGGAATAAATATTCCTTTGCCTTCACATGTCTCCTCATCAATTTGTGTGGCTGGCCCGACCTGGCTGTCATCACCACCTTCCTTATCATTTTGTGGTCAGGTTTGTGTCCCTGTATGTTCCTGTGTAGGGCTTCCTCCTTTTATCATTGGCTGCACTGAAAAAGGTCCTTTACCAGATAATCTTGAAAATACTGACACTCATTTCCATATACCCTTGCTGCAGCCATGGTGGAACATCTTGTATCTGCCAGCTTAAACTGTTTGCCCATCTCATGGATCTGCTCATGTCTGCAGTCTTGATTCCTATGACAGATTTCAAGCTCATTACACTGCTTTCTCTTTCTCACTATTCATCATCTTAACATCTTCCATAATTTTGTCCCACACAATCACAATTATGTCTTCAATATAGCTACTCCAATTGCTACATCCAGGCTGCTGTTATTCAATTGTCATTTCCTATTCTTCTACTTTTCTCAAGATAGAAAAGTAGAAAAGCATTCTTTCAGGCTGGTGTTTGCTCAGTTATTAAAGTCTGAGGTATCTATGACTTCTTTGGCAGTGATTAAAAACATATCTCATGGTGTTAAAGATTGCAAGAGTTCTTTCTTAGACCCTCTTTCAATAATTTGCAGAATACTTTGGAGGATTCATGGTTATTAACAGTCAATGATCTTTCCTAGAAAGGGTTTTTAAAAAATAGTCTTTTTTTCAAAATAATTGATTTCTAGAATCTGCAGTATTCAATTGTACGGAGCACCTTAATTGCAGGTTCTTTGGAAAAAAACAAGGTTTTTTTGTTGGTATTGTTTTTGCTTTGAACCTGCTATCTAGTATGCTCTTTTGATTCTTACGCTATTGGAAGAGAGTAAGCAGTAATTTGTCACCTATTTTATGTCACTCATAGTACAACTCTTTCATATTCTCCTCTGTCTTTTCTTCAAAGGAAGCAGTTGAACCTAATTGTTGCTATCACCATATGACTGCTTATTGTACTCTTAACATGTAATTTATATTCCCATACTGTCTTAATGTTGCAAATGTCCTTGTTCTGTCAACCCAGTCCCTCTGCTGTCCCTGTTATGTATCTACACTTTCTTGTCAGTATAGGGGCAGTCATTTAGCTAAGGGATTCTTTATAGTCAGCCTAGTGGGAAGAAGAAAGAATTCCCATAAAAAGTATGTGGTGGGTTGACTGCCTGAATGCCAGATGCCCACCAAATTCTTTGTCACTCTCCATATCAGCTGGACAGAGGAGACAATATACAAAGAAAGGCTTCATGGTGAGATAAAGACAGGTACAGATCACTCACTGGTTACTGTCATGGGTAAAACAGACTTGGGGAAATTAATTTATTACCATTCTAACTAGAGTAGGACAATGAGAAATAAACCCAAATCTTAAAAATACTTTCTCCCATCCCTCCCTGCCTAATTTCTTAACTTTATTCTGACTCTCTACTCGTGTCCCTAGCAGTGCAAGCGAGACAGTAATGGGAGTTATGGTCTCTGCTACTGCATCTTCCTTAGGAGAAGAAATCTTTCCTCTCCTCCATGCACTTCTCCAGTATGAGTCCTTCTTACAGGCTGCAGTTATTCATGGACGGCTTGAACATGGGTCCCTTCCATGGTCTGTAGTCCTTTAGGAATGCAGTGCTCCAGCCTGCGTGCCCTCTGGGGTCACAAGTCTTGCCCAAAAACCTGCTCCAACCTGGGCACCTCTCTCCGTGGAAGTCCTCTCTCCAGCAGGACTTCTAGAGAGAGAGAGAGGTGCTCCAGCCTGAGCACCTCTTTCTCTGTAGAAGTCCTGCTAGGTCCTTCTAGTCTTCTACAAGGTCTTCCTACAGCTTCATTCAGACATCTGCCTGCTCTGGCACAGGGTTGTCCTTGGGCTGCAGGTGGATCTGTGCTCCACCATGGCCCACCATGGGCTGCAGGGGCACAGCTGCCTCACCATGGGCTACACCTCGGACTGCAGATGGAATCCAGCTTCAGTACCTGGAGAATTTTCTACCCCTCCTTCTCCACTGATCTGGGTATCTGTAGAACTCCTTCTCTCACATATGCTTACTCCTCTCTCTGGCTGCAATTGCTTTGGTGCAGTAACTTTTTCACTTTCTTAAATCAGGTATCCCAGTGGCAGTACCACTGTCACTGATGGGCTGAGCCTTGGCCAGTGGCAGGTCTGTCTTGGAACGGGTTGGCACCAGTTCTGTTGGATAGTATCCTATAGAAACTGCTACTAAGAGACAACTTTCTAATAGAACCCCCCCATATATCCCCTCTGATATGAAAACCTTGCTATGGAAATCACCTGCAGAGCAGAAACAAGTCCTCAATTTGAATCTTCACATCTGCCCCAAAAGATTGTTAGTGCTTTTTATCCTACAATCCACTCTCTTCATTTTAGTAATTTAGCAATAAACTTTTTTGGAATTCAGCCTTCAAGACCACGCAGTGGAAAGGAACATTTTTCTTCAAACACAATATTCTGAGCAGCAATGTAAGGCAACCATCATGATAGCTTGGCTTATTTACTACCCCTGAAATTCAGTAGTAGATTTAGGACAGTGTTATATGTTTTAACAGGTAAACATGTAATTAAATAAATTTATAAACTCCCCCCACAAACATACATCTCATCTTTTTATCTCTCTATACAAACTTACAAGAATAAAGTATGTACATGCACCAAGTTTCAATTTCAGAAATAAAATTATTTTTTAATTTGTCTGCTCTTTTGTCTATACAGAAACCTAGGCTAGTTCTAAACAGAGTTGCAAAGGAAATGTAATAATTTGTCTTTCATTGTTGAATAGCCTCCTCTGATTAAATTCACAGAAGCGTATTAATACCATAGAGCTGAAGGCCTAACTTATATGATAAAATCCCACAACAACTTACTAGGTCCGTTTTCTAAAGAGTAAAAGTTACTTCTTTAACATCTAACATCTCCTGAATTTCTGTGCTAGGTGTGTTGGCCTAAAAATTAAACAACATAATTTAATAATTTTTTTAATTAGATTGTTTACTTTTTAATTTTTTACTATGTGAAAACATCTTAAGAAACACATAGAGAAGCCTAAACAATCACTTCCAAAAAGCAGGCAGGAAGTCTTGCTTCTTTAGTGTGATTATTCTGTGCATTTAAAAAACCATGAAAAGAAGAAAATTATGCATCCGCTGCCAAAAGAAACTGAAATAACGAGCAGTGTTTTAAATGGTTAAAAAAATCAATGTTGATTGTACTGCTTTCTAATAGATGAGGTGAAATTAGCTGTACAAACTATTGAGCAAGAAACAAAATTAACAGGAACAGCAGGTGGCAGTGCTGTCAAGAGCAATGGTTTTGATGAGCCTCGTCAGTTCGTATACTGTCAGCACTTCTACGAGAGTTAAGTAAATACCAGAATATCAGCTATGCCTTGTGCTTTTGGGGTAAACAATAATGAGATATTACCCAAATTGAAACAAATCTCTTGTTTCAAGTGGTTTCTCCGACTGCAAACATGAAATTACTTTCATAAGAAAGGTTGTACTTTGTTCTATAAAATGACAAGCTTATCCTGTGCTTCCTTCTAGATGGAATTATGAGTGATTATATACAGTTTATATAAGAATAAATACAGAAAATCAAGAAAAGTAAAATCTAACAAAATAAGTTTTGTTGTAAAATTTCAGGCATGCAAGCATCTCAATCCTTAATTCTGCTACCTTAATTATTGACTTGTTAATCTTTGCTAATGCAATGTTCTTTGTCAAAGCTGATAAATTTGTTGATATTTTAGAGAACCTTTCCATTAGCATCTTTCCATTATCATAATAATGTATTGAGACTAATGCTGAAAAAATAAATAGCCCGAGACACTTTCCATAGCAGCCCCGTCCTGTTCGCGTCTGTAAATAAATTGCTAGTGTCACGTTACTGAAATAGTTTATCTTAAAGATCATATTTTAGCATCCTCTCATATAATTGTGCTAAATCACATTTATACATTTTATTACGGAACAAATTGCTAAGCTTAATAATTTTTTGCTTGATAGGTCCTCGGTGCAATCTCCTGTTATTTGTGACAGCTTACCTTTTGCCAATGGTTAGCATCTTGCAAGGAGCTGCACAGCTAGAGAATAAAATCACTGAGGTACTGTGTGCTTACACTTCTTCTATTGGTTAGCCTTGAAATCATTCCAGCAGTGAGAATGCCAGGATCCCAAGTGCAGGAAGCATGAGACCAGTTACTGCTGATGACTGTCCCCAGAGACACTTCTCAAGCACTGTTGTGAGGTTCCTCTACAAGTCTTCTTAATGTTGGTGGAGTGCTCTCACCGTGCTTCTTAAAAGAGAAATTGCTAAAAAAATCAGAGGTAATTTAAAGGGAGGTTAGAAGAATAACTTTTTGGACTTACAAGACATTTCATGAGATCAGTGCAGTCTGTGGGTGTTACTACAAACTTTTTGAGTGTAGTATCATTGTAGAAAAGTGAATTGGGTCATGTTGTTTCTGGTCAGTCTAATCATGACTTCCCAATGCTTTCAACTGTATGGACTATGACCTGCCTTAATTACACCTTATGTAGTAAGAGGAAGAAAGTTGAAGAAATTCAGAACAAAGGCATAATACAAAAGCATTGTGTATAAAATGTGTTTTTTCAAGATTTTTTAGGGTGTCAGCAGATCCTTAACATTCTACTTTGAATTCAAATTGTCAAAGTTTTCAGTAGATGACAGATAAATATAGTTAGCATTAGGAGTTTAGGCAGCTATAGTAGCTGTGTCAGTTTGGGAAGAAGAAAAAAGAATTTAATGAAGTGTGTTATAGATGGTCAGTTTTTCAGTAAAGCTTTACCCACAGGAATATAGGGCTTTATCAACTCTGGTTTTAGTAATCTAGGTATTAAAGCACTGCTCTGTTTAAATCACTGCAAAGAATTTATTTGTCTACATTTCATGCAATGCAGTTTTCTTTGGATTTTTGGTACTGAATTTGCCTTGCAGTTAAACCATCTTTTCCATGTAATTACATATATATTGGTTGCTTCACTGAGTTGGAACTGCATTTAAAAGTCAGAAATATAAGTTAAAATATAAAAATGCCTTTTTTCCCTTTTTTTTTTTGTGTTTTGTTTTTAATAAAAAGATATTGGGATACTCTTTTCTTGGATGAAATATAGCAAACGAGAAGGCAGGGTACTCTGTGATTTGATTTAAGCTATTTCAGTTGATTTGACTAAATATCTGAAGAAAAATTCATGTTGTCTTTAAGGAATTTCAATGTCTTCACAGAAATACTAAATTTATTTTACCGATTTCTTTAGTATGTTTTTCACCAGGTGAAGAGTGTACCTATATTCCTGAGCTTTGAAAATAGCTGACTCTTTAGTAAACTTATTATTGTAGCAGTAAAGCCCAACTGAGAGCTATGTTAAACTGCGTGGTTATGAGCAAGGCTTCAGTTAACTGCTAGTGCCTGAACCAGCTGATGTAGAATGGCAGTATGGCCCATCAATAGGGCACGTGTGACAGTGCTGTGTTATGCATATTGCAATATCTCTTCAAAGTGTTGTTTGGAATCTATGGAAGATTTTAATGTTAGTATGTATTTTCCTCAAAGGGATCACAGCAACACTTAGTGTATATGAATGAGTGGGGGACAAAACCCCCCATTAATAATGTGATTTTGTCTGAGTGCTAACAATTGCTGAGTGCTTCCCTGATTTGTCTGACAAATTAGGGAAGATGTTACAAACATGAATAATTGGTCTGACAACCTTGGTTCTCATGAAACATGAGAGAGTATAAACCAGGGGATCACTCAGATTTCTGAAGAGCTTACAGCAAACAAAAATATCATCCAAGGGAAAAGAATTTTTTGTTTAAACAAATTTTTCATTGTACAAGTTAGTTCAATTTTATAACAAAATATATAGTTTGCAATACAGAAGCTAGGGAGTGTGTACTTGTCTACATCTAAGTTAGTGACACTGGAACACGGCGTATTGCACAATACAGAAAAACGGAATTTTTTCTTATCCTAAAAAGTAAGCAAAATAGACTGAAAGGCAGCAAAGCAATGTATGTGGATCTCTTTATATACACATACGTATTATTAGAATTTGTTCTGGGTACATTTATTAGTTCTAAATTTGCCATCTGAATTTTAAAGTCATTATCTCAAATATGTACAGAACCTGTGCAGTATCTGATTTTGAGTGTGATTTGCTCTTTCTTTGCAAATACCCTATTTATTTTGGTTTTGAAAGGTCGGTTTAGATGATTTCTTTAATTGGAATTGGACACAGCATTTACCAGGGAAAGCTCTTCCTTATCCTTAAAATGGAGAGCCAAGTTAATATACCCTATGAATATTCACATAATCTCTAGTTAGACTTAAAAAAGCATGAAGATATTTAATCAGGTATTTTTATTGATTACAAGAAGACTGTGGAAGAAGTTCCAAAAGTGAGGTGCTTGTTAAAAAAAAGCCAAAGAAAACTACAACCAAAAAATGCTGTAAGCATTAATCACTAAGTTTTTACAAAAAATGTTTATTTTATGGCAAAGAAGACACTTCAGATGAATAATAGACATTGGAACTAGGAAACTAGGTATGAAGGATAGAAATTTTGCTCATGAGCCTAACAGCTCATATACTAAAGTATTCTGATGTGTACAAGTTTATTAATGCTGTAGCACACATAAAAGACGAAATACTTCATCTTATCTTTATGACCATAATATGTACAGTTGAAACTGGTAATTTTCAGGTACATCAAATCATTATACTACAAAGTTGAAACAATAGCTTTAATACTGTTAATACACGCAGTATTTGCTAAAGCTTTTTTGAACCATATGCTACAAGGCAAATTAATTCTGTCCTTGTCACCAAAATAATTTGCTCATTTTTATTTAACACTATTCAGTATAGCATGTCTGTTTAACAGTGATCTATCTGTAAATTAGTAAGGACTTTTAAGAAAAAGTGTTACTTATACAAGCCCAGGATTGAGCCTCTTTCTGTAGATTCTATATAAGTGCTTGAGTCAGAATACATTTGTTTTAATGGTTATCCCTTTCAGTTATTATAAAGACAATGTTTTAATCAATTATTATGGGGAAATTGATTTATTAAAAACAAAGAGTATAGCTAATTCTATTTTTGGAAACAGTTCAAGTGCTGCTTGCTGCTGAATGAAATACAGCTGCATGTAGTTCATGGTAGATTGAAAAACTGGTAATAGCATAAAAAATGACACCCTTGTTTTGTCAAAGTCAACAAAATATTTCTTTACAGATGTGACAAGCAAGCAGCTCTCTGTCAACTCATTTTAGGTACATGGACCTCTAGGCCTTTATGTCTTGTTAGGATAAATTAACAGCATAACATGGTTGTACTTACAGTGGAAGTTCATTGGAGATTAGCTTCTTTATCTTTTGGTGTGATGGTTTATAGAAGTTACAAGAATTCTACCATCTCAGAGAGCATCTGTCTGACAAAGGCACTCTGTAGTGCCAAATGCACTGCTCCTTTTCTGTATATTCTGTGCAGGTATCACTTAATCTTCTGTAAGAGATCTTCTAGTCTCTGGGGCTTAGGGTAAGCATGTATTTGCTCTGAATACTTCCATCTGTTTAGGATCACTAATTTGAATTTTGCTTTCATTGCCATTATCTCATCCAGAATCTTGAATGTGCTTACAAATATTTTTAAGGTATACTCATTCTTTGTTTTTACCTATGTTATGGTTAGGATTGGTCCTTGGCTGATGAATTTAAATTTTTTTCCCTTCTTTTCTCTAACTTCTGACCTTCCTGGTTATCATTACTTTGTGTTCTAGTCACACCAGAAAATCCAGACAAAATCATATTCAGTATTGTGCAAACTACATTAAAATTGTGCTAAACTAGGGGACATTGCCATATGTCTGTAGCAGTTGGATAGGGCTGGATTCCAGGTGTTCAAGAGAGGCATTTATTGATTGTGGCTAAGTAAGTATCTTGTTAATGGAGGGATGGCATGAGTCATCTTGGTTACAATAGAATTACAATGAAAATTTATACAACCTGCACAGTCCTTGTTGCATTGTGACAATCCATTTAAAATTCATATAAATAAGTTCAGCTGTGGTGCATCATGAAACAAAAGCTGAAATCCCTGAGAAATAGGGAAAAGTGCATTTAATAAAAGGTCTGTCTTACATTGACAGTAAAGTTGAGAAAGGAATACAATATTCAATAATATGGGTGCTTTGTTGGGGAGTTTTTGCCGTTAAAGGGTGCACATTGCACAGGGATAGCTAAAAACTCTGCAAAATCCTTTACTACTTAAACCAGAGTGCAGAAAAACATGTCTGAGGAACCTTCTCTGTTTAGCATTTCAGGGACCATTCAAAAGTTCCCAGAACATTTCTCTGAGTCTGCAAGTGTCTGTGCTTTAGGTGGATTTAATGATTGCTTTCTTTATTTAAGTCCTCTGAAGAACAGATTGTCACTGTTTATTCTTGAAAACCTAAAATATCTATAAAACTATTTTTAAGAGATAGTTTAAAATATTGTATTAAAAATTGCCTTTGGTACTCTAAACTTTGTAAGCATTTACATGAAATATGACTAATCACTGAATGACTGGAGTTTACCTTCTAAAGTTTCCATAAGAATCTGACTTTTACCTAGATATCTTGTGTATGTAGGAAGTATTGATTGAGTGAAAAATGTAAGAGCAATAGCAGGTGATGCACCATAATGGTGGACCATAAAATACCCTTCTCTTTTTTTTTTCCTAATAAATTACTATATAATTTCAATTACTGAGTGTAGTTATTCTGATTTCTAGGGTGTAATCATCATTCCTGCTTCATGTCCAAGTACATGTTATGTACATGTGGTTTTTCCTTTTCAATGTTGTTGCTTTTTTGAACCTAATTTTGCGTGCCAGAACCCCATTAAATAAGAAAATAGGACCAAAGTTGTCTAGAATACAGCCAAAGTTGTCTAAAATACTAAGAGATTTTTGATCTTTACACTGGTTGATAGGAGGCATTCCAGGCAGCCTTTAATACTTGATTTTCTGGTTTTCAGTTAATTAATGGGTCTCTGGTAGAAGCAAGACATATGCCCAGAAACAGATGGAAGGTATGTGAAAAGTATGGCTACATGGAGTGCTCATTTTCTTGCTTCAGAGACCAACATCCTTGGTCTGGTGATATCAGCTGTAAAGGATCTCATACATCAGAACAACAGTATGAGGACTGGTAGCAATAACTAGCTGGGGACTGAAGAAAATTTCTGTGCACTCTCTTCTTCAGCGTTGTCAGGGAGGATAATTGTGAGGGGACTGTGGTGAAATCGGTTGTGCACACACAAGTTGTGTTTGTATTTTCCCATTTACTGTCTCAGTCCAAGGACAGGTCCATTTTCTCCCTGTGTCTTGGCAACTTTGCTTTCCTGGAGCAAGCTGCCAGGGTTGCCTTCTGGCAGCATCTTTTGTAAAAAGAAAGAAGCACAACAGAAAAAAATAAAGAAAAAAAGAAAAAGAAAAAAAAGCAAAAGACTACTGTGACTAAACTGTGTTATACAGTCTGATTTTTTCAGTGAAGGTAAAGATTCTTCCTTTTCCTCCCACTCCATCCTCTGTGTAGTTAAATTCCAGACTATGTGCTATTATGAATTTTTCTACTGTAATACCTCAGAGATCTCTGAGCAACAGAGAACGGTTAAATGGTCATGGAATTGGTCCACATCCTTACCACTCTGCTTAAAATTTTACTGTACCTAACACAGCTTTATGCAATGTGTAAATTCTGAACTAAAACACCTTTTCCAGGGCTAAAAGAGAAATTAGTTTCATAGACCATGATTCTGCAACCATTCTTTGGAGACTGCCAACTCCAGTTAACCAGTGCCACATGTGGTAGGTTTCTTGATATGGAATAGAGCACTGAGCAGACTATATTTCATATGAGACTTTAGGACATAATTTCATATGGCTTTCATCGCTATCATCTTATGATGCATTTTAATTTATCTTATGAAGTTGAAACGCTTTCTGTACCCTTACATAATAATCTTCAATCATTCAGGACACTTGTTTCAGATTGTTTGAAATACTTTGTAAACAGCTATAGGAACCCACTGCAGCTCTGGCAGAAAAAAAAAATCAAAACAATACTAAGTGCATTAAAATGCTACATTAAACTGCTAATGATAGATACCATTTTATCATGAGAACAAAGCAAACATTGGAAAGGAGTAGAGACAAAGAAGATGAAAGCAGGAGACACATTTTCAGCATGTTAGAAAAAAATGATTGAGGAAGATTCAAGAAAATTCTTGACTTCTGTGCTTTCCTTCCTGTTTGGAAGGTAGAGGGAGAAAGTACTTTTGTTTCCTTCCAAATAGAGGCAGAGCTGGTCCTTTTGCAGGTTTTCTAGTTGTTTTTTTTTTTTTTTTGAATGTCAAGATTCGCATTGAAGTGTTTTAGGAGGCACAAAGTAGCAGGAAAACAGAAAAAAAAGTTGCCTAAAAATGGTTTAGGAGAAAGGAGAGTGATGCAGTAAAACCATACACTGTACACTTGTGCACTTATTTTTTTTCCCCATTCCATCTTTCTTTGGCTCACACCTGCATCACACAGTTTGTCTTTTGCTTAGTTCTGCCATGATGATTCATGATCACTCTGTACACTGTTTTTCAGGATCTTAGTACATGGCTCACACACTGACAGAGCTTTAGAAAATTGTTGCAGGAGCTGAGTCAGAACTGTGAACTAGAGAGGTCATTCTTCTGATCTTGATGTTGTGTGGCTGTTGGAGCTGAAAGAGGACAAGGAAGAGTTCTTTCAGGGAATGAATGGTGCTGTGATTGTTAAGCTGATTAAGCTTTAGTGACCTCTCAGCTGTCTTTCTAAGGAGCCATGGTCTGGCATTCCTAAATAGTATGAGGTCTAAATGTCATGCAATTATCAAAATTTGAAAAGCTATAGTAATTAAAATACATACATTAAATGTGGTAAGCTATACAATGGTGTACCATCTATTCTATGCAGTTTCTCAGTAACTTCCAAATCAGAGAGTCAAGAAAAGAAAGAGTCTGAAGACAGAATGAAAGGAGGGGTCTGTGTGGCTTTGCACATCATGTGGTCCATCAACATCTTGAGAGGCTGTTATATATTCGAGTGATCAAAATGCAGCATGAGCAAAGGTGACATACGTTTTTCTCCTGTGTGCTTTGCCTCTGAAAGATTACTGTGCCCTTGAGAAAACATACCCCATAGTTTAGCCAAAGGTTTCAGTTTGTACAAAATGTATATGTGCATTTTTTTTTCTTCTTTGTCAGAAAAGATTAGATGCTTCAGGAAGTTTTTGCCCAATGCAGATATGGAACAAAACTGAAAATAGTTGTTAACTAGACGCAAGGCCTTTAAAATGGGCTTTAAATTGTGGTGCTGCAAAGTGTTTACAGGATGACTGAGAATTGTAAACTGTGATTCTAGACTTACATGAAATACCATGCTTTTGATATACTGGGAACAGTTTGGCAGACTGTTTTGGCTTTTCTTATAGAAATGGGATGGCTTTTTGAGCATGCTTCTTGGGACATTTGGGGGTTTTACTAATGCAGATCAGGACATTTCAAGAATGTAATTTCTGCACTCCTGTATTTTGCAAAAGTAGTTGATTCTATAATTAGCTGTGCCAAATGTATGGTTAGTGAACCTGGTTTTTTTAAGTGCTTGCCAGAACCACATGATTTATCAGGTCTTTCATAAACACACAGATATTGACATGTGCTAGCAATTTAAGCTAGCATTTGCAAGTTCACGGTATAATAGTTAAATTACTAGTGCAATAATGTACTAAGGGGCCCCAGAATGTAGTATAACAAACTCTATGGCTTATTAATTTTGCTAACATGAAAAGAACATCTGGTCAAACATGCATAGTCTAGACTAAACCCAAATTTTTTGCTTTTTAAAGTCTATGCCTTCTGCAGAAAACTATGTGTTTCCTGACCCCTTCTAGATAAACATGTCTTTTCTGAAGTAATTTAATGTCTGACTTTGTAAGATCCCAAATAGTCTACAACTGGCTAATAGAAACTTCTTAGCACAGGGTAGAAAAAGACCCAAAATATTATTCTGCTGAGACCTTTCAGTCAGCAATTCTATTTCACATCGGAGGACTAGGCATTTTGCTGGTAGTTCAAGTAAAACCTAGGTTAAAAGTTATAACCTTTGTCAAATGTTGGCAATGTTGTTAGAATTAATTAGCTTGCTGTTTTTAACTTTTTGAGATCCTTAGTTTAGATGCTGTAAAAGTGAAATAATTGCTTTATGCTTGCGAGAAATTTTGGTCATAGTAAATTAATAAAAGATTATGGTAAACCATTATCCATAAAATCCAGCAGCAAATCCATAAAATCATAACTGAAATAGAGAAAATGACAAATAGAGTAGAATAGAATTAATATATAATTTAAGATTGGGACGAATATTCTCAAGATGAAATATTGTTGGTCTTTGACATGACAACACAGTTAAAAGTTTTAAAAAAGGTGTCCTAGGACACCTAGGAAAAAAAAGTGTCCTATTTTTGCTGAACCCACCTGCTACTGATTTTATTCCAAAATGTAACTATTGCAAAGTTTATTAAAATTGGATCATTCCTATGACTGCTAATGTTATTTTTATTAAGAACGCATATGTCAGAGCATGTAGATTGCATTATGATTCTTGAGAAGAGGCATTTTAATATTTTTTACTTGTACTGCCTTCACAAAACCTGCTTTTCCCTTAAAATAATGATTGCCCACAATACTTGGACAATTTAGTGTGACACTATTATAAATAATTTAAGTGAGGTCTGAGTTAATAGTGGAACCTGTAATAGAACCAATATTTTCTCATGCCTGCTCTATATCATGCCTTCTAGAGAGAGTCTGCCTTTTGTAAGCACAGCCTTCATAGCCACACTAAAAATACTAATTTCAGTCTCCTCTGTAGTGTGAGATTGGAGTTAGGCACATGAGAACAGGCTTTATTGGTCAGACTTGCCTCCAGAAAGGAAAGCTGCTTGTAACCATTCATCTTTTTTCTTTCCAGAAGAAAACCATGTAAAGTTCCCACGCTAGGACTGTGACACTTAGTCATCGCGACTCGCCTTCGTTCTCTGACACACAGATTGACTGGAACACAATCCCTGCACAGCTCCACAATATGCTTCTGGCTCCTGACTGTTTCTGAGGAGAGCACTACCAGGTTACTGAACTACAACCAGGCCTGTATCTTTTGGAGAGAAATCCAGACTCAAGGAAGGTTGAGTTTACGAAGGCACTGGGCTGGCAGTGTGGTTGCTTCCATCGACTGTCCTGTTTAGCATGAAGGCTTACCCATCATGTAACTGCACATATATTCACATCTGTCCTGTGGCTGTAGAACACCACAGGCCATTGCTACAGCTTTCCTACCTGGTCAAATAATTGCATTATTTTACATCAACGTTCAGATAAGTCGGAAGGCTTTGTCAGGCAGGGGGTAGAACTCAAAAAGAGTAAGTCAAACTTGAAAATAGTTTTAAAATATACTTTGGAGTTTTTTACTCTTTGGAATGCAAGTGTGCTAAATTGTTGTCAGGTGTAAATTGGTATAATTTGAGTACAAAGAAATACAAGCAAGTTTGTTGACTCACTGCAGTTGTGAGACAAGCAATAATTTTAGTTAGATTGTAATGAAAATAAAATGTCATGTTGTGTCACCCTGCTTCTCCCCTGGCAAATTCATTAGCTGATTATTCAAAAGGGATAAATAATTCCTTGTATTTGCATTTCTTTTTGCCAAGTGATATGAACTTTTCCTTCACATGAATAAAAAATGAAACTGACTAATAATGAAATCACTGAGCATACTTAAACATGAAAAGAACCTTTAAAACCAGAATGTAAGTGTGGGTTCTGCACACAAAATAATATGGATTTCCTATCAGAATAACAGATGAGCAAAATATGAACAAAATATGAATTTTCTTTTGTCTTTAGATAGGTTTTCCTGTGCATATTTCTGTCCACAGAGGCCTACTTTTATCCAGGAGAAGGGGGTGGAGAGCTGTAGTTTTGCTTTGATTCACACACTCATTGTGTCTTGAAGAGTGGGTGATGTGACAGTATCCTCCAGGAGAAAAGGCAGAATTCAGGACATCTGTGGTAGAATGTTTTTTATACATTCTAGAATGCAATTGACCTCACACTCTATATGTAATTATTTAATCTAAAGTGAGTGTTATGTCTATAATCTCTCTCCCCCCTTTCTGAAGAGAGTTACTGAATAAAGACTGGGAATTGAAAACAAAGTTAAGTGCCTCATACTCACAGACCCTTTCATAATCATAACTTTTATTATATATGGCCAAATATTTAAATACTTTTAATTTAAATACTTTAAATACTATTTAAATCTTCAGTCCAAGCAATTTGTAAACAGTAGAAAGGCTACCCCAAAGAGACTCAGTGGTTATCACCATTTAGGTAGTCATCAGGCAATTTGATTTATTTTGTTTTCTGTTATACTTTCAGATACATTTCAGACATATGGCCCTTTTTGTTTGGAGTCTAATTCATACTTCATTAAATCTGATGAACTTGCACTTGAATGGTTCTGGACATTTTTTGCATAGATGTATGTTGTAGCCTGAATAGCTGCTAGTAAAGTCCAGGGTAAAGAAGCAAAAAGGGCCTTTGTATAATGTTCACAGATGTTTAATTCAGCCGTGTGGTGAGATGTTCAGGTCCCAGGCACACACACGGGCAGCGTCCAGCTCTCTCTGTCGGGGCCCAGGGGCTGACCCTGGTCTCAGGGCCGTACAAAGATAAGGAGCAATCGGGGAATAGGGAGGGAGTGGCTCAGGGACACAGGAACAGACATAGGAACAGGGGAAGAAGCCAATGGGGTCTTATTGGCTTTTTGTGGGAAGCTTCTTCTGTTTCCCCAACCCAGGGGATGCCCCCCAGGTTCTCCACAGGTGTATATCAGTGGGATGTAAGAAAGAGGACTCCAAAAGCCACTTTGGGTCATTAGGTACAGACCTTTACTGTCACATCTGAGCATATCTTAGAATCCTAGAAAACTGTGATTTAAACCCAAACTTACTTGTTCTCCTGCACCTACAGAATCTAAATTTGACTCTTTTGAAGGTTAGAGAGCAGGAACCAGTAAATCTGTCCTTTTATCTCATGTGAAACTTATGCTACACATAAAATCACTCTTAAAATATATATGTTTCCGCAGACAGATATATAAGATTTGCTTAAGACTTTTTAAAATGAATTTATAAAATGTGGTGTTTTTTTTTAATTTTTGGGATTTGTATATAACACTTCTTTCTAACATGGAATTAACAGTGGCATTTTCTTTCCCTGTGCTGACCTCTGATTCACTGAAATACCTTCCCTCATTGCAATTTAAAGAACTGCCAACAAAAGATGCTTTGCCATGTGTTGAATCTGTCAAGCTTTTAACTAGTTTCTCCTCAGGTGTGCATTGAAGATGAAGCAGGTTTTGAACAAATGTGTCTTGGGGCCTGTTTGTTAGCTAATTTTTCATCTGGGTTTCCAGCTTTACCAGCAACCTGAGCAAGGAAAAAAGAAGGTGATTTCAAGACAAATTCTCACTAAAACAGAATAAGCAATGCAGTGTTTGCTACTTGTCTTTTGAGATAGATTACTTTGACCAGTTATCTTCACCTGTTGCTTTGTTATCTCTACATTTGTGTAAGTCACCAGCAGTGCAAAATTTGTCTGGAAATACAAGCAGAGATCTCTTAAGCACATTTTTCTTGTACTTCCTAGAAATTGAAGTCAAGATTGCTACTCCTGCAATAGGGAATTCTAATTTTGAAACAGCCGTGGGACCAAAATCATTCATAACATTGTCAGTGTCTAATAAACTTATAAGTAGTTATGATTCATTATGACATAATAAAGTAATCAAATAATCTGTCTCCTATGCTGCCAGTGAATGGCTGCACAATCTGGGAAGAGCATGGCTAGCAGAGGTCATCCAAACTGGCCAACAGACATTCCTTACCACAGAATGCCATACTCAGTACAGAAAGTGCGGGTCCTGGTTGCTACCTGAGGACACTCTAGCCATCAGCTGGCAGACAGTGAGCAACTGTATTGGCCATTAATTTGACTTCCTGGTTTTTAGTTCCTCTCTTTTATATGAATTTATTACTTTTCATTATTATGATGATATGGATTTTTGGTTGTTTTACTTTTTCCAATTCTCCTCCCTATCCAGTGTTGGTTGGTGAAGGGAAAGGAATGAGTGAGCAGCTGCATCATAATTTATTGCCCATTTGGTCTATACCACACCTATTAATGCCTCTGGGTGCTGCTCTTTCTCAGTATTATCAAATCAACATTTTCTTACAGTGCCTATTAGACACTGTAAGAAAGAATTCTGGCTGAATAATTCCTGCAAATCACCCACAAATGACTAAAGACCAGGAAAGACATAACATGAGGAGTTTAAGTGGTAGGTGTTAAAATATTCACCCTTCTGCTTTGCAGTATTGTGTGTGTATGGGTTTTCTAACATGGATCCTCAGATGTGTGAGTTTTCTCTTTTTCCCTAAAGTCTTCAGAGGTTTCTTCTTTGCTGTTCATTATAATGTGGATATCTTTGAGTAGGGTAGTCAAGTAATTTGGCCTTCCTTTTCTTTCATCTCAGATTTCCAAAATGCCTAGTGGCTTTACCAAGAGTGAAGATATTTGAATTTTTTTCTTTTTTCTTTTAAATGTTTTGCTTTTTATGTGAATATTAGGAATGTGTTGTTTAGTAATCATCCTATATCTAAAAATTTTAATCACCTGTATTCCATGAGGTTATTAAGCATGTTTATGCTTATATGCTTATTATGCATGTTTATGTTTACAGGCTTATCAAGCTGCATGTAATCTGTACAGTTTGTGTGGTGACTTCTGTCTGGGGCTACCTACAGCACATTTCACAAAGGCTAAAATTTGGCTTTGAAAGAAAACAGTTGCTTCTCAGACTAGCTAGTAGGTAACTTCTCCTAATGTTTTGACTTTAATAAGCTGTATGCATCATAGTCTTGTGAGTTTTGCTTTTTTTTTTTTAAAAAAAAACCCAACCAACCAACAAAAAAAATCCCAATACCAAAACCACAAAAAAACCCACAAGTGAGATTTTTTGCACATCCAAAACCAAGTAAGAAGAGGAGAAGCAAACCACTTTCAAAGATGTTGTATCACAAAGCTGTTAGAAAATATTTTTTTCAATTATCTTCTATTGTGAAGCAACAATATCTCTTTTGACGTCAAGAAATGGTAGAGATGACATTATTCTAGCTTTTAGTGAAGTGACACAGTTTCAGATTGAATTAATGCGTACAAAGATAATGCAGCACACTTCTTTCTTGACAGACAATGAAAATGGGTGAAAATAAGAAGAAATTTGAGAAACAGTTCAGAAATGAATCAACTATTTAAAACTAAATATGTGCCTATGTACTTCTGCTAGGCAGGGAAATATATTCTTTGGCCAGTAATCTAACTGTTGCTTTTCTAATACTTGTAGGGTTTTGAATGGCTCAGATTATGGTTCATAACACCATAAGTTAAAAATAATAGCAAAAGATATGTCTTACAGGTCAAAGGTAATTATTGCAGTCTGCTTTTTCTAGCTTTAAATATTGAGAATGGAAGATAATTAAGGTTCTGTATAATTTGCAAGAGTGATGTAAATTGTTTAATCAATTCAATAAAAAGATGTTTGTAATAAATTTATTTAATAAAGTGAATGAAAAATAGTTTGAATTTTCCTGTATGGTACATTTGTGCTTTCTCTGGATTTGCAGATTCTGGCAGTGAAATTCATTTATATGTAGGTAACAAATTATGTATTCCTGTTACTGATTTCATCATGGTTATATCTTACTGTAGAGTTCCTGATGCTTGCCTCTCTGATGGCTTTGATGGAAGAAGCATTACTGCTGTTACTGTGTGTGACACACCTGCAAGCATAGGGCTGGGAGAAACTGGTGGTTTTACAATGCCAGTCCACTCTGCTATTCACAGAGTCCAAGCTGAAATGAATATGCTTTTTAAGACTGTTACCTAGGGACCCTACACTGAAGACACATTTTTACCTCTGTGTAAGGATCCAATGAAGTGCATTATAATTCCTAACAAATGTGTGGCACACATTCCTTGCTTTTTAAATTAATCTTATTATCTTGAAATATCAAAACCTCTTGCAGAGATGTCAAGAAATGTGTAAGTTAGAGTTTTGTAGCTAACATTTCAGTAGATTTAATGGCACACATGGTAAGTTTTGAAAACCACCTGAACTCTATTTAAATTACATAAATAACATGCTGATATAAAAAAACATTTACTCATTTTTTTAACAATATAGCCACAATCCAATATATATCATGGAATGAGTTGCAAAAAACAATATTCACAGAAAATACAACAACATTAATTACCGGGAATAAATGTGTTTCTGCAAATTATCTCACTTCCCCTAGTTTGGGGCCTTGACAAGTTCAGCCTAGTAGTATTCTCTCTCCACTCTGATTATATTCTCATCAAAAAAAGCACATCAATACTTAAACAATTTATTATGAAGAAAAAAAATCTGAAACCTAGACAGATATCCCTTCTTAACAGGTTTCTGATATCTGTCGCAGTGTGGCCAAGAAAGTACAGAGAGCCATTTAAAACTGGTCAAGTCCATAAAAGAAGTTTTGGTGGGCTGACCTCTGCTTGCAGCCAGACAGCCATCCAGCCACTCTTGTAGTCCTCCTGCTCCCCAGACTGCTGGGAGAAAATAAGATGGAAAAGCCCACAGGTCAAAATAAAGACAGGCAGATCATTCAGCAATTACCATCATGGACAAAACAGACTCAACTTACGAAAAATTTATTTTACTGCCACTTAAAATAGAGTTGAATTGTGAAAAACAAAAACCGACAAAAAACTGCTCCCTAAACCCCGTCTGTCTCAGGGTGATGATTTTGGTACTTTACCAGTAATAATGTGAAATATGAAAAGTTTTTCAAAGCTATTTTTAATGCTACCTATTTCCTGTCAGTAACATACTAATAAGAAAACCCATACAATTCACTGCTTCATTCATAGCTTCCCAAGGAACAGGGGTTGTGGTCAGCCCACAATAGGTTGTCTCTTCTGCCTTGTGCCCCTCACACTTTGTTACTACAGTTCACTATGTTTGATCTATTTGTCTTCATTAGCCAAGGACACTAGGTACTGATTAACTGTGCAGTTGTACTCTAGGGTAATGGATAACTGATAACCAGTATCTTTACTGCCCATGATGGCATCCAGTAGTTCATCATGCAAGTATTGATTACAAATATCTCTTTAATGCTTTCTATTTTGCTTTGAAACAACTGGACTTAAAATAATATTTTGTGTTTCAGTGACATGTTTGCACCAATATAACTGTAAGTATATTGTTATTTGACAAATACTTCATTTTCAAAGGTTTGTAAGTTAGTCATCAACACAACATCCAAGGAATTTTAGTATTCGTATCTTGAATGTAGTAAAAGAAAATTTTCCCCAGAAAAAGGGCAACATGTTTATTAAAGATTTTGAAACATGCTAAATCATTACTAAAATTTTGTATGTGTCATAGCTTGGCGCTGGCACAGTGCCAGAGCACACATGAAAATATATTTTTCTTAAATGGCTGCTGTGAGATGTGACCAGAAACAGAGCAGAGCAGGCTCAAGCTTAGAAATAAAGAAAAAAACGTTATTAACCTACACTATAATGAAAGGAACGCACAAATTCAGAATGAAAACCTTCCAAAACATTCCTCCTCTCCCCAGCCTATTTCCACCAAAGCACCGTGAGACAAAACCTTGCACTGTAAGTCGTTACCACCTCTCAGATAATCAATTCTCAGTTCATCACGGGAGAAAGGAGTCTCTCTTGTACCATAGTCTTCCACAGGAAACACAGTTGAAATTGAAACCTCTTATGTTTCCATGTCAGACACAGCACCACAGCACCACCTGGAGAAAATCTACCATCATGACATCCTCCTTCCATGTACAGTGCTCTCACCACTGCACATGGGCCAAAACTGCTTATAGGGTTCCTTTTAGGGATGCTTTGCCAAGTACCAAAAAAACAACAGTTTCTCATTTTGGGACAACGGTCTCCTCCATTTTCACCTCTCGTAGAGCCAAGGATCTTGAGAACAGAGATCTTCTTCCCTGAAGCCAGACGGCACCACGACACCCTCCTCATCTTTCTGTTCACTTGACTCCTGCACATAGCGTCACTGCAGCAGGTCACTCTCACTCCTGCACTGGCAGCCACTGCAGCAGGTCACTCTCTTGGCTCAAGCCATTGCATCTCCCCTCAGTACAGTCTCTGTCTTACAGGAAAATTGGTTCAGTCTATGGCTATACACGAGAAAGTCCAGCCAAGGCCATTCCATCATCTCTTGCCACCTAGGATCCTTTCCCATCTTCTTCTGTTATCTCAGGTCCCAGGCTGTTTCTCTCCTCTTTCAAGGAGGATTAGTGTTTCGCAGAGTTTTCTTTGTCTAAGAGAGGCCTAAAATCTTGGGCTCTGCTGCCCTCAGGACGGCAGAAATCTCACAGCGCCGTGCCCGGGACTCCCACGGCTGGGCACCTTCCCCCCGCCCCTTCACTTCCTCCTCTGCCTGCGTGCTGCCAGCACATGGTATCACATTTCAAGGTGGCTCTCTCTCTCTTTCTCTAAGGGGGCTGCCCGGGACATCTCTACCCCTCTGTCCTGCAGGGGCCAGCCCGGTTCCATTCCCCTCACCCCGCTTCTCTGTCCGGGGCTCCTGGCCTACCTCAGCCTAGGCCGTATGGCTTCCCCTCCCCCACCTAGCCCATAGCCCTGAGCCTCTACTGACTAAAACAAAAGAAAGACTTCACGACCGCGTTCTCTGCTTTTAACCCTCTGTGTTCTCAGAGGCGTGTCCATGCCTTCAGTGGTTACACCAGGTGACAATATTCAAATCTGACCACTGATTGGTTTGGCTATAACTTCCCCAGAAAACTCACTTCGTTGTCAACCTATGGCAGTATGTTAAGAAGCAAGACTATATCATATTACAAAGATAACTGAAAAAAGAGTTAAACATGCGTAGCTTGCATTTCAAGAAATAATATCAACATACAGTTACAAAACAAGCATCCAGAATTAATTCTTTTCCCCCCTGACTTGTTCTGTGGTTTTCTTACTGCACCAAGGACAGATCCTCAGCAGCTGTAAACTGTCTAATCTCCAATTTCAAGAGATCTGTGAAAGCTTGTGGTAGTGAGGATATGCTGCTGCTCTGTTTCTACATATTTCCTGATGTACTCCACAGTCTCAAAGAGGAAATGCTAAGCCTTCCAGCTCACTGCAAACTGACATCACTGGCAATTATTTTAGAAATGCTTTCTCATCAAATAAGCATTATGTATAGCTCCTGGCAGCTCAAACCAATGGTTTTTTTGTATTGCTGAGAAATTATCTGAAATGTTTTCTAATTCATACATTGAGTAAACAGCACTAGTATATCAGTGATCCCTCAGGATGAGTCAGTTGTAAGCAAAAGCTGAAACTCTTCAGTGGGAATTTTATGTAGAATTAAAGGACATTGTTTAGTTCTATGAAAAAAAAGTACTGGTTTTGTATACCTTAATTCTAGGTTTCTTCTTTTTTTTCCCCTGTGTTTTTGTGAGTAACCTTGTTTTTGCTACTTTACTGTGTCCAGATACTGAAAAACAATTTCATATTTACTGACTCATGAAAATGCCTATTAATTTCTGGATAATCTAGATCTGATCAGAAAACTGGATTATCAAACAAGTGAAGATGACATTTGGGGGTATCTATTTAGTCCTCAGTGGCTATTTGCTGAATCACAGAGCCAGAATACTGGGTAACTTCTGTCAAGCCCTGCACAGGAGAAGCCCAGATCAAGAATAGCACAGCTGTTAAAGAACAGGACTGAAATGCATTCACAGAGTTCTGCAGGGAAGTCTGTGTAGCATCTGCTAGTACCATTTCTCGCATCTTTAACCAATGCTATCAATTCCTTAGTTGAACAAATACAATAGAAATTCACTCCAAGCCTGAGAAAATTTCTATCAATCCACCAATGAGAAGAAAATTTTAAATCTAACATCAAAGCTGAACACCTAGGTTTCACATTCAAAAGCAGAGAATCTAATGAAAATGAGGTAAAGAAAATAATCTATATATTGAACATGCTGTCTACAGCTTTTACAGTTGTAGTTTTCCCTCCCAGTAGGGGGTGGGGTTTAATTCAAAAAGTGAAACCAGGAGTGTAAGTGCAAAAAATGCAGATATGTTTTGCATCTTGGTGTTTGCAGAAATAAGACTTGCAAATAATTTTTAGATTGCTTGCCTAATATGTTGTATGTATCTTGGTTATGTTGCATGTATCTTGGGCTCTTTATTAATTTTTTAATATAATCCTTATTTTAAAATTCATTGAAAGATTATTTGAGAGGATTACACAATACTGTGAAAAGGAGCAAGATCTTTAGAAAAGAGATTGAAGCCATAGATGAGGAGAGCTACAGTACTGTTAGAGTGTAATATGCATGCTAAATTGCTAAAACTACCTTGTAAAAGAGAGATATTAAGATAAAAGTGTCTCTGTCTTTCTTCTGTCTTCTTACTTCTCCTTGGAAACTACACCAGGAGCACTGTGAACTCCTGTTTTGTTTTTCTGAACAGTGGCTTATATCCAGAATATGAAAACATTGAAGAATGCAGTAGTGTAGTAAGACAAGTAATTTTACACAACTTCCATGTTTTTATGTTATGTGCTTTTATATCTTATCATGTCAGTCAGTCACTGAAAATTGAAGTTCACTTCTCCTATCTTCTTTATGGAGGGTTTTGATTTCTCACATTTATATGAATGAGGACACACATCTATCTTCCATCTTAGTTAAAGAAAGTAGTGCATCTTAGAGTATTTTTTTCTTTCTTTTACACAAACTGAAGACCAAGGCAACAGACATACTAGTGTGATAAATAGGTATGATTCGTGCTGATAAAAATTGAAACAGTAATCAATATTGATACAGTAATTAATATTTGAGAATAATAAAATAGTTAAAAAGTTGTAATGCCAAAGAAGAGAGGGAGAGGAGGGGCTCCACCCCCCCTTCCCAGCAGATGTTCTCAAAGACCACAGGAAAGAAGCTGAAGATATGGTTGCTAAAAATGAGCAAGAACCCAGTTGGGTCCAAGAAAATGCTAATTATAAGGGATTTATTGCCTTGATATGTAGATGCAGTGATACGTTAGTCTTGGCTTACATTGTACTGACTTGGTGCGCATGTGTAACCCAAAGGTGAATTAAAGGACAACGAAGAAGACTACAGAGCCTTCGTCAGTGATGACCCCCAAAGACTTGTGTGACCACCAAACCGAGTGGTGGCGCATGCGTGATAAAAGTGGTAATGAGGGCGGAGATAGAGATATGACAAACCGAAAATGGGAGGAGATGGCATTTACACATGGCATATAAAGAGTGACTTTTACTTAGCAAGCTTGTACGTGAAGTGGCAAGCGTCATTGAACTCTGCCCTCCGTACCCCGCGGTATCTTTTGCTCATGCGCTATTATTTGAACCAAATTATCCCTTATTTATATATTTTCTAAACTATTCAATTAAAATTGCTGCTACCTTAAATATTGTTTAGTTTTTTTTAGGATGAAATAATTAGGCAAACATAACACTAGCAAGGGCAGAATTGCTAGACAGAAGTATTTTGAAAGAGACACCACAATGTAAAATAAATGTCTTCATTCACACATGTAAACTAGTACAATAATAAGAAATTTTGAAATGCTAGTACCATGTGATGAAAAAGAAGTACAACTAAAACTTAGTGTAAAATATTCCAGATCTATGGAATTACAAACTCTGATGATAAAAGAGATTATAATTCTTGTTGACTTCCAATTTTCGTAGACAGAAAAAGAATTAATATGTTTGTATTTGGTTTTGTGTTTGTTATTTTTTAATAAATGTGCAACTTTTAAAATTTGAATGATCAGCTCTTCATGCTTTATGAAGGAGAGGCTTAATATTAATTCCAGTCCTCTGAAAAAATAAGTTCCACTTTCAGGTGCATCTTCAGACAGCTACTTTATGGTAGTATGTATGAAATAACAGTTATGAATGCTGGGCCTGTGAGAGGCTTGTGCATTTATGAAAACAATTTATAATGGGCCTTGCTAGCTCCTGTATATAACAAAACTTTTGCTCAGAAAAAATTTGGATATTGTGAATAACTGCAGCCCAGATAGAAAAGGAAAGTGGACTCGTGGGGTTGAGGACAATGGTCTAAGAGGAAATATTTACAGGTGCAAAATCAAATGTGAAGTTGCCTGGATGTTGAGAATGCTTTGAACTATTACCAGTAATTCCTGAACTTTACAGACAGGGGCATGCAAATCCGTTTTTACAATTCCTTTTTGCAATTCCTTTTGTTTTTCATTATGATATTGTGAATGATTCTGGGACATTTCAAGTTGTTTTGTGTAAAAGAAAAGAAAATACAGTAGTGGATGATTGCAGTTACTGCAAAAACATAAGTTACTAAGATTTTTGACACATGCTTGCTAAGTATGTTAGGAGAAGAATTATCAGCCTGGCTTTCACCCTTGGAACTGGAATTTGGTTTTTTTACACTTGAAACTTCACTACCTTGAAACTGGAAGTTTATTCCTGGTTATATTTTTCCACTGATGATGAGACTTATTTCTAAATGTTTGCTTTGTTTTCTACACCATTTGTGTCTGAAAACAAATAGCAAAATATGGTTGTATATAGTGCAAGATACCTGCAAAAGCTCAATGAAGTCCCAGATAGCACTCTGGGTTCCTGTCTTTACGAGTGTATGTTAAGACGTTTGTGCAATTTAAAGGAAAGAACAGTTAGATAGAACTGTGTATAAGAACTAGGAAAAAGAGAAAATACAGACTCTGTGATGGTGGTGCAGAGGTTAAGTGACAGCAGGATCTGAGGATGATGGTAGACTTCCATGAAATACCACTAAAAATTCCAGGTTGCTTTGACAGCTATAGAAAACATAACATGGGAACTCTGTATGTAACTCTGAATGGGAAGAAGTTCAAAAAAAGGAAAAAGAGTAAAGGTGACATTGTTAAAGGTGACATGACATTAAGAGGGACACTGTTACATTACACTTCAGCCTAAGGACTGAAAAACCCCAGCCCTAACCCAAAAAGACTGGGTTTTTTCTGCCATGTGTACTGTAGGCATGATTTCTTATTTTTGAGTTTTCTTTCATTTGTAAAGCGTCACATGGAAAAGCAGAACAAAAACGTTGAACTTATAGGACACTACTTGGTCAACTGGGTAAATAAAGATTAATTTATTTATCCTTACTTTATTCCTTATATACAAATTTACTCTGGACAGTATAATGGTTTGAGGCAAAAAAAAGCCTCATTATGTTCTATCAGCTATATATACATTTTTGGCACTTTTAAAAGTGCATAAAATGAGGTTTTTTGACTAATAAAAAGGTCTCAAATCTAATGAGTGCATGCAAAAGGATATATTGTAATGCATTCAAGTATCAGTAAAACATTATTTGCTGTCACCTAGAATAAGATCTGTAATATTTTAATGTACCATTGATTTTTTGACAGTCACTAATCTCAAAAGTCCAGCTTTTATTGTATAGTTTTAGAGCTATGTCTCTTTTTGGTAACCTCTGTGTTCCTGTATGAATCTATAAAATTAATTAACATAGAGGTTCTAAGATTTTCAGTATCTTTTATTGATTCTTTAAATAAATTAGTTGTACATAGAAAGAGAGTTAGTCTGAATTCGGGTACCATTCATGGGAATAGGGTTGAAATTCTTTCCTCTAAAAAACAGGTTACCAACTTTGTTGACCTTAGTGGTGTAAATCAGTTTCCAAACAGTTGTAAATTGTACTAATTTCCCTGAAGTCTTTTAAGGAGTTAAAAAAGTAACCCCAAAGTTATTTAGGAGTACTGCCTTCTCATAATTTTAAACCTTGGAATTGTGTCTTTGAGAATGCAAATTATAAACTGGCCATGCTATTAACCTAAGAGAACAGTTTTTAATCATTTGAGACAGGATTGACAACGCTTCAGATTCTGAGAAATATAAGGAAAGCAAACCTTTAGTCAGCTTTCTGTTGAAACTTGAGCAGTTTATGAATTACCTATCATGCAGTTGTTTGGAATTGCAAAGCGTTGATTTTCACTTCTTGGGTTTTCTTCTACTTCTAAATAAGTAAGTTTACATTACAGGGACAAATTCTAGGTCATTACTGTAATTTGTAAAGATGATCAATTACATACTCCTTCCATCTGCATCTTTGACTTCTTTACTTTCAAAAAAATGAACAGAGAGATATATTTGATCTTCAAATTTTTAAAAATCTATTCCTGCACTGGGAGAAAAACAAATAAGTGTTACATGCATCCTTAGATCAGAATGAGACTTGCAAACTCAGGATCTCTACCAACAGAAATCAATGTACTAAAGTCATGAATAAGAGAATTCTTAGGTAAATAGTGTAATTAGATGTCTTAATGCAAGATGTGGCTGGGGGTGTGTATTCTATACCCATCTGTTAGAGATGGGGCAGTTATCTTCTGTTAATTGGGCCACCTGTTAAAACCAGGTGTGGCAGTTTTCTTTATCTCTTCCATAACCAATCCTCCCTCAGGGGAGATATCTTCTGTTAATGGTCCATTGAGTCTCACTGCTTGACTGATAAAATTACATCATCCCCTTGTGAGACGCTTTGCTCAGGGGGAGGAGCCAAGCATTCCTATCTGGGTATAGTCTGACATTTGGAACACCAGAGACAGCCTTTTCCCACGGAATCCTAGAGGAGCAGCTTTCTTTTCCACTGGATTCCCAGAGGAAGACGAGGCCCCTCTATACCTACCACCACTGGATCTTCAGAGGAAACCTACACCCTTCTACAGGATCAGTGCTTCAACAGAACCACATCTGTCACTGCAGCAGGACTGAAGCCACCATTTAAAGGGACTGCTATTAACCTGACCAACAGGGTGTCAGACTGTATTCTGACTCTGTCAGTGTTGTTTTGTATTACTGCATTTTTATTTTTATATTCTATTTTTATTTTATTTCCTAATAAAAAACTGTTATTCCTACTCCCATATATTTGCCTGAGAGTCCCTTAATTTCAAAATTATAATAATTTGGAGGGAAGGGATTTGCATTTTCCATTTCAAGGAAGGCTCCTGCCTTCCTTAGCAGACACCTGTCTTTTCAAACCAAAACATTAGATAAATGTTGTCAGTAAAAATTCCGGGATCTTTGTGTGTAATGAACCAAAGAAATAAAAGCCTGGAGAGAAAATCTGGAACATGAAGCCCATGAGTTTAAATGAGAATACGAGACAAGATGGATGGGTGTAGGGTGATGTTATTGGTGTGTCATGGTTGTGTCTATGCAATTAGCTCTGACTGTGCCAATAATGCTTCCAGGTGCTGGCCCATGTTCATCTGGACTAATACAGAATCAGAATGCTTCTTGGCATGAATTCAGCCTGTGCCATCCAAAGCCCTCCCCAATACCCTCCCTGGGTATAATTTGGCAGTTAAGATGCTCTCAATTACTAGAGTAGATAAGGCTGTGCTGCTTTGGCATGCTCCTTCTAGCATGGCTCTACAATCATCCCAGGAGGCCGTCTGGCATTTCCCAGGGCCTGCCTGGGAAATGATGCACCTTTGACATCATGCTCTACAAATGCCATTCTTATGAAGGGCTGTGATGTAACATGCAGATTTTTCACAGTTGGAAAACAAAAAGCAGAATCATGGTATTGAGGAGGCCAGGAGATGACCGCCCTCTTTATAGTCTGCAAGAAACTGATTGAGAAATAGAATTCAGGTCTGGCTAGATCATTCTTCATCCATCACTGCCTATGCCAAGACTGGCTTGCCTCCCTTTCTAAGCCTGATGATCAGACACTTCCTCTAAATTAGGGCAGGGTACACGTGTGCCTGTACCCCTTTGGAGGGTTGGTATCTTAAACTGGGAAACCTTCCCAAACCCTGCTATGGGGCATGGTTTTATGATGTTGTCATGGTCTGAAAGTCAGTTGTCTGCTAAGGAAGGCAGAAGCCTCCCTTGGAATGAAAAATTGTAAACCCTCTCCTTACAAATTATTATAATTTTGAAATTAAGGGTCTCTCAGGCAAAGACATGAGAATAGGGATAACAGTTCTTTACTAGTGTGTCTAACAAGGCAAACAAACAACAATAACCATGGCACAAACAACAACCACAACCAGACCCGGGTGACGGGGCCCTTCTGGGCCGCAGGCGCTTTCCCCTTTGGGGCAGTTCCGGTCACGGCCGGCAGGGGCGCTGGTGGCTCCCGGTGGGCAGCGCAGGTGCGGTGAGTCCCCCGGGGCTGCAGGGGGCGCTGTGGCCCCAGCTCGGGGAGCACGCTGTAATGGCGGCTCGGCTGAGGCGGGAAGGGATGGAGGAGAGGCCTCGCTTCACAAACCCCTGGGGCAGTCGATCCCTGTGCCCCAGCAGGACTCCGAGGAGCACCAAACTGGAATGGCAGGAATCCCGGGCTGGTGGACGAGATGTAGCCGAGACTCTGGAGCCTTGGCTGGAACCGTGGGATGTCTCAGCAGGCCGGGGGTGCGGGGCTAACGCGTAGCGAAAACTCCGAGCAGCGCCAAACAAGCAGTGGGGCCGGGGCAGTGGCAGCCCGGGTCCCAGCAGGGCATGGAGGGGTGAGCCTGAGATCCTGAGCAGACGGGGATAGATCCCTCTTTTAGTGAGGTGGGTGTTCAGAAGGTCCCAGTTCAGTGGCTGCTCCTACGAGCAAAGGCTCTTCACCTCACGGCAGAAGAAACAGCTCTGGGCTGGCAACGAATTCCCTTCCCAAGCAGCGGCTCCAACCATCCTCCCCTGAAAGCCAAGAGCGAGGGAGAGCGGGCAGCTGCCCCAGCCCTGCTCCAGTCTCGCAGCACCTCTGCCCCTCCGAGAGAAACTCCCAAAACCAGAGCAGTGCCACCAGACCCCTCCTCCCCCCGGGGCCTGGTCACCTCTCCGCCGTCTCAAGCTCTCAGCCATCAGCGCTTCCCAGCAACTCAATGGGAAACATTCCGCAAGTAAGAAGGAGCAAAAGTAAGGAAACCCAACCCCCAATGGATGTTTTCTCCTCCAGAGGACTATGCCAGGCCAAGGTTTAGAAACTGAGAGAGGGTCTTATCCTTTTTTCTGCTTTTATCATTAATGCCATTTGTCCTTGTGGCACGGTCTGTCTCTTTCACTCAGAGTAAAAATTGTGTTCTTTACTCTTAGTCCTATTTTGGAATCTGATCAATGGAGACACTGAATTTCTGCAACAGCCAACATTATGGATTGTGATTTATGGGAGGGAGAGGCTGTTAACAGAGCCTTGAAGAAATCTCCCTTGGGAACTTTTGCATTGCTGACAGAATCAGAGAGATAATTTCTTTTAGAAAACATCCACAGGAGGGCCCCATCTCCTGCCTGGGTATGAAGGGGTTTTTCCTATTAAAGGGGATAGCAAAGGAGGCTTGAGTATGCAAGGCATCTAATTGAAAATCAAGAGCAACAAGGACTTGGCAAAGTTACATTTGGATGTATAGCAGCAATATTTGATATGGTGCACCAAACAGAGGTGACAAACCGTGATAAGGCGTGGCACAGAGCGTGTTATTATTTGCACACTGAGTATACTGGTATGTGGCTTTTATGAACAGCTGAGGGGAGTTTAGCACATATGGTGCTGAAAAGATGTGTGTCTGGTTTAAGCCAAGGACAAGGATTCATTTTTCACTGCAGATGAGAGGGGCTGGAGCCGGGAGCTGTGTGGTGTGTCTAGGTTGTTTTTCTATGCCATTGAGAGGAATAGTGGATTTGTCTTTACCAACAAGCTGTGAGTTTGGTGGTAGAGAAAACTAGCCCTGGGAGATAAAAGAAACAATAGGAAGGATTCCATTGATTGATGAATGGAAAAAGATATTTGCTTTTACAAATAAACTTTAGGTTTGCTGATAAATGAAATTAGACATTGAAAGATGAAAGAAACAATGGGGAAGAAAAACCCCTAAATTCCACAAAAGAGAGGGTTATACATTAGAAGGAAATCTTTGGTATCAGGCGTATTGGGAAGTCTGTACCTCTCAAGTACCTCAGCCATTGGGGAAAGAAAGAAGGGAAATGCGGCTGGGAAATTAGGATGAAAAGAGAGTCTACGTCCTCTAAAAATTTGAGAGACTCCAGGGGAATGCCTCATGGCCTCTCCCTTTATTCAAATAAAGTAAACTGACTCCTTTGTCTCCTTTTTGGACATAAACCTCTGATGTTTGTGGATTAATTTTCCTAACACCATGTACATAATTTATTAGGTGTGGAAGTGAAAGAGGAGTCTCTCTTCTGAGAAGAAGGAGACATGACTTTCAGGAAGAGAAAGGAGCTGCACAGTGGGCATTTCTGGCATTCTGGAGGAGCACGTGATGAATAAAGTGGTGAGAAGGTGCCAGCTATGGTCCTGTCACGTCACTTCAGACTCAGTGGGCATTTTGCATGTGATCACTGTCTTTTATATATTGTTGTTAGTAGTATTGTTGATGCTACTGTTTGTTTTCAGTAAATGGTTAACCCGTAAATTCTGCCCCTTGTCTGTGTCACTGAGGGTGTGGGGGAAGGGGAGTGGCTGCAGGGGGCTTAATTTCCAACTTGATTTAAACCACAAAACTGAGTAAAAAGACTGAGGTGTATTTATCATAGGTCTGTTTTCAACTGGATTTGTTATTTTGAGAGGAAGTTCAGTAGCATAGATACGGTCTGTTCCACATTAGTAGGTTCTTGTGACCAGCAGCCATTCTTTCTGTGTATAATTAACAGTTTTAAGGCCTGGGCTCTTTGTTCTTTTTCTGTCTTAGAAGGCAAGCTCACTGCTGGGCTGCGTTGTAAATGTCTCTGCACTGTTGTTTATGTTTCTGGTAGAAGAATTCACCCTTTGTAACTTTGTAACTTTGGAGAGTGCAGCTGACTGTGATAACTGCTGTGGCATTGGGATGGTGGCGTCTCCCCCTTGTACCTATCACTTGAAGTTCTTTTGTGGTTCTTTGCTGGTTATGTTGGTTGTATTTCCTCTATCATGTAGGGGGTTATAGATGCCAGAGCAGTAGGAATTGAGGCCCAGTGTTTGCCACTAATGCAACATAGATAAGTGTGCTGCTGGGATGTCAGAGACAGACTAGGGGCTTTATTTGACATAGTTTCTTTAAACATTTTATTGGGAGGGATTACAGTAGTATGTTTGAGACAGACAAGTCAGAAGCAGATTGCAGGCTGAAGGGGAAGTGATGGTGAGATGCAGAATTGTAGCTTATTGCTGGACTTCAGAAAGCTGATGAAATGAAGTATGAATCCAGCCCAAAAGAGCTCTGAGGCAGAGAAAAACAAGGACTTCCATCTTGTTCGTTGTCTACAGAGTAGATTTGGATCAGAAGACAATCAAACAGCCTACAGGATTTTCTAAATCACAGTACTTTTATCTTGCTTGGTTCTAATTTTTAGAGAGAGAATTTAGCAGCATTGTTGATCCAAGATTTAAAGTAGTAAGTCTTTACAAAAATGTCAGTGAATATCATAAATGGAAATGAAATGGCATTCATTTCATAATACTAATGGCATTAAGGATAATTAGTAAGTTTGCTGATGGTACTATATTGAGAGGAGCTATTGACACTCTGAAAGGCAGCGAGGCCCTGCAGAGACACCTTAACAAATCAGGGGGCTAGGCAATCACTAAGTGTATGACATGAGGAAGGTCCTCATTCCCTGCCTGCAATAAGGCAACCCGGGATGTATGGACTGACTGGGGAATGAGATGCTGGAAGGCAGTGCCACAGCAAGGGACCTGGGAGTCCTGGTCCCTGGAAAGTTGAATTTGAGTCAGCAGTGCCCCAGCAGCCAGGAAGGTCAACTCTGTCCTGGGGGGCATCAGGCATAGCATTGCCAGCCAGGCAAGGGAGGGGATTGTCCCGCTATTATTAAATATTAAGTGTAAAATTAATTATTAACATTTAAATTATATTCTATCTGGCAGCAGACACAGCTTTATATTTCTCTGTGAATTTAAATTTGTTTGTGGTAGGTAATGCTTATTGAGCAAACAATGTGCAGTGAAACTTTCCACATGCATATTTGTAGTAAACTGCTTAATTTGGATGTCCAGTGATTTAGAAAACACTGCAAAATTTTTCTATCAACAAACCAAACTGTATAAATCTATAAATCAGTGATTTATAAAGTTATAACCATATTTATATAAAGCAATAGATGAATTAAGACAGGTGTATTACTTGACTTCATTGATGATAAAGACATAAGTTTCATAGTCAATGCAAGTGAAAATGAGGATCAGTGCTTAAGCAAACAAACAGTTGAATAATTAAAGAAAAGAGACATGATAGTGTTTAACATGGAATAGAAGTAATGAGGCCAGTGTGTCTTAGGATTGTGAGGCCCTGTAACAGGTTGCCTGAAGAAGCTGTGGGTGCCCCATCCCTGGAAGTGTTCCAGGCCAGGTTATATGGGCCTTTGAGCATCCTGCTGTAGGGGCTGGGTGACTGGGATTAGATGATCTTTAAGGTTCCTTTTAATCCAAACCATTCTATGATTTTATGATTAAGTACTGGCAGTTTTTAAGCATTAAAAATCAGGGAATGGGTATTAATGTGCTCACCAGATTTCTTTAAATATTTTATAGATGGTGATATATATATATATATATATGTTATATATATATAATGTGTATATACATATATATATATAACATATATATGTAATAAATGGTTATATATATAAATATATACAATCAATATAAATTGACTTATATTTTACCTAAGCAAACAATTAAAGAAATATAATATGTGAATATACGCTTATAAATCTAGCAAATTTATGGGGGCACCTATACATTGTTTAGCTAACATCTGTGTACATTCCAAGTAAATTTACAGTTTCTGTTGGGCTATCCATTGCTACTTAGTTGTTTCCCACAAATATCTGTCCTTTTTTAGTTTTTGAAGCCCAAATTGTATTCCCAAAGACAAGAAGTCTTATTTATTTCAGGATTATACAAACAGAAATTAATCCCAGTACAGGGTTAGAAGATAAATCTGCGAACTGTTGTAAGAAATGGTGAAGAGTGTATCTGCTGAATTTGCCAATGTCATTAGTTGAGGAGTGGCTACAAGCACACCGGAATATAAAGTGAAATTCAAAGTAATTCTGAAAAACTAAGCTCTTCCCTCAAGGAGTCAAGAAGAAACCTTAACTATCAGGAAAAGATGTAGCTGCTTGAAGAAACTTAGCTTCGAGATAAGCAGAATGGTGAATATGAGCTGAAAGTCTTCAAATAATGCAAAGAGTAGATGACTCCTGCCATCTCTTCTTTTTGATGAGATTGAACAGCAGGAATTAAGACTTTATTAGAAGACTTAAAAGTTGGATTTTTTTCCTAACAATAAAAGTTTTTAAGGATGAGATAGAAATATCCCACAATTATGAAGTTATGGGATATCCTGTGTTCATGCAGCCCTAGTATTGTGTTTTTGAGTGGAGTGTTCCCTGATGCAAATGGCAATTACTTATTTTCCCCTACCATGATCTGTGAAGAAGTGAACACTGGGTAGTGAAATCCTCTCCTACCTGCATTCTTCATAGCTCTTTTAGCTTATCTGTCAGCTGTATTGCTAGTTCATATGGTATTCTTCTGCACACTTCAGTGAGCTATGATGAAATATAAGGAAACACTCCTTTTAGCTCATGTAATCAATCATATGTAGTATATTTGAAAGCTTGCCCAGAGATAAAATGACAAGCTAATTTTAAGGACTGTATCGTCACCTCCAGGTGCTTGATTGTGGTAGTAGAAATTCTTCTCTTTCAAAACTGGTGAACCTTCAGAGCCATAAATTCCTGAAACAGTTACAGAGACATCAGTGAGCTTTAGGAATTATATTAGATTCTTATTTTTGTTAAAATAGCAGGGAAGGTAATGCAGTCCTCCAGATAAGTATGTGGTTTGATTGCCTTAAAAACCTTTAGTTGTCTTGTCATCTTGTGTTTATTGAAGGTGCTCAGGGTGGGTTGCTCACAGGTAAAACACCAGATGTACTGAATTTCTATTACTTTCTTGCAACTTGCCATCATGAAAATGGATATCCTTTTATTCAGCATGTGAATATTTTCACCTCAGCTTTACATGTTGACTTTTTTACTGCAATAATTTTGTTACCTATCACAAGTGAGATTTTTCCCTCCTCTGGGCTCTTCAATATCAGCATTTATATCATAGGGAAGAGAACAGCATTTTCTCTGATATTTACCAGAATGTTCATTCTGAACTTCTCAGGGAATCCAGCCTCAGGGAATTAAACAAAAGAAAAGAGAAATCCCTGGAAGTTCAGTGAGCCATTGACAAGTGTCATAAATTTTTTTCAATGCAAAAATTGTCATATCTTATTGAATCCTAGCCATGTTAGTGCATCCTGCTCATGTACCCTTTCTGAAACAACAAATTTTGTGTGTCAGTGTACTTGGAGTTGGAGAGATATAAGATGTATCTCTAATATACTTGAGATACTTTCTGGCTGTGAAGGTAATTTGAAAAGCACATAGAAATTGCTGACTACTTGTAGTAGAAGGAGACTGTTGCAGTGTGATGTCACGGTTTGCCTCAGATACCTCAGGTTTCTCCCTGTAGATTTCTTCCCCAGGTATGTCAATCACCTCTCCTTTACCCCACCCTGACCCCTGGTGAGCGTTGTCTGTCAGTCTTGGCATTCCAGAAGGGCTTTGAGTGATTCGCAGAGTTCAAAAGATGCCTTACACCCCTGGAGGCCATTGGGCCATCCCAGGTGTCATTTGTCCCCTAAGACTTCTCCCCCCTACCTAGTTGATGGGATCCTTACCCCTTCCCTCCCCCTCTCCCCGAGGTTAAAAAGAACAACAACCATGTGGTTCGGGAAGTTCTGCTGGAGTAGTTACTGGATTCAAAGGCCTGTGGGCCAGGGATAAAGTTCTGGATCGAAACCCACCAGGAGAACCCGACTCCTTTTCCTTCACCTCGCCTTAAAACTTCTCTGCCAGAGGTAAACCTGAGCTCCTGCATGTCTGGACTTGCCTCCAAGCGCCCAGCTGCAGCATCCAGCCAGCCAAAGGTGTCTCTGAGGTGAAACCACCTCAGCTGCCACCTTTGGTCAAGCAGCAAGGGCCAGACAAGCCCAGGCACATCCTGACGCTGGCAGTTTATTTAGAGACGCGAACAGGATGGGGCTGCTGGGAGAGCGTCTTGAGCTATTTATTTTTCAGCATCAGTCTCATTATATTATTATGATAATGGAAGGATGCTAACAGCTTACAAATCTAAAAAACAAGCCAAATAACTTAATAGTACAACATACTATATAACCTTCTTAGTTAATTACATGAAGCAAAAGCATATTGACAGTAGTAGAGGTCACACCACAGATGAGGCTGAACAAAGCTTTGTATCTTTTTAATTTTTTAAACAGTTCACTTGCAGAACTTGATCCACTGATTTTTAGGCATTTTTCAAAGAACACACAGGCAAAACTGAAAGAAAATCCTCCTGTTTTAATTAGAAACCCTGAGATTGGACAAATTGAAGGTCCTTTCCAATTAATCCCCTGGGGCAAAATGTATGCTTCTCTCTCTACAGCTGCTGGAATTAAGTGGGTCCCTGCCAAAAACGTCAAACCATATCGCACACCAGAACTTGTCGGCGAGTCCAAAACTGAGGAAGCAAGTACGCAGATGTGAGCTGAGCAGAGGGATCCCGGGTCACGCCTGACATTCCTTGTGCCTGATGTTCTTTGTGCATCGGTGGAACCTGCAAACTCTGATTGTGTGTTAATGTTATTTATAAGTGTGTCAACTGTATGTCAAATGTTTGTTTTGTAGAGCTGATTTTTGACAAAAGTTTGGGGTTTTGTTTTTGTTAAGTTATAGATCCCCTCTATTGGATTTTCAAAGTCAAATCTTATCTTAAGGCTAAAAGCAAAGTTTTAAAATTAGTATATATGTGAGGATTTTGCCAAAACTTAGCTCATGAAAAGGATAGTGCAAAATCAAATGTTATGTTGGTTTTGGTGGGTTTTAATTGTTTTTTGTTGTCCAGATTTGCCTGTGGAATACCAAAAACAAATGTTTGGATGACCTTAGGCAAGGCAGCCGGCTCGGATACTATATGTTTGTCTAATTCAGAACCAGAAAAACCTTTCTCAACCTGTCTGGTTGGTGTACCAGTAAAAGAATTGCCTTTGGTCAAAAAACAGTCCAATTGGTAAGCCAGGTGAAATTGACCATGAGAATAATCCCGCATTGAATTGTTTGGGCCAAAGAACTTCCCAGAGCAGTGTCTGAACCCCAAGAATTGGAAATCGTTAGCTCTTTAACAATGGATTTTTGCTTTACCTTCACAGCTAGTGGTTGGTGAAAAGGTGATCCTCCAAAGTACAATGTTACTCCCCATTCTTTTGCATACAGAAATTTAAGGTTTTGGTGTGATTTTTTCAAACAGTTACAATGTGCTTTCTGAGGCTGACCAATATCCACAACAATTGCCCAAGGGATATTGGTTCATTTGTGTAGATAGAGCTTGGCAAGGCATTCCATTACATCTTGAAGGTGCCCCATGTAGCATTAAGATGCTCACTGTAATTGCCCCCACAGCCAAAGAGGTAATGAAAAAGAAACAAAACAGAATAAGATCTGCTCGTCATTATGATGAGAACTGTAAAAGTGATTTCATGCCTTAGAAGGCTGCGAAAAGGGTTTCAGCAGGTTTGTTTTTACCCCAATTGGCTTCAGCAATAGCATTGAAACAATTAGATCGAGTTGGATGTTGGCTGAGTAAACAAATGCCACATCCTCTGCAATTAGTGACATGTTGACCGATGTTGATAGTGTTAGACATGCTAGCCTTCTAAATAGAGCAGCAATTAATTTTCTTTTAGTGGCACAAGGACATGGTTGTGAGGAATTTGAAGGATTGTGTTGTATGAACATGTCAGATCATTCTGTCTATCCACAAAAGCATACAAAAACTGAAAGATTTGACAGCCCAAATTAAAGAAGATGGTGGGTCCTGGTTAGATGATTTGTTCCAAGAATGGAGCTTTGCACCTCGGCTAAGAGAACTTTGCAAGATAGGTCTCTATGTATTGAGTGTTTTAGTAATGATATTAATAGTAATACCCTGCATACTTCAGTGTGTGCAACGAATGATGAACAAAACGGTCAAAGAAGTTTTTGTCATACAAGAGAGAGAATTAAGAAGTGGAATCACAGAAAGTGCTTGAAATCTCACGGATATGGTAGATGAAGGTATAGAAATAGAGGAGAGTTTTGAGTTAAGACCCTGGAATTGACAAGAGTTTTTTGAATGACTTGTAACTACTGTCAAGCGTGATTTATACCCTTTCCACTGACTAGGCCTTCACAGCATTAAGTTGCTATGTTGTAATACAGCAATGCTTAGTGCCAGCAAGAACATGCTTTAAGCACATAATAAGCAAAAATACTATAGTAAGGCTATGAAATGCAAGTAATAAACAACACGATTATGAAAGTTTCTTTTTGAGTGAACAGAGAGGGGGAATTGTGGGAATCCATAAAATCAGAAGGTTTTAGGAAAATTGCAGAAGACAGGCCTCAGGTACAGCGGAATTGTGAACCGTGCTGAAGCAGCAGAAAAATTATTTAAGCTGTAGAGAAGACATGGGAATGAGAACAATAGAGCTGTGTATGAGTGCTTGTTTGGCTTTCTAATTTGCAAAAAGTTTATCTAGCAAGATATTAGAAAGGTTAAGCTTATGAATAGGGCTCTATGTGTTGTTCCTCACAAATGGGTATTGTATTCAAAATAAGCAAGTATTGTTTTAACCAAAGCTACGTGTGCTTATGGTGATTGGATAGAACTACTGTCAATATGCTTTTGCTTCATGTAATTAGCTAAGACGGTTGTATAGTATGCTGTAACATAAAGTTTTCCAGCCTGCTTCCTAGATTTGTGAGCTGTTAGCATCTTTCCATTATCATAATCATGTAATGAGACTGATGCTGAAAAATAAATAGCTCAAGACACTATCCCAGCAGTCCCATCCTGTTCGCGTCTCTAAATAAATTGCTGGTGTCATGTCCCATCCGATTATATTGGTATTAATTCCAGTAGGAGACTGCTACAGCAAGAAATTATTTCAAAGAATGCTTCTCCTGAGTATGTCAGAACTATATTGTCCTGACTCTCAGTACTTCTCCCCTCTTTTTGAATTAATTCCCTCACCCCTTAATATTTTAAACATATTCTTATTAATACCTTGAATTCCAATAAGGTAAGGTGTGCATAAGGTAAAGTGCAAGAGTGTGCCTGGTAGAAATGTGTTTTGAATGTGTGTCTGTCAATAAAGTGGATCTGTCCTCGTGCACTGTTAATGAATTTAGCAAAGCAAGACAAATAAAAGAAAAATGTGGCCATTTTGCATACATATATATACCAAAGTAAGTATAAAGAGGCTAAGTGCTAGTGGTATCATAATAAATAACTAAAAATAAACTTAGCAATTTATCAGGATTACCAACAAAGAAGGATGCAGAGGCTTCTTTTTTAAGGTTAGCCTAAAATGCAACTAGTAATTCACTGTCTTTCAGTCATGCACTAGTTTCTCCTAGGTCCTTACCCAGACTTGCTCTCTCAGACATATGATTAGTCCAAACCTCAGCCTGTGTTTCAGTCTATGGATATGTAGAGAGTTACCTCTGGCTAAAGGCCATGCACCCAACCTTTCTCTCATTTTCCCATCTGTGAGATGGTAGGAGAAACTAGGATAAGAAAAATTACAAATTGAGATAAAGACAGAGAGATCATTTAACAAATATTGGCATAGGCAAACCCGACTTGACTTGGAAAGAATTACTTCAGTGTACTCACAATTCAACAGATTCAGGTAGTGAGAAACAAGAAGATAAATTTTAATTTATTGCATCCCTCTTTTTGCACATTCCACTTCACTCCTTCACTCTCAATACCTCTACCCATCCCCTCTTATGACACTGGAGAAGGGGTTGAAGATGAGGATGGGACTGTACTCTGTAGGTGGCAGTTTCTCTCTGCTGCTGTTCCTCATACATTTTCGCTGCTCCAGGCTGGTGCTTCAGGAAGCAAAATGGTAGAATCCATTGTCAGCACCATGAGCTGTGAGAAAATCTCATCTCTGTGCTGAAATATGTCCTCCCTTTCTTTCTTCTCTGACATGCTGTTTCTAGCTTTTTCCCCCCTCTGCCTGCCCATGATCTTTTTCCTGTGTCTTAAAAACACTTTCATGGAGGTATCACCATCTTGGCCCTGCAGTGGGTCTATTGCAGCCAGCCGGAATTGGCTGTGTCCAGCACAGAGCAGCCCCAGCCTCTTCTCACAGAAGCTACCTCTGCAGCACCTCTCCTTGCCAGTACCAAAATCTTGCTGTTTGTGCCTAGTGTAGGATTTTTTTGTCTTTTCTGTTTGTGTATATGAGTAGCTATACACGTGTAATGGAAATTGAAGTTTTTCTTATTATATAAATTTCAGCCTTTAGTGCTGAATATAACTAAGGATTTTGGAGTAACCAACCTAAGACACCAGAATTAATCTTTGCTTTTCTGTTCCACTTGTTCTTATTTGTACAGCTGGCCAAGTGCAAGCTGTTCTCCCAGAGTGTACAAGTCTCTCAAGGGTTTTCTCATCTGCTTCTTAAAAAACCACCACTACAAAACTGCCTGGTGATTTCTCAGGCAATGCAAGACTGCATATCCCTCATACTGGAAGAATCAAAGGTATGGATGGAAATATATTTTTGATCAGCAAATCTCTCTGTGATAAGCTTCTGCTCTTGGCCTGTGTGTTACCCACTTCCCTGACACTGAAATTGTGTTGTAGACAGCTGCCTTTATGTTGTCACTGTTAAGAAAAAAAAAGGAAAAGGTAGAAATGCCTCAGCTCAGTTCTTGGAACATCATCAGCTTTTTCTACAGGTATGTGGATAAGCAGCAAGATGCTTTTCTGCAGTTGACAGGTACCATTGCTCTGTTGTGCCCAGATTCCTTCCATGATGGGAACCTTCCTCAGTGGCTTATGGCTGCAGCAAATGTTGCAGTGCTTCAGGTTAGTGGAACACCAAATGGCCATATGTTTACTGAATATTGTTGCCCTTGTGTGGTGTAGCACAACTGAACTTCAGCATACTGTAAGCACACGGCATCAGTCTATATCAGATCATTCTATGATCAGTTCAAATAAACATTGTCCAAGCCTATGATACATAATTTGCTTTTTCATGTGTTCAATTCTTGCTGGAAAATGGTACTATGCAGAGTCCAGGAGCTATATGAACTACAGAGCCTTATGCCATTTTTTTTCCTCCTTATGAAAGAAATGGCTTCTTTTCTAAGAATTGGTTGTAGTAGTAAGTAGTACTGTAAACTGCATTCCTGTAATGATGACAGAAAACATCCTTTCAAAGAAGTAATTTGAAATATTTCTGTTAGTGAAGACTTGTGCTTTATATACCCTGAGTGAAGAAAACTGAGTAGTATCAAATATCTTGCAGTATTTTTAAAACCTTTTTTTTTTTCTTTCCTCCAGCAGAACTATAATAAAACAATTATGTGAAGTGTGTATAAATAGTGCAGAATTTGACCTTAGGTAAATTGGCCTAGCACATGGAGGTATATTTGAATGTAATTTCTTTCACGAATGACTAATCAGAACGACATTAAACTTAGAACAGTTTTGAAAAAGAATATATAAGATGACAATAAATACAAATGTAGTTTCAAGAAAATTGAGTGGTAAGTGAGATTGTATAGTAAATCAAGGCAACCCCGATGAAGGGGAGAAATTATGAGGAGGATTCCATTGGTATCAGAAGGCTAAATAATTACTTCATTATATTATATTATTTTATACTGTGTTACACCATACTACACTGAATCTGCACAAGCACACAATTCAACCGCCCAGAATTTTTTGACTGTCTGCTGACCGACAGTCTGCACATGCAATTGGCCCTGATAGGCTAAAGAAATAAAACACCATCACTCTGGGTAAACAATCTCCATACTGCATTCTACTTTTGCACAAACACAGGTGCAGCAAATGAGCTAAGAATTATTTTTTCTTTCTCTAAGGTTCCTAACTGCAATTCTCAGAAATATCCTCGGGAAGTTGTGCCTTGCTTTTCTCTGTGAAGAGAAGTGCGGCCACAAGACTGGACTGAGAATTCTGGATTCAGTCTTTTTGTGCTGCTCAAAGATGGAAAGAGAAGCATACCATAGTGATGCTTTAGTTTTTATATTTTTCAGATTCTGTACTGCTTCAGTGTTTAGTTCTGAACTTCCTATTAAGGGATGGTAAGCTCTCTTCACAGAGTACTGAGACAAAACAATTCCTTTTCTAGCTTGGGACCAAGGACATCTGATCTAAATTTCAGGCCCAAGAGCATAAACAATGGTGGAATGAAGAGAAAAAAATGAGAAGTATGGGACTTCATAACCTAAAGCTATAATGAGACAATTGGCTCCAATATGCAAATAGACCAGGACTTATAAAGTGAGAGTCGTCATGGCCATTGTCTGTTTTGTGACTATTTTGGGATTCTCTTGGGTGTAGCCCTGGCTGGGTTCTTGTACTGCCCAAAGTGTATCCATCAAGGCCTTTTAATAAATTCCTACTTTATTCTTTAGCTCCATCCAGCCTCTGTTCTTGGTCAGCCTTCTCAAGGCATTAAGATATGAGTTGTTACTGTTATTGCCTTCAGTGTTTGAAAGCAATGGAGTGATAGATGATGTATAGGTATATGACATATGAAGCTTCAGTTTGTTTGAAGATGGTGGATGGTGGATAGGAAGGACAGAGTGTGAGAACAAGACCATAAACATGATGGTCCTTACTGAAGGACTTATGTTTTCTCTGTCATGTTATTACCTTGCCATTACCTGGGTCAAGGTTGGTTTTCTGCAAATATTAGCTGCTGGAGTTAGCTATTAAGCTCAACAGTGGTACCCATGCAAAACAAGGAGCTTAGATAACTTGGAATTTTAATTTTGTCAGCTGAAGTGAATTCAAATTGTGTTGTGGAGTAGAGTAATTATTAATAATATGCTACATCACAAATTCCCACATAATGGATAATTTATGAACTACATAGCCCTCTGTAAACAGTCATTGTCTAATGGCACAAAATTCTACAATAGCTATATTTTGCCACCACTTACTTAGATGATAGTAATTTGGTGATTTAAAATCGTACTTATGTATGCTGCCGTTAATTAGATGCTGCTGATAAGGCCAAGAAACTATCAATATATATTGCAGAGTGACTGTAAATAAACTAGTAATAGTAACTGGATTTGTCACTTTGCAAGGAAAACCAATAAGTTCTTTTGACTGATTTAAAGGTAAAATCAACCTGTTGCTGAACATTTTTTAACTGAGCTAGTTTATGCAAAATAGACCAATCACAAATGCAGCACATGTGGGAGATGGAATGATTAATGTACAATGTGTTGTCATAAAAAAATGTTATTTCTTAAAATATTGAACTGCTGAACTGTACAGCATGGTAATTTCTAAAAAGTTGCTGTGGAAATAAATAACTGTGTTAGTATAAGACATCAACACCAGTATGTTACCCACCCAGAGGAGTTTGGTGTGTAGAATATCAAGGTTTTTGTTCTTCTCCTTCTGCTAATAAAGAGGAAGATTCACCCACCTTTCAGGAAACTACCAACCTTACTATAATCACCTTGAATAAGGATAATATTTTCATTAACTATTGCAGTATCTTTACAGAGCAACTAATATCATTGAATATATGCGGCAATTCAATTCAATAACATTAAGTTAATAGCACTATGCTACAGTGGTGAAAGAGAACAGTTTTTCTGTTTACTGCATTTTCCCAAAATCCTGTATGGATTGCATGCCCATTCAGGAAAAATGCCTCAAAAAGTCAGGAAGATGGTAAAGGGAAAAAAGGAGAAAAAAGGCTTATTCTCTCAGTCTTTAGTGTCCTCATTCTTTGAATACTTATCCTTAGCTTTTCATAACAGCTGCTTAGCTTTAAAGTGGAAGTCTGATCATCAAATGACATGCTTTTTATTTTGAAATAGTCTATGCAGTTTAGTCACTGGAACACTCAGCTGGGAACTTTGCATTCATTAAGCATTAGATTCTATCAGCTAAAAATCAGCAGATTGTTAGGTGTAGATATATTTCATTGTCTATGTTTTCTGTGAATATGTTTCTGATTTAGCTGTTGAAGCTCCAGAGAAACATAATGGAATTGTTTCAGCTGAGAGAACCTGCATCTAGATTTACAGAAAAATTTCTGTTAACATAGCTTTGCTGGGCTTTTAAGTGAGGTTTTGCTTTTCTGCTTATACTTTTTAAAGCATTTTAAATTATGACAGCAGTCATGGCCCTAACAAAGAGATATTAGAGGGGAATTGTATTTAGGATTTCTGGGAATCCTGTTTCTTATTTCATGGCTGTTTTGAGTAGCTCTCAACATTATATCATTATAATGGTATAATTGAAGAATTTGTCCAAGGACATTTAGAATTATTTGTAGTATGGCTTATTGTGAAGTTGTAGCCATTTCTTTATTAATAGGAATTATTAATAGGAATTTATTTATTAATAAGAAAGTCTGTGATTTATGTCTGGTTAATTCTAGTTATGCTATTTCCCTCACACATTTGCACATTCACTGGTTTTACTAGCATAGAGATGGTGTTGCATAGCTGTTGGCTGGTGTATAGCCTGTGATCCATGGACTGAGATAACACTAGGCTAACGTGGCAATGACTTGAAAAAGAACTACCAGTCTTTGTACCAAGAATAGAAATAGAAATAGAAATAGAAATAGAAATAGAAATAGAAATAGAAATAGAAATAGAAATAGAAATAGAAATAGAAATAGAAATAGAAATAGAAATAGAAATAGAAATAGAAATAGAAATAGAAATAGAAATAGAAACTACTGAATTTCCTTGCTACTGATGTTAACAATGCAGATCAGGACTGAAGATAACTCCCTTCTGAGAATGATGATTTTAATTTGTCAAATAGAGAGCAGTAGTGTACTGACTAACCTGAAATTGTGTGTGCATATGTGATATCATACTTGTGGTTTCTGTGTTAAATGCATTTGGACTAGAATAAACTTTCATGAATGATACATTTTTCTCTGCTCATACATTTTTTGCTCTCTCAGAGAATTTTGTTGTGTAAATACTGACATACCTTACTGTGCATCTGGCAGCACTTTACTGAGATGAAAACACAAGATTTACATGTATTTCACATGTAAAACATGTTTTATATGTTTTACATGTTAAATACATATATGAACATATATTTTAAATGCCAGTTCTCTAATTCATCTCTTCTCTCCATCCATTGGTTTTCACATAACCTTCAGTGACTTCTGATTTCAAAGGCAGAAGTAAGTAATGGAGAGTCAAGTCTTGCTGTGATATTTTTGTCCTTCAAAATTATCTGTCTCAACAGAAAAAAAACTTTTCCTGGTATTACTTTGAAACATATAGACTGGCAAACTTGTAAAGAAGGTCTCATAGAGTTTATCTCATCTTTAGGTTTTCAGAATTTCACTAGAAGATATTTTCTTGTAATTAAATGATTGACATGGGCTGCTCTCTAGTTATATCTGTTAGCTTATTTCCAAGTCTTTTCTTATGCTCACGTTTGCCACCTTCAGATGTATTACAGATAATTGATTCATTTAGATTCAGTGGCACCAGTACTTCTGGACCTGGTCTGGGAGAGATATTTGCAGAAATTTTGAACTGTAATCTGTATTGCAAATTTTACATACTGTGATACTTAAATTGAGTAAATGAATTGGCAGAAATGCTGTCCTTTTCACTACTTTTATAATTTTTAGGTAAATGGTCTGAAATATATCAGAAAAGATGTAGACACAGTCAGCCCAATGGGAAAAGTCTTATTCGCTCGGGAGTGGCATATATTTGCAGACCTCGGCAAGCAATGACTAATTCACATAGATAACTGTTTTTGTTTGAAGAACCTTTCAAAATAAAAAGTCTTAGGAAGACATTTGTAGACACCTGCTACATGTGTGGCAGTGGTGTCAGAGCTAGTGTTTACTGTGATCTTCTATATGTTTACAGCTTTAAGCAAAAAGATGCATTGGCAATTTGATTTTCTGCATAATAGGCAGACAATGCAAAATACAAAGCTGGGATATTGTGGCACAATGCTCAATGTAACAAAAGCTATTGACTTTTCCCACCTGGCTTGCAGGCTTTTGGAGAGAAATAACATATGTGTCATACTGTAAAATGTGGACTTAATGAAAACACAGGCATCATATTGTAACTAATATAACAATAGATGTAATGACAAGCTACTTAAGAACACATCATAGCGTTTTGTTTGTTAGTAACTGATTTGCTTTTGGCAATGTTGTGGGGAAGAATGTAGACATTTAATTTTCAGTCCAAGAAAAAATAGAAAATGTTCTTTATGTGCACCTGTGTTTAGCTCAAATAACAATGTCAATATTTTTGTTTAAAGAATATGTTGTCATGTTTTTGTTTTTGTTTTCTTTTCCCTTGTGATTTTTATTAAGGAATTTTGTTTTCTTTATTTGACTTCAACTTTCTGAGGACTTCCATAGAAGCATTTCTTTCAGATCTCAACCGCACACTTGTTGCAGAAATGTTTTGCAAAATATAACAAAAGAAAAATAGAAAAGAGAGAATAAAAAATTAAATCCTTCATTAAAGTGCTAATGAAATTAGTTAAGGAGCTTATATAACCTTGAAGTAATACGAAATTAAACCTTAAATCCACAAAGCCTTGAGAACATGAATAATGTAGTTGTCCAAATTACTGTAAATTTGATTGTTTATCATGGAAATTCCATGAAGAATAAACCAAATCTCTTCTGCTTTTGATGATGAAACACAGAAAAGGAAAAATTATATTCTGGTCACTGGGCCAGTAGCCAGAAGATAATCCTTCTGTCCTTTGATTTAAACTTGGTTGAGAATCTGGAAAATGTATGTTAAACAACAAAATGTACTATTAAATAATAAAAACTCCAACATGTCAAGTTGACAATCTTTTTTCCTTTGCCAGCTGTTTTGTACTAATTAAGTGCACCAGTGGCATTGCCTTCTGTAGAAATTTTTCAAAATGTTGTCATGAATCCATCAGAATCCTTATTTTTGTAAATCCAAGAGAAAGGTTGGATACACCTTGTGTATGTTGTATACAAGAATGTATGTTCTGAAGCTTCTTATTAGCGGCCACTGCCTGTGAGCTATCAAAACTCTGAAGACACAACAAATTAACAATTTCTGCTTCCTCTTTACTATGGCATGTAAATGAATTATATAGTGTCAAACTACTGCATGCCCAGTGTGGTACAAACCACTCTTCCCTGAAAAAGGGAATAATGTGAAACCATTTACAGATGTAGTAGAATACTGCCAGTATCTTCCTGATTGAACGCAAACTTTTGTTAAATTTCATGTTAGCCACACAAGGTGCTTATATTCTGTCTAAATGCCATTCAGCAGACACATTTTTATATTCAGCCACTGTCTTTTATTCAGGCCTCTGCTACACATAAATGTGAGGTCCATACAGAGTCTGAATGAGAGGGGCTAGCATGTTGTATTGGAATAAATACGACATGTATTGCACCAACAAAATGTCTAAGCTTATGTCCTGATCTGCCTAGACTGTCTATAAGCAGTCAAGCAGTGCTTCTGATAAATAATCACAATTTCTAAGCACATTTTTGGTATATAATTAAAACACACTTTTTGTAACAGTAATATAATGCAATTGATATCATCTGTTGCAATAGAACTCAAAAAGAGCACTGTATTCCTAACTTAAATTGACATTTTGAAAGGTTAGCACAAGAGCTGCTTTGCTGTATGTGATCAATAAAAAAAAATTCAAGTAATTAAAATCTCTGATGTGGACATTCCTTATTTGGTGCCTGTCAGAAAAGACAAACCACAGTTGCATTACACAGGAGATAAATATAGATAAAACAACCCCTGCTCCTAGAAGTTTTTATCTGCATGAGGAATTATTGGTGCACAAATCTTTCCTGATAAATTAATTAAGAAAAAGGTATTGCTGTGAATTCACATGTTGGTTAGGGAAGAGAAAAACAGGATACAGGACACTATTTTCACATGAACAATAGATGAGAAAGACCTGTTAGGTAATACTAAATGTACATGTCTGATACCTAGATACATCAGTTACATGTGTGTATGTAAAAATATTCTAAATACACATAGATTAATGTTATTTATGCTTATAGAAATATATGCTTGTAGATTCTTAAAGTCCTCATTATAAAAAAGGAAAAAAGGACCTTTTAAACACAACTGTTTGGGTTTTTGGGAATTTGTTGTAAAGATACACTTTCTTATAAGTCCTATTTGTTACTCATAAATGGTGAAAAATACTTTGTTATTGATACCCAAAACCAAGTATGAGTATGGACCTCTCTGTAAAGAAAATATTGTGGTTAGTAGGAGAGAGTAGTCTCATTAAAAGGTTAAAGACTCTCATTGATGTGGCTCTAGAATAGGGAGCAAGGAGAGTTGTTGGTTCAGGAATGATACAAGCTCCTTAGGAATGAGAAGAGGAAGGTGAGGAGAATTATTTATTCCCTCCCCTTTATGTGAGAGAGCAGCTGGAACGCATGGAGCTGTGTCCAGTAATGGGTAAGGAGCCAGATGGGAACTTTTGGATGGATGATGGTCAACAGGTGAACCAGCATGGTTGCTGTTGCTGTGGCTGCTGTTGCTGCTACAGATTCCCTGAGCAGGAAGAAGTGTAGCTGAGGCCTTCTTCAGATGACTGGAAGACACATCACATTTACAGGCCCTGGTGATGATGGGAGATTTCAACCACCCTGATATCTTTTAGAGGGAAAAAACAAAAGGATTCAGAGATTTTATAGAGCATCTAGATGATGGAGCCAAGAAGGCAGGGTGCTATGCTGATCCTGCTACTTATGAGCAAGGAAGAACTGGTCATGGATGTGAAAGTGGGCAGCATTGGCTACAGTGACCATAAGATTGTGGATTCCTGATCTTAAAAGAGGAAGGAAGGCACAAAGGCAAACAACAGCTCTATGTTTCTTGAGGTCAGATTTAAGCCTCTTCAGAGATATGCCTGGAAGAATCCCATGGGATACATCCTTGGAGAGGATGAGTCTGGAAAAACTACAGGCCAGTCCTGCACCCCCAGTCCTGGAGAAGCTGATGAAGAAAATCTCTTCTTAAACCATTTGCATGGTGATAATACTAAGTGAAAGCAAAGATATAGGGCTGTGAGGCACCTCTAAACAAAACCAACATGATTAGTATGATTTATTTCCCCCTCCCCTCCATCAGAGCCTTACAGGCAGTATCCTTACTGATTTTAATTTGGATGCTCTAGGATCCTTTCTAGAATATTCTGGAGAAGACAGTAGCACTACCTTATTAAAACCTAGTGACCCTGTTAACCTCTGTGATCCCGGTCACATAGCAGCTACTCATTCACAGGTCAAGGGCAAAATTCTTTGTGTCCTCAACAGCAAACCTGTATAGTATCCTTCTTTTTGTTTTCTCCAGTCATTCTATATGATATATATGTGTACATCTTGCAAAAACACTTCAGCTATTTTCTTGTCTGCTCTATACTTCTGGTGAGCAACATATTTTTTTCCCCTAAATACAGGAACATTCTTGCATTTGGGGGACATGGTAGGGAGAATTGAGGTTTTTAGTATGATTCACATTAACCTAAGATAAATGTGACTCTGCACATGTAGCTCTGACTCAATTGTGACATGTGCCTCCAATTTCTCTTGCTTTTCTGGTAGAAGGATTCACAATAACACTAGGTGTGACTACACTGTGATTTATGGTATTCATTGTTATTTGTGGAAAGAGGGTCCAAAAGGAAACTTTGACCCTTTTGACTATGATCTTATTGTTGCCACAGGTGCTCCAGAGAGGTGGTAAAAAAATGGAAAGGGACAAAAAGTAGTGCAGGTGATATGTTCTTGAAGCCTTGACTTTCAGCAGCTGCATTTTAAGGGCTGTCATTCCATTTTGTTGCTATGTCTGTGCAGTCTCTCCATTATATGTGCTAACACAATCTGATTAGTATTTTTTATAAGCTAGTCTTGTCTGCTTTTATTACAGACATCACCTTCAGATGTGGAGCCACCACAGCCATTAAATCAAGAATATTTAGCTATTATTTGTAATAAATGTCAGCAAGGCTGAATTGAACCCAGCAGGAAATGTTCAGGGCAGAAAACACACTGACATTCATTCATGCAAATTGTATCACTAGTGGAATTAATCATAAAAAGGGAGGGTAGAACATAGATAGCATTTGTATTACTGTTTTGGTCAATTGTGATTCATAGTGAAAATGAGGGCTATAATGGGTAAGCAGGGTCCTAGTGGCAAAGAGCTACATTCAGAGTAAAAAATTAGGTTGAGTATAACTTTCAAGAAGTCTTAGTTTGAAAGACAGGTGTCTGCCAAGGATGGCAGAAACCTCCCTTGGAATGGAAAATATGACCCCTTTGCCCCAAATTATTACAACTTTGAAATTAAGAGGGAAAGATATGGGAAAGATATGGGAAAAGGAATGAAAGTTCTTTATAATATGCATGTATATAGCAATGCAAACAAACAACAACAATGGCAGCAACAACCAAAATAACAGAAAACCCAATGAAGTTTCTCTTCCCGCTCTTTAAGCAATACCCAGTTACGGTCACAGCCGGCAGGGGCGCTGTTTCGCAGCCGGGCAGGGCGGGTGCGATGATTCCCCCACGGCTCCAGGGGGCGCTGCGGGAATCATCGCCAACACGAACTCATGGGGAGCACGAGCTCAGTCGGGGCTCCCTCATGTGGTAATGGCGGCTGGGCTGGATGGCGAAATGGGCTGCAGCAGGAACCTCGGAGCGGTGGCTGGGACAGCAGTGGCAGGCGTGCCCTGTACTGATACAGGGAACTTATAACTAAGCTTATGTGACTATAGTTTGATGTGTAATCAAGATAATCCTTTGCTGTGCAACAGCAGGATTTTGCCTATTACTTAGGACAAATAAAACAGGAACTAGCGCTCTAAAAACTGATAAAAACTATATCTTTAGTTTGGACTGTGTCCAGAGTCTTGAAGGACAATCTGACACCAGGAGAGCCTGCATGAAATAAAAAAAACAACAGGAGATCTTTCTCCTTTTTAGTACCTTTATTAACAGTGACCAGTTTGGTGGGGGCCCGACATGTCACATGCATGCCACCACTGATTCTCGGAGTGGCATGGAGGAGTAGGTATACAGCTTTGTCTGCTTTGCACACCGCCAGGGATTCCGTCCTCATGGGAGCGGTGGGATTCCAGTGTCCCAGTTCAACCTCTGAGGACCTGCCTCTAGCCGACATCTCTTAGGCCAGGGCAAGAGGCTAAAGAAAGGTCCCAGAAGACCCTGGTTTAATTTGCTTACCCTTAGACATCATTTAAGTTGTTCAATTCTGTGGTGGCTCATTGTCTCAGGGGTTTTCTTCGCTGAACTTGGCAAAGAGTTCCTCCTCCTACAAGCTCTGATGTCACTTCCTCCTCAGAGTCCTGGGTGCCATTTTCTAGGAAGTAGAGGGGGTGAAAACCCGACCTGATGGAGAGGGATTTCTAACAGCTAATTAACAGGGGATGAACAACATGTGATTAATAGGGGAGGAACGACAAGTAATTCATTATCAACAAGGTAACCATAAAGACTGGTAACAATGGGTTTAATTTTATCAACTCTGTAACTTTTGACAAATAGGTGATTTATTAATAACTGTGAAAAATGCATGTATTTTATGATTGGCTTTTTGCAAATATCAAAATAAATATTATATGTGTTGTGTTAGAAAGTAATGCTGTATTAATTCTCTTAAGTACTGTGTTAAATATAGTTTTAGGTTATAAAAAATGTTAAAATAGAAACTTTGCTGTGTAAGATGCTTTGTTTAAAAGGAAGGACTTGCAGCGAGATAGCAGCCACAGGACACTTAAATCTTTCAGAGAAAAAGTATTTATTGCCTTCTTATCAGAAGAAACGAACTTCTTCCTGCCTGGAAGGTACTGTTAGAATTCGGAGGAAGAAGCTGACAATGACCAGACAGAATCCTGTGTTTGAATGGCATTTATGCATCATGTATGAAGTGTATGAATATGCAACCGGCTATTGCTTTTAAGGGTTAATCCTTTGTTAACGAGTGTCCTTTTTCGGGCTAATGATGCCCAGAAAAAGGTACCCGGACGTCTGTTACTCTTTGTTTTTATTGTCTCATATTGTCCTAATTCAAATTGTCCAAATTATTATTACTTCAATTACTAGTTTTATAATCATTTTATTACTATTAAACTTTTAAAATTTTAAAAACAAGTGATTGGCATTTTTTACAAGAATACTGCACAAGGACCAGGTTCATCCAGAGTACATTGTGAAGATGACTACTTACTTCATCCAGCAACCCCTGCCTGAGACCACCAGAAAATAGTGTGCAAGTGCAGAACATGAAAGGCTGAAGCAAGAGTAGGTGGGGGTAGGTCTGGAATAAGTATAAGCGATGTTGTAATGTCATAAATATGTATGATCTGCTCTGTTTGGCCTGCATGCTTGTGGCGGAGCGATCTCCCCCATGTGCCCAGCATTGAATAAACATACCTACTTCACAAACCCACTGGTTGTGGAGTCTCTATTCCAGACATCACTGTGGTGGCAAACCAAATATAACAGAAAACTCCACAGTCTTAGCAGGAGCTGTGGGGGCCGGGTGGACGTGGGGTGCTGGGATAGAGTGTAATGAAAAAGTCTGAGCAGCAGCACAAAGCAGCAGTGCTGAGCAGTGGCAGCCAGGATTCTCTGTAGGCAGGATTCTCTGCCACACACAGCTGGGGAGATGTGCCCTCCGGGAAGGGGAGCGGCTTGGGGTCCTGGGTTTTCCTCTGAACCACCCGAAGAGATGGTGAGTGTCCTTTCCAGTAAGATCAAGTGTTAATAAGGTCCCAGTGCAAAGGCTGCTCTTACGGGCAATAGGTCACACACAGCAGGAAATACAAGGCAGGGATGGGCTCGGGAGACCGCAAATTCCCCTCCAATTATGAGCAGTAGCTCTGCTGTACTCCTCAGAAGCAAGAGAGAAAGCAAGAAGAAAACTTGGAGCTGTATCCAACCCCCTCCCCCAGCCCAAATCTCACAGTATCTCTGCCCTTCCCAGAAAATTCCTAGGAAATGGATAAATAGCCAGCCGCACCCCTCCCCTGACCTCTGACAGCTTCTTTTGTCTCTCTTAAGTACCTGGTCGTTATTGTCTCCTAGCAACACATGGAAGAAAATTCCCTAAGAGAAAGAAAACAAAAAGGAAAAACGTCCTAACCTAGGACATAACACAACACAAGATATTTAAAGATTCTTTTTAAATTGCAATGTCAATGTAAAAGAACTGCAGCTCCTCAATTTTCATCAAATTTTAATCTCAAATTTCAATCAGATTTAAACAAATTAGGCAACTTTTTGCATTTTTATCTTTTCTGTTTCTTTTCTCAATGTGAAAAGATCTGTTCTTAATACTATTTTGCTAGGAAGTTTTTGAAGGTAAATTACATAAAGCCTTTTTAACTCAATATTTTATATGCTAGAAAACTCTATTCAGAATCAAAGGTGGGCATTCTTGTAACAAGAATAGGTTTCTTTGACAGATGTCTTACTGGAGCATAGAAATGTTTTGCTAGATCACCACAAGATTTACATTGATAAAAGTCCAGGGGGTGTCAGGAAAGTTTGATGTCTGGAAGTGGCTAGGAGGCCAGACTACCTTTCACTGATTTTGAATTTGTAGCCTGCAGAGCTGACATGAACAGAAATTGCTTCAGGAGCCCAGCTGTTTATTACTATTAGACTAATGCAGACTAGGAACTGAATTCTGGTGACTAGTGAATTAAGCTCTTAAAATTGTGTTCATGAAATATGTAAATAAATTGCTCCTGAAATAAACAGGGCCAGGAGACTTCTTCTCCTTTTTAATGCCTTTATTAAAAGTGATCAGCTCAGGACTGGGCAGCTCGGCAGGGCTGCAGTCTCCCGTCGTCTCTCCCAGGACGACTCAGAGGAGGAGGATATGCACAGCTCTGTCCACCAGGGTCAGAGCTGGGGATCATGTCCTCGTAGGAGTCTTGAGGGCGTGGTGATCCCATCTGATGTTAATGTTCTTTGTTCCTTCCTGGTTTCGGGACGACTCCCGTGCTCAGGGCGAGAGGGGCTCCAAAGGTGTTCAGCATCTCTGCAGGCTCAGTACTCGGCTCCTCACGTCCAGACATCACTCCAGTCTCTCAACTCTTATTTGGCTCGTCGATTTTGGGGTTTTCTCCGTGCGTTTGGAGCCGTAGTCCCCCACAGCATGCTGGTCCTGGAGTCACTTTGCATAACCCCGCCTTCCAGGTCTCCTCTCCTCACTGTTCGGGAAGGTCCCCACCCGTTACTGTCTCAGGAGAAGGGCCATTAACTCGCCCCAGCCAGGGCTTTTACTAATACAAAAACAACCATTAACAAGAACGACCCGTAATTACCATAACACAGGCAGCAGCCCAGCAGTAGTGGTAACCTTTTTCTCACAAAAAAAAAATCAACTGAATTTTTGTTCATAACAGCTCCCTTCTCCAGTACTATGCTTTGCAGACTCTAATAGAGAAAACAAACTTAATTGTGTGAGAAATATCTGTTCACTTTGAAAATTTAAAAAGGTTTACTAAACTTTGACAAAAATACAACAAGAGGACTACGTAAGGAAAAATTCACAGCGCTGAGAACTGCCCTTGTGGATGTCATGTGACCGGTTCGTCTTCAAGATGAATGCTCAGTACTTTTTACCCCCGGGGGTTGCATCAGCCAGCCCTGGCCTCTCCCAAAGTCTGTCAGTCAGCTCTTCTTTGCCATTTATCACTGGAGACTGCTTTCTTGTAACTTGACTGGAGATCAGGTGTTGCCATGCTGCACCCCCTAAGCACCAAGCTTTTCCATTCCCAACTGCCCCATGCAAGGGGCACATGTGCACATCTGCTTTCTACCCATCCTAGACAGCTACGGCTGTCTGATGGCAACAATACAGGTTGGGGGGGAAGGGAACCATGGGGAGAACAGAGGACATCTAAACTATAGTAACATAACTATAGATCACTAAAGCTTTTCTTAATATTCATACAATACTCATCCCTTAATTGCAAGAACCAATCATCTCATTATCCATTGTAACAACCGCAAATATATTAAATACTTAGCATTGTAAAAGTGTAAAAGAGCAAGTGTCTTTAGTAATTGTATTCTTTTGCACTCCAATAAAACATAACAACAAATCCTAGGATCTTCTTTTTAATTGCATCAATGTATCTCCAAAACCAAAGCTTAATTCTCTAAGTACATCTTTTTCCTTTAGCTTCGTGTCCAAGGTTAGTTTTTACGTGTTGTACAGGTCGTTATCAAGGATAGTAGAAAGACCTTTTGAAGTGTAGAAAAAAGGATTGTTTTGAGGGCTGTGTTTCCAAGTGGTGCTTGCTGGAACAGAGATGAACCAATTTGGCACATTAGCTCTCTCAGCTTCTTTACCCCTGAGTGTTATACTTTTCAAATTTTGTCCATATGTGTAGAGTCCTTTATAGGATTTGTGTCAGTGACAATCAGATGTCTTTGATCTGTCCTGTATCTGTTCAGCCTCCTTGCCATCCTGCAATATGGTGTCTTGTTTCCTGCTAAATAATGGCAAGATCTAGTGGATGATTTGGCTGCAGGCTGCTTTTGCCATCTGCTCATTACTTTGAACATTATGCACCCTGACCATAGACACTGGTAATCTAGGTAAATGAATTTTTTTCTTCTCTGCTGAAGAAAAATTTCTGAATGGAAGTAGGTAAATGTTTAGCATAAGTTGTCTGGTAATAATCTGATTTCAGCTTGAACAGCTGACAACTTCAGGGGTACTGATGTTTGATTTCTTTTGCTGACCAGTATTTGAGACACATATGACACTGAGATTAATGCCTCTTCTTCATTGAAACAACATCCTCTTTTACCACGATTACCTAAAAAAATCCAAGCTTTATCAGAGAGACAAGTCCCACTACTTTACTTTTTTAATTTACAAATAAAACATAACAATTGAATTGAAGTAATATTGTTCAAACCAAACTTATCTGGAAATAATAGATGAGCTGTACAAATTAGTCTTGTAAAACTATTAATGTTTAACATAAAAGTTAAAATCACATAGCTACACTACATAAAACTAGTGTAACAGCAATTGTTCTTTCTTTTTTTGCTGCTCTTTGAAAGACAAAATAATAAATAAAAGTGATTCAATGTCATAGTGAATTTTCAAAAATACTTTTGATATATTTGCTCAGAAATACTTAAAAAAAGATGAAAGCCCAGAAACCTGGGGCAAAACGGGAGCAAGAAAAAAAAAGAATGGATACTGGAGACAACAGGATATTCCTTTTATTTAAATTAATGTATGTGTGTGTGTTGAAGAGGAAATTGGATAGTGAATTTTTTTTCCTTTGCCATGCTGGGCTATTTTATTTAGTGAAAATAATAGCAGAGTGTGTGAGAATGACATATCTAACTTGCATTATTGAATCTCTGTGCACACCTTCTAAAAGTATACTTGATGAATTTTGGTATAAAAGATTTACTCTGCTCTGTGCTTAACCTTTTTAGTACTGCCAGAAAAATACTTTAAAAATCTTCCCTGAGAGGATACCAAATAAATAGCTTTGAAATGCATAATGCCAAACACAAGTCTTCTAGCAATAGCTGTATGTAAATTGAAAAACAAAAAAGTTAGCAAGAAACTGATGAACTGATGTGTTATAAATGGTCAAATTGTGAGCCAAAATTATCAAAAATTTAGCAAAGATTTATTAATTTGTGTGCGAGACCGAAGTTCACTCTTTGAAACCACCACAGCCAAAGAGACAGTGTTGAGCCCGGGACCGGCACTGGGTGAACTCGGATCTGACCTCCCAAGTGTCAGAGTCTCCCCCATTCACACTCACTGCCTCACACGGTGAGGTTTTATACAGTTTATTCTGCCTGAGGCAAAGATGACCAAATTTCCTTTGTGTCTCTTCACATGCATTGCTGTTTCTTTCCGTGTGCAGAGGTGGACAAAGGCCAAGTCTGGGTGTGCCATTGATGTAAATCGGCTTTGGAGGAGCCGTGTATTCAGAGTATCAGGTTGGCGCCGCTGACTATCTTGATTGATACAATCGGCAAGGCAATAATGGCTCTTGGGTGGCTCCCAACAACTCGGGAAACCGGTAATCATTGTCCTGGAAGCTTCTATTCTTACGTGTAGGCGTCGATGGTTATCTTAACTCGTGTCTGGGAACTAGTTGAATCTAAATAAGACAGCTGCTCCTGGCCGGGGTGTTCACAAGACATGTTTTGGATTTCACAATATTTTATATCGTACATTAATAGCATGAGTTACCCCTACCATATATTACATGATGTATTTGAAGCTGATAGCATTTTATTGAGCAATAAAAGAAAGAAATCCAATTAGTTCTCACTAGAAGAACAGTGAAAGTCTAGAGCTGTATTTTAAGGGGAAAATAAAAATAATTTAAAAAAATATTTTGTACAAATTCTGTTTATTTTGATAACTAAGATTTCGCAAGGATCCTGCCTGGAGAGTAAACTAATTTTGTGGTGGAAATTGCCTTGGTATTTTTAGCCATTGAATGAGAATGGCATTAGGCTCTATTTATGAGGTAAATTTATCCCATAGATGAGGTTATCTACCCAAGATGAGATATCAAGGGAATCCCTTTTCCATTTTGTAGCCTGCAAAATAATTGGCAGAATTCTTTTGCACTTTCTCTGCTTAGTTTTTAACAATATAGGTCTAGTTTCTCCATCTCATAATGCACTGTTTAGGATTATCTAAAATAGTCAATGACATAAAAAATCAATTGCATAAGGAAATTGGGAAGATGTGTTCTTCAGTAGTTATTTCCCAGACTTCTGTTTCACCTTCCTTCTGCTCTCTCCTTCTCCAAGATACACTTTCACTCCTTGTTTATATGGGAAATTCCATGGGGTTTATGATATGTACAGAATTTAGAAATAGCTAGCAAATCTTTACTCATGTAGTCTATAATTCTGGCAGCATAGCTCTTTTTTGACAGCACATTTTCTTGTCCATTGTTCAACCTACTTTTGTAAGTTCTAAACAATGTAGGTTCTACCACTTTTTCTGGGAGACTATGTCCCCATTTAGTAGATTTCATAATCAGCAAGAATGAGATATGTCCACAAGAGATTAAAATGGCCACAAATCTTACCACTTATATGTCATCCCCATCTGTCTGCTAGGGCTTTCTTTGAGAATCTAAAAACAGCATTGAAATTAATAGATGAGTGGCACTATGAATAAATCTAAATGTGTTGGAAAGGATGCACTGAAAGAGGCAAAAGACCAACTGTATTTCATCTATTGCTGATTTCATTGACTTCACCCAGAATTTTTGATGTTGTTTTCTTTGTCACCCTGGTGATTGTTATAGGTAACCAGCTAGCTGGATGAGAGACAAGTCATAATATTGAAACAAGTTTCTATAACAACACCTGGAGTACCACCTATGAATGGATGCATGGCAGGTTGTCTAGAGAAAGTGCTCTGATTTTCCAGCTTTTTGAATTGCCCATGCATGGCATATCAGTAATTGCTAAGAGAAAAAGACTCTTGATATAGAAATAGTATTAAAGATTCAATCTTCATGGACAATGAGATTTGAAATTCTAAAGATGAAAAACTGGTTTATTATTGACATGGCGCTGTCACAGAGGCCTAACTGTTCTGGTTATTGTTGCAGATCTAGGATAAAGGACATTCACTGTGCCATAAAAGAAAGGGTGTAGTGTGTCAACAGAGACTGACGAGATATAAATAGATAAGGGTGATAATAGATCCAAATTTTTTGTTTCCAGATTATTGTCTTTACCTTAAATGTGTATGGGGGTACAGAGAAGAATGGTGGAAATGTAAGAGATATGTAAATTTATGGGCTTCTGTTATTCACATGCATGCTAATTTAACAAATTTACACTAATGGCTGAATAAATTTGTTATTCTGATATGGATTTTGAAAAAGATAAGTTAACAGTTACTTTTAAAGAAACCTTTGGAGTTTTGTTTTTAACTTTTCCCAAGATTTCTAACTGAGATTAGCTTTCTGAAAAAGATAATGAAATATCTTTGGTAGAAATAAGCAATGAGTTTAGGGTTTGGAACTGTTTGCTGCAGTTTGCATTTTTTGAACTTCAGAGCTTGGGGGACCTCAACAACAAGCTGCCTGCAGAAGTAAAAACTGAGAGAGGATTTGTGTTCATAGATTACCTTTCTATTAAACTTTGAGATGAAACACAGATCTTTGCTGCAATAGCAATATTCAGAATTAGTGAAATATCACAGATTTAACTTCAATTTTCTAGTTTATGCTGTGGCTTATCTCCTTACATTTTCTTTTCATTTGAAATATACTCTGACTATCTTAAGTACAGAAGGACTTTTCTCGGTGTTGTCTATGTTTTCAGAAAATCAAAGCTGTTCAGTGGTAAAAAACCCAACAAAAACAAATTACATAAGGAACAGAAAGTAGCCTCCCTCATTTTACTGCCCCAATACAGATTTTTCATAACCACACTTGTTAAGAGTCTCTGCAAAATTTCTTAGTGTTGTCTAGAAAAGGACAACTCATACTTTCCACTACTGCTTTGAAGTCAAAGACTCTAAGTGCCAAGAGCTCTAATTCACTGTTGAAAAATGCTTCAGTACTTTGAGCAAAGATGAAGCAAAACAACTGTACTTTTTTGGAGACTCTCCAGATTGTAACTAGGTCTGACAGAACTTGTGTATAAAGCAATAGTGAGCAAATGAAACCCTTCCCATTCTGCATTGTGTATTTTGAGCTCCTTTGATCTTGTTGCTCAGACATAGGTTAATGCCTTTCTAGTCTTGCCTTGTTGTCACAAGATAGGTCACAGCATATGTCACAGTGGAGATGGTCATGATACACAGAGTATCACCATACAATATCAGAAAGCTTCAACCCACACAGAGTAATACCATACCACATCAGAAGGCTGCATGCATCTGCCATTCTTGTTCTTTAGCCAACCTTTTATACCCCTCATGTACATGCATTGCACCTCTGTGCCTTCTTTTCCCTTTGTGACTGGTCAGTACATCTCAGCACTTCATGTCTCATTGCTTTCAGTGCTGGTCACCTGCTTTTCACAGCTGTGCCTATTTGGGATGAGGCTTGGCAACAGTCCCACTCCCAATTGCCACAAACTGTGTACCTACACCTTGTATCTGAAACTAGACAATGTTTTCTTCCTTGCACTGTGAAATTCCTATTGCACATTTGGGAACAGTAACATGTTGGAGTTCTGGATGCTGAGAATTTTAAACTTTCTGTACTGACAGACTCTGACTCCAGGGAGAGCACTACATTTGACCTGTGACCTAAGCAAAGGCACAATTAGTTATATATTTCAGATTGGAATACCTCTTATTAAAGGAGAGTCAAAGAACTCCATGGGTTGTAATTTGGAATCCCATGCATAGAGAGTTCTGAGAGAAATGCAGGTAGGAAAATAAGAGTTAAAGTAATATATTAAATAAGCCAGTTTAATGTCACAAAAATTTACTGTAAATGTTTGAAGTAATTTGGCTAAGTTTTTAAGGGTTCTCAGAAAAATCCATCTAGTCATTGTGGACGAGTGATCTCAAACAGAAAGAGATCTCAGGATCTTACTCTATAAGAAATGCGATCTATCTAATTGAGGTCAATGCATTTGGGAGTTGTGTAACTTTTGTTAGTAGCAGTTTTTTATCAATTCTCTTGGTGTTGAAATACTGTGTTTCTGAAGATTGTGGATACTCCTAAATTTCAGGTATTCCTTTATAGTTATTTCAATAATAGCTGAAGATACAATATTACTTTAACAGTAATAGACATGAGGGCTGATAAAAAATACATGGGCAGAAATACATGCCATGGTAATTTGTAAATATTTGAAATAATAAAAGAACAATTTTTCTTTTCCAAGACGTAATATTTTATCTTTGTCTCTCTCAGGAGTATGGATTTCTCTCCTATATTAACACTGAGTGAGTTGTAAATGACATATCTGAAGACAGGGAAAAAGACATTCAGTTTGGCTTCTTAATGACTTGCTGAGTATTTTCCTCTGCCAAGCCCATCATCACTTGCACTGCCAGATCTCCACAGGGAGGGATCTTGATAAGACTTTTGAAGCTACTGTTGGTGAAAAAATCAGCTGGTGATTTTTTAAAGGTTCACATTGTTATCACCGCTGGATTCTTCTCACTTCAAGTGTACATAAGCTTTGAAGAGCAATATAAGCTTATTCTTCCTTTTCTCTTCAAGGTAAATACTTTCACTGGCAAATGAGAAAGAAAAAGTCCCGGCATGGTCTGAATAGCAGAGGAATCACAGGGTGCTTGTGTTATTTGTTTTTATTGGTACTTTCTTTAACATCCTTGCTCCAGTGGATGGAAGAATTGAAGTACAATAAAAAAAGTACCAGAAACAAAAGCAGTCAAAGCCAATAAAGGCAGGCAATTGGTAGTGAACTGAACTGCAACTGATACTTTATGGAAAGTGTTGGGGAAATGAGAATGTGTAAGGGCCAGAGATGTGCGGCTACATTAGAAAAAGACCTGCAAAATGATTTCGTAACCTGTTCATCGGTATATTGAATCCTGGTGTACAATATGCATTCTTCTGGCAGGGCGTTTGGAGGAAAATGTTGTTAAATAATCTGCATGGTTACACCTTTTTGTTTAACTGTTAACATGTGAAAATAAGTTTATAGTCCTGCTATTTTACTATTAGATGAAAATAATATTTTCACTATTAGGTGAAAATAACCTTTATTTATAAAGCGATCACTTTGATTATGATATGAGTGACAAATCAGGGCAATTTCACATTTTAAAACTAATGCTTTATTAGATTAGTTCATTAATAATACACTTTGTCCTGGTGGTCAATTCTTACAAATAAAGCATAAGTGGTACATATATAAAGCTGTTAGTCTTTAGCAGTCATATTCTAAAAGAGCTATGGCTGTGCAAAACCACAGACGTGCTGCAATATAGTAAGTACAGATAGCTATAGTCCCAAGCGTTTCTTAGTTGCAAATATCAAATTAGTCAGCCCTGACAGGTCTTTCATGACAGAAGTGGGTTTATAATCTTCTGTATTATTCCTTGCTTCAAACTGTGATTCTTACGCTGTTAAACTGTTTCCATGATGGGGGTTCTCCTCTGCTCCTGATGTTGCCCAAATTATATCATTTTTTCTTGCTGGTTATGTGTCCAGTGCATTTGGGAAGCTACCCTGCCAATTTGCAGTTCCTTGTGCTTCTTCTGTCTGGTAACTTTTTGTTCCTTGGATGCTGCCCGTTTTAAACTTCAATCACCTTTCTCTGCTTCACTGGTGTTCACACTCTTATATATGTGTTATATATATATATATATAATATATATGAGGTTGTGTCTGGTTAGACCATCTTAGTATCCCAAAATAATTGTGTGCTACTCCTAATTACACCATTGTAGTACACCAATATCAAGTTAATAGCTAAGTGAAGCTTCACATATGCACAGAGTTAAAGAAATAAATGGACTATTACTTTAGATGAGTTTCATGCAAAAACAGATTTTGAAGATGCAAGGAGTTGAACTTCTTGAATATGAGACCAAATGCAAAGATTGTAAAGAAAAGATGGAAAAACATGAAAGGTGAGAGAGCACCAAGAGAATGATTTGAATGATTCTCTGTTAGAAGCAGAACTGTAGTTGATATTCCAGATGTGTGCTGCACAGTAGTTGATGAGGTTCATCATGTGTCACACTGGCAGTGTAACAGAAGTGAGAAAACAAACATTTTCTTTGCATGTGCAATCACTTATCTCTATTATTTTCATGACATGCTATACTGTACTTTCTTATGCAGCCCATATATAATCTGATCCATGAATAAAGGATGATGATTTCTGGAGAAATTATAACATCAATGTATTCATTGGTCACTTCTGCCTGATGCTTGCCATAGTAACTCAGTTTTAATGGTGTGTTCACACCATTTTATTTTGCCCCAGAACAGTGTGACACAGATGGCCAGAACCAATCACATTTTAGGAGCAGACTGATTCTTTCCTACTGCTAAATGTGAAATATGTCCACATATTTTAACTACTTTTACAGTATCATAAAACATAAACACTATTTCTGTCCCTACAGAGAACATAAAGACTAGCCACTGCTTTAGTGGCTTTATGTCTTAGGTTACAATATAACGATGTATTCTATTCCTATCCTCAAGAGCTGCTGAAACCAGGAGAGGCATTGTTTTTCCTTATCTCCTGTTAATGGGCCTTGCCTTGCCACATGACTCAGAGATAACTCCCTCGGGGACCCAGGTCTGTTTAATGGGTAATCAAGGACCCACTGCATGATCAGAACGATATCAGCCCATTGTGAGATGCTCTGCCCGGGGGGAGGAGCTAAGCATCCCCACTTGGATATAATCTGGGCTTTGGGACAGAACAGGCAGTGCTTACCCACTGCCTTCCAGAGGACAAGAGCTATCAGGGATTTTGTCTTTTCTATGGGATCACCACTTCAACAAGAGCATTTAATCTGGACTGCAACCACCACCGTAACTAGCAGGGTGTCAGGTTGTATTCAGACTCGGTCAGTCATTTTTCTTTTGTATTATTGCATGTATTTTGGGGTTTTTTTCCCTTTTCCTAATAAATTGTATTTCTGACTTGGAGTCTCTCACTGGTTTTGCTTTCAAACCAGAACACTATATTTGTAATTAGTCATTCCTAGATACCTACAAGAAACGTATTTATTGTTATGCTACATCAGGTTTTCTGTTTTAAACTATTTTTATGTAAATGCATTTATTTCACACAGCCACAGTTAAAATGAAGCAGCAATATGTGGACATTAAACATAGTGATAGGATACAAATCATATGAACAGTGCAAATTACCAAACACCTAGTGCAAATGAATGAATAAATAAATAAATATTTAGTGCAATACAACAAAGGAGTTGTAACCCATTTGAATACAAAAAATGATTTTTTTTAACTTGGAAAATCCAATTTTTTTCAGATTAGTTAAAAAAAGGAGTATTGTTTTTCTTAATTTGAAGTTTGGAGAAAAACGTTTTCACAGCTTTGAAATACTCATGGGTGTAACAGGAAATGTTTGTTGCATTTCTTGTGACATAAGGCAGATTTTGCAGCTGTCTCTTTCAGGAGAAAGGTAGCAAGCACACTAGCCTTCTCACACATGCTTTATATATTCTTTGACTGAGAAGGAAGAGTGCCTTAATTGATGACATTACTTCAGTAAGTTGAGTTTGGTAACATCAGAAAACTATGAGAAGACATTTTCTTCATTTTTTTTTCCTCTCTCCTCCTTGAACAATTGATATCATTTTAGTTTAAGTCAGTGCAAAATCAAGATTCATGTTAACAATCACCGTGACAACAGCTTCCTCTGAAAACCAGGAACATGCTCAAAACTGCGAATTCATTTAAATTATCTTTCTGGAGATATATTCCTGTTGCAGACAGACAATCAGTACTTCTCTTTTTTTGAAATAGTCAGTTTTCAAAGAAAGTATGTTTCATGAAAAAATCAGAGATCAGCCCAATATTTTCCTTCCATCTGATACACCATCATACTAAAAATAAAAAGTAACAGATGGACAATTTCCCCCCATTGTATTTTGACCAGAACTGTCTTGGTTAATGTCTTTTAAAGAATATTTCATCTTTTCCAGTTATGCCTATGCTAAACTGGAATAAATAAATAAATGTAAATATATAAATATACATTTTTATGTTTTATATATATGTAATGTTATTATATACAATTAGATCTCCTGAAAAATTAGAAACATCACCTTATTTGAAATACATGCCATGTGTGTATTTATTAACAGAAGATATCTCCCCAGATGGAGGATGGGTTGTAGAAGAGATAAACACCACCTCACCAGGTCTTAACAGATAGTAATACAATACCTACTTTTGGTTCCTTGCATTGCAGCCTAAGACACCTGAGCTTCTTCATGCAGAAAGCAAGGACAATAATTTAAAAATGTGGATTCTAGAATCACTTCAGAGGTAGCAGGAACAGCATCTGATCTATTTGCAAGCATCAGGATCTGAGGAATAAATAGGGAGTTCTGGGTCCAGGGTCCAAAAATTTCCAGTTGGAATTCTTTTCAATTTTTTCAATTCTTTCCCTCTGCAGCTTGGTAATTCTTTTTCTTATCTGGATTCTTGGCATAATGGTTCACAGACAGCTGCTACCTCCTAAGGGACTTTTGCTCTTGGGTCTTTATAATGTCCTTGCATCGGTGATTTTGAAAGGCCTGAGGACTTTTACTCATTGTCTTACCTTCAGCTTTATTGATGATAAGGATTTTCTTTATCCTTTGCCTGCACTTCTCAGCCTTTGTGAGCTGCAAAGTTTAAAAACTATAAGAAAAATGAAAGTGCTGAAAGGAATTGTGTCATGGTGGCTCCTTCTGCAATGGCTTAAAGCATTGTTTGCAAAGACTCTTTCAGTTCTTCCAGTGTGTTTAACAAAGCAATTTCAAAGAGCTTTACAAGTATGAGGGAATCAGCATAATGGGTCTGAATACATGGGTTTGCCTGTAGGGAGAGAATGGAATTCTGGGGAGCTAAGCCTCTTGATAATACCACATGTGGAAGCAAGTGGGAAAAGTTTCCTGTCACAATTACTCTATCCACAAGAAACAATTTTTGGCATTGCCATCACCAGATGAACACTTTAAAAGCATTTTACTTTGAGAGGCTGTATGTACAAAGTATACAAAATGGGTTTAAAATGTCCATGTGAATAATCATGGAATTCTGTGTGGCTATCTTAAGGAAATGGGAAAAAAAACCCAAACAAAATCTGTAGTAACAGTGCAAGTGTTTGCTTTTCATTGCACTTCATATTTTTGACACTCTATACAAGATCATGTTAACTGATGATATATCATCATGCTATGTTTTAAATTGTTAAGGGTTTTTGCTTGAAGACCGTTTTAAACTCTATAGGCATGAAGGGATGTGTTGTCAAGAAAAGTCAGATAGAGAGCATGTGGCACCACACCTCATTACAGTATTTGTGAAGTTTTGTCCTTGAAATCACAACACCAAATTAAGCTCATTAAGACCTGTTAATATGATCACTATCTGTGCTCAGAGAGGTTCCTGGTTCTTAGGAAACCTACACTGTAATCACATGCAAAAATGCAAAATTTCTACCCTTTGTTCTTGTGTTTTTAGACATAGAAAACCTCAATTTTCCCACCGAATCTTTGTTAGTTGAATGTTCTGTAGAATTTACCAACAGGATGTTGGGGGGGGGGAAGCTTGGAGGAGGATGGGAAGTAGAAATAATTAAAAGGATAGTGTGTCAGTTGAAAAATCTGGAAAGGTAAATGATATAATTTATATTCAGCAGATTCTCTTTCCATTTGTGAAACAAATTTTTTCTGTTCTGTACTTTCTCATTACTTGTAGTGTGCTATAAAGCTCTTTCTCCATTTGTGCTCTCACTGAAATATTTCCTTGAGGCACAGATTTGGTCCAGGCTTTCATATGCATCAGAATGATGGAAATTCCAAATCACTCTGGTACACTCTGCCTAGCCACCTTTCTGCCTACAGATTCTGGAATTTGAAATGGTATGTTGCTAGTGCCAGCTAAACTTGTGCTTTTCAAACTTTCCGCAATGTTTCCAGTAGATACCTGCAGAGGCTTAGGTCAAGCACTTAAACATTCATTCTTTTTTACTTTATTAGGATACTCAGTTGTCCTGAGATGAACCTGGATGGTGAGAGAATGGAAAATAGGGTTGCAGACTGCTGTTGTCTGTGTTTTTGCCGTGGCAACGGGAATATATAAGTAGAGAGTAACAATATTTGAATTTGAAAACCAGTAACAATATTTGAATTTGAAAACAAATTCAAATGAGCAAAAATTTGGATTAAGTGCTGACTGGCCACCTTTCACATAGACCTAAAGGTCTGCATTTATTTTAAAAGTATTGCTTCATACAGAATGTGTGATCATCTTGCAAAGAACAATTTAGTTAGAAGTTAAATTTGGGATGACTGGTTTTGACTGTAGAGATGTAGGAAGCTGGACTGTGCTGCTTCTAGCCTTGAGTCTGGGCATCACATGTTTTTAGAACTTGATGAGAGGACTAGGGTTTAAATTAATAACCTAGGAGGTTAATAATTTATTTAAACCTTGAAGTTTGAATGTGGAAAATACTTTGCGAAAAAGGCTTTCATCAAGGCTCTTATAAGGGCCCATAAACCACATTAGAAATTAAAAAGACCAAATCAAACAAAACAGATAGTGGGGAGATGAATCCTTACTAATACCAACTATCAGAACTATTGTACATTCATCTCAACAATGAAACACTTTGTTAATTGATTTTTTAAAACAACTTTAAGGCAAACAAGTATGTAGATGGGCAGGGAAGTGAAATGTTGCAAATTCTTACAATTTCAGACAACTTCTGTGGCTACTGAGTCCTTTCGTTTTGAGCATATATGGAGTGGGGGACACCTGGCAAAACAAAAGTGGATGTATAATGCCTATGCTGAGTGTCTAATATTTTATGTACTTCTGAAGTGCTGCTATTTCTAACAAGAAGTATGGTGTTGGGTTTCTCATTTACCTCTGCACTGCACAGGAAAGTATGATGGAACTCTGGGCAGGAAAGAAGGGTTCCTGTTTTTTTCAGCTGAACCTGTGGAAGTAATCATCGTTGCATAAAATGTGCAGTTTGTAATGCATTAGATATGGATATGCTGCTGTTAAATGTGTTTACCTGGGTTTCCTTTTTTTTTATTTTTGGCTTTTTATAAAGATTAGTGTCTCTAAAGATTATATTCTAGGCAACTTGCTATATGATGCATCAATTATATCAAATTTAGTTTGGAACTGAAAAAAATTTGAGCCATTAAACTGTCTTTCTGAAACTGGATTCTCTTTGAGATATAGCATGGAAATTGGAAGCAGGATAGCAATAGGATTGAGTAACAGATACTTATAAAGCCCAACTGGTTTAACTGAAATAGATTTAAAAATAAAGGCATTGAAGAAAAGTAAATCTCTTAAGAGAAACTATTTGAAAAAGTTCATTAGCAGTGGCCTTTTAGGTACATACATAGTTCCTTGACACATTTAAAAAAGCCCTGAGTGAAGGTTAAAATGGCAATTTCCTAATTAACTGAAGTTGAATTTGAAACCACTATTTAATGTCATGTAACTTAACTGATATGTAGAATGGTCAGGGAAAAGTTGTGGGTGGAAGGCATTGTACTTCCAATGATAAGTTGTTGTGTTGTGTGCATCAGACGAACACTCGTTGCCAGGGGCGAGTGCAATCCTGGGACCAGGCCAGGCAAGAGCAGGCTAAAAATAAAAAAGGAGTGGGTATGACCTAAGTGCTCAAAAATCAAGGTTTAATAAAGAAAAACAAAAGGTGGGTTAACAATAAATGTGCAACAAAACCATAAACTGTACACTATAAACCATAAAATGAGGCAAAACCAAACTTATGTAGAGGACAGGGAACCAATCAACAAGGAAACAGAAATCAAACCTTATCTAGAACACAAGACTAACCAATCAGAAAGCAGGGTTCACAACATAACCTTATACGGAATAACTTAATCTGCATAACTGCGCCCATCATTCCTTTCTTCTCACCCTAACTTTTGGGGAATGCCCAGAGCCTATGGTGTATTCTCCCAGGGCATGGCCCTGGTAGGCTCATGGGTTTCCACAATCAGTATCCAAATGTTGAAGATTCCAATCTGATATGGTTAAGTGCCGGCAAAACTGATTCTGATGTATCGGTTCATATTGGGTTCACTCAGCATGAAGGGCATTGCTCAGATACTGTTCGACCAAAGACATCACTTTGTTACTTCAGGATTTAAGTAAGAAAAAGTGGCCTGAAATGTCTCAGACTTATTTTATGAAAAATCCTTTCACCAGGATTTTTTCTCCTGAGAAGCTGAGATGCCTCAGAGGAAAAGAAAAACAATAATTATTTGCTGCTGTGGAATACAACAGGTGCATCTTTGATTGGTCCATGTGGTTGTTTTTAATTGTAATGGCCAATCACAATCCAGCTGTCTCGGACTCTCTGGTCAGTCACAAGATTTTATTATTATTCCATTCCTTTCCTTCCTTTCAAGCCTTCTGATAAAATCCTTTCTTCTGTTCTTTTAGTATAGTTTTAATATATAATTTCTTTTAATATAATATATATCATAAAATAATAAATCAGACTTCTGAACCATGGAGTCAAGATTCTCATCTCTTCCCTTGTCAGGGTTGCCTGCAAATTCCACACTGAAATACATAAAATTTTGTTACAGTGTTTCTCTGTGGTATTTGTATGAAATCATGTTGTACTTTGAAGTGTCTTAATAAAGGATATATATAATCCTTCCAAAGATTCTGCACTTGGTAGAACAGAGCATTTAGAGTATCATGGACTTATTCATGTTGTGTAGTCAGCAATTAGGGGCTTTGAGCTCTGTCGCTTTCTTAGTAGTTTCTTGGGACTCTTGCTGGTCAGAGTGACCCTGAGATACATTAGAAAGTCTCTTTTCCCGGCCTGGCACTTGAAGAATGAGTCAGAGCTCTTCAGTTCTTGGTCTCAAGGTTGTTTATTGTATCTTATCTACAAAATTCTTTCTCCTGTCCAGTCGAGATCAGCTCAGCAAGACAGTCAGAGGCACTCTGCCTGCCCCTGGGGCGGTGTTATCTTTTTATACTAAAAACTATGTTTACACTATTTACAATAACTTTCCAATACCTATCACCTATGTTAGACAGTGAGCTTCTACTCTAAACCAATCTAAAAATCACAGCAGAAGATGGAGGCCAAGAAGAAGAAGGAGAAAGGCTGGACATGCCCAGATTCCTCCATCATGCCCCCATAACTCCCATTCTAAAAACCCCAAAAAATCTATTTTTCACCCTGTGATAAATTCACTATCATTTTGCTTAAACTTTTGTGGCTTGTAATTCTTCATGAAAGCCCTTTTTCCAAGGGCTAAATCAAAGGCACAGGGGTCTTGAGCTCTGTGCCAAGGTCTCTGAACTCACTGAGCAGGGGCTTGAGTCCTCCAGGGCACCCAGAGGAATTTCCTGGGTTCCAACAGTAGTTATGTGCGGCCACTGAGTTCCTTGGCAAGACATCCTTATGAAACTTTCATTGATGGGAAGAGCTGTGGTTTTATTTTCAGCATGGTGGAAATGAACTTAGCTGTATGAGTCCCATTAATGTTAGTAAGTGTTGTGCATCTAAATGACTGTGCATTTTAATGCAAATTTACCTCCTGGTGTCTTTAGAGTAGAACAGGATATATTTGAAATCATCCTTATATGAAATAACCTGAAAATATAGAGAATATGGGGGTAATGGGAAGGCATTCAGAACAACAAAAATGAACTAGAAGGAACCACAGGGCATAAAAAAAAAGGAAAAAACACAAAAGAGATACAAAGCAGATCAAACAGCTGTAAAGTCAAACAGAACATGCTGGGAGCAAACAAGGATGTTAAAAGCTTAACAAACCAGAACACAGAGGGATCACAAAACTGTATTTAAACTACAGCGTTGTGTACCAAATCACCTCCTAAAACCCAGAAATCTCTTCTGTAGATGTAAATGGTTGTGAATCATGATATTGTCTTGATTTACAAGAGATGTGTCTGCTAGGGAAGGCAGAAAAACCCCTCCCTTGGAATGGAGAATGTAAACTCCCTCCCTCTAAATTATCAGAATAGTAAAATCAAGGGGGTCTAAGGGAATGATATGGGAATAGGAATAGCAGTTCTTTACTAGTGTGTATAACAAGGCAAACAAACAACAAAAACTACGGCATTAACACCAAACAGAACCAGGAACCCAGTCCCAGCCTTTTCGGCTGTGGCACTTTCCCCTCTGGTGCAGTACCGGTCACAGCCGGCAGGGGCGCTGGTGGCTCCCAGCAGGCAGGGCAGGTGTGGTGATTCCCACGTGGCTGCAGGGGGCGCTGTGGTGCAGGCCTGGGAACACACAGTAATGGCGGCTTTATCTGAAGACGGGAATAAGTGAAAGAAGGGCTTTCCTTCACAAACCTCTGGGGCAGCTGGCTCCGGTGCTCCCAGCAAGACTCTTGGAAAGCAATAAGCTGGGGCAGTAAGATGTCTTGGCAGGCAGGGGGTGAGGGGCTCCCACCAGGGCAGAGAGAGACGAGCTCAGGATCCCGGGCACCCAAGCAGTTATAGGTCTCTCTTTTAGTGAGGTAAGTGTTAATAAGGTCCCAGTTCAGTGGTTGTTCTCATGAGCAGAGACTCACCTAATGGCAGAAGAAGCAGCTCTGGTCCAGGCTCTGGCAACAGCAGCAGTGAAAAAACTCCCTTTCTCAAGAGCAGGGGCTCTAATCCTCCTGTGGAGAAATAAAGAAACAGAGAGGGCCAGCAGCTGTGCCCAGCCCCTTCCCCCAAGGGAAAACTCCCAAAAACTTAGAGTTCCTCCTTTGCCCCAAGCACCCAGCAAGCAGCTCTCATCAGCAACTCAACGGGAAGAAATTCCCTGGGTGATAAGGAATGAGCAGAAAAGGAGACCTAACCCCCCACAGGTATGTAGAAATTTATGGAAGTACTTCTATGCTTTCCCCCCAAAATTAAACTTTGGACATCAGATTGATCCTCTTGACTTTTCATGGGAAGTCTAAATTTATAGTTTCTTTTTTCTTGTCACGAGATCATGCATTTGATGATGTCATCCTGCTGTAATGCTCACAGTTGATGCATTATATAACTTTGCAGTATAGTCTTGCAATAATCTGATCTCTCAGTAAACTGACATGTCTGATCTCTATAACCTGTGGGGGAAGAGATGAAAAAGGAAAGCATGCTATCTTTATTTCCTCACATTTTCAGGGTGGGGTCACCTACCCGAGATGGAGTAGCAGATTCTATAGCACAGGCCATGCTTTGACCTGGAAGAACATGTAATGTATGATTAGATTAAATATGTATAAAGTTGTAAAATAAAATTGTACATGTAACAAAAATCCGAAAAGCATAAGACCACAGACAGTCCGGAGACAGATTGTCTCACAGAAGTTACAAAACTCCCAATGGCAGCAAGGAAAGAAAACCTCACTAGCAAGCAAAAAGAGATACTGGTACAGAGATGAGCTTCTCCTGGGACCATCCAGGGAACACCCAAGAGCAATCAACACCTGATAAATATCTTCAATCAAGATAACTGTGTTGTCAGGAACATACATCTCAATACCAGATTTTCCATAACAGATCAATGCCCGCCACCTCCCAGAAACAGCATTGTCCAGCCCTGTACAGAAAAAAGACACTTCATGCATATGCAAGGTAACAAAGGAATGGGGCCACCTCTGCCTCAGGCAGAAAAAACTGTATAAACCAGTCCTGCCAGAGAAGGCATTTGTGAACCGAGGGGGTCTGATGCAATAGAGGTTGGACAGAGGTTCACCCAGTGCTGATTCTGGGCTCCACACTGTCTCTTTGACCGTGGCTATTGAGGGCTGTATTTTTGGTCGCAAAAATAAAATCTTTCATTATTATTAATGATACGGCTTTTTCATTGATTACCAGTAACAAACTGAACAGCAGAAGGGCTGCCACTTAAAAATGAGAAGCAAATTGCCAGGAAGTTTATGGGAACTGCTTTCTCAGCTAGGTTAACCTTTAAAAAAGCCACACATTTTTGTACTAATTTTCTGTGGGAAACTGGTATGTAAGATTTTAATCAAAATGGTTTGATGGATAAACCCCCTCCATCCTTAATATTTGATAACTAGTATTCCAAGAAAAAATGCCTAATTTTGTTGAATGGGCTAAAATATTAAAAAAAAAAAGAAATTTTAAAGTACATCATGAATTACTGTATGCTCTTGTAGTATTTCTTGTGTTGCTGTTAAGCAGTGTTACAATCTTTAAGCTACTGTGTGTGTCCAGTATCGCTGTAGTATCCAGTATTGCCCACATCCTGTTCAGCACTTTCTTTATTAAAAAAAAAAAAGCCCAGAATGTTCTTGTTGAGCTGTATTAGTTTGAATTAATCTGTTTGCTATTTTCAGTTTGCAGCTTGTAATATATGGTAGGGATAATTCATGCTACTAATGTATGGTATAAAATATTGTGAAATCCAAAACATGTCTTTTTACTACCCCGGCCAGGAGCAGCTGTCTTATTTAGATTCAACTAGTTCCCAGACACAAGTTAAGATAACCATCGACGCCTTAACGTAAGAATAGAAGCTTCCAGAACAATGATCACCAGTTTCCCAAGTTGTCCTGAAAGCGATTATTGCCTTGCCGATTGCATCAATCAAGATAGTCAGCGGTGCCAACTTGACACACCTGAAGACAAGGCTTCTTTGGAGCTGACTGACACCAATGGCACACCTGGATGAGGCTGTTGTCCAACTCTGCACATGGAAAGCAACAGCAATGCATGTGAAGAGACACAAAGGAAATTTGGTCATCTTTGCCTCCGGCAGAATGAACTGTATAAAACGCCACTGTGCGAAGCCGCGAGCGTGAACTCCGACACTTGGGAGGTCCGATCCGAGCTCACCTGGTGCTGATCCCGGGCTTGACGTTGTCTCTTTGGCTGTGGTGGTTTCGAAGACCAAACTTCGGTCTCGCAGAAAAATTAATAAATCTCTGCTAAATTTTTGATAATTTTGGCTCACGATTTGATCATTTATAACACAGCTCACGAAAATTGCCTTGTGGTCTCCTTAAGAAGTTGTGAAAATTGCTTTATTGTGTGTCTATTGTTTCTGGTGGACAAATGCTCATAGAGTTTTAACTCTCCACTTCAGATCTATTCTTCCTCTTCCTTCCTCCTTTGTCATCTATATACTTGTATTGATAGATGAGTGAAGCTGCTGTGAGAAAAAGAGATATCTCATAATTAAAAAATAACCACACACCTTTGTGGTTTACAAGGTGGAGACAGGTACTTCAAAGAAGAATGACAGTGTTACATACTTTCCTTTTACAAGTGTACTAAAGTGATGACTACTTACTTCACAGCTAGGATGGGGAAAGCTTTTTTCTGACTTGGTTGATCCACATTGTGGCTTTGTTTCAGAGCTTTACCTGAAAGGTTCAACATTAGTCTGTGGAAAAATTTATATAAAATGCATCAAAAATGAAAGTGATAATGAATTATTGAGGAGACTTGAGTGAATATTGTTTCTGTAAAGATTAATTTACCCTGGAGAAATATCAGGCTAGAATTTCTGAACATTCCAGACTCAGTGAAATTGCATAAATTTCTTTTTTCCATTTCCTAAGTATCATAAGCATTTTTTGCATGGAAAATATGCAATAGCTTTCCTGTCTAAATGTCTTGTCTCTACGAGTTAATCATAAGGTTTTTCTGAAGAATGTATTTTATCCATTATACCCCCGATTGTTCGATGCATCTATAAAGGGGATGAAATTTCCTTCTCAAATACTCAGTAATTATTTTATACACTGAAGCATGTGATTGATTGTCCTTTTAGTTTTATTCCGGCTGACTTAATCTAACTGTATATGCTAGTTTTATTCATTAATGTTAAGTCATTTTTGTATCTTATGATTTTCAGTAATACCTGGTGATATCAACCACCACAAATTAATTACATGTGATATTGTCAAAACACACATTTTTTTGCATTTTAAGTGTGTAGCCTTTCCTAACAGAGCACATGGTTTAATTGCAGCCAACAACTAAGTTCAGTGCGGCTGCTCTCACTCCTCTCTCCTCCAGCCCTGGTCGGATGAGAAGGAGAATCAGAAATGGTTAAAGCTTGGGCATTGAAATAAGAACACCTTAATAACAGAAAGAAAATAAAACATTATAATAAAACAATAAAAATAATAAAAGAGAGAGGAATAAACCTCATGACAAAAAAGGGATGCGTAACAGAGTTGTTCACCATCCACTGACTGATGCCCAACTGGTCCCTACATATGTTTTGGTTAAGTGAGGAAGCGAAGGGAGACGACCCATCCTTTGATCAGCATCGAACTCCGATTTATTGATCCAACATGCACATTTTTATAATCGTGTTAATTAAGTTCATACATATTGCAAAACCTGAGCTCATTATTGGCTACGATTACACACCAACCCCTCCTTTTGTTTTCAATACCTGTGGTTTCTTATTGAGACCAATTAGAAAAACCTAAGCCTGTCTTCTTCTTTCTCATATGGACTAAACAGGCAGATATTTGACTTTGTGTCCAAGGTCGCACCTCCTTGGCTATCACAGTGTAGACTGTCCTGTTATTGTAACGACACAGTGAGCATTCTTGTGTTTTCCTTCCCGTCCCTATTCTCTATTTTTTTCATTTACACAGTATCTAAAAAGATACTGGATTTCTTCTGCCCATTATGCTCTCTGAATATGAGAAACACCACATTCAGCTGTCTGTAGTCTATCAAACAGCCCTTGGAAGCCTGACCAAATGCATACTGCTTGGAATAAAATGCAGCAAGCACAACAAAGCAGTTCTGCATTCCTGCAAGTGTCTGAGGACATTATTACTGCTGCGGGGTTCTGTCTCCTGCTGCTTTTCTTCTACCATGAGTGAAGCTCTGCTCATTAGAGTGGCCTTCGCACTGGGACCTTATTAAAACCCTACCTCACCAAAGGACCCTTCACATTCTGCTCAGGTGCCTCAGGGGAAACCCCAGGCTCCCCCAGCCCTTTCCCCCTTCCAGGGAGCCTCTCCCTGTCGAGTGTAGGAGCCAGGCTGCTGCTGCTAGTCTGCCCCGTACTTCTGCCACTGCTCCGGGGCTTTTCCGTTTCACTGTAGCCCTTCACCCCCTGCCTGCCTATCATGGCTCCAGCTACAGCTGCAGAGTTTCTGATACGTCTCATCTACCGCTTCGGGACTTTGCTCCTCCCTGCCATTACAGCTTCCTGCTTCCCTGCTACAGCTCCTTTTGCTATCCAGATGGGTACCACAGTCAGCTGCCCCTTGGGGTTCGTAAAGGAAGCTCCTTCTCCATCCCTTCTGCCAGCTGTGTCGGCCATTACCATGTGAGAGACATTTGAAACTCGCAGTACAGCGCCACCTGCAGCCGTGGGGGAATCACCTCACCCGTCCGGCCTAGCTGGGGAGCTGCCAGCGCCCCTGCCGGCTGTGAGCGGAACTGCACCAAGGGGGAAATTGCCTGACAGTCGACAGAAGGCTGTTGTTGGGTCTCTAATTTTTCTGTTTGTTGTTGCTGCTGCTGTTGTTGTTTGTTTGCCTTGTATGCACACATATATATTCTAGTAAAGAATGGTTATTTCCTTTTTTCATATCTTTGCCTGAAAGTCCCTTAATTTTAAAGTTATAAAAATTTGGAGGAAAGGGGGTCATATTCTCCATTCCAAGAGAGGTTTCCTGCCTTCCTTGGCAGGCACCTGTCTTTCAAACCAAGACAAGTGGTTATCTCAAAAGGAAAACTGGAGAAATTTGTGTGTGGGAACAGACCAGGTTTTTTGTTGTTTGGTTTTAGGAGTTGTTTTGTTTTGTTTCACTGGTGGCTTATGCCAGATTTTATGGAGAAAAGCACCTGAGGACACACAAATTTTGTTCACCAGCATTATATTCTTTGGAGAAAAACTACCTTGATTGCTGATTAGTTTTATAGTACAAAAAGCAGTTAAATGCTGCTGCTACTTAGATGGGTTCAGTGCTGAAATGAATATGAGGCCTTTTCTGTGGTATTTTCATCTGGTTCAAGTGAAAAAGTGGGAAGTGAAAAGGCAAAAAAAAAATAGTAACAGTTCTTTAGTCTACAAGTCTTTATTAAAGACCAGATAATTTCCATGAATTACAAATAAACTACTGAACAAGAAAACGCTTGAGAAAAAATATGACTGAATCAATGGAAGTTACAGACTTACTGAAGACTGTATCAATATAAAGAGAAATATCAATGATCAGAATTGCAATCTAGTAAGGTCTTTATTTGAAGTCTTCAGTTTCTTTGACTTTGAAGGGCAAATTTCTCTTGACAATTGAATTTAAGATGTGTTGGCATTACTGACAATCTCATTAAGAGTTCAAGAAGTCCTAATCCACAGAAGATGTCTTTCTGGATGAGCTTCCTGATGAATGTCTCATCAGAAAAATCACCAGATTTTCCCATCCTCAAATATGACCCAAGTGTCTTGCAAAAACAATCACAGAAGAAATGTTGGTATGTGTTATGAATAATTGGTTAACTGTATTATAAAGATAATTGCATGTTTTTTAACAGAGGAAGACAAGCATGCCCAGAGATGGTCTGAAATATCTTCATCTTTCTGTACTTCTCTTTAAATGCCATACAGGCTGAATGTTTTTTTTTTTTTTTTTGTGTCAATTGTCTCTAGATGAAACACAATCACTTATGAGAGGTGGCGGGTTTTTTGTCAAATGGTGCTGTTTTCTGGTCTATGAGAAAACCTCTTCAGTCAAAAAACACAGTGGTGTAATACCATGCCAAATTCTCCCAAATCCGCCTAAGCCTTTAACGTTGAAATACGATTGTTCCATCACTTTTTCCTCCTCAGCATCACCCATGTAGAGGATTTAATTATTTATTACTTTAAATTAATATTCAGTTCTGTTTAGTATCTACATGACACCTTCTAGTGTGTCTGCCATGACTAGTGCCTCAGATTTCTGCTTTCTGAAATTGACAATAAAATATTCCTAAGCATAAATAATCATTAGCAACCCATACCCATAACAAAAGCAGAGGCGTAAGGATAGAAAGGATCATACATTCACCAACTATTTTATCTCCTGTTCTGCTGACAAACCAGATGCTTTTTTTAGCCCATGAGACTAGAAGATGCGTGAAATTTGTGTCTGTGAGAAGAAAAATTGCATTTTTAAAATTATCTTCCCTTTCTTTATGCATGTTACCTCTTCATTGACTCTTTAAAATTTTGTCATTACTTTTCTGTATTTCAGCATTTGCTGGCTCACTGTGAAACACAGGGTCCTTATTCATGGACAGGTGGGAAAGTATTTTTTATTATAATAGTGGGTTTTTTTCACTTACCAGTTCTCAGATTTGTATAGAATACTTTTCAATTATTCCTAGGTGTGCATCTTCATAAAATTGTAATTCCAAATGATTCTGGAAAAGATTCGTAGATTTATGCCTTTTCTAATTTTACAGTAATGAAACTTTTATTTTCCCATGTCATTCATCCTGTTTCTTCCTAAATAGAATGCATTGAATACAATTAAGTAGATGCACTAAAGCGTCTTTTTTCCAGTTAATATTGACATAATCTCTTTTTTGTTATGATGTCATGAGTTTGCTAATTTGTATGCATGGAAGCAAATTTTAAAAAGGTCACTCTTGTTGGCATATTGAGCAACCATTTGGATGCAGCAAACATTTACTAGAAATTATCTTCTGATCAGGGACATAATGGCATCTATTTTTCACTTGAAGGTTGTTCAAGTCCTCAAAATTAGACTTAGATCTTGGAAACGTTTTGGGCATGAGGGTGAATTCCTACATTTTGAATGTATATCTGAAACTAACATCACCTTTCACCACATTATGGGGAGACTGAGGATTCAAGCTTCAATCTATGAAATATATCTGTAACCCTCCAGGTTCCCCCAGATTTGTGGAGTCTTATGAATGGTTAAGGCCCAAAAATTTGTAGTAGTTGATAATTTTGATTAATGCATTTGGACATTCTGTCTGGTGAGAATGAGTGGAATCTCTCCTTAGGGTTCAATAGAGTCTTGACCTTTACATGCACAGAAGGAACACTAACATCAGCCCCCAAAAAACCCCAAAACCAACCAACCAACCAAACAGCAAAAAACCAACCAACCAAACAGCAATAAACCAACCAACCAACCAACCAACCAACCAACCAACCAACCAACCAACCAACCAGACAGTCTTCTAGGCTGAAGTCACTGACTAGTGTCTGTCCAGAAGGCAAATTACAATGAAACATGATACACAGAAGAATTAAAGTAGCTGTTAATTTTAGCTCTCTAAAGGTTTTAGTTATAAGAAAGCACTTAATGAACTTCAGTAGAATTACAGGGTAGAAAAGAACAGCTGTTCTCCTGGTGTGTTTGGATTCAGAATGAAACTTTTATAATGTTAGAGTAGAACATGAGGGAATTTTAAGCAGAAGAGAAGACTAAAAGAAATAAGGGCTGTTCAATGATTAGTGCCGTTGACACAGTGAGGGTGGCTGTGACAAACTTATCTGGTTCCCTGACTTCAGGGCAAGAGTGGCGAAAATGAAAAGGTGTGGATCCAATGGAGTTGCCCAAAAAGAACTTTAATAAAGGGTTAAAAGCAACAAACATGGAGAAGCCAAACTCAATACAGGGTGCCGGATCCAAAGACCTGAGACAAAGGGGAAGCAACAATATATACACTTGGAAGTAGAACATTCTAGAACCATAACTATGAAGGGGAAACAAGTAACCAGGGGGGGAGTAGAACTTGGACAATTTAGCATAACACCACCAAAGGCTTATGGAAGAACTCTCAAGCTCACCATGAGTTAAACAAAAGATCCCCAGGGCTTGAAACTCACTGTTGGGTCTTTTGGAGTAAAATCCAGCTGACTCCGAGTCACAGCTGGGCTAATTTCCACATGCGTTCTTGGATACTATAAATGTTTTTCCACAGGGTAGCAGGAAACTCTAAAAGGATATGATGCTAACATAAAAGCCCAAACCTTCCTTGTGATAGACTTTATTCCACATTTGCTTTCAATTGAAAAAACAATGAAATCTTGGGTCATCTTCTGGAGAGAAAATAGAGTAAGTCTCAAAGCTGTTCTGTCTTCCAGTGATTGGTAACAGGTCACTGAAATAAGTCTTTTCTTGTCGTAGTAAATGGGCTGTCAGGATTGAGGAACGTCTGGCACACATTTGTCTGAGAACAGAATTATAAGCGTGTGAAAGACTTCTTCCACATTCAATATGAGAGAGCAGAAATCATTCTGCAGAAATACCTCTGCTACTTGCAGGTTTATGTTGTTTTCCTGACAGACTTTCAACAACACTTTCATCTGAAAGAGAGAGAGAAAAATACACATTTGAGAAGCAGACTGAGAATAAAGCTATCAGAGAGAGCCTTCCAAAAGCCAGTTCAGATAAAATTGTAATATTAACCCTTTAGGAAGGGAATTATTCTACTACAATATAGCCATAAAAATGAAATTAGCAACTGGTTGTGGGAGAGATAAGCTGAGACATTTGAAACTGACAGTTTAATATTTTTAATTTTGTCTATGAAAGATTCAACCTGTTATAAATACTTCCATGATGCCACATAAAGAGGTAGTTCAATCATCACTTTTTGGAAGTGCTAGCATAAGCATCACAAACTATTTCAATTATTATAACTTAAAAAACACGTGAAAGGCTGGATCTGGGCATTTCAGAGAGATTATTTCTACAGCTGAAGTGCTGGTCTTTGTCAGTGACCTGAAACCCATGGTATCAGAAGACCTGGAATTAGGTGTTCAAAGTGTGAGCCCCTTTGAAATTGAAGTGTGTGGTGTGAACATAGTTCAAGGTTTGTCTCTATACTGGCTACAATATTTTTCTGATCCTATAGGAGAAAGGCCTCCACAATTTAAAAAAAGAACACAGTCCATATTTTTTGTGTTAATGAAGGTCATTGCAAAGCATTGTCAGGAACCTATGTAAGACATACAGAGCACAAAGGTTTTCAGGCCATTTCTGTATTGTATGTCCTTGCAAGTTTTACTTTTATTCCTGCAAAGGCTGGCAGAAAGAGCTAGGAGCACCCTGCAACAAGAAATCACTGACTATAGATGGCAAATTTGCCCTTAGATCCAATCTCAGTATTAGCTGATTTAAGGCTTAGCCAAGGAATCCAAATGCACCAAACAAGTACTCTTCCAACATACAATTATATAATAATTGAAAAAAAAGAACTAAAAACTAATATGATACTTTTTGAGTCTCTGCTGTTAATTTTAAAAATATAATGCCTATTTATTTTTTTTAAGAATCAGCTCCACAGAGGACTGTCTTAAAAAAAATATGTTGATTTAAAAAAACAAATGAAAAACTCTGGCAAGGTAGTTTTATCAGTTTCCATTAAAATTCTTTAAATTGGAAAAAGCTTACTTGATCCCCAGGTTTCCTCACTCAAAGTAATAGCAGTCTTTGAATCAAAACTTCATTCTTCAAACCTAGGATGAGGCTAAGAGCCAAGTATCTAGTGCTAAGTAGGTGTTGCTGTGAGATATACCTTGAACTTCAAAAATATTTAAAAACAAAAAGCAACAAATAAGAACCCATAAAAACTTTTAATAATTTCATAGGTTTGTAAATGTTTCTATAGAAATTAACTCTTAGGACTTTAGCATTTATTTTCTCATAACAAGGGTGAATCGATTATGGAATGGTCAAATGCACACAATACATAGTGATCTGTTCATGCGTAGCAGCTTTCTCCCAGCAGGCACCTTGATGTCTGAAACATATTTTAAATAGGATTACTACTCATTAAATTACAATGACCTGGGGCAATGGTCAACAAAACTGAAATTGCCTCAGTTTGTCATGTTTTGGTTCACTGCCATTAAATTTCAGTGGCTGTGTTTCCCTAGAGTAAATAGACCTGAAGAAATATATGGTTGAATGCTTCAACTTTGATTTAATCAAGTAAACCTAAAAAATTCTTACCTATATTTGGAAGCTAAGAAAGTGTATGCAATTCTTTGTTGTAGTTTTAGATTAAAGTGTAACAATTTATGGCTGATGTGATACACACCCATACCCTGATCCACTGTCTTTTGCACACAGAGGATTTTATTTTGATTTAAAGAACTGTGAGTCTGACAGTCCAGTCAGGCCAGGTCCTTCCTTTTAGACTGTTTGGCCACATTTCTGTCTTCTAGTTTTAGACATGAGCAAAGAAAAGGGACATAGAAGTCCACTTAATTACATGGACACTGGATCAAACAATACATAGAAGTTTTCCTCACTGAGTGATGGAACTGGAAGCTCCTATCTATTTTCCAATTCATTCAAATTTAAATTATCTCTAAATGTGTCAGGAATAAAACTGTTGCCTAATTTTGGGCATATTTTTAAGGCAGAAAGAAACTTGAAGCATTAGCAAAGACAGTGGCACTGTCACCCTTTATATGAGGAAGACATTGGGATGAAACCTGGGAAATACAAGAACCAAATTCTCTTTAAAACTGAGCTGAGGAAAAAACTAGATCTTATGTACAACAGAAAAACATTCTGAATGTTAAGATAAAATGAATATGTTGATGTTCTGTGTACCACACTGCAATGGCCATAATTATCTTTCTGGCAAAAGTATGTTTTATCAATATTTAAACTATTGATTTATTTTCAAATGAAGTCTTGAAGTTGAGGCTTCTTTAAGCAGGGAAGAAAGAAAAGGAAAAGAAAAAGAAGAAAAGGAAAAGAAAAAATGGGGGGAAAAAAGAGGAAAAGGTGGAAAGGGAGAAGGGGGAAAGGGGGAATGGGGTGGAATGCGAATGGGGGAGGGATCTGTGCCCCTGCAGCCCATGGGTGCACAGGGAGTGCAGAGATCCACCTGCAGCCCATGGGGGAGCTGCCCATGCTGGGGCGGGTGGATGCCTGGAGGAGGCTGTGACCCAGTGAGAGACCCAGTGGAGAGAGGGCCCTTGCTTCCAGACTGGAGCAGCCTGTCCTTGGAGGAGTGCACCCCCTGGAGTGATCCCTGCCACAGCAGTTTTGGGAGGAGTGTCTGCCCATGGTGGGAGTTCATGCTGCAGCAGGTGCAGTACGGCTGTTGTTTGTGAGAGTGGACCCACAATGGAGAACTTCACAGAGAGCTGTGTCCTGTGGGAGGGACCTCATGGCCTCACAGGGGAAGGCCTGCTCTCCTGGAGGAGTGGAAGAAAACCTTGGGTGATGGACTGACCAGAACTCCCATGCCCTCTCTCTCTGCACTGTTGGTGGGAAGGAGGTAGTGCCTGAGGGGGAAAAGGTGTTTTAAGGACTTATTTAACTTCTCATTTTCTTACTCTGATTTTGTTAGTAATAAATTCACTTTGTACTTTTAAGCTGAACCTTTTCTGCCCCCTGGAGTGTTTTCTCCTGGTCCTCATCTCACCTGATGAACTCTTCATCAAATACTTCTTTCCTCTGCCCAGCTGTAGTAGGGGAGGGCAAGTGAATGGCTCTCATGGGTGCCTGGTGTTTGGCCAGTGTAAAACCATGTCATCAACATATATGTATGGACTATACCAGAAAAACAAACCAAACAAACCAACACAACCTGTCAATTACATAAAAATTTTTGAGGAGTGAAAGTTTTCAGGTTTTAACTGAGTAAATGGGAGGCAGCAAATTTTACCATATGTCTGCCTCTACTAAACAGTTATCTGCACTGAATGATTTCTAATTTATTAGTTATTATCATGGTGTCTATTGGTGTCTATTAGCAGAGATGCAAAAATTGCAGGAATTTTTTGTATCAGAAACATTTGTAGAAACTGAATTAATTGCACTAACCTGTCTTTATAATTCTGAAAGATAATATTTAATCTTTAGCTTCCATAAATATATACTCCCCAGCACTTCTCTATTTTATCAAGTCTTTCTTCTTCATCTTCAAATATATCCTGCTCACTGGGAAACTCATACATGTATAATGAATGTACCAGGACAAATACTGACATATAATCCATCAGTATGTTGATTGTTTACTCCCAAAGCTGTAATTATTTTTGTCTTGGTTTGAAAGACAGGTGTCTGCTCAGAAACACAGGAGACTCCCTTGAAATGGAAAATGTAAATCCTCACCCTCCAAATCATTACAATTTTGAAATTAAGGGACTCTCAGGCAAAGATATGGGAGTAGGAATAACAGTTCTTTATTAGGAAATAAAATAAAAATAAAATAAAAAATGAAATAATACAAAAAACCACTGACAGAGTCAGAATATGACCTGACACCCTGTTGTTAAGGGTGCTGGCAACAGTGCAATTGAACGGTGGCTGCAATCCTCCTGCAGTGACACGTGTGATTCTGTTGAAGCACTGATCCTGTAGAAGGGTGTAGGTTTCTTCTGAAGGTCCAGTGGTGGTGTAGATGGGTCTGGTCTTCCTCTGAAGATCAAGTGGAAAAGAAAGCTGCTCCTCTGGGAATGCAATGGGAAAAGGCTGCGTCTGTTGTTCTCAGACTATATCCAGACTATCTCAGACTATATCCAGGTAGGAATGCTTGGCTCCTCCTCCTGGGTGGAGCATCTCACAAGGAGAGGATGTAATTTTATCAGTCAAGCAGTGAGACTCAATGGACCATTAACAGAAGGTATCTCCCCAGATGGAGGATGGGTTGTACAAGAGTTAAAGAAAACTGCCCAATTAATAGAAGATAACTGCCCCACCTCTAAGAGGTGGTGATAGAATACACACAGTTACATCTTCCAACCTAAGACAATTTTTTTGTGCTTTTCATAATGAATACCATTCTCATATTTGTGTGTTTAGCTTTTGATGCATACTCAGGGAAATTGTTATCTGATTTCCTCAAGACCAAGCTAAGCTCCATTTTTTCTTATAAATTTCTATTTTTAAATTGATTTATTGTTATTAATTTTTAATGTTGTTTTAGGGTCATCAATTTTATATTCCTAATCAGGCCTATACAATTTTTTTTTAGCTTTTTAGCATCCAATAAGCTTTTAAAAGATCTTTATTGTCTGTGTACTCATGTTTTAAATGTCACATTATTTTTCCTTTCTTTTTTTTTTTTACATATCTGGTCATCTGCTTCTACAGTATTCTTTTTCTCAGTTTAATTCCTCATGATGCACAGATTTGCTGTGATTTGTATGAAATGCACGTGTATTGTATGCGTTTTTTATTTTGAAAGTCAACATATCTCTTCTGTCATTGGTTCTGACTTTATTCATCATCAAGTTTGCCAATGACATAAAGCTGGTTGGAGGGGCTGATACATTAGAGTGTCCTGCAGCCTGTCAGGAAGACATGGACAGACTGGAGAAATGGGTAGAAAGGAACTTAATGAAGTTCAGCAAACGCAAGTGCAGGGTCCTGCATCTGAGGAGGAACAACCCCAGGCACCAGGACAGCCTGGGGGCTGACCTGCTGATAAGCAGCCCTCCAGAGAAGACCTGGGGGTCCTGGTGGACAACAAGCTGTCCATGAGCCAGCAGTGCCTTTGGGGCCAAGAAGACCAGTGGTATCTTGGGGTGCATTAGGAAGACCATTGGCAGCAAGGGAGGTGATCCTGCCTTCTACTCAGCACTGATGAGGGCTCAGGAGTAGCACCTGGAATGCTGTGTTCAATTCTGGGCTCATCAGGACAAAATAGACAAAATAGTAGTGGAGCAGGTCCAGCTGAGGGCTATGGAGATGCTGAGGCAGCTGGGGCATCTCACTTAATGAGGAAAGGCTAAGGGAGCTGGGCCTGTTTAGATGAGTGAAGAGATGACTGAGGGGAACCTATGCATACAAGCGCTTAAGGGCAGGTGACTGAGACTGGGGCAGACTCTTTCCTGTGTCCAGAAACAGGGTGATCAGCACAACCTTAAACACAGGAAGTTCAGTCTAAATATGAAAGAAAAACTTTTTACTCTGAGGGTAAAAGGACTGGAATAGGACAGAGGATTGGAATAGGCTGTCCAGAGAACTTGCAGAGTTTCCTTCTTTGGAGATATTCAAAACCCATCTCAATGCAATCCTGTGTAATATAGTCTGTAGGAGTGGGGATTGGGTGAAATGGTCTCCAGAGGTCCCTTCCAACCAATGGTTCTGTGGTTGTGTGTGATCCTGCATGATCCTTTTCAACAATCAATTCAGCTTCTAGAATTTTAACTTTTTAATACCAGTCAGCAGCTCACACTCTTGCATTAACCTTGAAAATGACTATCATATTTTTCTTGCTGTTTTGGTTTCTCATTATTTTTACTATACCATGAAGGAATTTCTCTTGTTAACTATGAATTGCTATTCATTCTTAGTGACCCCAGGCATTAGGGAGACATTTGAAAAATTAGTATTGTGTAATCCCATGTTTTACACATTTCCTTCTTGCTAGGACATATTCCAAATGACTGAGGTATCACTGAGACCTGCACAATAACTACCACTGAAGTAGCTAACATTTTATTTGTAGCATGCTCTGAGGAACTAAATTTTTTGATGTTTCTTAGATATGTATCCTTTAAACGCCAAGGACACGCCAAACTGTTATAGCTACACAGTACTGCTTAAAGCAGACGAATGGTCTTAAGAACATTTTGAAGCTTAATTACTGTTTTCTACTTGAATATTTGAAGGATATAAACACCAAAGAGATGGAAGAGTCAATTAGAATATTGCCTAGGGTATGTAAAGGAATAATGATAATATTGCCTAGGCTATGTAAAGGAATAATGAGAATTACAGATGAAATGTTTAACTTAAATAACAAGAAATTTTTTCTGACAGAATTATTTGCCTGTGAAATTGTTTTGTAAGGAAAAAGATCAAGGAATCATTTCTTAAGACAATTACAAATATATGGGCACAAAGAAATGCCGTAGGGTAGAGGCAATGTTTAACTGAAAGAAAAAGGAAAATCAGATAAAATTTCCCATCTTCATTTTTACCTGTGCTTTTTCAGTTTCAGTATTGAGTGCCAAGAGGTTTTTGAGGAAAGCAACCATTCCTTTAAGCTGACATGACATGAAAAAGTCATTCATAGGTTTCTAGTCATCAGACACTGTTATTAAATCACTAAGTTCTATAGCATTTAAGATTCTTAAACTCCTTTAGTCAGTCATTAAATGACTGGTAAAGATCAAATTAATAATTAATACTTAAATATCTATCAGGGCTTTAAATTTCATACTGCAGAATTCAAAATGTCACTTATCTATAATTCAAAAGATTTTTAAGGACAGCAATTAATGGCTTGCAATAGCCTTCTAATCCATGAATTGCAGTCTCACATAAGATTAAAGGCCAATGTAATTCAAATGAGATTATGAGTAATGTAACAATTGTATCTGAACATACGAGATGAATAAAAACCTTTCAGCTTGATTCTGAGAAAAAGAAAACCTGTTTACATGGGTATGTAATTATTTTGTAAGATACTACTGATCATAGTCAACAGGACAAGAGGAGAAATTTGTATTGCAGAATGGAATATAGATTTACATTTAAGATATATTTCTTGGCTGTCACACAGAGCTCAATTCCATTTAGTCAGCTTTGACAAATTACTATTAAATACAGTTTTGTATTCCAAGTCTAATCTATAATTCCGAATCTAATCTAATCTACTTTTGTGTAGTTAAACATCCTTCTCAACATGGATCCTGCGCTGTTCTATTGACAGTGCAGATGGGTCTAATTCAATGATTGAAGGATTAAGATATTCAGCCCTCACTAGTCATTTTGTGTCTTTGCTTAGCTAAAAGATATGTTGAACAAAATAAACAAGAAGTAGTCTCAAGAATCAAATGATTTTTGAAAACCACAATTATTAGAGGATATGCCTAAAAGAAAAGTAGTTATTTCTGACTTAAGGACTATTAGTCAACTACATCAGCTCAGTAAAATACTGTAAGTCAATTAATGAAGTGTAATATTATGTGTTGATGCAAATAACAATTTGTTCAGTGTAGTACTGCTAAATGAGATTTTTCCTTTAAAAAAAACCACCTCATCTAAATTACCTATAAGCAGTTCACAGATGAATAAAAGGCAAAAAAGAAATGTAAAAAACCAGTTGCTCACTTTATAAAGAGTGTTAATGACATTACTTAAAATGACAAAACACATGAAATTGAACTCAATTCCAAAAATACTTCTATTTATTCCAGGGTTTATTTACATTATAGAACTTAAGGAGTGAAGCTTGTATTAGAACAAATAAATTAGAAATAGTTTTTTTTTTCATGATGAATTTAATTCAGATTATTTTACATTTGTGTTGTGAATACACATTAATTCTCCTAAATACAGTAGATTTATCATGTTATAAGATTAATTTAACTATTGCATTTTCAGGTCACATTGAATTCAGATAGATATGGGGACAAGACCTGACAGCCTCAAGCATGGAAAAATTAATCCTCTGGAATCATTGCTTCCTTTGGATGACACAATGTGTCATCTGAGAGTCTTTGCATAGCTGCCCAGAAAACAGTAATTTTGCAAAAGGTTGATGGAGGAATGGAACCATTTGCATAAAATAAATGTCCATAAGGTCATATGGACACTTCCATTTGCTGACTGAAGAGTATTCATCAAGTAGTTTTCTTAGCTCACAAAAACCACTTTTCAGAAGTTTTTCCACCTTTATTTTATCAATCTACTTCACTAATAGTGTATTGCAGCCATGGAAAATAGTACCAGTCTAAAGACACTCCATAACATGATACTGAAATTTCAAATCATGGGATTTTTACCTAAATGTTACTCTTAATAGGAATGTTAAATTTATCATACTGCAAGCTTTTCAATCTTATTTTTTCTCTCTCCTGTCTGAGGAAAGTGATGCAGGGGCCTGGTGGGCACCTACTGTCCACCAGGGTCAACTCACCAGAGCATTCTTTTGAGAACAAACATAGAGCACAAGGCAATGGCAGCTGTGCATTAATCATGCTGTAGTTATAGCTGTTATTGGTCAGCAGGGTTTTTTTGTGCATCACACTGCTTGTCTCTTGATTTTGCTGAGCTCAGGAACATTCTAATATGAACAATGCCTCTGTGCTTTGCCCTCATGTTGATAGCCTTGCTGTTCTGGGAAGATGTATTCTGGAGAGTACAAAGGAATGCATCTCTCTCTTCCCAAATGGCCCTGCACTTTTATGAGAGATGTTTAGAGTGTAATTATATTGAATATTATATAATTATATAAATAAATAATTAACACTGTTAGCATATCATGGATTCTCTGGAATCTGCTGTTGCTGTGGTGTAAGAGAAGGCAACCTTTTGGATGAAGAAATACTGAAAATTACCCTGAAGTAGGCGTTCCTTGGTTGTCAGGGTGTGTGGAAGCATCTGGGCGCACAAAGTTCCTAGGCCAGTTGTCGCCTCCCATAGCCTGGGACTTTACTTTTGAACATGCAAGTAAGCCTGTCACTACTTGATAGAAGGAGTCCTTACCTATCCTGGAGAAAATCAACAGCTTCTCACCCTGTGCTATGTACTAAACATAATCAACAGTCTTGCTGGTAGGAATTTTGAAAGTATAAAGAATAGATGGGTTTTTGTAAATTCAGAAATTTCTCATTACCTAAAATTTTATGCCAACTGTCTGAAGCATAATAATTTTCATTACCTTCATTGCATTATCAATAACGTTCCAATTACTCACAGAGACAGTAGTGATGCATATTAAAAATTTCTAAACATTACCATTGGCTTGTTGCAGAAGTTGAAAATGTTGTAACAGGAACATCAAGTACATTTTCCTTACTTATGTTCATTAACTAGTTAAACATTGGCAATTTTGGGGGGAAAAGGTGGCAAAAGCCTTGACAGAAATTCTGAGTGCTTTGAATATTCTGGTCTGTTCTGTTCTGTGTGCCTTTAGTACTTCACCCTGAAGTAAAAAATGTGATTGGTCCAAGGAACATGAGATCTGTGTGACATTTCTGTTTGAAGTCATTAAATTAATAACTATCCTCCTCCCTTGTGTAATAGTCTGTGCCCTTGTCTCAATGCACACGTCTTTCAGATGTTTTTTGGAATATTTCCACTGTACTTATGAGGGGTAGGTAATAAATTCTATGTAATAAGTAGCACTTCTAATATGTTCTCTCATGTAGAGGTTGTGGGTTTTTTCTTCAAATCTCTCCGCTTTCTAGAAAGGAAGCAAGAGTTTCTGTAAGAAGCAGATGACCAGCTTTTTTCTTGTTATCTGCCATGATTGAGGGCAACTCATTTGTCACTTTTCTGTCAGCTAGAAATCTTTTTTATGTTTGACTTGAGCTGTCCTCTGAGACCCACTTCTCCAATATTTTGAAAGTTTCATTTGTTATTTCTCAACGCTGTGCTGCTGAGGGTAACATTGTCTCTGAAAGACCTTGAATTGTTAATTCTATCAAGGTGTTCTTGCTCGCTGAGACCTCTTGTTTCTGCTGACAGAAGGCCATTTGCATAATATACAAGTTGCTGAAAATTCAGCAATCACAATGCCATGTTATTAGAAATCCAGTCAATAGTTGGGCTTCCATTTTCAAACTCAGAACCTTGGCTACAGCTGCATTGCTCTTTTAGTTCACTGTGCAGAGCCCCTGAGCTATTCCCTAAACTTAAGAAGGTCACACCACCAGGCTGCATAACCCTATTTATAAAAAGAACTGGGGCTGAGATGCAAGGCAAGAAGCCATAAAAGTAGAGCAAAAAAATGTGTGAGGTGAAACATAACAGTGGAGAGACTTTGTGAGGTTTCTTGGATTACAATTAGTAATATCTTTTTATGCTGGTAGTACAATGTGACAAAACAATACACAACTTATGAAATATTAAGATTCATTCTGTAAGATTAGTCATGATATAGGTTAATAGAGAACACATAGTTTCTATATAATTTTACCTCACTGCTTATGATAACAACCAAATGAAATGCCTTTTTACACTTTGGAAAACAGAATCAGCATTTGTCGGTGAAAAATGTAGGCAACTATTAAATAGCTGGTAGGATGACCCATGTTTAATTTTTTTCTTTTGGTTCTGTCTGAATGTGTGAAGATCTAAAAATATCAACCATTAAAGGCCCCAACATGCAAAAAAAGGAGTTTTTTTCTGTCCTAATTTTCATTTTAGCATTGGCACTCAGTTTCATGCTGAAAACAATAATTCTAGTAATGAAAATTAACAATGTATTTTAAATGTTTGATTTTAAACTCACTTCATTTGGGCAAAAATGAAAGTAAATACTTGGTAATTAATTAATTTTAACTGAGTCATTTCATTCTGATAATACTTAAAAGCCTTCAAGTTCCTTGAATTAAAAAAATTGCTCAGGTGACATATTCCCATCTAATGATTACTTTCAACAAACTGACCTCTCCAAATTAAATCAGAGTGAATTCTGACTAGGTCTGCTAATCATCATAAAAATTAATGGATTGCTTATGCAAATAAAGATAGTGACAGAGTGAGGCTGCATAGCAGAAGTGTTGGTGTAATTTTTTTTACTCTATTTCTGAAAATTTCAAGTACTCAAACTCAGTAAAGGACCATTTAAAATGCTAGAGATAGCACTACTACTAGAAAGAAAGAGAGCACAGATAATTTTGTGTCTCTTCTGGAGGATGTGTGGTGCATAGACACTGACTGAACCACAGTGGCTGAATGCAATCTGCAGTCACACACACCACTGCAGTATTTCTCTAACAGCAAGTCTGGTAAATTTGACAAGATACCTATTTTGATCAACCATATATTTTTCTTGCTCATGTTGCTTGCATCTCTAATATGTCTTGATTTATAGCACAGTACTAGTATCCAAAATGAACTTGTAAGTGGTACTACAGAAACACTAATGTTGCAGAATAAAATAGGGTCCAAGTACAAAGAAACCACTCACCAAAGTTCAAAAATCCTTAGGAACGGGAAGGGTCCAAATAATTCAAAGTACTTGAGAAACAAAAAATAATATAAATAGGGGTCTATTTCCTGTTAGACCATAGATTCTTTGGTTTAAAACTGAAAAAAAGCCCAACAAAAAACATTAAAAAGAAAAAAGTTAATTTCCTGTGTAACACAAATGTCCTACTCAGAACATTTAGTCATTTCCATAATGCAAATGAATCGCAGTTACATGAAAGCCTTACAGGAAAGAAATAGAAATAGAAATAGAGAATAGAGAATAGGAAAAGGAAAAGGAGAAAAGGAGAAGAAGAAAAAGAAGAAAATAAGAAGAGGAGAAAAGGAGAAGAAGAAAAGAAGAATAGAAGAAAAGGAGAAAAGAGTAAAAGAATAAAAGAGAAGGAAAAGAGGAAAAGAAAAAAGGTAAAGAAGAAAGGGAAAAGAAGAAAGGGAAAGAATGGGAGAGAGAGATCTCAAGTGAGTTCTCCCAATCTGTACTTATGTCTGAGATTGTTCTGTCTAGTTCTGTCAGAATAAAGATAGAAAAGGGATGAGCTATTTCCTTTAGGTGTAATTTTAAAATTAATTGTGTAGGCTTCAAAATTCAAATATAATAAACAGCTGGTATACATATTATATCCCATTTCCCCTTCGTTACACTTTTTTTTTTTTGAGTCACATTTCTTTGTTGAAGAATTTCAAACATCTAATGTTGTGTAAGCCTCAAAAGCAATTTATAAGACCAATACTGTCACTGTCAAAACAATGTAATATGAGATGCTGGACTGCACAATATACTATTTGCTGTGTCTTCATTAAAAAAAAAAAAAAAGGATTTATAACTTTGAATGTGAAATTACCCATCTTGATCAAAGATGTAAATGTAGCTATGTTAGTGCTTTATGAGTGATCTCAATAAAGGTCACTCCATCCAACCCTCTGGATTCCCTACTTTACTTATACAAAAGATTTACATCTGTTATAATTTTACTTTGTTACAATTGAGTAACAAGAATAAAAGTGAAATTAACTGCAGTATTAAACCCAGGAAAAGCATGTAGCTCTTCAGTAAATGCAATTTAGAAATGGATACAATTTGTTTTTCAGCATTATATTTTCTTAAATTTTTAAGAAGCCTTTTAATCTATGAATTGTGTTACAGATCAGAACTGAAGGCTGGTGTAATCAGAAAAAATTCAGGTTCTTTGATTGTGGGATGTTCTGTTCAACACCTGCTCTACTGACATTGATATCTGATGGGATGCACCTTTTTCCGAGGGTAAAATGATTTCTAGCACCATTTCTTGGAGATAGTGGGGGTTGTTGATGGAGCTGTAAAGTAGTTTGGAAGGGGGGAAAGAAAAATACCAGGCTTGCCAGGAATGAACAGTGGGATGCTGTGCTGCATGAGGAACGATTGAGATGAGATGAGCTCAAAGCTTTGGCCCAGTCCCCAAGATTCGAAATCACTGGTGTAGGTCAAAGGGCTAGAATGTATGGAGCTCTCAGCTGTCAGTGCAACAGTTGAAACCCTTTGGTAAGAATCAAGGGGCAAACAAATGATGTGGATGTCATTGTGAGTCATCTACAGACCTTCTGGCCAGGATGATGAGGTCAATGAATTCTTCTTTGAGGAACTAGAGGATGCTTCCAAGTCAACTGCCATTGTCTTTATGGGGGACTTCAACTTGCCTGAAATAACTGGGACCATCAGACAGTTGGTAGAACCGTGACCATTAAAAAACCTGGATGGCAACTTTATGGATGGCAACTCCTAAGAGAGTCAGCTTAAGAAGATGTCCTCCCTGATTTGATGTTAGTCAATAGAGTGGATCTCATGAGCAAAACGGAGACTGGCATTCTTCTTGGACACAGGAATCACAAAGCAATTGAGTTTAAAATTTTTGTTGACAGGAGAAAAAATGCCAGAAAAACCTCAACTCTGAACATGAGGAGAGCAGATTCAGGCTCCTCAAGGAATTAGTAACTAATGTCTCTTGGGAAAATATTTTTGCAGGTTCTGGGGTCCATCTGTTCTGGACACTTTTCAAACACGACCTTCTAAGGGTGTAGGAGCAGACATTTCCAAATGTCAGAAGTCAAACAAGTGAGGCAGAAGGCTGTGTAGGCTGAACAGGAATCTTCTCTTGGAAATAAGGTGGAAAGGAAGGTATGTGCCCAGTGGAAGCAAGGTTAGGTGGCATGGGAAGAATACAGAGATGCTGCTGGTCACTTCAGGGAGAAAACTCCTGTGGCCAAAGCTAACTGGAGTTCAAACTCATCAGAACTGTGGGGGAAATAAAGAGTTTTTAAAAATAAATTGTTATCAAAAGTCAGTGTAGAAATAACATCAGAATAACATTACAAGCTGGGGATGGTCACCTTACAAACAGGGACACGAACAAGGCAGAGATGTTTAGTGCTTTCTTTGATTCTGACTTCAACACAGATGATGGACCAAGATGGTCCCAGTGCCCTTAGCTGAAGGACCATGATTCTGAGAATGATCAACTCCCAGTGGACCTTTAACTTGTATTTTATTTTATTTTATTTTATTTTATTTTATTTTATTTTATTTTATTTTATTTTATTTTATTTTATTTTATTTTATTTTATTTTATTTTATTTTATTTTATTGCAGATTTAAAAATGTTTAAATGCCAGGATCTAATTTTGTTAAATTTCCAGCAAAACTCTTTGTGAAAAATGAAAAAGAGAGCAACACAAAATTTATAGTGAAATATAATTCTATCAAGAACCTAATGCAATTAGTTCTGTACAAAGGGAGTGATTCTGCTTGATTCAGTGTCCTTTAGGTCAAACCTGAACAGAATTTGTTGTGTTTGTTATTTGACTGGTTTGTATAGGCGTATTTTCAAAGTGGCAAAATGAAGCAATAGCAGATATGTACATTTCTGTGTGTATATATTGAAAGCCCACAAAATTTGTATGGCTTTTGAACCAAAGTGATACCTTACAAGTAATTAATTAATTAATTAATTGTACTTTCAGGCTGTATAATTTTAATTAGTAAGTGAGAGAAACATTTCAGTAATGAAATTCATAGTAAATGTTTCTCTGTTCATTTGCCAACTGGCACAAAACACATGCCATCTTGATGTAGAAAATAAGACTATTCAAGGCTCCTGAGACCCTCTGGCTAAAATTCTATCAGCATACTAAAAACAATATTAATATGATCTACCTCTTCCTTATAAGGCTCACTTTGTTTCTGTGCCATCTCTTGATGTTCATTTGCAAGGGTGATAAAAAAACCCAAGTAATCAGAATTAGGATTACTGAGTCAGTAAATGAAACTACATAGCGAATGACTGGATGCAATAGAAGTCAGTCCTTGGCCCAGCTGATAAATTCTGAACTCAGACAAGTATATGCATGAGGGTCACAGATAGAGAGAGACATTCAGAACATACCTGGTAACTGCAATTTTCTGACAGGAGCAGAGAACATAAGTATGGAGAGTGGGTATTCAGAAAACCCCTAACACCTTTTGTTAATCATATATTTATATATTTATTGCAGTTTGTTCAAAGCCCCCCCCCCCCCCGCCACCCTCACCCCCCACAGAAACAATGGACTGTGGGCATTAATAATCTTCAGAGGTTTTTAAGTGTTTCCTGTCCATCTTTTCCATTTTTCAAAACTTTTTCTTTTAAGACCCTTGCCCTCAGATTCTCTCTGGAACACTGGGTTCATAGGTAAGTTGTTGGTGAAAATGACTATTTCTAAGGTTTCCACTTTGGTTTGCTCCCTGAACTGTGAGTTGCTTCTTCTCTTGTTTTCATTCTCATTTAATTTTATTTAGTGTATTGCTTCCTTGCTGATTCCATTAGGTTCTCATTGCAAACTGATTCTTACCCTAAACACATGAACAGAAAATCTTTTAAACTGCCTTTCTCTACTGTTGCTTGTGCAGTGTAATTATTCCCTTGCTCATGTTTAATTTGCATGCTCAGAGTGAAACTCTTCCAGAAGGGGACATAGACATTTAGAAGAGCTGTCAATGGTACCCAGAGAACAGTGGCCAATTTTTTTTTTTAATTAAAAACCAAAAAGTAGAGTACTTGATTCTTCAACTTTTATACAAAATAAAAAACAAACAAACCAAACCTAAACAAAAAACCCCACCACCACAACAATAAAAACTCACCAAAATCAAATTCCCTAATTTTAGTAGTTGACATAAAGAAACAGTAGTTTCATCTTGTCATCTAACAAGAAGTCTTCTTCAGCACAACTAAGGCATTTTTACTGAGTCACTGGCATGTTTACTGGTCATGCATCCTGTTGATACAGTTTGAAACAATCAGGACAACATGAAACCATGTAAAAATAGTGACAGCATTTTTTAAACTTCAATTTAATGAAATATAATATGCATTACTGGGCAAATGTTACAAAACAATTTCAGAAAACTGAAGAATCGTCTGGTAATTGCTATGGATATACTCTACTTAAAACATCTTAAAAATGAAAAAATAACAATAGTTAAACCAAGTATTACTTGAATTTATATTTTCCTTCTACCTTTGCTGCTGAACATTTAATATAATGTTTTGTAGAGCAGATATACAACAGGAAGTTTAATAGGGATGCTGTTTCCATAACAACATGTAAGATTTGAACAAAAACACAATACAAAATGGTTACTATTCTTTACAGTACATAAAAGCAATTATTAAAAATTAGGAGTGCTTGAAAAAACAAATTAAGGCAAAGAGTGCTAACAATTCCTTTCTGTACTTGGTAAATGCTTAACTCATACCTGTGGAGCAGCTGTAAGAACCCAGAAATTTATTGTATTGTTGATGTCAAGTTAAATCATGACCTGAAAGAGGAGAGACCTTTTCTAATGCACAATTAAATGAAAAAAAGGTCACATTCAGAGCACAGAAACCCGTCATCTAATTAGGTATAAATTGGCTCACTCAGTGGGTTAATGAAAGGTCTAATTCTGCCGCCAGTGAGAGTATTTTTTTAACTTTTTAATTTGCACTCATAGAACCAGGTGTTAATGGTTTCTTGAATCTTTCTTTTCTGTTTTTCACCAACTTCATTATACTTCATAAGCTTTGTATTATTCTGAAAATTCCAAGATTTCTCAGTCTTATTTACCTCCAGGGCTTATATTTTAAATTTCTTTACAAAATTAAATTTCTGTTCATTTTTTCAAGTAATAATGCTGCATATCGATGATGGGAAATGAAAATAAATATATTTAAGCACCATAGGAAATTCTTCCACTTCTTTGTGGGTTTGTATTTTGGTGTGGGTGATTTTTTTTGTTTTGATCTTAGTTTGTTTTCAGGGAATAGTGTTTCTGCTAGTTTTTAAATTTTCTACTTTATATATTATGAAATTTACAGATCAGTCAGAAACTGAGTTTAAAAGTCTAATGAGATCTGACTCATTAGACATTTCCCAGTGTAGATGCAGCCTATTTAGATGATTCCAATGCCACATTGACACAGCAGAACAAAAGTAGCCATGGCTTTAGAGACATCTGAGGGCAGTTGGAATGAAAAGAAGAATATTTTTAATAAAGAGAAATATTTTAAATAAATATAATAATTTTATAGAATAAATATATACAATATATATTTAAAAACCCAATAATTTTAACAAAAATTAATGTTTATAGTAAATATATATTATATAATGCATATTTACAATAAGATAATATTTTTTATAAAGGTGATATGAAAAAGAGAATATATTTAATAAAGAGAAATATCTGTTGCTAGTGTCACTTTGTTAGAACACCAAATTTCAAACTTGCTATCTCTATCTCTCTCTATCTGATTTTACCTCATCATTAATACTAAACTGACCTTTTTATGCACATGATTCGTATACACTTCTCTTGAGAACACATGCTGGAAGGTTTTTTAGAAGTTCCCAAGGTCCTGAAACCAAAAATAAACCCAAAAACCCAAACAAACCAGGGAGATATTAGAAAATGAAATATTTTGATATTGACCATGACTGGTCTATTCCTACTGAGCTCCTGCTTTCTAAACAATATTTTGCAATGAAAAGTAGAAACCACTGCAGACTTCTGCCTTCTTTTCTTCATTCACAGCAGCATATGGTTTCACTTAAGAAGCTTCTTGACATTTAAATGATATACTAGTTAAAGATGCTCCTGTTACTAGTATACTAGTTAAAGATAACATGGAGGCCTGATAACTACACGAGAGCAGATCATCAGAAAAATGAGAACCATGAAAAGTTGAACAAAGTACCATGCCCACATTAATTATATTCCCAGTTCCTACAGGAAATAGAAAGAATAAATAAAAGAGCATCTGATTTTAATGATGGAGCTGTTTTAAACAGAGGCAGTGGATTGTATCCACAGGATATGAATTCTTTGGGATATCTAATGAGAGCATCTCCATTTAAGAAATGGATCAAGGCATTTAGGAGACTTATGTCATTGGTATGAATGACATGAGAAAGGTTTGAAATATTTGGAAGTGTATTATTTAATATAGGTAGCTGAAGATTCATACACTTATTACAGTCCTCTGATTTTAGCAGGGCAGTTTGCAGATTGTCACATGACACAATGACCATAAAATGCAAATATCTGGTATTAAGAATAGTGATAGTGATCAATTTAGATTATTTTGAAGTCAACTATTACTGTTTTCAAGTGTAATGTAATGTGAACTAAAATAAAGCCAAGAATCTTTCTGTCACATATATTTCACTTCAAGATTATTGAATTAAATAATCTTGCAATTAAAACCAATTGCAAATATCAATTTGGTGTTGGGATGAAATAAAGCTGTCAAGACTTAAGCAGAAGGGTGTGGGAAAACCCACTTCATTTACAGTGAGGAAATTGGTTTACTCCCAGCATCCCCTGTGCATACATGTTCATCACCTCCAGAAAGTTCTTTATTCTCTGTAAGATTATTGATTTAAAAGTACTACAATATTTTGCCTATTCCTAATCCTTCTTTCCTATTGGACTGTCACGTTCAAACTCTACCTCTATCCTACCTTATATAAGTTGTGTTTACCCTTATTCTTTGCTCTTTTGGGGAACCCCTTTGTACTGTGATTGCCTTCATTCTGTTTGTTGTTTTTGTATTAATAAATCCCCTTTACTTCTGGGTCGCCAATCTGTGTCCGTCCCTCATTTTGATTGCCGAATTTGGAGACCTCTCCCTGATCTCCCAGGCAGTCTAAGGGTCTGTCCACCTGGGCCAGACCATGAGAAGCCACAATTTGGTATTAAGAAAAGCTTCTGGTTTGGCATGCAGAGCAATTTTAAATAAAAATGTAGACAAAAGTGATGAACAAATGCTCTTAGAATTATGATGATTACTAAGTAAATACAGCAAAGTATGTAGAATTAGATAAGATGGCAAAGTCTTGAGTCAAAAAAGTAAGGCTGAATTACTATTAACTAAAAAACCTAGTGAAATCACATTTAAAGAATTACTCACTTCTCACATTATTATAAATGAAAATATGTAATTGAGAGTTTTGGTTGACTACATTTGGCACATATTGTATATGTTAAGCCAAAAACTATCAATCAAGATTACTTTCAATTTAGGTTATTATGGTTGCTTTTATTTTTGTTTAATTTCTGGAACAAGAGTAATTTAAAAAGAAAAAAAATCAAGAACATCAGCAACAAAACTCCGGGGCAAAAAAAAAAAGGAAAAAAGTCCCAATTTTGAAATGAGTAATTAATTAATGCAATTTTATTTATTTTGTAATAAAAAACCAAAGAGACGCAGCCACAAAATTTGAATTATGTAAAAATGTATCCATCAAAACAAAATTCTTCTATACACTGGTACTTAAAGATTAAGCTAATCATTCAGCAATTAGATTTTGAGAACATTTTTTTCCCCTACTTCTTCCTGAAAGAATACATAAAGAACAAGGGATGCTCTGATAAAGAAGTTTTCAAAAGTCAACAGGTAAAAAACCAAAACCACCTAAAACTACCTTCAAAGCCTGAGAAAACTGCAATTGCGCCATTACCCGAGTTTCTCAACTAAATTTCTAAGTGGCATAAAATGGTATTTTCATAAAATGTTGACTGATGTGCATTTACTTCATGGGAAACTAACTAGGAAAAGAGTCAGATACTTACTTTTCCATTAGATATAAAACAGTCAGGTTTAAAGGTCTTGGTGAAATTAATGCAAAATGGGCAGCATCATTATCATATTTCATGAAAGACTACTTTAATGCTTGAAAGACTTGACATTGTCTGAGCTTCCTGTTAAAGAAAAAAAAAAAAAACAACTAGTTTGAGTCAATGTAAGATTGGATAATATGGGATTCCTGTTTTCACTTAACAATTCTGAACAACACATTTTAACATGTGAACCTGTATGAATTAATTCTGGTGAAATTAAACTGATGCCTAAAGATTTTTAGTCTTTTCATATATTTGTAGCTCTGTAGATTTTTAATATATAGCTTTATGGTTTCCAGCACTTTCTTACACTTTTGAACACAAATTATCTTTTCTCACACATTATGTCATACTCTTGAAATTCTGTTTCGTCTTATCTTCAAGGAAATGAATTTATAACAAGGACATCCTGTTTTGCAGCAGGACCTTGGAGGCATAACACGATATGAGGCTAACAACCTCTTGGAAGGACTCTAATGGGGCAGATCCAAGGGTGGATTACCACAGCAACCATTCTCCTATTGGATATACCTGCAGTATATACTAACTATTTAAAATTATAAAAACTCTGAAAATTTGATCCTGCACATGTGCACAGGTATTACCTGTGTAAAACCTTTCGTAAAAGACTGCTTTTTATGTTATCAATTCTAATATTATTTGGAAAGCTTTTTTTCCAATTTTAGGCATGAAAACAAAATCAGCCAAATTTCAACAGATAACATAAAATTACCAATCCAGTTTCGATAACAGAGAGAAAAAATTATTCTTAATAACATTTTACAACAACTTGCTAATATGTTATCTATTTCTTTTTCTAAGAAAACAGCTGGAGAAATTAAAGTGCTCAAAAAAATAAAAGCACAGCACTTGTTGTCAACCAGTAATTATTACATGCTGTTAAGCAAACACAGAGAGCTTCAAAAAGAGCTTGAAAAAATAACCTGTTATTATTTAAAAAGTAGGTGACTATTGTATATGAGAAAGATTTTTAAAAACAGAAGGAACTGATGCTAAAATTTATGCTTCAGATAAACCCCAGGAATTTCTGGTCCTGAAGTAGTGACTACTTATGGCATAATTAAAATAAAAACCAAGTTTTAACTTAGATAAGTACACATAAGTGACAAAAGTTCCACCAGGTAATGAAACACTTTGTTTTTGAAGACAGAAAATGCAGGGTTTTGTTGAGTGGGTAGGGATGTGAGAGGGGAAAAACCCGAATGTCAAGTACTCAAACTGCTAGAACCTGTAATGGAAATTTCACATACCAAGACAATATCACATGTAGCACATGTTTTCTTTGGGGAATACATTAGTCCTGGAATTGCAAAATACCACAAAGCGGTGGTCAAAAAAAAATAACAGATGATGAAGAAGCATAATAGGTTTTTAAAAAATAAAACTACACAATTAAAAAATAGACAATGTATTTTAAAAAGAGAATCAAAAAAGCACCTGCTAAGGGACATACAGTCAATGATTAAGTGATTTCTAAAAGAGTTTAGAAAAATAAATTACAAAACTCTGTATTTTGACAGTTATTTTATAAAGAAGACAGGGCTATGATAAAAAGTATGTTAAGGATTGAAACTGTATTCTCACCCTGCAGCACTACAGAAGTTTTGAAACAAAGGTTTAATGAGTGCCTCCTCGGTAAGTCTGCTGGTGACACAAAATTGGGAGGTGTGGCCGATACCCCAGAGAGCTGTGCAGCCCTTCAGAAAGACTTCAAGAAGCTAGAGGTATGGGCAGAGATGGGCTTAATGGAGTTCAGCAAAGCAAGTGCAGGGTTCTGCACCTCAAGATGAATAGCAGCCCCAGGCACCAGGACAGGGTGGAGACAGACCTTCTGAAAAGCAGCTCTAGGGAGAAGGACTTTGGGGCGCCAGTGGACAAGAGGCTGGTCATAAGCCAGCAGCGCCCTTGGGGCCAAGGGATCCTGGGGTGCTTTAGGAAGAGCATTGCCAGCAAGTGAGGGAGGTGATCCTGCACCTCTACTCAGCCCTACTGAGGCGTATCTGGAATGCTGTGTCCAGTTCTGGGTTCATCGGCATAAAACAGACAAGAAAGTGCTGGAGAAGGTCCAGCTGAGGGCCATGAAGATGATGAGGGAATGGGAGCATCTGATGAGGAAAGGCTGAGGGAGCTGGATTTGTCTAGCTGGGGAAAAGACAACTGAGAAGGGACCCCATTGATGCATGTGATTATCTGAAGGGGAGAGTCAAGCCTATGGACCTGATCGATGCTCTCAATTTGGCGCTGCCAAATAGGACAAGAGGGAATGGGCAGAAACTGATGCACAGGAGCTTCCACCTGACCATGAGGAAGAGCTTTACTGTGCTGGTGAATGAGGACTTGAACAGATTGTCCAGAGAGAGTGTGAAGTCTACCTCACTGGAGGTGTTTAAAAGACGTCTGGACACAATCCTGTGCCATCCTATACTTAGATGTCCCATTTTTGTCCCTTCCAAGGTTATCCACTTTCTGATTCTGTGATTCTGTGATGCATTGGCCATGAAAAAAGCAAATATAGATGAAGCAGTGTACATAACTCTTCCAGAAACACAGGAATTGTGTTCCTTTTCCTATTCAGAAACAAAAACAAACAAAAAAACCAACAAAATGAGAAAACCCCCCAAAAAACCCACCCCAAACCCAGACAACAACAACCTCCCCACCCCCAAAAAAACAAGAACAAAGGGCTTAAGTTTTTTTTTCAAATTGATGCTTAAGACCAGGTATATACTCTTCATTACAGACTTTCATAGGAGAAATGGAATATATGCCAGGGTTATTTCTAGGCAACTTTTTACAGGTGTTTTCATTCAGATCCAAATTTGATCTTTATTATGGAGGTATTGAATTCAGTCGTCCAATTTGGCATCACCTCCTACTGTGAGTTTTATTATAACTGGAAAAATAAAACCAAATCAAACAATTTGTTAGTCGTGCACATACTGTACTGGTGACTGCTAGAAGGATGTATCAAATTGTTTTTTTCAATAACTTTAATGAAAAAATTAACAAGTACTTTTACAACAAGCATTTGATTTTTTTTTTAATCATCTCTTTAAAAAAGTCAGGCATTTGTTTGTTTACCCTTAAGCATTATTTCCTATGTGTAAGAAAGCATACTTCTTTTTAAACAGCCTTTGGTAGCTGGGTTTTTTACGCATCCATCTCAAACATTTCCAATGATTCCACATAGTTCTCTTTTACACCTATTAATCTAAGGAAAGAAGAGAAGAAAAATTGCTGTAAATAAAATGATAAAGGATTTTTATTTAAGGGAAATAAGCAACATCTTTGTTAACCATTTATTGTATTACTCTTTTCCTGAAAAAAAATTATCTATTTTAGTTCTCTATATCACTTTTGACACAATCCAAGCAGCTTTCATTTTCACTATCTGAAAATAATGTGTGATTTTGCAGTACAACAGTGAATCACATGGAATTAACACCACTAGTTTACCCAGTATCTCCTGCAGTATGAAGGAACATGTGTCTTCAAATGTGAAAGAAAAAATAGCTATTATTTAGATAAGAATGTTCATGCTTTTTAATTTCTTTGTCCATATCTTGGAAGGCAGATTTGTCTACTTGCTAAATTCCAGAATCAAAGCATAAACCTATATTTAAAGAAAGATTGGAGACAGTCAGGAGCATGTTGTTCAAGCTGAAGTTGCCCTGAGGTGCACATCAATAAAATCAGCTTTTACGCACCCTTAATTACAGACACTGGTACCCTCTTTAATAATTCATCACTATGTCTCAAAATTACTCCATGTGATCTGAATAATTTATTCTCTTTCTTTTTTTGGACTTGCATCTTCAATGCAAGTACTCTCATTTTCAATGTTGTCCATCCAAAGGAGCTTATTGATAAATACTTTCTCTTTATAGATCAGTGTTCATCATTCAGAATTATATTTAACATAAAATTTGTTAAAGTCCCTACAATACTCTACCACACATAGTTTGATTAAAAGTTATTTCTGATTTCACTCACTTTGCCATGGTTCCTTTCCACAAACCTTCCTTCTGAGCCATGTGTTTTTGAAAGATTTTCAATACAGGAATAGTAATTAAATGTTTAGAGATTTCCCACTGATTTTTTCTTCAGAAGTTACTAATTTAGTAGCAGATCCATTTAATTCTTCACCTGTGATTTCTTTTCAAAACATGAAAGCATTTTGAATGTAGTTTGTTTATTAAAGTATTTTGTTTTCTTGGTTTTCATTGCTGTTGTCTTAGTTTGGTTTGATTTTTTACTGCCATATTTTCCTTCTAATACATATTTTAAAAATAGTGGAAATGAATTTTCCCTGACTTCCCTAACAATCTAATAGCTATTTCCATATTTCACTGTCCTTTCAAAGGCAAAGTCCCTTACTATTTAAGTACTGGTGTATTTAAAACTTTCCAGCCTGTTGACAATTTTGACGGCTTGACAAATACTAGGCTTGTTTCACTTACTGTCATATTTCTTGATAAACGTAATGTGAATAAATCTCAGATAAGGACTAGAATTTGGCATATTTCAAACAAACTTCATATAAAAACATTGCTGAGATTCTGCCCTGAATCAAAGATGTAATTTTTTTTTTTCTAGAAGAAGCATTTTGTTTTGGGGAATTTAGAGGATTTATTTGGTTTGATTTTTTTGTTTGTTTTGTTTTGGGGTTTTATCCTTATTTTAATTCCCTTTTTTCCAGGACAATACTATTCTACTTCACCTCACTTGTAAAAGATCTTTTTTTTGGAAGAAGAATGTTCCTCCCTTCCCTGCCTTCTTTGCCAATCTTTGCCAAATCTGTACTGCCAGTTTTTTTTTAATTTCAAATTAATAAGAATAGATGAAGCCTACAGAGAGCAGATAAATACCTTGCTTCTTCCTGTTTCATAAATAGTTCTCCCACATATTAAAATATACCCTAAGTGGTTTTTTGCCATAGTGAGATGTAACCTGTTAAACTCTGGCAACACATAAAAATTTATTACCTCTTAAAACATCTACTGATTTTCAAAACCACATGTAAATAAAATCTTACTATAATATGAGGCTGCTGCAGGACAATTGATTTCTGTTTCAAAAGGATCAGTCAATGTAACCCTACAATCCAAAGGTATAATGTCTTCTTGAGAATAAGAAGGGGGAAAAAGATGTCTAATAGCCTTGTCTTTTCTTTGCTATATTTGTGGCCTTACCAGCTGTCTTTCAGACAAGAGAACCATATTCCAGATATTTTCTCAGAGCATGTAGGAACCAACTGGACCTTTAAAAGTTAATAAATGTCATTTGAAGACTTGTACAAATCACTATACGTGCTCTTACAGTCTCTTCTAGTGATTAAGGCTACAGCCAAAAGATTTGATCTTGAGGATCACGGACTCATAACAATGTCTTCAGTTCAAGAAATATGAGCTAACATGTGGTCTCATTACTTAAACACTTCCTGCTGTTTCTTCTTTTGTAAACTGAAATTTAATTTCTTCTCCAGTGAAGATCTGGCTGGAAAGGCTTAAGAAGCTCCAAGGTTTATAATGTTCTAAGAAATTCCACAGCTAATAAATATCAGATACTAATTACTATTATTTTCTGTAAAATATGATAATAAATTTAATAGGAATTTATGGGAATCACATTGTCTTTGTAACACAGAAATAGTGCTTTTCCTTTGAATACTATTTCAAAGAAGCATATTCACAGTTCAAGAAAGTGCTGACATGACCCTTTTCTAGAAAATTAATGCTAAATACTCTTTACCAAATTAACATTAAATTCTGAGACCTGAGGAGTTTTGATCAATTGACTTATTTTTAAGGTTGAGTTAATTATTACAGGGATCTGATATTAATTACATTCTTTGGACTTAGTTTTAAGGAAAAAATTTGGGACAATAGTAGCTTATAAATTATCCTGTTGCATTTCATTTTGAAAGGGAGACTCCATTCTGTAATTGGTGGTATTATTTGTAATTTTGTAATTTGACTGGTACTAGTAAAACAACCAAGGAGAAATTAAAAGTTTTTAAAGCACACCCAGATGTTTTCACTAGTCTATTTTTTTTAATAGAAAACCAGAAATTTCTAACTGCTTACAGGTAAGCACCAAAGGAGAATGAGGGACTCCAATCTTCCTGTCATACAGATTATGGAGACATATCATGCAGATGACTGGAATAATTTTTAATAAATTACAGTGAATTTTTAATAAATTACAGACTATGGATGTATGCACAAGACGTGTAACAACTTGAAAGAAGCTTGTTATTTGAAAATCCCAAGGTGCAGAATGAATCTGAGAAACTTTTGGGTCAACCACTGGGAGATTCATGGGAGATTTTTTTCTTTCAGTTACAGTATATAAAATATTCAAGAGATAAACAGGGCCATTTCAAGGTGAAATGTTGAAATTTTCAGAACTCAGATAACACAGCTGATGAAGGTAGACTAACTAGTTGATATGATTAAGTAGGACTTTCAGTTGAGGAGGAGCACAGAGAATCTATTTGGTATTTGCAGGAATTGATTTACGTTTTCACACCTTGCTGTGTGGGAGATGGAGAGGCCTATTCAAAGGTATTGTTGAGAAAAAATATAGTTTTAGATAGCTCCAAGAGGTATAACATCAATAAACAGCCTTAACTGGCTGAACAACAGCCGAGCATTTTGCACATTCTTTTATTGAATCCACTTAGGAGTGATGGTTACAGATATGGTCCTTTCATTATGAGAATCTTATTGGAATTTGCAACAAACCAAATATAATTTTTTTTATGGCCAACTGCAGAAACTTTTTTTCCTTTTTCTTTTTCTTAAAGCATTATGGATTGAAAATAGTTTACCACCAGCTTTTAGAGAATATTAGGGAAGATTTCAAAACAAGCTTGGATTAAATTCCAAGATAGCTAACATATTTTGGGGGTTCAAAGTTATGAGCACAAAAAGACCTTTGACAGTCTTGTGCTAAAGAGTTCTGATGAATTATCACCAACTACCTTATATTAGTTTGAAATGCATAGCAGAACTTAAGAATTAACCTAGTTCTCCATGGTCAGAAGTGGTTGTTATTATTATTATTATTATATCTGATCTACTGTGAAGGTTATATTCTGAAAAACACCAGTAAATGCTAAGTGTTGTATTTCACTGTCTACGAATGACAAGTCTGTCCCATCAAGAGCATCACACTAGATCTGTGATGGATCTGAGAATGTTTTGAATAAATTAACATTAAGAAGTTTAATTCTAGGCTTCTAGATGAGCTAAGGATTCCCTGGAAAATAGATCACCTCATTGTACAAGAGAAATTACATATGAATACAAGGTAACATTCTGATATACTCGTGACACACTCATATGTAAAGAATCTTCTTCCTACAGCTGGTTCATTTTGCTTTTGATTGCAGATCCTAGAAATATGGACCATTGTGACAAAAGGGTAACAATTTTCTATTTTTAATTTTGGAGAACTGATTTGGAGCCATTTGGCTGATTTGGAGCCATTTTTGAATAAGTACTGAATGCAGAGTCATGGTCTGCCTGGCTGTAAGCATGTTCATCTGGGCCAAGAACTCCAAGACATCTGTGTGTGGTACTAACAGCACAGGCATGCAATGTATTCCTGGCTACAAGCAAGTAGCATGCTTTAAATTGTGCTAACCGGGTTTTGAAATTTTGTGCAGATGAGAGAGGGCATATCAAAGTAGAAGACAGCTGAATATTGGTCAGTTGAAATCCCATGATGCCTAGTGTCAGGTATTCCAAATTCAGAGAGACATCTTACTTGCTAACAAAAATGCAGACGATGTCAACTATGTACAATAAATCCCATGGGGATGCATTAAGGAACATGATGTACATAAACGAGAATTCATTAATTCTGTAGATATACTAGTTAATGTGTTACTGTAAAATTATATTGGGGTATTTGGGCATTTACTATTGTGTGATTTATTTAGCATTCTGGCAGGATTGTTAGGAAAGGAACAAGTGAATCCATAAAATAGATCCAGATAAAGCATCTGGTGGAGTGGGCCAACAGCCAAGCTAATAGCTATGACAAAGCTAATTCAGGCTTTGGATAAAGTTACCCAGCTATTTTTCCATGGCTAGAAGCTCAAATACTGAAAGAATTCTAACAGTTAGAAAGTGATACTATATAAAGAAAACCCAGGATTCATTATTTTTCATTAAATATTAATAACAAATAGCTCAACTTCGAATAAATTATATTGTATATAATTTAGACAACTGCAGCTTTGTTATTCCTTTTAGGTGGAAAAAGAATTATTTACAGATATTACCTGATTTCCCTATCCACAAGTAAAAATTCATGACAGGAAACCTGGAAGTAGCTGTGAGGTTTGATGAGTTATTCTGTTTGGAAGCAGCTGATGTTTAGATAAAAAATTGATTCCAAGTAGAAGTGAGTAAGAAAAGGTTCTTGAGCATGAAGCATATAGAAGAGTTGTGAAAAACTATAAGTGCTTTTTTTTGTTAAGACTGTAAGCAACAGCCACAACCCTAATTATGCACCATCACTTCCTCTCTGCTCCTCTGTTTCAAAGAGAGAGAAATATTTATATGAGACCAGAAGAATAGATATTTTAACCATGTCCCAGATCTAAACAATTAATGTATGAGGTTGTGGTTCTTTTCACACAGATTGTGTGGTCTAGACATTGCTTCACACACCACACTGATCAAAAACATTTATTTCAGAGAACAATTATCCAGATCAGTATAGTTCCTCTCTTGAAATGAAAATATTTGCTTTGTTCTGTAGATTGACTGTAACACAAATTTTAAAGATAATATGAATTTAGAATTTAACTTAGTTTCAATTTTTGTCAGTTTTGCCTACAATGTACTCATGCTCCCACATACCCACAGATGAGATTTTCTAAAAATAACCTGTTAATCTCTATATTAGCTCTGTGAGTTTCAGCTGATTAGTTATCTTATTTTCCTTCCTAGACAGTCCACTTTTCATTTAAATATACAAATGCGTAACAGTCTTCTACATGGAAAACATTTTACCAAAACTGTGTGACTTGCTTACAATGTTATTTATTTGGAATTAGGCACCAAAGAGGTTAGGTGCCCTATTTCAGAAGCAAATAATGCACACACAGCTGTGTAGCTCTTTAGACCATCAATGTACATACATTCCAACCATTATATGGTTTTAAAACTGGACTGAGCAGTGAACAAGGAATTAAATGTCTCATCATCTCATGACAAGGACTATAATGAGAAATGGGAGAAGGACAGCTTGAGTCCCTACCTATGAAAATTACAGGGAGAGCAGGAAATGTCAGGAACAAAAGCTCATGGCTTTAGGTTTATAATTGTGATGGATGGAGGTCAGGTGCTACAACAAATTGTGTCCTCATCATCACAGAAATGCATTTCAAAACAAATTTGAGACCTAAGCCCAAAGAAAAAAATAGCTGAATAAGTTTCAGGAAAATTCTTACAGCCAACATGGATAACATCACAGTTCTTAGCTCATGGAGAGGGCCACTGTAATAAAAGAAAACACAGTAAGTTCCTTGCATTTACTTCTGACCAGAGGCGAAGGCCAGTAGTAGGATAAATAGAAGAAAATAAGGTAAATGAAAAAGCCATGGAGTGAAATACATTTTATAGATTAAACACCTTCGTTAGACCTTCTTTGTGAAATCTGTTCAAGACTGTATACTTTGCTAATCCTTATACCTAACATATATAGATGAATTTTGTGAGAGAATTAAAATTAATTTTATTTTGGTTTCCTAATGACTTTCATTGTTTTAAATACTAAGTTTGAAAGTCCTGAAATCAGTCTTTTCTTAGTTCTTCTCCTTATTATTAGATGAAGATTTTTAACTCATCATAAATAATTTTTTTCTTTGTGTTAGGCTGATGACAGATCAGAAATAAAAATTATTAAAGAAATTTTTTTTTTCTACTTATAATTTCAAACATTGTGGAGAATGCTGTTTCTTCACTCTCACTACAAAGCAAAATAATTCCATGGTAGAGTACCAGCAATGTTGCAAAATTTCAATTGTGATAGTAAAATAGGACTGTTAAGCTATCACAAACAAGTAGAAAAAGACTAACAGCAAAACTAGAGACGTGATATCTTAGAAAGCCAGAGATTTCTTCAGCACTGTTGCGAAGTTGTTAGAAGGCAGTGATGTGTCAGAGTTAAAGCAAAAGTAGTTGCTTTATGCACGATCCTGTCATTATAGGCAGCTTCAAATCTTTAACTTCTTTAATTGCTAACACAATTGTTTTGAGACTCTGTTGTCTCTGTTGCCTTCTATGTACTGAAAACAAGCCATGAAGAAATCTTCATGTGATTTTACAGTGGGAGTCAGGAAGAACTGCTTAGATTGTATTTGCGTGTACAACAATCTAGACAATGCTCTTTCATCCAATACAAAGAGCTGCCCTGTCTCCAGTCCTCTACCCAATCCTGACAATAATTTGAAATACAGGTATTGAGACAAATGTCACAACAGCTTTAGAAATTAAATCCAAGCTGTTGTTTTCTCCATGAAAGCAGTGACAAAATTCTCACTCTTTGGAGTGAGAGATGGAGAGATGTCTCACTGGGCTTTCATCCAAGGCTGCCCCATATTTGCTACAACCATTTTGCCTTCTAGCAGAAGAAACCTTCTAAAAGTGGAACACTTGTACAAATAAATACACTGCAATATACATTTAGAAGAAAGACGGAGTTCCTTTCCCACCCCACTTGCCACTCTGAATATCTCAGAAGGGAGACCAAGAGTTAATAGTGGGAAATCATACTGAAAGACACAGGAGAAACAAACTGGTTAACAGTATTTCTCAGTAACCGCCATTCCCCGTTAAGGTATTTTCCAATTAAAAAAAAAATAAAACTTGCTTCCAATAAGGCAACTGGTAAGTTGCTTTCCAGTTAACTGCTCTGCTCTCTTTTTTTTCTTGTTGAAAAGTGTCAGCTATTACTTCCTACATATTTTGAGAAAGGATGTTGAACCATCCTCCATTAAGACATTTTTTTCCCAAAAGATTAGTCTCCACATCATCTCTCTCACATTTAAACTGTCTAGATGGCTAGATTAAGTTAAGATGGGAGATAGTCTTCTCTCTCCACATGGGAGTACAATTCAAGCTGAGTTTGCAGAATCTTCCATGTCTTCTGTGGGCTGTGCTCCATATTAATGCCATAAAAAAAGGATTTGTGATCTCTTAAACAAACAAAAATTTAGAAATAAAGATTTCATTCTTTGGTAAACAGCTGCTGATTTCCTTTCCTGTGACTGAGCAGCAATACCTTTAGACATGGAGGTTTGAGCAAAATGGGCATGAATGTGATTAACTTGTTAAAATAAATTCTACATTGTTACTAAATTTTAAAATTTTCTTGAAATGAGCATTTACAAATTGTTTTGTTTTCCAGACAATTTTGTACTTTTAAAGTATTTTTTCAACATTTTTTATGCTTCTTATGTGTGTAAATTACAATATTGCAATAGTTACCAATTTTTGAGGAGGGGAATGGGAATGCAAGAGAGAGAGCTTATGCTCTTCTGGATTTTGATATCTTCAAGTTGATTTATCTCATTCCAGGATGAAATTTTTTACCTTTTGTAAATGTAACAGATATCAGATTAATTCTACAACAGAAGTTGCTTAATGAACAAGTCTGTGTTTCAAGAATTGCAAAAGATTACAAGATTACATCTCTCAATAAATAGGTAAAATAGGTAAATTCTCCACATTAGGTAGGTGGAGAATATGTAATAGATGATTTGGTCTCATTAAATTTTACTATATAAAAAATACAAAATTTTATCCCACGGTGGGCTTGATTCGTAGAAACATCCACCTTGCACCCTGCGCAGAATAAATGATGCCTCCTCTCTAAACTGGACTCTGTGTCTCTCTTTAGAGAACTCCTAAAATCTGCAACAGTTTTAAGTAGCTAACACACACATATTTCCCTGCTTTGTCTAATGGAAAATCCCTCTGCTCTTCCAACCATAGAACAAGGTGCTCTGTACTTGAAGGTAAATCTAGATTTGATACATTAAGTTATTTGATGAGATTAGTTTTACTTTTGAAATGAAACTTTTTCATAGAAGTTGGGATTTTGTGAATTGCAGTTTTATCTCCCCCAGTAATACATTTTATATATAGATGTAATATTATACAATAAAGACATATTTATGTATAATATTGAATATATATTATATTTTATAGATTTTAATATATTTAAATTTATACTTTATATATATATTAACTATATATAATATAATAAAAATAAGGCTGTTTTTCTGACAAGTAGAGCAGTAAAATGATCTTGTCAAATCACATAAGCCAAATCCATGAAGCAACCAGGACAATTCTTATATATAAGCTATTAGTAAGGTCTTGTCTTGCAGCTTGCTCAAATTGATGGTATATCTAATCACTTAGTGTTCTTTTTATTTTAATTTACTCATTCTAAATAAACAGTGGAAACAATTAAAAAGATTTTCTTGCACTCTTCTGGCTTTCCACTATAGGTCACCACTGTCAGAAACTGAATGTTATCATTTACAACTTTAACATCTTCATGAAGGAACTTTGCCTGTAACAGAAAAACTGTATTACAAAAACTGCAGAGACCATCACACCCTGAATAGGCCTTCTGATCTCCAGTAATCGTTGATGAAGATGAGAACACTTTCACCGAGGGATCAAGCTGAGCACCTTTGGGGTGGAGACCACACCCCAGGGCTCTCAGTTGCAGGGATTGAACAGACCCTCACACCAGAGGGTGGGGACAGGAGAGGGTTTGGGTGTGTGGTGAAAAAGCCTCTGGTCCCAGGCAGCTAACACCATCCTCTGCACTGCAGACCAGCTCAGCTCTGAGGCCCCTTCACCCCAGGAACAGCCACATCCACATGAAGGACAGCAGAGGGGGTGTCATGGCCCATCAAAGGCCTGCCCCCCAAAAGGGTCCCCAGATCCTGCACCAGAGCATGCAAATGATCCAAGAGATCCACAGTGCTGCAAGGGACAGTGTCAAAACTTGGTCTCCTCAAAGGGTGGGTCAGTACCTGGGTGTTCCCACCTGACCCAAATGTGTATTATTCCATTGGATTGTATACTTTTTGGTGGCAGCAGCCAGTGATGGGGCACCCTCACCACCAAGAAGGCCAGATGGAGGGGAGTAACAAAACATCACTGGGATCCCAAGAAGGGTTTCAATCTAACCTCTGTCACTCTCTCCCTGTCCCCCTATGCACACCTCTTTTTCTATTTCTTTCTCTTTCTCTTTTTCTTTTTCCTTTCTTTTCTTTGCTTCTTTTACTATTCAGTAAAACATATAATTTTTTTTTTGCATGAACATCTAAATTCATTTGGTTTTAATCATGATTTTTGGGTATATTTCAAGCCTTTCTGGGTCCTATCTGTTTTATTCACAGACCCTTAGTTTCTTTTATTCTTCTTCCTGGGGTTTGTAACAACTATTGACGTTACATGGGTAAATGTCAGCAGGAAGGTGGAGACTCTTTCACTTCACAGTACCTGATATCTGGGTTAATTGCTACTTCAACAGAATACATCTTTGTTTCACCTAACACAGGAAGCTGAATCACCTAGAGTTGTTTTTGTCCTCCTAGATTCTAACAAAATTTCTCTCCATTTATGCAAGCCAAGTGCTTCTTATCAGAGAAGCAGACATGCAATAAGAATATTTCCTGTAATTCGGTAAAAAAGAAATTACTTTTCTTGCCAATCTGAACCAGGTCAATCAAAATGACACAAAAAACCCAGGAGAGGTAGTTTAAAAATCTTTAGCAAATCCTTATCAACTTTTCAGACCCCTAAAATTTCTTGAAATGAGGAAGTTATCAAGATTCTCAGAATATAAATGCCACTGGGCTTATCTTCAGGTAATTTTAAGTCATATATATACATATCTGTATATGCATATGGTATGCTATGAATACTATTTGAAATTATACTGATAACGACAATCAAGTTTCACTTTGGGATGATGATCATAATAGAGACATGCAGTGTGCTGACTTCTACTCAGTGTCTTGGGCAATCACTAAGTCTTTCTCTTTTGGTAGACATTCTTTAGAGTATTTAATAGTTAATGAATAATATTAAACCATACTAAAATATATGATACAATACTGTAGACTTTTTTTCTTAATTATTAAATTCTTTCTGCCATTGGCAAAGCTATTTTTGTAATCTGAAAACTGGAATACTTACGAGGGTATCAAATGATCTAAAAGATTAGACTGCTATAACTTGCAGATTCTCTCACACAGTATTTCAGAATTTGCTAATAACTTTTCCTATCCATTGTAAATATTATGTTATTTAGAATTTTTCTATTGCTGTGTAGTGTTTAAATAGAGTATTTTTATTTTTGTCTAAGTGCTTTCATTCCCTTAACAACCTAACCAAAATTTTTCTTGAGTGATTCACTTTATCCCAGCTCTAGATGTTTCTTCTCACACTTCAGTATCACTCATTCCTCAGTTTTCTTTTCCCACTTTCTCGCAGTTTCCTTCAGATGTGTTCTACTGCAACTACATCATCATATTCCTTCTCTACCTTAATTTTTCTATAGTAGTGATTAATTGATCATAGAATCATAGAATCTTAGAGTGGTTTGGGTTGGAAGGGACCTTACAGCTCATCTCATCCCACCCTCTTCCTGTAGGAATACCTTCCACCAGACCAGCTTGCTCTACGCCCCATCCGACCTGGCCTCCCAGGGATGGGGCAGCCAACGCTTGTCTGGGCAATCTGTGCAAGGCTCACAGGAAGCAATTTCTTCCTAATAACTAATCTGTTCTCCACAGCAGGGGAACTATTACACTATTACTATTAAACTATTACTTTGGGGCTTGGTCAGATCAATGAAGACATTAGTCATCTTCAAAATTAGTATTCACTAAATAATATATTTAGTATACAGTACAGGTACAAACCTTGTTCTTTCAGAAATATGGTAGTCAGCAGTTGAAAGTATTAATAATCCTTAGGGATGTACACATAAGAAAAAAATATGCTGATTAATGTTGCTATACAACTTGTTTCTAGCTTGCATCAGATAAACTGTTAAATGTTAAATATAATCAGGAAATATTTTCACATTTCCTTTATCTGTGATTTTCAGTGCGGAACAGTATTCATCCTCCCCATAATCAAGATTTATGGAAATGGGCCACATAGGCACAGTGCAAGGTCAGAATGCAAAGGCAAGGCAGACTACTACTTAAAATTTCTATATGCCTTTTAGATTATACTCTAGCCAGTGACTGACTATCTGAGCAAGGTGTCAGATTGGGAGATGCGTACCTCTGATGAATCTTGACAGAGATATTTCAGACTGGGGAGCAGAAGAGGGCACTGAAGCACCATCACATTATTTTCCCAAAGGCAGAGAAGCTATTAATGCTTCTATAATACTGCCACAAACTGCAGCATCTATAGCAAAGATTGAGATCTGTGCATTATTTGTACAGTTATTTGCAGTAACAGACATATATGTCCCTGTGATGCCAATCATTAAAGTCTTCTGTGTCCAGAAGTTCACTTTTAGTATCTAGATGGTTTTGTAGAGATTTGTTTTCCTTATATATTTAATCAGCCATATTTTTTTATGGTTATGCTGCTACACTGTAACTTTGGAGGTTTCTTCCAGAAAAAAAAGCAAAACAGGTTTATGATTGTGCTTGGAGGACAAAAATAGCTGCACATAATGAAACTGCCAAGAGCTGTGAGAGCAGCACTGGGGTCAAGATAACTAACTCCCAACAGCTGTTGAAACAGTCTTCACATGTGTACTAACGGTATGCCAAAACACCAACATCATGGAATGAAAATAAATAGGTTTACCTCTCAGCATTTTGATTTTCCATATATAATATGCTCTGCTCCTTTTCATACTAAAATATTCTAGTCAGATGTTTCTTCTTAAACAGAACATATATGAGACCTGATTGAAAAAATATTTTCTAAATCTTTCATGTTTCTTATGACACAATAATCAGGTTGTATAACTTCAGATTATTTTCCATCAAATTACACAACAGGTTATTATGGTGATGAGCAAAATATGATTTCTTAGTGTTTTTAACTGTTGTGGGGTGTTTCCTCCAGGATTAGAAAGAAAAGTTTAATGCTGTTCCATGGGAAAAAATTTGGTCTGTTTTCACAAGACTTCATATTTCAAGAATATGAACATGTGCATAAACACCACCTCAAGTCAATGGAACAAGGCTGTGTTCTGAGAATACAGAAAGTTTCTATAGCATTTTTGAGATAAGCAAATAACTAATCTAAATGATTATTTAGTAGTTTATTCTAAATAAGCTTATTACAGGTCAGTTTATAAAATCACTAATGAAAATGTGACTAACAATAATGTGTTGTTTTTAAATGCAAAAGAGGAAGTGCTGTATTGAGAATATTAATTTGGGAAAGTACCTAATTATTTTAAAGTTCTTGGGAAATTTTAAAAGGTTCCTGGCCACAAAGCAATTCGTTCAGCAAGAGTATATTTAAATTCATTAGGACCAGTACAGAAAAGCAGTAATACTTTAAAAAAGAATAAGTGTAAATGATGAAATAGATAAATAGAGTGTCATTGGGAGTAAAATTACATCATTTTGCTCTCAGATAACAGAAAACCTGAGATCTAGGAGAAATTAGAGAAAGAAGAATATAATTTGGTTTTTAATCCAAACAAATGTGATTTAAAAAAAAATCAGTTAAAACGTAAATTGATTTCCCTGTGGGTAGAATAAATCATGACTTTGATTGAACAAAAAACAACCTGGGTAAAACTGACACAGTTTATTCCCCTGGAAAACCCTTCCATAAATGTGGTAGATAGGGACAGGCGATCGGAAGATCACACGATGTGATGGAAAGCGGTAGGACTTCTTTTTCCCTAATCCCCTGAGATAAGAGATCTCCCTAGGAATGTAACTAGGAATGTAGCCCCCCTAACGATAGTAATGCTAGTAACTTTCCATTCCTTACTAACCATAGATGGTACTGCAGACTCCCTCTGATGTAGAGAAGCCCCTTAGACTATAAAACCCCACGACATGAGACAATAAAGGCCTTTGACCGTCTACCACATTGGTATCTCTGTGTTCCTTGGCCCAAGTGACCCTGGTGAGTTTGGGTCGCCATGCTGCTCCTCAAAACCAGGTCGCCTTGCCTTATATCAGAAAGCAACAAACTGGTGCTGAAACCCGGGGAGAAGCTCGGGTAACGGGAATTCGCCTGGACAGAGGACCAGTGGCTGCAGCTGCGGGACTGTCTGCAGCAGGGGTGACACCCCCGGACCCGCGTGGACCATGGAAGCCATAGCGAAGGTCGTAAGTCAGATGCATGCGCAAAGGGGTATTGAGTGTATGTCTTGCATTACCGAGACTGATTAAGCTTGGGGCCATAGAAAGCCCAATAGAAATCCTCCATCCGGAGGCTTGGGATAATTGTACGAAAGCTCTGGCCGAGGACACCATGTCCTCAGGCTCTGGGAAAGCCCTAAAATCATGGGGCAGAGTTATCCAGGCTCTGCAAAAAGCTCAACAAGAGCAAGAAACCTGGAAAGCCGCGCGAACTTGTTTATTAGCCACGCCGCAGCTGGGGGTGGGTGCGGCGATGCAAACTGCGGAGGATTTTGACCCGGGCGAGCGCGCTGAGGTGCAAACGCCAGTTTCCCCCGAGCAGACCGACTTACCATTGGAGGTGGGGAACACGCGTGGGCGTTTTGGCAGGAGCTCGCAGAGGAGGCACGGAACGCGGCCGGATTGTCGGATGCTGTAGGGATCAATAAAAACGCCCCCCCACCCTATGCGTTTGAAAATGGCGCCGAACCGCGTGTTCAGGGCAGAAAGGAAGACGCGGAGGGCGGAAATGCAGTCAGCCTGCTTAACAACGCATGCGCGGGCGAGCTGGGGAGAATGGGGAGGAGCGTAAGACCAATCAGTTCACATTAGGTCCTTATAGGGCAAGGACCTCCCCCAGCAGGAGGCGGGGGGACCCCAGGGAGAGGGAATGGCCCGACCCCCGCAAGAAGGGGTGGGGTCGGAGCCCGAGAAAACGGCACAGCAGCCCAGAAAAGTCCGGCCAGTCGACTTCCAGCTCGGACTCTGACTCGAGCTCGGAGCTCGAGAGGGGATCGGGGGGTTCCGACTCAGATTCTAGTTTGAACAGAAAGAGAGCAGCAGCATGTAAGGTCACTAGCCACAGCGCTCCCGCGTGGGTGAAGGGGTTATCAGAGAAAGATTGAACCCCACTTACAGACTGGTGGAAAATAAAAATAGCGTGCACAGAGTGGGCTCCGTCTGCCACACTGGTGTTCCCGGTCCGTGTGGGGGGAGCAGGCGGTAACCAAAGGACCTATTCCCCAGTAAACCCGAAAGACGTGCAGGCAATTATTAAAGCGATTGCAGACAAGGGAATTAGTTCTGCCATAGTTTCCACACTCATTAACAGCATTTTTGGAGGGGGTGACCTTTTGATATTAAGCAGACTTGCAGGATGATTTTCGATGGGGCAGGGATGATCGTTTTTAAACAGGAGTGGGAGGACAACTGTATAAAGCAGCTAGCTTTGGTAACGGGAGCTGACCATCCACTGCACGGCTCCAGCATACAGAGGTTAATGGGCACAGACCCCATTACGATCACCCCCCAGGCCCAGGCTGAGGGCTTGCAGGCCCATGAGGTTATGACAACAACCCATGCTGCCCGAGAAGCCATCCGTGTTGCTTCCAAAGTAATAGCCAAACCCTCCCCATGGTCATGTATAAAACAGAGTGAGAGTGAGAGCTTCACTCAGTTCGTGGACCGTCTTCAGGCAGCATTAGATTCCTCTGCATTACCCTCGGAGGCGAAGGGTCCTGTGCTGGCAGAGTGCCTACGCCAGCAATGCAACTCAGCCACCAAGGACATTTTAAGATCACTGCCGCAGGGGTCTAATACAGCAGCCATGATCAGACACGTTGCAAAGGAAGAACATCTAGCTCCCATCCAAGCAGCAGTTCACACTGCAATAATGTGATGGCATGCCTTAAGTGTGTCCAGGCAGGCCACTTGGCAGTAAACTGCCCCCAGCCAGGACACCTACCTGCAGCTGCTCCACCACGCCAGGGGAGACTTAGGGGACCATGCTGGGCATGTGGAAGGAAGGGGCATTTAGCTAAGGAATGCAGATCCAGACCTCAGGGAAACGGGAGAGGGAGGGGGCAGCCGGGCCGTATCCAGCCTCCTCCCACCTGGAACATGCAGCAGCCCAGCTACAGCAACCCCCAGTGGGGCAGGGGACCCTCATACCCCATGCCCCCACAGGGAGCAGTCAGTTTTGCACCCCCGCCAACTGCACAATGGCAGAGTTGCGCAGCACCGCCAGCAGTACTTTCACATTCTCCACCACCACAAGCCGCGCCGGTGCCACAGGGCCAGCAGGAGATGCCCCAGAGTGGGACCCCTGGGTGGCCCTGGCCATGAAAATAGAGAAGGAGCCCCTGATGGTGTGGGGAACATGCCGCCTTTATGGCAGTCAGGATCCCCACGTCATAGGGCTTCAGTTTTGGGTGGACATGGGATCAGACTGCACGATTTTTCCCCAAGCACATTGGCCCGGACATTGGCAATTCAAAGAAGTCCCTCCAGTGAACGGAGTGGGAGGGCAGTCCCGGGCGTGGAAAAGCACCCAGCTGGTGGCTATAACACTTCACATGAAAAAGGGACTAGAACAGACAGTAGCAATCTACCCCTACATCTTGCAAAATTCTCCACGCCTGATAGGAAGGAACATCCTTGCTATGTTAGGAGTCAGGATCACAAATTTATCATGAGGGCCACTGCCGTACACCCTCTGCTGCCAATCAAATTGACTTGGAAATCATCAGACCCCGTATGGGTCAAGCAGTGGCCCCTGACAGAGCCTCGAGTGGCAGCCTTGCTGGAACTGGTTGACCGCGAACTGCAAAAGGGTCACATAGAACCCTCCATCAGCCCATGGAACACCCCTGTATTTGTGATCCCCAAAAGGTCTGGAGAAGGTTATCGCCTCATCCACGACTTGAGAGAAGTGAACAAGACAATCTGACCCATGGGTCCAGTTCAGACACTGCTACCCATGAACTCAGCCATCCCCACAGGGCAGCCATGCACAGTGCTGGACATCAAAGACTGTTTATTTTCGATACCCTTGCACCCTGAGGACAGAGAATGATTCGCCTTTTCCGTTGTGTTCCCAAACAGCGAGCGGCCCAACCTCTGCTTCCAATGGAGAGTATTGCCACAAGGTCTAGTAGACAGCCCGGCCATATGCCAAATCACCGTGGACAAAGCACTAACGCCAGTCCGACACTCCTACCCCACTGCAACCATCATTTAATACATCCTAGTCGCTGCACCATCGGCAAGCCAAGTAGATCACCTGGTGTCCACAATCACGGAAACCCTTCAGGCCAACAGCTTCGAGATCGCAAGCGCAAAGATCAAGAGAGGACCCTGCGTGACCTCCTTGGGAGTGGGGATCACAAGCTCCTACGTGACCCCCCCCAAGGTGAAGGTCCGTAGAGACATCAAGACGCTCCACGACGTGCAATGCCTGGTGGGATCGCTGCAGTGGCTTCGCAACATTGTCCTAATTCCTCCCGAGGTCATGGACCCTTTATATGACCTCCTGAAAGGAAAGCACCCCTGGAAACCCAAGGAGCTGAGACCGCAAGCAACGAGTTCCCTCGACTTCATCGAAAGCCAGATGTCCACAGGCACACTTGCCAGGTGGAACCCAGCCATGCCGCTGGACCTATACGTCCACTTTACACCGAAGGGGGGAGTGGGAGCACTGGCCCAAGGACCTTCTGAAAAGTCCCGACCAATCCAATGGGTGGTCCTCGGAAGACCCGCTCATGCATTTTCCCCAGGAATCGAATGCATCGCTAACCTCATCATGAAAGGCAGGAAACTCGCCTTGAAACACCTAGGAACCGAGCCGACAAGCATCCACCTTCCTTTCCGCAAGCAGCCGACCACGGAGTCAGCCACAATATCGGAGCACCTAGCCCTTGCTCTCACCGGCTTCAGAGGAGAAATCTCCTACTCCGCCAGACCACCCTGGACTCAGCTGCTGACCATTGTCGACATGGACATGCCGCCAAAGGTCAGGGACCGACCGCAGCCAGGACCAACGGTCTTCACAGATGCTTCCTCCATGACTTCAACTGCAACAGCAGTGTGGCAGGCAGGAGAACAATGGCATTGCGTCAAAGCGTGTGACCCCACACTGTCAGTGCAACAACTGGAGGCAGCAGCAGTGGTCTTGGCGTGCAGACTCTTCCAAGAAGAACACCTCAACTTCGTAACGGACTCTATATTCGTGGCAAGGCTCTGCCTAGCCATGGCAGGACCAGGTGTGTCAACGTCTGCAGCAGCCCTAATGCTGGAAGAAGCACTCTCCTCGTGACAGGGCACCGTGTCAGTCATTCACATCAACAGCCACAACCCAGTCAAAGGTTACTTCCAGACCGGCGACGACAAAGCAGATGCCGCAGCAAAAAGCGTATGGACGTTGCAAGAAACTCGTCAGCTGCACGAGTCGCTCCACATTGGAGCCAAAGCACTGGCGAAGAAACGCGAAATCTTGACAGCAGACGCAAAACATGTGGTAGCCACCTGCCCTCATTGCCAGAAGTCACCCCTATGGACCTGTGGGGTCAACCCGAGAGGTCTCAAGCCTTCAGAGATCTGGCAGTCGGACTTCACTTTGTGTCAACTGCTGAAGCCCCGAGCATGGCTTGCAGTGACAGTGGACACTTATAGCGGAACAATCATAGCGACGCAGCACCCCAAAACAAACTCCAAGGCCACAATTCAACACTGGCTGACAGCCATGGCTTGGCTTGGTATCCCCAAGCAGATCAAAACTGACAACGGTTCCAATTTCACCTCCAAACCAGTGCAAGAATTTGCCTCAAAATGGGGCATCACATTAGTGCAAGGTATCCCGTATAACAGTACCGGGCAGGCCATAGTTGAGAGAGCAAATCAGACCCTGAAAACCAAGCTAGAAGTGTTGGCGAAAGCAGAGGGCTTTGCCAATGCCATTCCCCCAGGAGATCAGGCGCGTATGCTGGCAACTGCTTTGCTAGCACTGAATCAGTTCCCTAGGGGAGATGAAACAAACAGTCCCATTCAAAAACACTGGGCCAACCGAACGCTAGAGGAGGGCACGCAGGTTGTAATTAGAAATGAGCTAGGTGAATTGGAATGGGGCTGGAGGCTGATGCTCACAGGGCGAGGGTACGCAGCTGTCAAAAAGGACGGCAAAATCAGGTGGTGTCCACTTAAGTCAATCAAGCCCGACCTTCACAATGAGCAGAATGAGACTGATGAGAGTTGCGAGTTTCTGTTTACAGGACATGCTTGTGGGACGTCCTCGTGACACGTACATCCCCATTCCAGAGGAAAGTGACAGACCACCAAGCCGCCAGGCAGCACCCGAGAGACCCGCACGGGTGAGACCCAAGCATCAAGGGTGTTTCTGTGCGATTTTGCTGTTGGGGCTTGTTGCCAGAGGGCAAGCCAGCCCAGACCACTATCCCCATCGGCCATTCAGGTGGGTCATGTGACACCTTAGTAGCGGCAAGGTGCTCAAAGAAATCACCACACCGAACACCCCATCCTTCATGCTCCGCATCACCGACCTGTTTCCAGGACAACCAAAGGTAGACCCCTATTCCCCACACGCCACACACATGTACCTATCCTACTGGTGCCCAGCTTCAAACCCAGGAAAAAGCTACTGCAATCACCCAGGGTGGGGATATTGTGGGCACTGGGGCTGCGAAACCATTGTTACAGATGCCAGACCGTCAGGGCCTGGGTGGGAGCCACAAGAGCCCGACAAATTCTTACAGTTCACCTGGGCACCCACCAGCTGCAAACCACCCATCTTCCTCCAGGGAAGTTTCTATCGAAACCATCATAAAATCCCTAAATTTCGGAAATGCACTGACTACAACATGACGGTTTTGCAGCCAGATCACCCTAGTTGGGCCATAGGCAGAACGTGGACAGTAGTCCTTCAAGGGTCGAAAGAGAGGGTGAATGTGCGAATTATTAGGCTCCAACCGTCGGCTCCCCAAGCAGTCGGACCCAACAAAGTGATTAAAAGCATGCCGAAAGGGAGAAACGCAACCCACCCCAAAGCCTTGCCCACAAAGGTCACCAATATCCCGACCGGCCATGCGGAAGCCTCTCAGATAGGCCGCTCAGCCGGGTCGGACTCAGACCCAATCCTTCGCATGCTAGAAGCTACCTTTCTATCCCTGAATGAATCCAACCCTAATCTAACCGAATCCTGCTGGCTTTGTTACGATGTCGAACCTCCCTTTTACGAAGGAGTCGCTTTAAACACTCCCTTCAGTTACTCCACAGCCGATGCCCCTCACCAGTGCAGATGGGATACCCCCCACAAAGGAATCACCCTGAGTCAAGTCACAGGCCACGGCAGATGCTTTGGCAATGCAACCCTAGCTAGGCAGAAAGGCGACGTCTGCACCAAAGTTGTCAAGCCCGACAGGAAAGACAATAAATGGGTAGTCCCATCCGCATCTGGGATGTGGGTTTGCCAGCGATCTGGAGTGAGTCCCTGTGTGTTCCTTGCCAAATTCAATGACTCTAACGACTTTTGTGTCCAAGTTCTGATTGTTCCTAGGGTCCTGTACCACTCAGACGAAGAAGTGTATCACCTTTTCGAGGAACCCAGCCGGCTCCACAACAGGTATAACTGTCGCAATGCTGCTTGGCCTAGGAGCAGCAGGAACGGCCACAGGAGTCTCAGCCTTAGCGACCCAACACCAAGGACTGTCCCAGCTGCAAATGACCATTGATGAGGACCTGCAGAGGATCGAGAAATCCATTTCCTTTCTAGAGAAGTCAGTCTCCTCACTCTCAGAAGTGGTCTTGCAGAACAGGCGAGGACTAGACCTCCTGTTCATGCAGCAAGGGGGCCTGTGTGCCACCTTGAAGGAGGAGTGCTGCTTCTACGTGGACCACACGGGAGTCGTGAGAGACTCCATGGCAGAACTCCGAAACAGACTGGCTCAGAGACAGAAAGACAGGGAAGCCCAACAGGGTTGGTACGAGTCCTGGTTCAATCAATCACCATGGCAACCACCCTAATTTCTACCCTAATAGGTCCATTGGCAATGCTACTTTTAGCTGTCACCTTCGGACCATGCCTGCTGAACAAGCTAGTCTCATTTGTTCAGACCCGCCTAGAACGGGCCAACATCCTGTTCATAGGCCGGCAATAAATGCTGTGAATTCAACCAGGGAACACTGCCAGTCACAAGATTTTCTAAACTTGCCTGGCAAAAACTTACTCAGGTTTACCAAACCCCTTTTCCTTTGTTGAACTACAACCTTATACCTCATTTCAGTGCCTATGTATATGACTACCTCATTCATTTGTGAAAAAGGAGGGGGGAGATGTGGTAGATAGGGACAGGCAATCGGAAGATCACACGATGTGACGGAAAGCAGTAGGACTTCTTTTTCCCTAATCCCCTGAGATAAGAGATCACCCTAGGAATGTAACTAGGAATGTAGCCCCCTAATGATAGTAATGCTAGTAACTTTCCACTCCTTACTAACCATAGATGGTACTGCAGACCCCCTCTGACGTAGAGAAGCCCCTTAGACTATAAAACCCCACGACATGAGACAATAAAGGCCTTTGACTGTCTACCACATTGGTATCTGCGTGTTCCTTGGCCCGAGTGACCCTGGTGAGTTTGGGTCGCCATGCTGCTCCTCAAAACCAGGTCGCTTTGCCTTATGTCAGAAGGCAACACATAAAATATAAAAGAAAGAATTTGAAAAGAAATCCAGTGTGTATTAAGTATATATAATATGTTACATTTAAAACTCTGATATTAATTGCTAAAATCGTATTCATTAGTATGATGCAAAAAATGGACTTTAAAATTACTTGTGTTGTAGAGGAAAGCAGACAAAAAGCCAATAGATATTGTTATACCTCAGGCCAGGATAGACATGATTGGTACAGTTTCAAGAGGAATGTTATTATTATCTAAGTTGGACTGTCTAGTCCTCTAAGGAAAAAAAACCCCAAAGAATGAAAAGAAGCACTATAAAATGTTATAACAACAATTTTGCAACAAAACCTTAAAAACAAAGAAAAATAGCATTCAGAAACATGTTTCATTCTTCTCAATATCCTAACAATAATTTTGTGTTTAAGCAGTCTTGAAAGTTAACTCTTTGCCCATCTTGTCCTTTACATGCATTCTTAAATTGGCCCTATCTTCCTCCTCTAAATTTCCTTTATTCCTGACTCTTTTTTATTGAACTCATATTAAACAATGTCACAACTTGTGTGACTCAGAATTAGATTACCAGAAATACCTTCCTCTCAATTCTGTTTTCTCTAATAGCGTGTCTCTTCTCTAGCATCCTATTTGAACCATTTTTGTTGGGTTTATTTTTAAGGGATATTTGTTTTCTGAGGCTGAGAAGCATTGAAGCATGAACCTTGCTCCAGTAAAATCTGTCTTCTAGCTGAAAATCATTCTGGAATGCCCAAAGGACAGACTATGTCACTGTGGACACTTCAGGAAGAATGTTCAGTAAGATTTTGGGCAAAATACTGAGGGTTTTTACCCTTGCTAAATATAGATTCAATACATAAAACAAAGGTGTGATATCTTAGCATGAATATACAGCAGAATCTGGGCCTAGAACACGTATGTCAGGAACAAATTTCTCCACTCATTCCACTCTGAAGCCAGGTAAGCACATTTATTTCTTAATAATGCATAGTATTTGGTACATCTTTGAGAAATCCACAAGCATTTGAATCTCTATGCTGCTACTCTGTTATGACCCTTAAAGCCACTAAACACTGGAACAGAGAAGACAAAACACAGGCACTGCCTGCAGGGAGCCAGTGACAAGCATTTTTATCAGGATTTAATTAGGTTTTTCTCATTGCACATCAGCTCTCAATATGCCCTTCATATCATACTGTATTAAAAGACTTGGATTTCATAAACTTGGATTTCAAGAGATTTTTGTGGCGCAGTACATCACCCAGTAGCAGTTGGAAATTAGGAAAAGATTCTGAAGCATAATAATATGTAAAGGTTATTTTAAATAAGTAATTAAACAGTTGATATATGGATTTTCACTGTTATTCTTCAGGTTGCTGTACTGATACCAGAGCTAACCTTACTTCTCAATTAGCATATCTAACATGACTCTTAAAAGCTGTGCCAGTAAAGCAGGAAAATATAAAGCAGAATAATGCTAAGAACTATATCTTTTATCACCACTGCAGGGCTGCATCACTAGAATCAATGAAAGTCAAGTTCTCACATATATGCAGGAAAAAAATTATATTGCCACAGAAAGATCTGCACATACAAAATTTATTATTTTTTGCCTATGGGAAGATATTTTATTTGCTTTTTTCCATAAGAACAGTGACAGATTGAAACTATATTGGAGCTATTTCAAATATAAGTATTTTTCATATATCCATTTCTTACAGAAACAATACAATGTTAAGAACTTCAGGTGTCTTTATGGTTATGCACAAAATGCTTATCAATAATATCTACTGTAGCCGGATACTAAAGCCCCAAATATGCTTGCTAGGATATAGGCTTAAAGTACTGCTAGTTGATTACAGTTACAGGTTCTCTAGGTAAATATACCTTGTGCTTTATGTACCCCCCACCCCTGGACACTCCTGTAGATTCTCCATCCCTGTCTTATTTGTAAACTAAGTCTTGATGATACAGTGTCACGCCTCGGTTCTTTTTTCACATTTGCAACTATCATGCTGAATCAAAATTCAACTAGAGTTGGATGAGTCATGAGAAAAACTGAAATTCAGGCATTACCATACAGATATAGAGATCTATGGTGAAGATAATTAAAGAGGAAAATCTCCCAAAGGACTTTGGCTGGATTCAGTTAAAACTTAATTACAACTAATTGAGTACCCCTAAAGAAGTTTTAGTTCACTAAGGATGAACAAATGTGTCTGCAGATGAAGTCTTTATTATTGTGTGATCTCTTTCTAGCACAGTGGTCCTAGGCAGGCTGTTGTGACACTCCTTCTCCATCTGTTTCCCATTCAAATCAATAATTTCCCAGAAAAAAAAATCAGATTTCATGACACTGTCACAAAATATTACACCTAGTATTTGCTTTTACAGTACATATATCAAATAAAACCAGAGGAACAAGGAGTGAAACCAGGCTGAACACAAATGAGAGTCTTTTTGCGTGGCCAGAAGCATGATGCCAGATAATTCCAGCCAAAGGATGCTGTGAACAAAATTTCCAGGAAAGCCTAAGCAAGTTCAAGGAATGGAAATTCAGTGGGTTTACAGAGCAGTAAAACATATCAGAGAAGTCATGTTAGGATCATGCATCCTCTGAGATGAATGCAGCTATACCCTGGGAGAGCACTACATGTGGGGCAGAGCACCAGCTCCTCTTTTTTGCACTAGTAGCTTGTTATGGCTATTTAAAAGACCTAGCAAACCTGTTTTTGCATGCAGGATAAGGAATAAATTATGATGATTTTTCACGTAAGTGGAACTAACAGGCAGATTAATTGTAAATATTTGTGTTTAAAGTTGAAAAATCATGAGTAATAAATTAAGTGTCAGATCTTCACAAATTGATGTCTTCTTTAAAATGGTTTTGTGATTTGAAGGTGCAAGTCCAGACTCTGGTATTATGAGATTCAACTGAAAAGAAAAACTACTATGATTAGGACTCTCAGGAAACTTAGAATTTTTATAAAACAAACAGAACTCAGAAATTGCTGCTACAAGTTAGGCAGGAAAACACATTTTGAGAAGCTCTGAGTCATGCTAATGGCAATGTTACCTAAAGATTTACAACAGCATAGGAGAACAACATTAATGAAGATTGTCATTTAGTATGGCACACAGCTTCCCATGCAATGGCTATATCAACTAGAGACTTGAAGACTTATTGGTATTGGTCTTTTTAAATATATTTTTTATAATCTTCACTTTCTGATATTTTTAAATGCACAGACTTAGGAGCCTTTCTAGCATTACTTAAAACATTAAATGAATAGATAAAGATTAATTCCCTGATGTTTGTTCACATCAGAAGTATTTATACTCAGTTACCAGCTATTCTTTCTTTAAAATTGCTTATGACATTGACACTTTGGTCTTCCAGGTCTTTGACCATAGAAATAAATTTTAAAATAATTTAAAAACAACCCAATTGGAAGAATAACATTTTTATAGAGCAAAAAAGAAGCAAGGGAAGAAAATAAGCTTTCCAAAGAGGGTTAGAAAAGAACCATACTTAACCTTTCTAAAATTGAATTTTATTTATACAATTTTATCTGGTAGTTTTCATACTATGTTTTACATTTACATGTCTATCTTCTTCAGCATTACAGAAACAGGTAGTGTGAAACTGACAGGATGCCTTCTTCAAATTATATATAAAGACACCTTTATTAGACAGATACTAAAACCTGTTATTCTAATAATTTCCAAAGAAATTTCTCTTTAAAATCTCTAAAAAGTCTTAAAGTATAATGGGAAAAGACACTTCACACGAGTCAAACAAACCAAATATTACCTAGTTGTTCCCTCTGATTTTCTAATTAATGTTTTTTAGTCAACTTCAAGTACCTTTTTAACTACAACAAAGATTCTGTACTCCCATATGTATAATGTTCTGTGATTCAAATAATCTTGCAGCTGCCATAAATGTTATTGAACAACAACAGGTTTAGATGTTTGCACTGTCATCTATTTTCTATAGTTGCTCTAAAACACATTCCTGTACAAATAGCTATGCTGATCTATTATTGAGGGGATTACATTTTCTGTAATTGTTAGGATTTCATTTGACCTTTGATTTCATGAGTATTTTAAATCACAAGTTTAATAATGCCTGTTTATTTTATAACCAGTGTATAGTAGACATTATCTGCTCCCAAAGCTAAGTTCTATCTACTAGAGTAAGTAGGGTTATTACAGTAGCATCTTGTTTTGGTAACTTTTTTTTAATTTTCAGTCAATTTGGTAAAACATTGAAAGCAATATTAGTTTAATAAGACTTAAATTTCCTCTTCAAACTTTTAAACCATTCAAATTTTCATATTACTTTGAAGTTGTTATCAACGAATGAATCAGTATTGAAATAATCTAAGTAGTGCAGTAAAAACTAACATTTTGAAAGCAAGTTTCATCTTTAAGTGATGAAAGATATTTCTGAGTAAAAATTTTAAAAATCATTCATCCATCTAGAAAAACAGATGGGCAGATGGATATCTATCTATATTATGCACTGGTAGTTCAATTAAATCCATATTACTTTATGAAGGAAAAATCACTGTTACTCAGATAATTTTTTTATTCTATTAACTAGAGCTTCCTTTTATTCCTTTATATTGGCTTAAAAAAGGATCCTTTTCATATTAGACAGAAATTTAACTTCAAGTAGACAGGTCATACTAAAAGTAGCTTCCAAATAATTTTTAATCAGCAAAATTATTTCTCCAGATCCTTCCATTTTGGGATGTTGTTTATTTGCATCATTTTTCCCCCCAAAAAAGAGATCAGATCTGATATAATCTTCATTTAATATAATAAATATTTTTTTTAAATCCCAAACAATTGTTTTAAAATAAAACAATCTAAAAAACTTTAAAACCTTAAAAAAACCTTAAAAACCTTTAAAAATTGACTTTTTCTAATTGTTTTATCCTCTCCTACCTTATATGTACCTCAGCTGTAATGTTCTTCTTCCTAAGGACCTTATGTTTTCAAACCCAGTCAAGAAGCAAAATGAAAATAAACTTAACCTAAAAGCATGCACTTGTTATTAGAGACCTCACTCTTTCCTGACTTTGAAATGCTGATGGTCTTTAACCTCTTAATTACCTAAGAAATAATGTGCCTACTCTTTATTGTAGGTAAAATAATTTGAAATTATTAACTTTTCAAAAGATCTGCTACCACAGCAAATATTTTCTGTTATTTACACTAAGATGGCTTTTTAAATTAAAATGATAATTACAGCACTACTTATTAGAAAGTGAAGAGAAATACAGTCACTTCTGAGATTTTCTAGTGATTTTGAAAGTTTAATAACCATTTGGGGCTAAATGTTTTCTAATACTCTGACATTTCTGAACAGATCTTTTTTAATGCACTCATCCCATCATGTCTGTGTAAAGATACAAGTAAGAATTCATCTATTTGTAATTGTTCTGACAAAGTGCTAATATGTGGCTTCGGTTTAAACTGTGGAAAATGAAAGTAGGGGAAATAAGAGTTTATGCTTGCTTCTTCATTTTCTTATTCAGAAGCAATCCTTAGAGTCCAAGTGCCAAATTGCCATGCTTTTATACACACAGTGTTCAGGTGCACTTCAAATAAGGAAGTGGTTTTACGTTTTTTAAAATATGTTTCAAAAAGAAAAGAGAAGCAAATGAAAAGAATATTGCATATACCTTACATTCAGTTTACTACAAAAATGGCAGGGTTTAAGGAACTCAATTTTTCAGTGCACTTTTTGTAATTTTTTAAGTTTGTAGTCATGGTCATCCTCATTAAAATAATAAAAAAGAAGAAAATTATTTCTGCTCAATTATTTTTTTCCTGTAGAAAGTAATACATGCTACTTTATTACAGCACATAATAGAAGAACTGCCAAAGGCTTAAAGCATTAAAGACAAAACTAGTCATTTAATTGCATGTCTTTAATAAAAAAAAAGGTTTCTACATAATTATGGTCATGAATAAGCTATTCCAATTATCTATTTGTTGAAAAAAATAAAAAAAGGGGAGAACTTGTTAATAAAATATTGTGCATGTAATCCAAGGTTGTCATAAACAGAGCTTTCTCATCATACTCTAGAAAAAGTTCATTACTGTTGAAACTTTTCACTGCTGAAATTAGCAGTAGCAGAGACAGTAACTGAAGGGTCATTAATGTGACGTTTCACAAATGTGCAACATTTGTCAGGAAAAACCAGGACAACTATTTCATAAACACTTAAATACTGTCTTCTCTGGGAAATACCTCTTCAAATTTAGTGGGTTGAAGACTTCACAATAACATGCTATCAAGCCTGTTTGCACAAAATATAAGTTGGTACTTATAATACTTTCTCTCTAGACCTGCCAGAAAACTAACTAATTATATTCTTTTATTAAATATTCTTCCCTATATCAGAACATGTCAAACACATTGGCCATTTCATACTTCAGTAAATGCAATGTGCCTACTTAAAGGAACAAGAAAAAGGTGCACTTCTGTATTTTCAATGTACTAGCCTACTTTTATCCTTCCCTGTTAGCAGCAAAAGTAAAAAGAAATGGTTTGGTATCTACCAATATGTCACAGTAATGACATTGTAGAGGTAGTCATAGATTAGCAAGCAACAGCAAAGATCAACCACATGATTTTAGAAAACTGCTTGACATTTATGTACTGACCTTCATATACAGAAAAGAACAAGTGTGCTGCAGAATAACCCACATATTAGATTCCAAATATGCTCAAAGGAAATATGCTCACCTGTGTTAATCATCTTTGTTAGAAACATTTCTATTGAAGGTCCAAGAGCTCATGATTCCCATGTGAAAAAAATCAGGCAAGGAAGGCAGAACAAGAATATTGCTAAGTGAGGACTTCCTGGTGAAAATGACATCTAAGAAGGTAATGTATCCTGGAAGAGTATACAGATACTACACAGATATATGGATGTGGGGTTAGGTAATCTCAGTCACAGTGGGTGCTGAATTTGGCAAGGAATGTGAAGAATAACAAGGGCTTCTGTATATATGTATGTAACAAAAATTAAAGCACAGGTACCCCTCCAATAAATGAAAAAAGGGAATGGACTACTGAAAAGGAGAAGGCTAAGGTACAAAACAATTTGGTTTTTTAAATTTCAGTCTTATTCCCACATTTCTCAAGCCCTTGAACCTCAAGGCAGGGACTGGGGGAATGAAGCCCCTCCCAGAATAAGTTCAGGTTGAAGACCCACTGGTCAGCCATGGGTACCAAAGGGATGCATCTCAGGGTCATGGGGGATGTGGCAAGTGTATTTGCTAAGCCATTCTCCATCATATTTGAAAACTCATGGAAGGCAGTTGAAGTGGCTAGAGAAAAGGGAGTATCACACCGTTTTTACAGATCCTCCAGGAAGTTATGTAAAAGACTATGGAAGGCAGAGAGATGACTGCAGACAGACGGCATGGCTTCAAAAAGGGCAAATCATTCTGAAGTAATCCAGCGGCCTCTTTGATGCAGTGACTTTCTCAGTGGACAAGGGAAGAGCTAGTTGGACTTCTGTAAGACCTTTAATATAATACCCCACACTAACAACATTATTGACTCTAAATGGAAAAGGTAAGGGTTTGATGGCTTAAGGATAAGGAGAATAATGGTTTGTCTGGATGGCCATTTACAATCAAATCAAATGCTCACTGTTAAATGCAAAATCCACACCAGGGGTTGTCTCTCAACAAGTGCATCCTCAGCTTTGCAACTGACATCAAGCTGAGTGGTGCAGTTAACATGATTAAGGGATAGGATGTTATCCATAGGGATCTGGAAAGGCTGGAGGAATTGGTCTACATAAAACTCCAGAAGTTCAACAAGACCAAATGCAAGGTCCTGCATGTGGGCAAGTGTCGCAGACATCTTTTCACTAAAAATCCTTTCTTAGTATTTTTTTCCCTTTGAGGAGCTAAGGCCTCAGAAACAAAATGTAAACAATGGTTATCTGCTGCTGTGGAATGCAACAGGTGGATCTGTAATTAGTCTCTTGCAGATGTTTGGATTTGGTGACCAGTCACAGCAGAGCTGGCTCTCGCTCTCTGTCCAAGCCAGTTGCCTTTGTTATCTTTCCTTTCTATTCTATTCTTAGCTAGCCTTCTGAGAAAACTTTTCTTTCTATTTCTTTTTAGCATAGTTTTAATGTAATATATATATATAATAAAATAATAAATCAAGCCTTCTGAACATGGAGTCAACATTCTCGTCTCTCCCCTCATCCAAGAACCCCTGTGAACACTTTATCAGGCAAGGGCAATCCCCAGTATCAATACAGGCTGGAGAATTGATTGAGAGAAATTCTGCAGATAAAAACTTTGGGATACTGCTCTGTGTAAAACTGGATATGAGAGGCCAATGTGTAGTCTTAGCCCTGAGATTCAACCAAATCCTGGGCTGCTTCTGTGGGAAGCAGGGGAGGGGGGAGATTCTGCACCTCTGCTCTGCTCTGCTCTGGTGAGTCCCGACCTGCAGAGCTGCATCCAGCTCTGGGGTGCCCAGTACAATAAAGACATGGTGCTGTTCGAATGGGCTGGAATACCTTTGCTATGAAGATGTGCAGAGATTTGGGGTTGTTCAGGAAAAAAGAAGGTTCCAGGGGGACCTCACTGCAGTCTTTTAATACACACTGAAGTATTTTAAGTAAACCTATAAGAAAATTGAGAATCTTTACCAAAGAATGTAGTTGCAGGACAAGGGACAATGGTTTTAAATTTAAAAAGATTCAAACTAGACGGGACATAAAGAACAAATATTTTTACATTGATGAAGGTAAACCATCTGAAACAGATTTCCCAGCAAAATTATAGATGCCCCATCGCTATCAGTGTTTAAAGTCAGGCTGGACAGGACTTTGAATCACCTGATCCATTGAAAGATGTCCCTGTCCATGGCCTGGAGGTTGTACTAGATGATTTTCAAATGACTCTATGATTTATGTTTTATAAAGTCATCTATTTTTACTTAAATTTAGGAAAAGAGGAATTGGTATATGGCAACATTGGCAGTGTATATGCTACTAGGGCATTTAAACTTGCAGAATCAAATAAAATAACCTTTTAAGAGAAGATGTGTGATAGCCTGTGAATTGATCTCATAATGTCACTATCACTTTTAATGGAGTGAAGGGTCCAACTCTCCAACTGCAGTATAGCAGACAGTTTTCATATGAGACTCAGTAAAAATATCAAGTAAAAATATCACAGACTGAATGGACTTGGAAGTGATCCAAAAGTTAGTTCCTCCAAGTCTTAATTTATACTTGTAGCAAGAGTTTTATATCCTCCGCTGTTTATACAACAAATCAATATCCTCAGTCTCATCCTTTATCTATCCAGCAACTTCCTTAAACCTTTTATTTTTATATTTTGGGAAAGTAAAATAGCTTTGTCCTGCACTAGTCTTTATACATTTATAAAATATAAGAGACAAGAGTTGCAGCATTCAAAACAAAATCCTAACGCACAAAATTAGTCCACTATTCACTCATAAAAGTCTTTGTCTCTACTTTGTTCTTAGCACGTAATCCTATCTTTGTTTTAAAGAGGGAAAAATAAGGAAATTGGTATGGTGTATAGTATTCCTCAAGTCCTGAATATGTTCAAATTACAGAGATATTCCATCATAGAAGAAATTTTAGAGTTAGAAACAACTGTTTTTTTCTCCATAAGATGAAGTCTGCTGACTCAAAATCCAAAGTTTTTATATTTACATCTTAATTCAGTAGCACACTATTCAGGAAACCAAATCTTATCTGAGCAGGCAAGTACCGTTCTTCTCCACCTTCTTCCTCCTTGTTAATCTGTTTTCCAAATCAGATCCTAATCCCGGGAAGAAAGCAGAAGCACAACATACTTGCCAGTTACACAATCTGGTTTCGTAAGGGTTTTCTGTGATATTTACAGCTTCGTATTGTTTCATGCTTTTTCAATATGCTGTACCCTGAGAGACATTTCCTGTTGCAGCCTGCATTGCTGCTAGTAAAGTCCAGGGAAAAGAAGCAAAAAGGGCCTTTGTATAATGTTCACAGATGTTTAATTCAGCCGTGTGGTGAGATGTTCAGGTCCCAGGCACACACACGGGCAGGGTCCAGCTCTCTCTGTCGGGGCCCAGGGGCTGACCCTGGTCTCAGGGCCGTACAAAGATAAGGAGCAATCGGGGAATAGGGAGGGAGTGGCTCAGGGACACAGGAACAGACATAGGAACAGGGGAAGGAGCCAGTGGAATGTAACTCAGGGGATGCCCCCAGGGACCCCACAATTTCCCAAAGAAAGTATAAGTTATGTCTCTGAAACAAGATGATGGTCTCTTTTGATTTTGGTTAAATGTGGTGAGATCTTAGCTGTAAAGTTACTATACCTGTGGTGGAGAATATAAGAAGTATTTACAAGCTGTACCTTCTACAGCATTTCAAGATCTAAATGTAATAATTTTGCTCTACAATATGAAGCTATGTATTCTAATCTCAAAAAGTCAGAAAGTTAGAAGAAACAACAATGGGCCAAAACAGGCTGAGGTAGTAAACAGGGAAGAGACATAGTGATAATTTCAGGAAATTAGAAGACTAAAGAAAACCAACATTACTAACAGATTTAAATCAAACATGAGCTGCAGTTTACATTTGAGAATCTGGCTGTAGTGCTTTCCAAAAATTATAAATGTAATCTCCAATTTTGCCAACATATTGAATGCATCTGTCACTTGACAGTGTCATTTAAAACTGTGAGTAATTTTTCAGATGATTTTCTGCTTTTGTATCAGAGAGGGAACGATCAAATTTCCTGACTGTCTCAGAAATGTCCTCTTCAATATGATTAACAACACTATTGAGATGGAAAAACAGACATTTTCAAAAGCTACAAAATAATGAAGAAGAAAGAGTCCAGATGTTTAAACCCAGAGGAAAATGAAAGTCAAAGCAAAGATTAGTAGGGAAGAATAATTAGTCCATATAATGTAAGTGAGGCAAACAGACAAGTAACAGATTCTGGTTTTGTATTAGCAATGAAATGGAACATTTTATTTTCCATCTAAATTTCTGTACATTTATTTAATAAATAGCGTCTTTCATAGATGGGCAATAAAATGCTTCATAGATTTATTAGTATGCAGACCATAATAAAATAAAATAAAATAAAATAAATCCAGCTCTTTGTTCTATATATCATAATATCATTATCAATAAATCTCTGGTGGAATATACATAGAAAGGGGAAGAGACGGCAAATTCTTCAGAGATTTACTGAACATGTAAACCTGGGAGACTTGAAGTACAGACTATGAAAAGCAAATCTAAGGAGGATACAGTTTTCCAAATACAAATGTGCAGGCACAAACTCTACTGCAAATTGTCTGTCTGACTTTACATCATGAACCACGTAGTCGTTTCAATGAGGAAGGATAAAAAATGCAAATACACTGAAGGAATGCTTCTTGAATGTTGACTCCTTGCTTGCATTATTTGGTGATTTAATTGATCTGAAAAGCTTTATTATAGCCTCAAGTGCTGAATAAACAATGATTCACACCTATTCTCATTTTTTAAGATTCATATTGGTTATAAACCAAAATTACCATTTGTTACAATGGTAACAAACCATTCTCTCCCTGTTGTTTGTTTATCACTGTATGACTATAGACTTTTAATATTGGCTGCAAAGCAACTTTTTAAGGGACAAAGTACTAAACATAAAAAAAATCACTGAAATAATAGTGGAATGTTGACTCCCTGCTTGTGTTCTTATGTAACATTTTAATTGTTCTGAAATTATGGTTTATATCCTCAAGTCCTGAAGAAATAGAAAACAGGCTACTGATATTATCTCAAACTCAACCACCAATAGTGGTATTATCAAAATATCACTTTTAGGCTAGGTTTTAGAATTTGGGATAAGGTTTGTACTGCCTGCTTTAATTTTGCCACCGTGCTCTGTGTGGGGCTGCACCCAGGAGATTCATTAGCATTCCCTGATAGCCTATCCGGTCTAAGTAAATAAAATTTAATTCCCTCAGAGAATCAACTTCACATTTTTTTCTGAGAATACTATAGGCATAGGACTGTGTCTACTACATAATTTTATGTGAAATAACTTGCCAATGATTATATCCTAAATATAACAGACCTCTTAAACTTTACTGAAGTTTCAATATATACGAATTGGCAGAGGGAGGAATGTCTTGAAAAATTGTATATCGGCACTTAGGGCTTGGCCAGGGAAAGCTAGAATTTTTTTTTTTGTATGGAGTGTGAACTACTACAGCATTTTAGGTCCATAAAAGTTCCAAACTCTCATCACTCAGAAGTCATCTAATAACTGACATCACTGTCATGTTGAAACAGAACTTCTTAAAAGGCTGCATTCCACAGGTACTTTCACTTATGGCATAATGTGAGAAAGTTCATCTTTGTGATAAGAAATCTAGGGGTAATTGCGATAAGAAACCTAACCCTTGAGAGATTCAACCCACAGCCTAAGAAAAACACTGTCAGACAGGTGCTCTCTGATAGATAGGAGGCCAGCTGGCCCAGTTGGCAGTATTTTACACCATCACACAGACCAATGTCCTCTGAAGTGTGTTGCAAACATCTCAGCGACCTCATTTCTGAAATGTATTAATCATGTAAGCATCCAGACAGTTTCTTCTGCAAACCCACCTGGTGTTCTTGTCCGGGGACAAACCACCATCAGAGACAGCAAGAAGGGGTATGTGGCAGGAGTGGGACAGATGGACAGGAACACAAGACTAGAACAGACAACATACAACGGCAACACATGCACACAGTGAAGATCCAGCTATCTTCTGTCCCCATCACAGCACATTAGCACTTATAAAACTCTTTAATCCATAATAGCTTAGTAAGATACGGGTGATTAAAGAGTAATATAAAAACAAAAGTAAAATAAGTTTCTTAAAAACATAGACTGCAGAAGAAGCAAGATGCAAAAAGAGAAGGCATCTTTCAAAAATTAGACTTAGAAAATAAGTCTTAACAACCTAACTCGTTTGTGTAAATGTCTTAAGTGTGTATACAATTGTTTTATCATAATACAGAAAACTACTGACATAGAATCATAGAATCAGAGAATATCCTGAGTTGAGAGGCACCCAAAAGGATCACTGAGTCCAGCTTCTGGCCCAAGAACCATGTCGTGTGCCTGAGTAAATTGTCCAAAGGCTTCTTGAACTCTATCAGGCTGGTGCTGTGACCACTGCCTGGGAAACCTGTTCCAGTGCCCAAATACCCTAAGAGTGAAAAACAAACCATTTTCTAGTATCTGACTTAAGCATCCTCTGACAACTTCAGACCATTCCCTCAGATCCTGCCACTGGTCATCACAGAGAAGAAACTGGTGCCTGCTCCTCCTCTTCCTCTCACAAGGAAGTTGCAGATTGCAATGAGGTCTCCCCTCAGTCTCCTCTTGTCTAAGATGAACAGACCAAGTGACCTCAGTGGTTCCTCATATGGCTTCCCTTCCAGACCCTTCATCGTTTTTGTAGCCCTCCTTTGGACACTCTTTAAACAGTTTTATATTTTTCTTATCTTGGCACCCAAAACCACCCCAGGACTTGAGGTGAGGCTGCCCAGAGCAGAGTAGGACAATCCCCTCCCTTGCCCAGCTGGCAATGTTGTGCCTGATGCCCCCCAGGACACAGCTGGCCCTCCTGTCTGCCAGGGCACTGCTGACTCATATTGAATCTGCCCCTCAGTTTCCTTTCTCTGATGCCCCTCTGCAGCCTCTCATTCCCCAGTCTATCGGTACATTCAGGTTTGCCCCATCAGAAGTGCAGAATCTGTCACTTGTCCTTGTTAGGCCCCATAGAGTCAGTGATTGCCCTGCCCTTTGATTTACTGAGAGCTCTCTACATGGCCTCTCTGACCTCAAAGGATTTGACAGATCCTCCCCCTTTAGTATTGTTGGCAAACAATATACATTCAAGTCTTGCATCAAATTCAGTTATTAAGTAAGATGTTGGAGGAACACTGACCCTGAAATGAAGCCCTGTGGAACACCACTAGTGACAGGTCACCAGTCTGGTGTAACCCCATGCACTATAACCCTTTGTGCCTAACTTATTAGCAATTACATTACAAGATGTGTTTATCCAGCTGTGGGCTAGACATTTTTTCCAGAAGGATGAGAGACTGTGTTGGAAGTTTTACTGAAATCCAGAAAGATAATAACATCAACTGGTTTCCCTTGGTTAACTAAGTGGTTTACCTTGTCACAAAAAGAAATTAAATTTTAAAAAGAAGGACTTTTCCCTCATGAAGCCACATTGCCTGTGACCTATGACTGCATTGTCCTTCAATTGTTTTTCAATACCACCAGAATAATCTTCTCCATAATTTTTCCAGGCATTGAAAGTGAGACTGAGAGGCTTATAGTTTCCAGGGTCATCTGTATTGCACTAGAGGTCTAAAACTACAATGGAAAAAGGCATGCATGGGTGATCTTTCTATTGAGGCAGAGGATAAAGAAATATCTCCACAATATCTCCTTCAATTTTTCTTTACTCTTCCGCACATTTCCTTTCATTCTTGTGATAGGATATGAAACCCTAAGATACACTGTATCTGTTTCAAATACAGGATGGGAAGAGAGATGAGGATATAGGAAGGATTAATAGATTCTGGTATTATAACAAAAAAAAAAAAATGTCATCAAGTGACTTTAAGTTCATCTGCTAATATGTGATTCATAGTTCCTTTTCCCTGTTTAGAACTATGACACCAAAATCCCCCAAATTTCTGAAGCAAATCTTATATGTTTACACTCTAATGTTTTTAGGTCAATAAAAATGAAAGGGATTTTCATAAATATTACTTTAACTTTATTTTATTGAATTACTTTAGCACTACCCTACAAATTTACAATGTAACAGGCCAAGCTACAAAATATGATAGAATGATACTCTGACACCATAGCATGCTTTTATTTGCAGTTACAAGTTTCAATGAGCTGCTTCTGCTGTTTTTCATATTTTTTTAACAATAAAAGAGAAAATATAAAATTAACTACTAATCAAGTATTTTTATTATATTTGAAGCATAATTTTAGATTTTTTAAAAACTAAGTTAGAAAATTCTTAACCTTATATTGCAAGTACATTGCAAGCCTGCCCTAAAATGCTGTGAGTGCCAGGTCTGTTTTCTAATTTTTCACCTTATTAATTTTTACATATGAAGTAATTTACTTTGCTCATTCTACAAATTTGAGGACAGCAAATAATTTCCTTAAGTCAAGCCATGAAATGCAATCTGGCCAGCCAGATGCTAACTTGGATTTGTACCTTTTTTGCATCCTAAACATAGTCAGCACAAAATTCTGCCATTTACACATCATATTCCTGTAGGTTTCAAGGTAGCTATAAGCAAAAAAGGGGCCACTTACTTATCATTACAGGAGCTCTCACTATTTCTTTCTGTTCTTTCTACTTTACCACATACCATAACCAAAATATATATTAAATTGCTTTCCTGATTACATTCTTTGAAAAAGGTGATGGAGGAGTGAGGGTGTGAAGGAAGAACTTGTGTCTAAGGGGTCATTTTATGCTTGGATGATGGATAAGAATGGCATTGAAGGGGAGCAGGCTGGTTACTACTGAGGGCCTTAATTTAGTGTAAATTGTGAAGGGTTTAGTATAAATTGACAGTCATCATGCAGAGCAATGAGCTATAAAATTACTAAAGTTATACCACAGTCAGCTTTTCCTACTGTTGGTCTGCTTAATATTTAGGAAAGTGTATTTCCTTTTGCTAGTTTTAATCAAACTCAAAGATTCATACAACCTAAAAGATTTGTCACATCTGGACCTTCACTCTTTCAAGGGGAAATTGTTTCCTACTGTACATTTATCAATGCACTGTCCTAAAAGACATATGGTTTAGTCTCATTTTAATTATCTCATTTTAAATATTCCATGGCCTAATAGATCTCACAGTCAAATGGCTTTTACATGAAATTCAGCTTGAGTTTTCCCTTAATCTTACCTCATTACTCAAGAATGATGCACTGTAAACAAATGTAAATATTTCTTCTCTTACCAACTAGTAAACCCCTGCAGGAGCAGTGGATTTTCACAATGTTTCTTTATTCATTATTACTCACACACAGTAAAGAGTATGTATGAGTCTGAAGTCTGATATTTTATCATAGAAGAAGATATTAAAAATACTAGCCAAGGTTCCTTTCTAAATGTAGATGTAACTACGTTTATCCATACTGGTAATAAGCACTCCAGGGGTATATATCCAGTTTTCATATCTTTCTATACTTACAATCTTGCAGAATGAATTCCTTCAATTTTGCTTGCACAATTTTTATTATTACCTTTTTTTTTTTTTTTTTTTACATTATGCATAGGGAAGCACAAGTTAGAAAACCAAATGTTGCTTCAAAGATATTATAAACAAAAAAAAGTGACATGATACAAGTTACAGCATGGAAGAAAATTTGAAATACAAACTGACAAATATTAACTCCTCCTGAGCTACATGAGTGAGGTGGAAATCAGCAAGCTGGGCAAGAGGTCAGAAGTGCTTAGTAGTCTGTAGAACCGGCAACCACAGCCAGTAATACTGATCTTGGCTTTCTAGAGTGGCAATAAGACAGATTAGCAGGTTAATAATGGACTGACTTTGGAAGCAAGGTTGACATTACTGACTTCAAGATCTTTTCTTTTACTTGAAGAAAATTTTACATTTAGGAATACCAGAGAAGAGGAATTCATATTAATCAGACAGAATATTATTAGATCCAATGGAAAGGCTTTTGGCTAAAATAAAAATTTGGGCAGGACATACACTAATTCAGAAAGAGAACAACGTCACTAAGGACAACAAAGCAATTAACAAAGTGAGCCGGGCTCCATGAAGATAATTTTCTTAAATGTTGATTGACAATACATTTGACAAATAGAGAAATATGTTTCTCTTTTCTACTAAACAGAGTGACTACTTGGTTCTCCTTAAGTGTCGCAGATCTATGATTAACTTTCTTTCTGGGAAAAGCCTCTGTAGACTTCTATCTAGTCCCACTACATAGCTGTTTTCCAATACTACTGATGTATCTCTTCAACACAACTTCTTCCCCTTCCTATGAGTGTTTTTTGATTGATTTCTCCAGTCTTCAAAACCTTCTTTTTCTGAACTAAATCTCTTTCAATGCACATATCTAATAACCCTGGAGAATTAGGTTTCCAATGGACACTCATAAGTCTTTCTTATCTGATATAATTTGTGCTTGTCATTAAGATGTTCATTATCTCTTTGAGAGCATAAATCAAAATGTTGGAGTTAACTAAATGTTAAATCATTTCAATAGGCTCCTATTAAGTTGTAGCTATTTGTTAAAGTGTGGTTGTTGATGCTCAGAGCTTTTAGTATGTCTATAGTATATTCCAGCTTCACAACAGATATATGTACCAATATATTACATGTGTGCATGTGTGTGCACTGTTCATAATTCTGGTGGATTTTAAATGTTTTCCTTGTCTTTTTTTGGGTTTTTCATTTGTTTGTTTGTTTTGAGTTTTTTTAAACTTATGACTAGATTTTATTGTATTTGTTCAAAAATCCTAAGTTCCCTTTTGTTCATTGTAAATAGTTACAAAAGTATAAAGTCGAATCACATACTAAAATAAGTATTTTCTTTACTTATTGAAAAGTAACTTATGACCAATATATTTATTGGTCTGTAGGAAGAAAACCTACACCAGAGTAAAAGGAATTGTCTTTTAATTTATCATAAAACAGCACAGGTATCTTTAAAGTTGAAGGAAAATACTTTGTGTTTTTTCCTAAATCTTAGGAGAAACTGGGGTTTTTTTCTGACTGTCCTTGAATTTAACTTGCATGTACTTCATACCAAACTGATGGTGACACTCAGAAATACTTACCTGATAGAAATTAACTAAAAAGAAACTGAGACTGAGTTCTCTGTACTTTTGCTCTGGAAAAAGATGCAAAGTTCAAGAGTAAAGCTGACTGAATTCTCACAAAACCATTCCTCCATTTCTTTAGTAGAAATCACTCCTGGGCTAAATACTATAACTTAAAGACACCTCCTTGATAGGATTTATTCATTCACACTTATTTGCAGCAAAACTTCAAATCACAGGTTCTAATGGGTGAAAGAAAATGAAAGAAAAAGAAAATGACTATAACAAGTCCAAATTCTCCTGTGTCACTTGGTCAGAGGTGCCAAGATCAAACGTACGGTTATTTCAAGAGACCACAAAACGCACACAGAGACACAATACACCTCATATTTCTGTGTATTGGCTCCTTAGCAGTCATGTACTTCTTTTTTTTGGTAAGCTTCTATTATTTCCCTTTTATTTTCTATACAAAATAATGATAATAATTCAAGGGGCAAAAACCAAAAAATAATAATGAGCTGAGCCATATTGTCCCTATAGCCTCTAGTGTTCAAATACACATCCTCTTAATGGCCAGGCATTGCTATTCAGAACACACAGCCTTTCACAGCAAAGTAGATGAAACTTCTTCAGTGAGACAATATAATATTTCTGTTCTGTCCATAGTATATATTGTGTCTCTCTCTGTCATATAGCATACCTGTCAAAGAAAATAACACTTATGAAATTAAAGGAACATATTTTATGCTCAGAATACACTGTAGCTCTATTGAAAGCCTCACTTGGTTTTGGTACCTTCACAGGCTGCTTCATTGTTGACACAATTTACCTCCAGTCAAAACTAGAAAACCCAGAAAGGCATTTCTTCCAGTATTTTGATGACTGATTTAGTCTAAGTGATTCAAAGAAAAATGTAAAGTTTCTATACATGAAATCTAAAATAATTTTTACTTATTGTGTAAGAACTGGATTTCCAAGATTTTGTGAGATTGTTATTAACAAGGGTAACCTCTAAAGAAAAAAGAAAAATCACAGAACTAAAGTGATGTGACATATGCTACAGGTAAAGCATGATTACTTACAAAGAATTTGGCTTTTATGGGCATGAAGAAGAGTGACAATAAGGGATTTTTACCATCAGACTGCCAATTAAACTGTGAAATGCCACTTTTTCAGTGGAATAGCAAAAATTACACAGCTAAGAAATAGGGCCCCTTGCAATCTTCTATGAGGTCACTTAATAATAGGACACTTCAGAAAGTAGCTTGTTAAGAGCTAGACGGCAACACCCTTTAGTAAGTCCTTATCAACTATCTTAAAATTCTAGTTCAGAGTTAATGGACTTGGCAGACCAACACTACTGTTTGGTTTTTTTATCCTTCAACATCAGAATTCAGAGGTTATTGCCTTCAGGAATGTGGCAAATAGTAAAAGACACAGTTACGAATGTGTCTTTTTGGGTCAACAGAGAGGGGGAATTATGGGAATCCATAAAATTAGAGGGTTTTGAGAAAGTTGTGAAAAAGACAGGCCCCAGAGACAGCAAGGATAGTGAAGTGCTAAAAGCAGCAGAAAAGGTATCTTGGCAGTAGCGAAGACATGAGAAATAGAACAATAAGAGTTGTGTAGTTTGGCTTTTTAAGTTGCAAAAAGTATATTTTAGTATACATCTAGAAGGTTAAATATGAATAGGGCTCTGTGCTTTTTCTCTTTATAAACGAACCATTGTATGAGAGAATAGGCCGCTATTGTTTTAACCAAAGCTGTGTGTGCTTCAGGTGATTGGATAGAACTAGTGTCAATATGCTTTTGCTCTCTGTAATTGGCTAAGAATGATATATGGTATGTTGTAACATTAAGTTTCTTTGGCTTTCTGCCGGACCAGCGAGCTGTTCACATCTTTCCTCTCCACTGTCATAACAATGTAATGAGACTGATGCTGGAAAAATAAAGCTCAAGATGCTGATTCCTGTTTGTGCCTGTATATAAACTGCAGATGTACAAGGAATAATCATAACTTTTTCATTCTAACCTAGAAGTCTATCGCTTAGTAAGTAGCTGATCAATCAACATAAAATCAGAAGCTAAAGAAAATGTCTGTGCATGTATAATAATGGCACAATGGTAAAAGCAGTATACAAAAAGGTTTTAGATAAGATAATAATAACAATCTCTTAGAGTGATCATCCACAAAGAGCTCAGTGTGTTATGAATGAAGTTCTATATGTCTAATCCAATAAACAACAAAGTTGAATTTAGCAGTAACTTTAATTCAGCAGCAATTTTATATAAAATAATACAATCAAATATAATCAAGCAGGTACAAAAAGAAATTTGGCAGTTGTTCAGATAAAGCATAAGCAAAACCGATCAACTGGGTTACAGGGAGGGCTTTTCACCCTGCCTCATGTAGAAAAAGCACAGGAATCCAAACACAACTTATATACTGTGTGCTAATACATATTCATCAATATTTTCTCCTCCTATTTTCAATTCTTGAAATTGATGTCACTATACTGCATAGCACGTGCTCCGCTTGTTTCTAAGGGGTCTTCTTGGCTTTTGGGTGGTCCCTTCTCACCATTATCACTGTCCTTTGAACAACCCCATAGGCTGCACATGCACCCCAAGTCTTATGCTATAGAAGCCAGCATTATATTCCAAAAATAAGCTGTATTATTTCATAGATACCTGGAATCATCCCAATTTTGTCCATTTCAAGGCCAATTTTGTCCATCCTGAGGCCTATTCTTTTTTGAGATTTTACTTATCTCAAAATACATCCTGTCTCCTATTTTCTCATGAACATCTGAAAACATCTGTTTTGTGACACTAATTACATATCCTTTTCCTCTATTACTTTTTACAATTATTTTCTAAAATATTGATATAGTTACAATTGTTAGCACAAATCACATTAATTTATCACAAGTGAGGCATTGCAATACACACTGTTTGGAAAACAATCTTTAATAACATGTGAAACATTAATGAAATATAGAATAATTTCCTACTAAGTGTTATTATTGACTATGAACACTAGATAAAACCAGACTGTTTACTCCAAAATTCAGACAAACAGAAAAGAAAAAACCCCATCAGACCATGGAGCAAATTCTGAAGTACAATTTAGATGATAAAATATTTTTTGTAGGTAGCTATACTTCTCTTTTGTGTCTACAAATATATGTGCAGTTCTATGCATTTTGATATAAGTCCAACGTAAATTTTGTATCTGTTTCTTACTCATATCGTCATTCTTCCAGGTGATATCCAGCCAAATTATTTTAAAACTAACTTTTTCTACATCTCCACTTATTACTTATATTTCCCTTTGCCTATTTCTTTACTAAACGCTAAGACATTTCTAAAACCAGTCTTCAATTTTCCCCACACCTATACCTTTCTTTCATTCTCTATTTGAATATTTTGCATTGTGAAATCTAGCTTTTGCTCCTTGCTTTTTGCATAAGCTAAAGCCATGGACCCTTCAACTCCAAAACAGCCATCCTCCATCTGTTTTTATTTATGGGACTTTCTTTTTCAAAAAGAGCTCTGCAATTTCTGTCTTCTTTCTGTCTTGCAACTCTGTCCCATATGTTGTACCTAATTATAATTTCCTCACCTACTGCATAGTTATTTTTCCTTGTCCTTGTCCTTGTTACAATTTATGCATGAACAGAAAGTCATATTTACACTCTTTGGTTTGCTATACCAATACACAGGACAATCAACAAAGCAGTTCCTATAACTTGACCTTTCCCTATCTGATAGAAAACTATGATCTCATTGTTACCTTGTGGTTTCCTTTCCTGCTCTATTTCACCCATTTATGCCACTGGTCTTGAACTTTTCACAGTAAGCCTTAGGCTTCCTAATTGTCAGTGGACAATAAAGTTTTTCCAACTCATTTCTTCACAAAATAGGCAACTTACTTTAAACAGGTTTTCAGTAACTAGCTGCCAATCATCTCTAACATGTAGACACCTACTATATTTACATATAGTAAATTATCTCTAATTGAAAATAGTGAAGTGTCTTCAAAAAACCCACTCAAATTGTCATAGAATCATAAAAAGGTTTAGTTTGGAGGGACCTTTAGTCCAACCCCACTCTAACGAGCAGGGACATCTTTCACTAAATCACGTTTCACAAGCATAATTTCTCTTGGGGAAACTTAGAATTTTCTGACCTTATACTGCATTTAGTATTTTTATGCCCAGATTTTCAACTGAATGCAGAAGATTTATCTTTGTTGCATCTTACCTAATCTTGGGGCTTCAGAGCTTGGCAATGAAAAGCTACAATAGTGAGTCAACATGTTGGATAGTGTATGTATGGGGTTGTGAGGAGCCAATTTAATTTTGATTTCTGTCTCAACACTTGTTGTCAGAGGCATGTGGGGGAGGGGTTGCACATGTGCTGCTTGCAGGAGGCAACTAGGAGAAGATGGGAGAAAGCCTTGTCTCTGGGGTTACTTTGCCTGGCAACGATTTCATGTCCCACATGGGACAAGCAGGCAGCAGACCACCAGGAACACTGCACCCTCCAGAGGGGCTCTCCAACAGATGGAAAGAGGTCTCCACCAATGGACTGCAGTGGAACATTGGAACATCGTGCCAGTGGTCTCCTGTCAGCAGGCAGATCACGGGAGGAGACAGGGAGCATAAAAATAACTGCATCACAAGGTCTATCTTTCGGGTCTGGTCTTTTGGTCGTCTGCTTCCTGCCCTGGCCCTAGCCTGTTTCTGTCCTTTTTGCCCTGGCTCCAGCCTGCCTTTTCGCTCTTCGCCCTTGCTGGCCCTCCCTCTCGCTGGGCATTTGGCGGGACTCTGGCTGACCTCCGAGCCTTGTGTGCAGCCTGCGTCCCGCCCCACCCCTCGCCTGTCCCAGCCGCCGCCTGTCCAGCCTCCCTGTGTTCTGACCGACGCCCTGCCTGCTTCGTTCCTGCGCTCCTGCCTGCCTCTAGCCCTGCTTCGCCGCTGCAGCCCGCCACCACGATCCCCACCGCCACCTGTCCAGCATTCCGGACCTCCCGCCCGAGCGCCCCCTCCCTCGCTCACCTGGGGTCCGGCTGCCCGTGGCCGGGGGAGCTGTGCCTGTGGAGCCGGGCCTCTCCGAGGGCTGCGCAGGCTCCCCGGCAGCCAGCGGGCACCCGCTCCCTGACACCGGGCTGTCGGCGGCACTCCCTGACTTGGGGTGCTGATGCCCAATTTTCCTCTCTGTCTCCTCTCTCTCGCTGCCCCATCCTTTTCTGTCTTTTTCAGACCTCTTTAGTAGGGCAATGCCCTTTTCTTGTTAACAGTAAAAGGTTCTCAGATACTGTATTGTCTCGTTTGACTTAATTTTGTCCTGGACCATCCATTTTAAAAGAACTCCTTGCAATTCCCCATAGTGGAACTTGACAAGGAGCTCAGGCAATAAATTAAAAGCAACAATTTCCAAGATGCTGTGCTAGGATGCATTCTCATTCCCCAAAATGTTGCAAAACTGTTAACATACTTAATGATTTCCTGCATTGTAAAGTATCATGCTAGTTAACCCACATTCAAATTAATAATTGTGAAAAATGCATGTATTTTTTGACTGGCTTTTCACAAATATTAAAATGAATATGATATGTGTTGTGTTAGAAAGTAATGCTGTATTAATTCTCTTAAGTACTGTGTTAAAAATAGTTTTAGGTTATAAAAATGTTAAAATAGAAACTATGTTATGTAGGATACTTTTTTAAAAGAAAGGACTTGCAGCGAGATAGCATCAGTCTCATTACGTGGTTATGACAATGGGAAGATACCACCAGGTCACATCCCAGGCAACAGACAAAGAACTTAATGTTACAACCTATTTTATAAGTTTTTGAACAATCACACAAAGCAAAGCACATTGACAGTAGTTCTATCCAACCACTATAAGCACACATACCTTTGGTTAAAACAATGCTTGCTTATTTTCAATACAATACCTGCTTGTAAGCCTTAAAACACAACACACAGAGCTCCATTATTAAGCTTAGAACTTCCTAATATCTTACTAGATATACTTTCTATAGCTTAGGGAGTTATTCTAGACAAGCGTTAATACACAGACCATTGTTCTATTTGTCCTTACTTTTCTACTTCTTACATAATTCTTCTGCTAACCAATCTTATGGCTACTGCTTAGTGTGTGCTGGCAGTTTATATATTTATGTTTATATACGAACGGGATGGGGCTACTGTGACAAGTGACTTGAACTATTTATTTTTTAGCATCAGTCTCATTACATGGTTATAGCAATGGAGCAATGCTAACAGCTCGCTGATCAGGCAGCAGTCTGAAGAAACTTAATGTTACAACATACCATAAATCATTCTTAGCCAATTACATAGAGCAAAAGCATACTGACAGTAGTTCTGTGCAATCATCTTAAGCACACGTAACTTTGGTTAAACCTATGGTGGCCTATTCTCGAATACAATGGCCTGTTTATAAGAGACAAAGCACAGAGCACTATTCATACTTAACCTTCTAAATATCTACTTTTCATTGCTGAAATTAGCAGTGGCAGAGAAGTGGAACTGAAGTGTCATTAATGTGATGTTTCATTAAGTTCTTTGTCTGCTGCCTGTGATGTGGGTTGCTGGCATCTTCCCATTGTCATAACCATGTAATGAGACTGATGCTGGAAAATAAAACAGCTCAAGACGCGTTCCTAACAATTCTGTCCCATTCGTGATTTGTACATAGGCCCTGGCCGGTGATAAAATTGATTAAAGATTATTTTCATATAAAGTTTTTAATTGTACAAGAGAATTCATTGTATGCGGCAACACAGACCTACATGGACATGAAGTCATATTGCAAGGAACCACAATTACCTTCTTATCTCTGCCATCTGACTATTACCACCTTACCAAGAGCTGAGAACCAGGGAACTTGGCATCAGTATGTACCAGTCACTGATGTCATGGAGCCATGTGAGATACTGTGCTATTTCTGTTCTCTTCAGCCATGGGAATATAAATAGGGCTTTAATTTTTCATAAAATACCAGGACCCTGATCTTTAACATTATTCTCAAAAGAATGCTTATGGAAAGGTAAAAAAACAGGACGGACACATACATCATTTTACTCTGGTACTCCTGAGTCAAATGATGGTTTTATCTATGGGAAAAACTGAGTGGATGTATCTTCAACAAATCTCTCCTATCTTATTTTAAATTCATTCCAGCTTTAAACACCAACCATCTTCTTCAGCATGGAGTTCCACAGTTGCAGTACCCATTTAACAGAACAGTACATTCTTACATTTTTGTGTGTTTTTTGATGTAATTTAATTCTTCTACTAAAAATAATAAAACCAGTGTGTGCCTCTTAACCTAATTTCCATGCTGAAGGTAACTGAAATATGGAAGTGGATTCTTATTAAGGAAATATGGTCATTTTTGAATTTGGTATACCTTTTGTATTGCCAGTCATGCCAGGATAATGGAACAAAGAGGCTTAGGATTTACATTGGTGAAATATTTCACAAAAATTAAATGACCCAATTATATTGAAATGCCATGTCTTGAATTCTTCATTTTTGAAAACAACTTTTTTGCCTTTTTGGGGGAATGAAACTGAAGATTTTGTATGAAGTACAAAATTCATATTCCTGTGTGTCAGAAACTGTTCAATATATAAGGCAGCTTAAGGGAAACTATCTCACAAGAGACATATAACTTAAATGGAAGTATTGTAGCATTATGACAGGATGCTATTCAATTCAAGGGAAGGGGCATGCAGGCAAGAAAATAAATGTTTTAGAATTTTGCCAAAAATTTCAGTCATAACAAGAGAAAACACAAATAATGCCCATGAAATATGTTTATTTTTTGATCTCTAAAACTGTGCTCAGGAAGTATAGACTGCTGTCTGTGTGACTGGAGTGTAGCCTGTTTATCTAGTGTTACAAGGGCATAAAGGGTGATACACAGAGTATTTTAATTCCAGACTATCTCTCCTGTGATTATAAACATGAAAATGAAATTCCGCAGCTTTATAAATCTTTGACATGCTTCAGTATAATTCATCTAATCAGTAGACCATAGTGTTTGTTGTTTTCTGTCTAAGGCTTCACCATTCACTCTGGTTCTGCATGTTCTAAATAATCTGGTTTTTTAGCTGGAATAAGTAAATCTGCCTCTGAAAATAAGAAAGCCTAAGAAGATAAGACTGTTTATGAGGCCTGCCTTGTTACCTTCATCTTGGTTGTGCAGTCCAGGGCAGATTCTTCAGCCCTTAAAATACTAAACTGGAATAGCATTATATAGATTTGGTATGTGCATGTAGTAGCATTATATGTCTGTGTCTGTAGAAATGTGTGTGTGTATATCTATATACGTGTATACATATATATATATACACACTCTGCAAAGAAAAGATTAAGTGTAAATATACACATATTTATTCTTGAAAATAATAAATAATGTGTCTATAAATAGGAAACCAATATGTGATTCAGCATTTTATTTTGGATAGTTGATTGTCAAAACTATAAACAATATACTGTACAAGATCCAAATGTGATTGATAACCTCAAAGGCAAAATATATGTCATAAGTTTTCATAATTGGAACAAATTCCTTTCTATTTTCCTATGAGAAACTGTCATGTATGCCCAGGTTGTATACAGAATCATACCGACTAAAAGGTCTTGTATTTATCCATCATAAATTTCACACATTCAGACTCTTGAATTACACTAAAAATGAAGAATGCAAAATCCTGTTGTATCATGCTCAGTTTGTTGGTTATTTTGATTACTTCATAAGTGAAATGTGTGTGTGTGTGTGTGTGTACTAAAAAATTTTGATGTGCTAGTTTTGGCTGGTATAATTTTCATCACAATTGGGAGAAGGTATGGGTAGTATGGGGGCTGTGCTTTGGATTTGTGGTGCAAACAGTGTTAGTGTACAGGGCTCGTTTTGATATTGTTGGGCACTGAGCCAAGGCTTTTTCTGCTGCTCACCCCACCAGTGAACAGGCTGAGGGTGCAAAAGAAGTTGAGAGGGAACAAATGCAGGACAGGTGACTTCAACTGACCAAAGCGATATTCCAGGCCAAATGATGTCATTCTCAGCATATTAAGGGGAATGTGAAGAAGGAAAAAGGGGAGATTTCAGACAGAAGACATTTGTCTTTCCAAGTCACCACTATATGATGGAGCACTACTCTGCTGGAGATGGCTGAATGCCAGCCAGCAGATAGGAATAGGTGAATTAATTTCTTGTTTTGCTTTGCTTGCATACATGACTTCTACTTTTCCTGTTAAGCTCTTTGTCTCAACTGATAAGTTCTCCCACTTTTACCCTTCCAATTTTCTACCTTATCTCTCTGCTGGGGGAGTGAGTCAGTGGCTGCATGGAGCTCAGCTGGGATTGTATATATTATCCATGACTGATGAGAATGACATGACTGTCAAGAATCTACAAAGATTTACATTGTAAGCATATAAAAATTATTTAACATTAAAAAGAGTATTCTAAAATTGAAAGCTATTTGGGGAAATTTAACTCTTAAAGAGGCAGATTTTTCCAACTTACAGTGTGATTTTTCTCTTGTAACAAAATAATTCAAGAAAATATCTGCTGATTGTGTCACCAATGTTATAATCAGTGTGAAACAAGAGCAACTTTGCAGTCTAGCCAAAAGACAGATTTGGCACACATTCATAGAATAGGTTGTGTGAAGCCAGGGGCGTCATCTTCCAGTGATTACTAAATGGGTCTTTAGCAAACTATTGGGTCAGTCCTGAACTTCCACTCTAACTAATTCAGAATTTTGTTTGTCTGTCTGTTTGTTTGTCTGTTTGTCTGTCTGTCTGTTTGTTTTACAAATGTAGATTGAAGACAGTGGAGCAGTTATTAAAAGTACTATTAATTAAAAGTATTATTTGAAAATGTTATTGGATGCAATTGCAGAAAAGCAGTCTTAAGCCCAGACATATTTTTTTCCACCACAGGAGCCATCCTACTGTTTGGAGCACATTGAGAAAATTCACTGCTTAGCATCCTAAAGGTTTCATTGCTCATTTCGAATAAAGGCTACAACTTGATGCCCAAAATTTGCTAAGTGTTGCCTTTCAGTGCAATGATTTAAGAAGAAGGGTTGTTCTCTGTCTTTCTAAGATGCGTAACTGAAATACATACTTTGAATTAAATGGTATGGCTGTTTCAGAGTAGTGGAAGTATTGGCCTTTGTTATTTGGAATGGAGCCATTTGTGAATCATTGTTTTCACTGTATAATGACACTGATATGATTGTTTTAGGTAGTCTGCTTGGATTTGTTTCCATTTGTTTCAGTCATCTTTTTCCCACCACTGTTTTTCAAATATTTCTTGGTCTTGTATTTTTTTCCTTGTTGAAATTTGTTCTCCTGTCAGTCTGACTTTCATTATATTTACCTATTCTTTCTTATAACTGTGTTGTTCTTATAATGCTCTTTTTTCTTTGTGCAGTTTTTTGGTGGGTTTTTTGTTAGTTTTTTGTTTGTTTGTTTTTATTTGGTTTTCTAAAAACAAATAAAAATCCTGGTTTTCAACTTTTATCCCTCACTTATAACACCTTTTTGGTAGACTTCATCCCTTTCTTTGCATTCCTTTTGCCTGCTAGTTCATGCAAATAACAATCTTTTGATTATATTCTCATGTTTTTCACATTCTTAGTTGTCCCACATGAAGTTAATCTGAAAAAACATCTTTTAGTATAGTGTCTGGCAGCAAAATAAAGCTGATTGAAAAACAGTGATGCTTTGCTTATCCCTGGGCAAGCTGGGAGGACAAGAGGGATGCCATGAAATTGGTGTTCTTCATTTCCCCTATAGTTCTGAACTGACGTATTCCTTGTTGGAGAGCAGCTGGTTTAACACATTTTGGGAACCAGGTCATTTGCTTGGGAGAGCCTCCACCCTTCATCCCATGCTTCACGCAGCTCTGACAGCCAAGCTCTCTTCTTCATCCAAAGTTGTGCACAGGAACAAACCCGACTAAAGACAATAAATAAGGAGTTCTCAGGCCTGGAAGTGTGTCTCTTTGCAAGATTCTGTACTTAAGCCTCATGAATATTGGTAATACAGGTGTAATTATTCTTTCTGTTAAAGTGTAGCAATGGTGTGTTACATTTTCTTATTTGCATTAACACACATTTTTCTCAGAAGTTTTTTGTACTACATTTTGAAGACATTACAAAGACATGCAATTTACTGTATCATTGGGGAAAAGCAAGAAACTTCTTGTTTCAGAAATGTACTAAACAGAACAAAACACATACAAATCTTTTGATCCGTGTGTTGACATCATAAGGATGAAAATGCAGGCTGTGAAAGAACCTTTAATTAGTGGAAATTATGAAACTGTAAACTAAAAAAAAAAAAAAAGCTGTGTTAAATCTAACAAACTCATGGAGTGAAACACATTTGTCTTCATTCCTGTGAGACAATCTCTCATTCCTTCCTTCAATCTTCCATAACCCTGAATGAATTCTTTTATCCTGCTACTGTCATAATAATTTCTCATCTTCAATACTTGTAAGAATGTAAAATTAATCAAATGCATAATACTAAATTCAGTTAGAAAAAGGAAAAACAAGAACAAAAAAACTCCAAAACAAACAACTCAAAACCAAACCAAAAAACCAAAAACACAACAAAACAAAAACCAACTTTGTTTGTTATCAAACCAATTTCACTTATCTAAGTTTGTTCATCTTCCTTCTCCAGCACTCCTTCAATCTGTCACCATTTCTCAAAGCTGGCATGAAATAGTTTGCAAGGTTTCTAAGTTGATTTTAAGGAATTAGAAGCATTTGCCATGTCATTTTTTCAGAGTTTATATATGGAAAACATATATATTCTAGCATCTACAGAATGCTTCCTGAGTAGCTTTGAGCATGGACAGCCTGGACAATGCAATGTCATCAGGATTAAAGTTGTCTATATTACCAATCACAAAAGACATTAGTTAACCAAGCCTACTGTGGAGTGTGTTAGATTCAGTCAATTAAGGCAGACTGAACCTCTGTAATTTTTTCTAATGGCAAACCTAATTCAGTAAGGATATATTTGCCATCTTGTAATTTCTTTGAAGTACAAATTTTGTGATTTACCTGGAATTTTGTTTTGGCAATGATCGATGTGAATGTGTGTCTTGTCCCTCATTGTAAATGGGGAGAAAAGATCAAAATTTTGCATTGCTTAAGGTTCCAGAGCAAACTTTTTCAATGGGTGCGTCATTATAATGCATTGCAATTACCTTACAGTTCCATTGCATTGTCATTTCTCAGTATGTGACCACAGCAGAACATAATGAGACAATACTCATGGCAGAGCCTAAGAAAGGGATGACCACAATAAAGAAAATTATCTCCACCCCAAATGTGCTGCAGACCTGTCACTTCCAGGAGGCTTATAGAAAAAAAGAGGTTAGCACAAGTACAGATCTGAATAATTTACTTTTGGAGTGGTTATTCCTCCATGTAAATTTTGCGGTTTTTTAAAAATCCTAATTCAAATCTCAAGCTGAATTTGCTAATATTTTCAAAGCCAAAACTAAGGAAAGGTGATAAAGAAGGATAGCGATATTCTATTTTTCACAAGCTATCTCTGTAAGGAATATACCACACTCCAAGACAAACTGTGCCAAAACCATGACACAAAAAAACTACCCAACCAACTAAATAATTAAAAAAAAAAAAAACAAACAAACACTCAAACCCCCAAACCATTAGAAATATTAAAAAAAAAAAAAAAAAGAAAACGAAAATTAGAGGTTAGTAGTTCAAGACAATTAGCAATGTGAAATTTTTCACACCAAACATGGCTACTTGCTATTTTCTGTTGTTGCTTTAGCCACAGTTTTCCATAGTTCCTTCTGGCTTTCACAAATCAGACAAATCCACCTTCTCTTTTTGATGCCAGTAGATTCACTGGCTTTAGCAAACAGCTGCAGAGTGGAGGGTTACTGGAAGTTACTCCAGTTCTGTTTACTGTAGTCCACCTATGTAATCAAGAACGATTAATTCTTTTTCTACTATTGTTTAATTTGTGGTCTTCTTGTATAAGATATTATTTGCTTCCAATCAACTGAAGAAAGAGATGACACATCTGATTGATTCTTGGAGTGGTGGAGAGAAGTAAACAAGTCCATAGGACAGGTAGAATTGCCTTCTGCCCTGGTTGACTCTTGTCAAACACAAGAAATAGTGCCATGCTAACAACAGCTGCCACTACTGCTGATGTTGCTGCCACAGCTGCTCTCAGCCCTACTATTCCTTCATCTACATTTACTGCCTGACATTAAAACTTGTTAAAATCACTGAAGATTTTACTTTGCGCATCAACTTTGCAGGTCAGCTACCAGAGGCTGAAGTATACAGTATTTCTGCAGTTAAAGCAGCATCTTTTTCTTCTTAAACCCTCCGGTTTACAGTATTTTCATGAGAATGTTTTAACTTATTTTCTTTCCTGCCAAATATATTTTTTCTTTTTTTTTTTTTTTTCTTTTTACATCCTGATTCTGTTCCATTAGAAGTGTTTTTTTTTTCTGTCTCCTTAAATCTCTTGTTTTAGAGACATGGATACCGTTCTTCATGATTTCACCTCCAAACAAAATTACGTATGTGCTCACATTAGTATTTATAGTTTCATATAAAGGCCAAACCCAAGGAACACAATTAAGAGTCATGATAAATATTGTTAATTAATATCAAATCAGGACAATGCCCACGGCAGGGAGGAATGATGAGGAGGACTCCATTGATATCAGAAGGCTAATTAATTACTTTATTATACTATGTTATTATATTCTATATTACACTACATCTAAACTGAATCTGCCAAGCACTCAACTCTGCACACAACTGCACAGAATCTCGTGACTGTCAGTGACAGTCTCGACACACACACACACTTGGCCCTGACAGGCCAAGGAAACAAAACACCATAACTCTGTGTTGGTGTTTTACAATCTCCATATTGCATTCTACTTTGGCACAACAAACAATCTCCACATTGCATTCTACTTTGGCACAACACAGGCACAGCAAATATGATAAGAATTGTGTTTTCTTTTCTCTGAATTTCAGAGAATGTGAAACTCAGAAATATTCTTGGGAAGAATTGTGCCTTGCTTTTCTCTGTGAAGAAAAATGTGGCTAAAAATTAATAATCATATTCTGCAATATTTTTGAGATATGTCTGTTTACTTAACATATGTCAGACTAGTGCCAATTGTTCAAATCAAATTGTTCTATCTCCTAGCCTTCTGCTACTGCCTTACCGTTTTAAAAATTATGTACATGTTACAGAAAAAGAATATTTAAAGCACTTGAAGGTTACCTGGTGACTACAGGAGATTAGTCCACAGATAAGCTCATATCCTGGCCATAGTTCAGGCATTTCATATTTATGAGTTCAGCATGATCCCATCAGCTTTCTCTCATATGGATCTGTTATGACCATGATGTTCATCCAGTGTTTATTAATTTCTGAAGAAATGCTCACTCTGAACTGATGAACTGTTTTATGGCCAGCTGCCCTCAGTTCTGCCCTGAGACAAGCACAAGATACGTATAGATAACAGGGAAAAGATGATTTTTGGGTAAGAGCTCCCTTTTATATGTTGCAACAACTCTGTCCTCTGTGTCCATTTTATATGCTGCAAAACTCTAGTCTTCTGTGTTGTGAAAGAATAAGAAAGAAGTTGTTTTCCAAAAAATATCCTGAAATAGAAATATCACCTACCTCTTGTAGCCTGTATATCCCAAAATCTTTTGCCTGCTTTCCTTCATAGAAGGACATCCTAATGGTTGCAAAGCTTCCACTGGAGGTTAGCAGCTCTTGTCCATAGTAATTTCTCACACCATAAGTTTATATTCATCATCTCTCAGAAGCATATGATGTTGCAGTCTGTTTTGAATGCCACAGTGTCGGAGACATCAATCAAAAACAATAGCATCAGTCATTCTGCTGTGAAGGAGTTGGATGGCATCTGCCAAAATGCCTTACAACGTTACAGTATTGTACCAGAATTCTGATGAATAAGGACATTGGTTTGCTCAATAGCAATTAATCAAGTCTTTCCTTAATGCATCATGTTTTTAAAGGCAGAATACAAAGCTAATAAAAAGGTTGCCTTCTATTCTTCATTCAGCTAAAGTCAATGAAGATACTCTCAATGCAAATGCTAAAAGAGAGAAGATAAACCAGATCATTCCAAATTTATTTTACAAGTGCAATGTATTTCATTAAGACATTTTATTTTTAAAATACCACTGTTAACCATGTTAATTTTAGTATTAATAATAAAACAAAACAAAAAATCCCTAAAATCATAATTAGTAATGGAAAACAAGCACCTTTTCTTTTGTCCATTTTAGCTAGAATTGCATTTCAGGACAGAATTTTTCCCAGGAAAAGAAAAATCAGGATCTATTTGTTTCTGTAATTAGAAAGATATATGCAAAGATTTAGTCTCCATCCTACCATAAGCTTGGCAGCTGGTGCACTTATGTCAGTCATATAGTTTCTATTAGGCTCATTAAGTGTATAATAAACTTATGAAATTAATTGCCACAGAACATAACTAACGTTCAAGCATCTAGACTTTCTCTGTAAAACTAAGGATTCAATGGATAAAAAAATTCTCTATTCACATGGCTTGATAAAAAATTAGATTTTTAGAAATCTGTGAAGAATATAAAACTTTCATGCTTGCCTCATTACAGATATGCAGACCATATCTAGAAGACAAGGAATTGCCATAATATAGGCTATTTTGCTTTTCCTAATACACAGTTAATTTGCATATACACTTGGTAATCTAGTGCTAACTTTTTTATTTTATCTTTGAGATTTTTTTTCTGTATTTAATAAAGTATTTTTATATCTATGTCAGGAATCTTCTTTGCTCATCTAACTATGCATTAAATTACTTTGCATATTATTAGTCACATTTCTCTTCAGATATAAAAACTACATTAAATCAATTGTTGTTCTGAAGAATAAATACAAATCTATTTTAAGATAGAACTGATAAGAAACATTTTCAACTATTAAGAACAAACAGAACTTCAGTGGCAATATTAATAATGAAAACAACAATTTCACATTAAAAAAAACCTATGTAAGTAAAAGTGATAGTGGCTAGCAATTTTGTTCAAGTTTGCAGGCACCCCCAGAGCCCAGATGCTAAGCACTGGAAAATATTTATTCCAACAGCATCATCTGGTACTTTGGCAGACTCCATAACAAATTTTGTTTTACAGTTCTAAAGCTGCTTCTACGTCTATTACATGGTTAATTTGATGGGCTGACTTCTTCTCCTGCATGCCATATGCCAGGAGCTAGAGATGCAGTGAGCTGTTTGCCCATTATACTTGCATTGAAAACAAATCTAAAAATCTTAGGCACGTCACTACAACAAATCTCATGATGATGAGAGACTTTCCTTAAAATAGTGCCAAAAGGCTGCCAGATTACCAAGAGCCCAGGCTGGCAGACACAATGCCAACCTAGTAATATTTCAAATTTTGTCACTGGAATCTTAGTCTCTATTTGATTTTTTACTATTATTTAGTCTCTATTTGATTTTTCACTATTACTTAGTCTCTTTTGCATTTCTTTTGGTTGGTTGGTTAGTTTGCTTGTTTTGGGGTTTGGGGTTCTTTTGTTTGTTTGCTTGGGGATTTTGTTGTTATTTGGGTTTCTTTCCTTCTGTACATATGAAAGTAACTTTAGATGGAAAGGAAACATATCAAGAGGAGCAGAAAAAAACCCAAGATACCTGTATTTCTTTTTGAAAAAACTACAAGGGCTAAAGGTGGACATACAATGAAATGCTGACTCCTTTAAAGTCAGAACATAAAATGTAAATATTAACCAAGAGAAAGTCATGTGAAACCGTTGCTCAGGATTGTCAGCATTATTTCATCTGCAGTTAATTTGTGAGTAGTCAGCCTTCCAATAATAGTGCCCCTGTTATCAGCTTTCAAAAAGGTAAACAGCTACCCACCTTCAGTAAAAAAAATTTTAAACAATCTAGTTACACAAAACTGGGATGGCAGATTGATGTAAAATATATATCCCAAATAACTGAGATAGTGGAAATGAGTAGTATGCTGTAGTAAGAAGAAATGTTAGACAAGATGCTGTGCATGTTTTTCCACTGAATTTGTGCTTTCACAGGCAGAACATTTTTTGGGCCATCACTAATTTTCATAAGTGCAATTTCTTGAAAAGAGCTCATAAAATGCAAATTATATATGCATTTTTTAGCAACTGTATTCCCTGAACAAATAAAACCTTCCAAGAGTCAATAAAAGTAAAAAGTGAAACCCCCATGTAAAAAGGATTATCATAGAAGGCATTACTATCTTATTCTGTGTCTAAATGTTCCAAACTTAAAAGTACTTCATGCCCTTAAAGAAAAACTAGATATTGGAGATTAAGCCAATTAATGTCATCAGGACTCTTCTTAAAAATGTTGGAATAGGTCAAATGTGTCTGGAATTGACAGGTGAAAAAAAATGTTTACAGGCTGAAAAAGCCTGTTATTTTGAAAAGCTGTGGTACTAGATCACTATTGAAAAAAATGAAATTAACATATCTATATTGATAAGATTTGAAGAGGAAATAGTTTCTCTTAGTCACTTGCATACAGATCTCCCAACTCTCAAAAAAGCTTTTCACAACAAATTAGGACATTTGTCCAACTGTCTTGTATAAGATTTCTGAAAATAAACCATAGTCCTGGCTTCTGCTCCTGCTAGCTTTAAACTATTAAAGGTCTGCATGTTCCTAACTGAGCATAAGGCACTGCACCATGACACTGAAATTGTTATCAGCTGTATTCAGACTGTCAGACCATTTACCACCACATGTTCTTTACACTGGCATTTCCCAATGCAGAGCTTTGCAGTTCCATTAGCTTGAAGCATTTCAACTAGTCATTAGATTATTATCCAAGTCATAATAATCAACAGCAAAGGTAATAGCTGACCATTTATTTAAAATTAAAATTGCACATGATTTAAAATAATTTAATTAAAAAGAGGAGAAAAGTAGTAGTTTTTTTGTGACTAACAAGTTATACAGTGTTCCTCTCTGACGATAGTCTCATGATTAACCCCCTTCTGAAAGACCATATATGACTGACCTTTGGGACATTTTCTGCTAAGGTTTCCCCCAGTGTCAAATAGAACCTTTTCGTTTATGCATCAGGTTTTTTTCCTCAGTGGAAGCAGAAATGTGAGTCTTTCTATCATGTAAATCCTAAATTTTATGAATTTTATAGTATCATGATATTTTGAGGATCTTGGGCTAATTTGGCTGAAATTAACCATGACTAAGAGCAGATAGTCTCAAATATATAACCAATGAGATTTTGTACACTTTTCTTTACAGAGATAGGCCAAAAATAAGCAATGTGAAACTTGGAGGGGTGGCTGAGTGGCATATTAAAGGAGGGAGAGAGGTATTTTCAATGATATTTTAGCTTGGATGATTACAGAATTTAGAGTGCTAAATCCTAATGTAGGCCTTCCTAAACTCGTAGCTGAAATAACCTAAAAAAAGCCAACCTCCTCTCAGTTCCCAAAAATGGCCATCATCAGATTTATTAGTGAATGAGAAATTAGAAGATCTTGTTATTAGTCCTAGTTTTTCATATTTGTGCATGCTGCTACATATCCTATTGTGTACTCTTGGTGGGGAATTTTTTCCTCTGTACCACACCTCATCCATCCTATCTCAAACAGATTGTAGGGGGGTTGCATAATGTCAGTTCATAGTGTTCTTGCTGCTCAATATCTCATGCATTAAAATAGAAATGAATTTCAATTAGAAACTTGACATATTTGGAACCTTTTCAAACTTGCTGTTCAGAGAAAATACTCAAAATGTATAAATACATGCTTGTGTAAATGTTTCAAAAGCTATAGGAGCTTTGTGGAATTGGAGAGAAAGGAAAGCAAAGATTACAATGAAGGAAATTGCCATGACATACCTCAAAGCATGTACCACAACAGATGTTGCTAATGGAGAGAAGTTGCAGACAGAGGGGCATAAGTCTCTTGGCTCACCCCATGCTAAACCCATGTAATACATTGCCTCTTTTGATATTTTCTTCAAGTCTATGTTTTGCTAGACACAGAAATTTTGCACTCACACATCTCCAGCATACATATAATTTTCAACTCAGGACTATTTATGAAATAAGATCATTAAACTAATTTTACCCACAGGAAATACATAAGGTGTGTATCCATTTTCATGCTTCAGAGCTGCACACTTATGAGACAGCAGTGGCGACAGCAGTGACATTACACAGGATCTTATACTCTAAAGGCATTTACAAAAATGAAAAGTTCAAAAGTCATCCAAATTATAGATCTCATAACACCTCCATCTCTCTATCTTAATTCAGTTAAAACCTTTTATTATTATACTGCTTTAAAGCTGTAATGCAGAAGATGCAATGTCTCCTTTTTTTTTTTTTGTTTGTTGGTTGTGCTTTAGATGTTGGGTATTTTTAATACTAAGACAATTCTGAACAGCAAGTACAGTGGCATAGATAGTTCCTTGAAATTCCTTGTTTAAAGTTCTACTGTTCAAGTGAGTAAGTAAATACAGTGCTTCTGAAGATTACAGAGCTTTTTTAAATCCTTTCATTTCTTCACACCTGTTTGATTTATAATGTATAAAACCATCAAGATATTGGTTTTATACATTATAAATAGTCCCTACTGACTATCTCCCAAGATATACAGTGTGTCTGTGATTCATGACACTTGAACAACCACCTCTAAACACTTTGATCAAATCATGTCCTGGCTTTACTTTTATTTAAATGATTGGGAAGTACTATCCATAATTAATAAACTGGGCAATAATTATTAATAAACTGGTATTTGTAATGACATTTACTTATTTGTTGATGGAGTTGACTGCATATCACTAACTACAGTGAGGAATGGAAGCTTCCACAGTCTACCTATTGTCTGTCACTCACTCTTAGCCTTTCTTAAGGTATCTTTTGAAGACTCCGTGTTCTACACGTGTGCAACAGCTATTTTCAAGAAAGAATGTTTGAAAATGCTCTTGAATTAAAGAAAAACTTCTCAAGTCACATGTAGCCTATAGAGCAAGTCAGCGAATTTTTCTCTGGCAATGTCAAGTGGAAGACTTTTGGAAAGGAAAATAACAAACATTTCCATTTGGTGTCACATTTCTTGGATCAAAAAGTAGCCCAGGTCCACTATAGCATTTTTGGGAATTTTTAATCTTTGAGTAGTAAGATTAACAAGTTTATTTTCAAAAATGAACTAAAGAATGGTTTTCTGTGATAAGAAAAAATGTTGAGAAGGACCATTTTTCTAATTTGAGTTAAAGATGGCATATGATAGTCCTTTAAAATCCCTGTAAATAATCTAGTATTGTTTTTCACTTGATTTTCTCTGTTTGTTTATGGTATTGAATTATTTTTGTCCAGGAGAGACAGGTATGTATAAAGAACCATTCTATGATGAATTATATACCTTAAAGTAAAGTATCTTTCATGAATAGCAGCAATACAATATAATGACTTATAGTTCTTCTCAGGGAAATCAAGGTGCAAAGATTAATGAAGAGGGGTTGAGTACAAAAAAAATTGAAACATACTTGAATAGTTCCTCCTCTAAATTCAACCTCAGAAAGTTATGTGAGGTTTTTCCCAAGAACAAAAGCCAGTGTCATCTAACCTACAGGGACATATTGCTTTAAAGTTGTCTTGTATCCAATATCCATTTTATTCTTACTAAGATTAGCAACTGCAGTACTTAAAAGAAAAAAAAAGGAAAAATCCCCCCAAATCATGGAACACAGCAAGCAAAAAAACAAACCCAAAAACTTACCAAAAACAAAACCAAAACAAAACAAAACCAGCCTAAACCACCAGAACCCAAACAACCAAAATTTAAAAAACAGCAAACCACAAAGAGTTGTGCGTGATGGCGCACTTTTCCTACCTCACAAATGATCTCAAAAATTCCCATGGGCACTTGGCCTGTATGCAACAAGTTGGGCAGAGAAGCAGCCCTTGGCCATGCCAGAAACTCTTGCACAGACAAGAGGGAGTAGATTGGCTGTATTGTGGACTCCTGTTTCCTGGACAAAGCTTTAGCATCTCATCTGTCAGTCGTTGTTCACACTGTAGTGTAAGGATACACAAACTGAATTAAAAGAAGCTAGCTCAAGTCACTAATTGTCTAATCCAAGCATAGTTATTGCCGTGTATATATCCACATAGCTCTTCCAGAAGCTTTTTTGAGACAGAAAGATTAAAAAAGATTTTCTTAAAAAGTATCTTCCATCTCTTATGAAAAACTCTGCTTCAGGTCAACAACGTGTATAGAAAGAGCTTACTCTGTAGCACAGATGTAGTCTTCTACTTTCTCATTCTTTAGTCTTTTCTACAGTGCCTAAGAAATTAGGCAAGGTGTATAGGTTTTTCACATTGTCTTTCACATATTGCCAAAGAAAATATAGAAATAATGAGAGATGAGAAAAAGAAGGCATGAACAACAGTACATCAACATACCAACAAAAATAATCAAAAACATGGAAGTCACATATCAAAGACATTAGAAATGTTTTCAGGTTTAAAATGAAAGCCCATTTTTCTTGATATCTGATAATTTTTTTAATAAAAATCCCTGTAAAATAATTTTGATGCAAAAGAGTCCTTAAAGATCACATAATCCATGTGTTTACATTTTTCACTAGCTCATATTGCTCAAAGCCTTATCTAACCTGACTTTGGACACTGCAAATTATCAGGTATCCACAGCTTCTTTGAACTTGTTCCAGTGTCTCACCATTCCTTTCATAAAAACTCTTTTATTTCAAAACCAGTCCCTCTTGTCTTGTTATTACAGATCAGGTAAAGAACTCTCTATCTATTTCTGTTATAATCCCCCCTTAAATACTATAGCAGTAAGGCTGTATAAGGAAGGCTATAGTAAAGTCTTCACACAGCTTTCAGTTTTGCAGGTTGAACAATCCAAACTCCTTCAGTGTGTCTCCATAGGCAGGGTGCTCCAGCCCTCTGGTCATTTAAATTGCTCTTCTCCAGAACCACTGCTCCTGTGTTGGGGATCCCAGAACTAAACACAGTACTCTGAGAGGTGCATGAGGGCAAAGTACATGGGAAAACCACTCAATCAACCTTGGCTTCAATGCTTTCTGTGCTGCAAGTGCACATTATGACCAAATTCTCAGCTCCCAGATCCCAAATGCCTGCAGGACTGCTCTTAATCTGTACATCCTCCAGACTGTATCAATATTGAGGATTACCTTGACCCAGGTGCAGGACCTTGCTCTTGGTCTTGTTGAACATTGAACTTTGTGATGTTAACGCTGATTCAGAGGAAGAAAGAAAGTAAAAATGCTTTCGCTTAGAATTTATAGGCTCTAAGCAAGCACACTGTCCATGAAAAGTGAATTCTAACTCCATGCCAAAGAGATCTGCAAGTGTATCACAGAGCAAAAACTTCCAAAAATTAACAGATTAGTTCAAAACTACTAGATGAATTATATTCCTTGAAGTAATGAAATAATACATCCACAATGAGCAGAAATGTGTGTGTGTCTGTGTGTGTGTGCATATGTGTATCTATCCATATGAGTACATAAGTATGTAAGTACATATCAACACATAACTCACGCATATGAATATGTTTGGTATGTGCATATCTGCAGGTTTATGTAGTCATATGTTTTCTTACATTGAGTGAGATGTCTTATCTTCATTCACAGAATGTTTTGCGGAGAAAAGAAGAAACCTCACAACTTTATAAAAGTTGTAAAGCTCGGTATGCTTTTATTACGGTGCGCATCGGACGCATGCAGAGGAAATTGGAAATCCTCTTCAAAAGGCATGTGTACCCCTGAGGATTTCAGGTCTCCTTTTATCCCCCTTCCAAATGCATATGCATACAGTTTCACAATAGGTTCATACATATTCATTCTACGTGACATTTATTGCCAGTTCTTCTTTATCAAAGGAATTCCTAGGTCGGGGGCAAATCGACCTTGTGGTCGTTTCTGTTTTTTTTTTTTCTGTCTCCTCACTGTCTCTGCCCTGCAGTTTTTCCTTCAGCTTTGGCCTCACAGACTTTTCACCTCTCCTGGACACTTCACCTAATTCAGAATGGATCTCTACTCTGTCTCAAGACTAGTATTTTATAGGTCTACATGCAGAGATCTCATTTGGATATGAGTCCTGGAACTTTGCAGCAACAGACGGTAGTGATCCTTCCTTTTGTTTAATGTATATAATCTCTGTCCTAAAGCAGTATTCTTCATTTTACTCTATGGGCGAGCAAAACCAATTTTATGTTCCCTACCTTTCTCACAGCATTCCATCTTTGTCCCAAGCCAACAGAAGACCTGTAGATGTGTTTTAATTTTATGTGGGCTCTTAGGCTCTGTGTCAGACAATTTCCAGAATGCCAAAGAATTATGAACTTGTCTTTAAATCACTCCTGGTAGGTCTATGTCCCAAATGAACTTACTTGACTCATCAGAAAACACCTATATGAAAGCATTTTGCTTGTGAGCTTTTTAACTAATCACATCTGTTACAGCCATGTGGATTTGCTAGTCTGTAAAACTTTCGTGAGATTTAGTAAAATCCTAATAGAGCAGACAGTCCCTGGACTGATGTGACAATATATGGACTAGATTATCAATCTGAATCTTAGCCAAATGCCTGTTTGCTTGTACTTCACATCTTAATAGCAGAGAGCAATAAATTTCTTTTGGCATTTTAAAGAGGGGTATAATTTCTGTAAGAAGGACTCAGCTCTAATACATGTACCTCCAAGTGTGGAAGCTCTATGCCAATGTGACTTCATCTATAGGTTATCTCTGGTCTTTCCCAGGAGAGGAGTATTCTCAGCCTAAGAAGACAGTGGGAAAGAGAAAATGAAGGGCAGAAGCAGAGGTAATCCTCCCTGGAGATAGTCTCAGAAAGGTCAGACAGTAAATCATGAGTATAAGGCAGAAAAAAAACTTTGGCCAGTTGTATATATGTGATTAGTGGATTGGGCAGATGCTAGGGCATGAAAATGTAGGGGGAAAAAAGCATGGAGAACTGAAGAAGCCCTCCAGGAAGGGCTGTCCTATGGAATCTTTTTACCTATTAGGAGTTTTCTGAAGCCGCATTTTGAGCACGTTTTGAAGGTAGTTGCTAGGCTGGTATATCTCTGCATAGTAGAACAGTGAATCCCTGAAGCAAGACACAGTGAAGATAGAGTAGACAGAGATATTTTAGTACCCAGGAAAGAATTTGAAAGAGAATTTTAGCATCAGATAACTAATGCTGGACAGCCATGCAACTGCACGGTATTTTGGAAGAAGCTAAGGTCAGGGTTTTGTGGAGAGAATATAAAGGCAAAATACCAAAACAAGGAGGAGGAGAAGGAAAACAGGAGCTCAAGCTTCTCCTTGAAGCCTGCAGTTACTCCACCTCACACACATAAGCCATTAGGGGCACACAAGCACAGCAAAGAATTAGATGCTGATGGATAGTGAGTCAGGACTCCAGTACCAGATAGGACATGATGATGAATTCAAGAATTCAAAAAAAGACTGGATGTGGCACTTGCTGCCATGATCTAGTTGAACAGTTAGAACATTGGCTGGACTAGATGATCTTATAGGTCTCTTCCAGTCTTGAAAATTCTGTGATTCTGATTCTGTGATGGACAGAAGAGAGGTCACCACTTTGAGTTAATAAAGACTGCTTTGTTATTCTGCAGAGTTTTTAGAATTTTGGCTTTGTTTCAGGTTGCTTCACTTTCAATACTGTGTGGACAAAGTCTGGGACACTTTAAATTGGTGCAACAAACTAATTCTGGGTCATTCACACTTCAGAAATCTTCAGGAATTAACTAATCAAGTAGCAAAGACAATTTCTGACCACAAAGTCTACTTGTTATTCTTCAGTTTCTCTCTTGTTGTCCTTTCTTTCTTTTTTTATCAGGAATGCTGTTGCAAACCTCAAATAATTTTCCTAAAAATTCTCCCTTTTTCATGAAAAGAAATTCCCAGTGGAATGAATTAATGAAGATTCAGAAAATTTGTGGCCAAGAAAGTAACATTAATTTGTACATCTCATTAATTTCTACATGCCTCAAAATTTTTCTGAGAAAATTTCTAAATCAGAGGTTGGGTACCGCTGAGAAAGAGAGAAAACAATAGACAAATCACCTGAAATAGAGAAGCAGCTGTCCTGATTTGAAATATGTTGATTTGTTTAAGACTTTTATTTCTGCCTGAAAACTTAGTTGTTACATTTCCAGTTTGACTTCAGCATAGGTTTCTTTTTAAACATCATATGCTTAAGAATTTGACAATTTAAAAGCCCCCTGACATAAAATGACACCTCTTCCTCAACTCAGTGAGACTTTATCAGCAGGCAAGACATACCAAATTGGGCAATGTTAGTAGCAGATGAGGAAAATTCATCAGTATTCAGATAATACATATTACAGTTGCTTTTTGTGCATTTTTGAGTGTTATTATGCGATGTCATGGCAGGAGCTGCCGAAGTCGCCACCTTCTTGAGAGCATCTTTGAGGAAGGACGGAGAGCTCTGGGAGCACCAGATGCTCATGCTGCACCATGGTTTATAATTGTTGTCAGAAGAAAACAGGTAGGAGGGGTTCTTTGTGTAGAGTTCCAGTGGTAATTTATTTCACCTACACACTTAAGATGTCCAGGGACAAAGAACAAGAAATACAGGAGGATCCAGTGTTATATATGAGACAAGGGAGGCAGAGCATTGAGTCTGAGAGCCAGTGGGTAAAGGAAACGGGAAATACAGAGGCAGGATTACAAGGGAATAACCAACTGGGACTCAGGAGAGGAGCGGCAAGAAATGGTAACCAATAGGGGTATAAGGGAATGGGAAACATTATAGAACTGGAGAGGAGAACAGGGAAGGGATCACGTAGCTTGGGTATTAACATATAGCATCTGGCATATTTTTGGGTCACCCTGTCCTAGTAAGTGTGTGTCTTCCCAGGGCATACCAGTCTCAGCATCCCCATCTGTATCTTGGGATGCAACAATATTAGAAAATCATACTTGATTAGTTATGCTGCAAGGGTTAGATGTAGATGTCATTTTTTTCCCAAAATTCAGCTTGAAATTACAGATGCAAAAATGAAAGGTGTTTGCAATTGTCATCCATTTACATGTAGAAGCACCTGATTAATGTATATTAGTCGTGCACTATAGTAAAACCAGGTGACCCCCCAGCAGGGAATGATTGATATCTGACTCCATTGATTCAGAAGGCTAAACAATTGCTTAACTAAACTGTATTTTACATTGTACTATACTATATTAGAGAGATACTATAGAATACTACACTAATAGATATAGCTATAGGATGCTATACTAAACTATGTATTAAAGAATACTAAAAGATACTAAAGAAAAACCCATGGCTGTCTGAGACAGCCAGGGCACAGCTTTGACCCAATAGGCCAATAAATATAAACAACCACCACCACAATCGAATTAAGAACTCCCTTCAGGTAAGCAATCTTCCTAACACATTCCACAGGTGCAAAACAAGAGGAGAAGCAAGTAGCGATAAGAATTGTTTTCTCTTTCTTCTCTCTGTGCTTCTCCAGGGAAAAAACCCTGAGACAGAGAATTATGTCTCTTTCTGTTCAGAGAATGTGAATGCCACAATTCACAGACTGTTGTGCAAAAGTTTGTACATGCTTATTCTAATAGGAGATATGAAATAATAAAGCTTGGAAGCATCTTTGTAAAGGACAGATACATTATAAGATGCCATTTTATTCACACAAAATAATAATTTAGAATTTGGTTTGATTATGTGTACTTTTTTTCCCTATTTTGTGTCCACATAATGGTGGCCAATAGGTTGAAAAGATTTCTAGAAGGCCTTTTAAACATACATGTGTCTGATTACTAGGTGGAAATATTAATAAAGAGCCACAATATATCAATTTTAAAAAACCCAAAAAGCAAAAAAAAAAACCTCCACATGTTTCTGTATCTTCCTCAGGTTTTGATATTTTTTCTTTTTTTTCTGATGTCTTGTATCTTGTACTACATTTTGCTCACTATTTTTCTGTGCATTCACTTCTACACTCTAAACCAGCCACGTTTTGCTTTCTCCACTAAAGACTGTGATAAACGCATCGTTGTTTTTATGTTGCCTTTTCTGTGTAAAATTGCACTATGTCAGTACCTCATGTTTGACAAAGGGTAATTAGTATTAATAATCCCTTAAAAGCCTTCAATAACTCAGTATTTGGTAATATTCTTAGTATAACGAGACATCACTTGAATTGCTTAAAATTATTTAAACAGTTTTGAACCAAAATTTGCCAAGACATTAATATCATATAAAATTCGTCAAAAGCCTCATATATACATCAACAGAACAAAGCTAATCTCATATCAGAATTTTATAGCAAAGATTTCTGCATATGTATTATTTTCTAATCATAAATTCATAAGATAATAATAGATAAGAATACAATAACTGAAATCTAGAGGCAGGTGCTATTCTACATTGGGATCTCAAGGAGAATGTTTCCTTAAATTTCCTAGTTTCATACTTTGTCTGGTATTTATATCTTCATGCTATCACATAATGTTGACTATCATGCTGAAAATACCACAAAAGAAAATTTGCATTAAAATTTTGGTTTGGTTTTCTTAAATTAAATAATTTAAAATAAAATACATAAGATATACCCAGCAGCATTTAATTTACATTTTTATTAGCATTTTCAGATTTTTCACTTAACTTCTACTCAGGTTTAAATTTCACTTTCCAGGGTTAAATTTGATCTTTTCATCATAATCTGCAGAGTAATTTTCTTTAGAGCTTTTACCCCTTAGTCTCAGCAGCAGTGCTCAGATGTTGCCTATCTAACATCAGCTTCAAGATGTTAACTTAATTTCACTAAAAGAATCAGAATAAGAAAAATATTTCTTAGTTGCTAAAATCTTGTTTCAGTGCAGTACTTAGCTTGACAGTGCTATTTTAACACATATATCTGACTTTTTGTTAAAAAAAAAGTATGATCAACTTCAAGAGGAAATAAAATGAAGAAAAAGGATACCTCACCAATCATTCAATTTTTTTAGCTTGTTGGTAATTAATCAACAACGTACATAATCTAAATTACTTTGAGCTTCTTAGCTACTGATAAATAGTTTTATCTCTTTAGTCTTTGCAAGCATTTTCCTTTATTTCACTGGTAGCCAGGAAAATACCAAAAATAATACATTCCAAATTTATCAGTCCAATATCATCAAATAATACTGAGCCTACAATTGTGGAATTTTTATTCTCTGCAACAAACCATACTTTTATCCAAAAACCTATCCCAAAAACTAGTTATTTCTGTTGATGTTTGCTGGTCAGTTACAGTGGTCACGAGTCAGCATATTATTTTAATTAATCGCTATTATAATTATCATTGTTATTATCATTATTATTTTGAAGGCAAAGTAATTCAGTTTGTTGTGTAAATTTTGTTCAGGGTGATTAATTTCTAGAAGTATTTTTTCCTAAAAATATCAAAACTATCCATTTAAAATTCAAAGCTAAGCAAAACAATAGTCTGTATTTCACAAGCGAGAAAAGACAATCATATTTGTGCAATATGAAAAACTATCTTCTTCCCTTTTTATTTTCATAGTGCTTATATTATTTTACATCAAAATTGATGAGATTACAATAGGTTTCAGATGAACTTTATAAGGATTAAAAAGAAAATCCTGGCAATATGATAGTGAAGTTGGCGAGTCTGGAACAGTTGTTAGAGGACTTATTTTTCTACATTCTGAAGTTTTCCCAACAACATTAGGAGGAACAGTGCAGCCACATTAATTTCTGTATTCTATTTTCTGCAGCAATTTGGCTTCCATTTCATGTCTATGCCATTCACATGACTCTCTGACACTAACTTGAAACAATTACAATTAATGGATTCTTTTTTTCAATTACAAATTTAATTACCTCAACTTTCAAAAAAAAAATATTTATACCATTTATGTGGGGATTACAAACTGCATACTAATGTTTAATTGTTCCTTCAGAGTGTAAGAGTAATACATATATCTGAAGTTGTAGCAGAGAGTTCACTGAGCTCATAGAATAGAAGAGAAAAAAAAATCCTCTATTTCTCAGTAGAAGAGAGAAAAAAATCTCAAGCAGTAGTTCTACTACCACAGTGAATTTAGGCTGTGACATTTTCCTACTCTTAATAATTCAGGATCAATTACCATACCATACCATACCACACTCATTATCACACATATTACACCTTTTCAAGAAGCTTTTCATGTCTCCTTGACTTCCCTAACATTCTATCCATAAATTGGTAAGGAAATTGACTCTTTGATCTGGCAACGTATTTCATCTTGTGCACAGTTTTAAGCACCTGAATAATTCTATTGCTTACTGGATCCAGGCCATTATGACTCACCAGAAGACTTAATAATGATTAAGACACTGAATAATGACCAGATGATAGGATCACAGCACCCATTTGACATATTTCTCCTACATATTTTTTGAGAATTACTTAAACTATGCATTAAATTTGTCCTCAAAGCATTAAAACACTTGTCAAATAAACAGTGTGAGAATATGGTCTTTCAAGTTTGTAAGGCAGTGAAATACTAATTTAATAGAGTCCACAGAGAAACTGAAACATGAAAACTTTATTCAGGATTAACTGAAACAGATCTTACATTGGAAAGAATGGATTTTCAAAACCTGTAGAACTCCTGAAAGTAATGATTTAGGTTAGCCTCATCTCCAGTGAAAAGGGTCTTATGCTTAGAAATTATCAAGAGAACTAAATGTTCCTGCTTAGACCTGTCCTAAGGTGAGAAAGGCTGTTGGAATGTGAGCCATGATTAAGCCCAACACCACAGCAGCAACCAACCAAAATAAAATCTTTCCATTTGCATAGCAGTACTGTCACTAAGACACCACTAAAGCACTGAAACTACTGGAATGTAGTGGCAAAGTATTAAAAACTTTTTTAAAATTAGTCACTGTTCTCTTTCTTGATACATAAACCTATGCAAGTATAAAGCTACCTCCACACAAAAACATGTAGATACATGTCTGCTTGCATATTAAGGTGTAAAACAAATACATACACACATCAGTTTCTTTTTCAAAAGTCAGAATTATAAAAGAAAATTTTATGGTTTTTTATTATTCCATGTTCTTAAATGTTGCTAATTATGGAATCATTACTGAATTTTGATTTTCTATGGAAAATGTGTGCAGCACATTGTCACAAAGAACAACAGAAAGTCAGCTGAGCACTTATGGATGAGAAATTAAAATCTTTCCATCCAAATATATCACACAAGCCCTTTGTAAGAATCATTTTGTCTGATGCAGATAAGTTGGGATAGAACCAGTTTTCTGTATCCACTTTTGATCAGGAAGCAACATCACAATACATAATGGAAAATTTAATCTGACCTGAGAGATTGAGGATATTGGGATGAAGACTAAAATCCTGAATTTGAAAGCACTGTCGTAACATTTACTTTTTTTATTTAACTTGGTTTTCTTTCCACATGTTCATGCTTATGATTTGCTAGTTTGAGGTTTTCAGAAAGTCAACTCACTACAGGAATGTATGGCTTTACTCTAAAGTAATTCTATACAATACATATTTATCTTACTTTTGAAATTGTGGGTGCCAAAGCTATTGAAAAACACCAGCGCTAATAAAAGATACAATTTGAATCACTAGTATTAAAAATTTTATATATATTTTTTTTAATGCTCAGTTTTTCTTTTGTGTAAAAAGTTCTAAAACATAACAGCTTAGCTTTGCTGTGAAGATTTATTAAAGTTTTGGTCCCTGACTCCTTGAAATTTTAACCTCTTCTAGGCTTGAACACTGCTGCTGGGCTCACTTACCTACCACCTCATAGATAAAGATCAGAGAGTTTTCCCCTGTGGAAGCAACTCTTGCTCTTTGAGTGCTGGAGGAGCATTGATATGTGGTGGAGCAGGGACTGGTGGAGCACAGAGCTGCACCTCAGAGTGTAAACAAAAATTCTTGAGAAGGGCTGGAGGTGAACTGACAAGACTTGCAGACCCACCACCTCGCATATCAAGTTGTGCCTGCAATTTTGACATCACAGGTGAGAAGGAAGGTGCTGTCTACCTGCCATCAGTTTTGAAGGTTTGAAGACTAATTCATCAACATTTTTTTTTTTCAATTTGGAGTGCACAAGGAGATGTCACAGTAATTCTGTCTTCGTTACACAGTACAAAGTTTGGACACAAACGCACTTGATGCTCCAGGGATGGGATAGGAGTGGGAAAGACTGAAAAGCGGGACGCATGGCTCAAACTTACAGACACCTCCCAGTGAGATTTCAGTATTGTCAGTAAGTGTAAAATGTAAAAGGAAAGAAGAGTTGTATCTATTTTTTTTCCCCATCAATTGATGTCAGGCTTTCAATTTCCACTGCACCCATTAAGCTGTCATGTGAAATGTGGACTGGACTATATTTTCTGCCAATTCATTAATTGAAGGAAGAATAAATTTTCTTTTCAGAGAAATGATGGCTATCCGAATAAGGAAGTTTTTGAAAAGAAGTGTGAAAGAAAGTCCTAAATAACTATTTGCAAGTATTACTATTCACAAAAGTGACTGTTTTTTTTGCAACAACTCCAAAATTCTACTCAGTAGTTTTCTCACAAACTGCAAATTGCAAATATAACAGTGGGTTGTATTTGCTGAGAAAGTTCACATAAAATGAGAGTTTCTAAGTTGCTTTCATGCTGGTTTTACATGCCATTTCTTAACAGAAACAGTGTAAATCAATACTCTAGAAATGTCTTTAATTTTCTTATTTTTGCTTTAAGAAATTTCTCATTATGATATAAATGGGATTTATATGAGTGAAGACATGAGTCAGCAAGATATCCTTGGACTAAACAAGGCTAATTGTGTTGTGGGCTGCAAAGGGAGTTGTCTTGCCAGCAGGGTGAGGGAGGTGATCCATCCTGTGCAGCTCTGGTGAGGCTGCATCTAGACTACTGTGCCCAGTACTGGGCTCCCCATGCACACTGGACACACTGGAGGGAGGCCAATGAAAGGATACAAATATAATGAAGGGACTGGAGCATTTCTCTGAAGAGGAAAGCCTGAGAGTTAGGACTGTTCAGCTCAGAGAAGGGGGTGCTCAGGAGGAACTTAAGTGGAAAGGGGGGAGCCAGGCTTTTTTCAGTGGTGCCTAGTGACAGGACCAGGGGATGGGCACTCACTGAAACACAGGGATGTCCCTCTGAACTGGTAACATTTTCACTGTGAGGGTGAGTGCCGCACTGGCACAGATTGCCCAGATGGTGGAATCTCCATCCTTGAAGACATTAAAAAGCTCTCTGTGGTATTGGCACATGTCTTTGGTGGTGCTGCTTGGGTAGAGGGCTTGAACCAAAGTTTCTCCAGAGATCCCTTCCAGATTCAATTATTTGATGATCGCATCCTAAATAACCAAACATATTGGTGGCATATAATTTTAAAATACAGCCTAACATTGGAACATAACTGTTCAAGATTTTTTCCTGAATAACAAAGTCACCTAAAAGTTGAAGACTACTTATGGAGAGCCCACAAAGAAAATAAAAGCAAAATTCATTTCTTGTATTTCTTGCTTTAAACAGTGCAGCTCTCTGCATGTTTGGCAGAAGTACAGAGCAAGACCAAAGATCTTCCCACAAATTATGGGAGGCTATCAAATCTCTAAGGACTACAGATGAGGGCACTGCACTGCTTGTAGAATCAGTTTGAAATCAGTGTAAGTCTATTCTGTGAGAATGACCCAAAATCCTTCAGTCAAGTATATTAAGTCCGTAATTATGTGTCTCAAATTAGCAGCAAAGTATATATCTGAATGTAAAACTTCCCTACAATATACTCTTCAGAACTGTGCGCATTTGGCTGAGCTAGCCATTATTTGCAATGTCCTCTATGAAACAAACATTGTAGAAGGAATAGGTTTCTAAATATATTAGTACCCAGTTTGTACTCATTTTATGCTGTGCATACATATTCCACAAATTTAAATGGGATGTTCTGCATGTTCTTTCCTAGACACAGTTAAAATACTCGAATGAAAACACTACTTCTTGAAAGGCAAAAGTAACAAAAGTACTGCTGGGTGACACAGTTTAATGTTCAACCTTCCTCCAAGAAAGAAAAAAAATTGTTTCAGCAAAGCAAAACTTGCAGATATTTAAAGTAATATTTTATATGGAAGTGTCTTTATGTAGGAAGTAACATTAAATATTAGATTTTGAAAAAAGATAGTAGAAAAATAAGTCTGCACTTTTTGGCAAGGTAGCTCCATGTTGTCTTTATCTCTTCAGTAAACTGATGCCCTTGGAGAGCAGAGAAAAAAAATCCAAATATAAATACGTGCCATTTCAGCCATACCATTTTGATAGGGCATTACTTTTAATCATAAATGGTCCAAAAGGAGAACTTGATCAATCAAATAGTCAGTGGCAAGTTATGGGTCTGTCAATATTTCAACCAATAGCAAAACAACTCATAATTCAAAGCTGCAGCACCTGCAATGCTCACAAGCAACAAAAGTAATAGTAGTCCTGATACTCTCATTCTGAAATCTTACAAGTTTTGAATCTGTGCCATCTATCTGAAAGAACTTGTCTCCCAGTTACATTGTAAAAATTTGAATAATCTGATCTAAGTTGAATTTTGCATCAGTGATACAATCTTTCAACAATAAATACTGGCTGACGGAAAAGCAGGAAAAGCAGGTTTCTGTTCTCAGGTTCATACCAATAATGTGCTACTTGTTATATTTTGCCAAAATATAATAGATCATCCAATCAACAAAAAAATGTCCCTTGTATATTTCCTTTGTTTCAGCATTTTACCGGTCACAGAAGATAAAACCATGACTCAGAAAGCGCTGATCACTGGTGACAGTTTAGATCAAATTGTTCAGAAATTGGCTATACCAAACCATACAAATAAATATCTGGATCAGTGAAGCAATAAGGTTTTATTTGTAACTTCATTTATTTTATTACAGTGCTGAATATAAAATAGCTTTCTCCAGAGTGTGAAAAGCTGGCACTGTTTCCAGAGCACACTAAAAAAGTGGTCTTGAATCTAATTATCTTCACCCTTTAAAGAAACATTTTTCATTATGAATCAAATAAAAGGGAGGGGGAAAAAAGTGCCTCTTGATGTAAGTTCCTACATAGCCTTCAGATAATCCTGAGTGACACTTAGTTTAATAGATTTACAGGTCAATCTTATATCACTATCTGGTTAGAGTATGGGCTTGTTTTCAGAGGGGAAAAAATTGCTTGCGATGGTGTTTGCAGGGGTCATATGATGAGGGAAGAATGTTGACTCCATGTTTCAGAAGGCTTGATTTATTATTTTATGATATTATATTAAAACTATACTAAAAGAATAAAAGAAATTATTTCATCAGAAGGCTAGCTAAGAATAGAAAAAAAAAATTAATAACAAAGGCTTGTGACTGACTGAGACAGTCCGGAAAGCTGGACTGTGATTGGCCATTAATTAGCAACAACCACATGAGACCAATCACAGATCTACCTGTTGCCTTCCACAGCAGCAGATAATCAATGTTTACATTTTGTTCCTGAGGCCTCTCAGCTTCTCAGGAGAAAAAATCCTAAGGAAAGGATTTTTCATAAAACATGTCTGTGACAGAGGTCAAAGGAATTTTATACTTCTTACTGCCTGTCGCGGTTTGAGAGGAAGTGAGTTTTTTGGAATGTTGTGGTCACACCAATGGGTGCTCAGATTTGAATACTGGCACCAGGTGCGGCCACTGGGGACATGGATACGCCTCTGAGAACACAGGGGTTAAAAGCAAAGCATTCCCAGGAAACCTTCTCTTGGGTTCCGGTGGCGAAAGAGCTCGGATCCCTCCCCCGACCCAGCTGCTACCGGCTGGGTGGGGCAGGGGAAGCCATGCGGCCGGGTGAGGTAGGCCGGGCCTTGGACAGAGAGGCGAGGTGAAGGCCCCTGCAGGATGGAAGGGTGGGAGAAGCACCAGGAGGCATCGCAGCGCCCCCCCAGGAGGAAAAGAGAGTACAGCCTGTGCTTGTGACTGTGTTACCTTGAAACTTGATAACATGTGCCGGCAGCACAGCCCAGAAGGAGAAGAAGGGGGGGTAGCGAGAAGGTGTCCGGCAGCTGTGGGAGCTCCTGAGCAGGCAGAGCCCGAGTTTTTAACCCTTTTTTGGACAATGAAAACTTTGCAGAACATTAACCTTTCCTAGAAGAGAGATACAGATGAAATGGAAGAAGGAAATGTGCAATAGTGAAGGTCTGAGCAAGTGAAAGATGTTGGAAGAGTAGAGAAGAATCTTAGGTGGGAAAAAATGATGGAGTGGCTTTAGCTGGACTTTTCTTGTTAAAGCCATGGACAGAACCATGTTCCTTGTGACATACAGACTGCACTAGGGGGAGGTGATGGCTCAGAGCCAAGAGGATTCAGTGTTGGTACCCCTCAGCACCAGGGGGTGAAATTTGCGGAGGACAGGTGTCCTGAAGGTGAGACTGTGCTCTTTTTGGTACGGGACAAAGCATCCTTAAAAGGACAACCCTAGAAGCAGCTCTGGTCCATGTGCAGTGGTGAGAGCACTGAGCACGGAAGGAAGATGTCACTATGGCAGATGATATCCGGGCAGTGCTACGAGTGACATGGAAACACATGAGGCTTCAACGGTGTTTCCAGGGGAAGCCTATGGCACACGAAGGACTCCTCTCCTCTCCATGAACTGAGAATTGATTATCTAAAGGGTGGTGGTGGACCGAGAGTTGGTGATTTGGGGGATGGATGTATTGGAAATTTGGTGGGGGGAGGAGAAAATGTATTTGGAAGGTTTTCATTTTTCTTGTGTGTCTCTTTTTATATATAGTTGTAGTTTAGTTAATAAAGTTTTCTTTATTTCTAAGTGGGGGCCAGCTTTGCTTATTCCTGGTCACATCTCACAGCAGACACCAGGGAGAATGTATTTTCATGGGGGCACTGGCATTGCACCAGTGTCAAACCATGACACTGCCACTCTTAGGGCATGGATATTCTTCACAGTGATCTTAATTCAGCCCTTGGTTTAAATGTCTAGTGGTCCTAATTTTTGGTTCTTGGAATGAATAAGAATTCATCACATCTGCACAAGAATTTCTAATGTAAAACTGACCTGGTTGTCAGAAGCTAAAAACATCCAAACAAGCTGCACATGTGATGTGGTAGTTCCTGAAATCAAACTTGGCTGCAGTAAAAATCTCTGCAGAACTTTTAGAGCTGGGTAATATTTCTGAGGTTACCAAACTTGTGGTTTGCACAATTGTAGAGCAGAATTGTAGAGGCAGAAGTAAAGCAAAAATCATCTTTAGTATGCCTAGGTATTCAGTGATCCCTTACAGTCAAATCTTGTGGTCATCTCCAAGAATTCTCCCACTGCCATTGGTGGGCACTTGTTTTTCAAACATAAATATAAAAATAATTTATTATTATAAAATGGGAAAAGCATACGAGAAATATTCCTTCACAATTACCTTTTTATTCTGTGAAAAATAACTTTCAATGTACATTGTAGAGTAGCATTTTGTCCTCCAAAGAAACTAAAAATAACGCTGTAAGAGTTAACACCGTAAGAGATGGTCATGGCAGACAATAGCTGGCAACAGTTGCAGAAAGGGTAATAGCATCCATGTGCAAACACACACCAATACCATATTTAATTTCATAATTATATACCATTTTTCCTTGTCTCAGTCAGTGTTCAGTGTTCACTTAATGAACCCCTATTCCAATGATTTGTTTAATCATATTAATTCAATATTGCCCAGGGCAGATTTCCTGCACTACTGTGTTATATATTGAATTTTTGATTTCTTAACATGTTTTTCCTTCAAATTCATTGCTAAAGTATGCGAATGCAGATATTATAAACTAGAAAAAATAAAATTACTAATATTAATTAATTTATTTTCACAACTCTGGGCATCATTCCTCTTTTACAGGCAGACTGTGTTTACATTATTTAGTCTAGAAGAAATCACAGGCTCATATATTACATTGCTACACTGCTTAGTTTAGGAAGCTTGCAGGTGGGATATATACATATCCTATAGTGCTTTGCCATCTTATGTCTTTCTGAAGATTGACATTGATTTACCTGTTTTCCATTAAATACTGCTGCAAGACATCTACATATATATCTGGAATATACAGGACCAACTTTCATGGTGATTCAACATACCTATGATTATTGTGATAAATTTACACAGCTGCTAGTGGCATAATTAGACCTAGCATAATTGGTAACCTTTGGACACTTCATATTATCTTCATTGTATTTTATATTGTCAGAGCATTGTACTACTGGCAGCAGCTCCTGCAATGGCTCAGACCCTGAGGCAAATTACAAACCCTGAGGTTAAATGAGGACCCTGCAAAATGAAAGACATACAAGTTGTGGCCACCTGTGAAGAAGGTGAACTTAAATGTGTCCTGGTTTAGAGCAAATTTTGGAGAGAACCCCCAAAGGGGCTCCCGTAGGAAAGCAAATTCGATTGGCCCCTCCCCGCAACTGGTCCGGGAGAAAATACCTCCTTGGAGAAAAGTGGAAAAAACTTGTTTATTAAACAATAAAACCTAAACAATATTGAACAATTAAACCCCTTGCTGCTCCAGAAGAGATGACAAACTGAGAAAACCCCGTCCCCGCATTGCAGCTGACTCAGTCTCTGATCAGTCCCTCAGGTGCTGGAATTGTCGCAGGCCAGGCCTGGCCCGGTGGGCCACAGGTGCAGCTGCCGGTGCTCCCCTGGGTGTTCAGTCCAGAGCAGGCTTAACAGGTCCAAAGAGAAGGGAAAAACCACAGTCCAGCGAACTTCTTTGCCTCAGCTAGCTAAACTAACTAAAAGCACAGGAGAGCTCTGTCCTGCTGTCTGTCCATCTGCAGACAACACAGTCCAGGAGCAGGAATGTGGAGGAGTGAGAGCAGTGTCTGAAAAAAAACTGCGCTTCTTCTCTTCCCCCTTCACTCTCGGCAACGAGTCTTAAAGGTGCAAAACTTATTATTCAGCATAAACAGAATGAGACCATTGGGGATAAAAGCATCATATATAGTCAACCCAGGACAAAATGAAATGTCAGTTATCACAAAGAAAACTTCAGACTAAAGGAAAAAGAAACCAGAACAATTTTCATGTCTAAGTGTAGTCTTTGTGTTTTCTATATTGAATGCATCAAATTTTGGCAAGGGGGTGGATTAAAATGTTTTAAGGTAAAGCCAGTTTTGGGGTTTTTTTTGTTTTTTTTTTTTGGAAGACAGTTAATTGGTCAAAAATATCTTCTCAAAAACACTTTAATAAGCAGCCAATGTATCAGTCTAAATTAGAGGGTCTTAGATAAGTAACTTCTATTGTTTCCTTAACATGTCTAAGTCAAGGCTGAATGAGCACTCTAGCAGTGAATAAAACTGTACATAATGTTTCATAGCACCTTTATAAACTCAGAAAACTGCAGAAACAATGCAGAGAATAGTGCAAGATATTTTAGGAATGAAAAAAAATGGAATTATTTGCCATGTAAAACCAAGATATTTTTACTATTGACTATGTGGGTGAAAAAGAGCAAAAGAGATCGTACCAGGGTGCCAATCTACCACAATGTAATGAACTTGGAAAAGATCTTTCTTATTTCTCACACTTCTCATTTAACATGTCTGCACAGGCTGGTTTTGTAGAGTTGTTTTCATCTGCTATTTTTAATTTTTTTTTTTTGGCCAAGTGGAAATACTTGCACTTGCAGTAAGTAGTACAAGTGGAGTGAGCTTGGGAAGCTAAGGATCTATTGGCAGGACTTACATATTTGATATGTATCTGATGAACATATTCTCTATCAAAAATTCCTCAGGCTCCAAGTTTCTTGGAAGTACGACCATAGACCTACACAGACCATACAGAGTTATTTCTGACATGCAGAAATATGAATTATCACGTTCAAAGTAGATAAATTCTGTTGCACATGTGCGAACCACCTTTGGAGCGCATGGGCAACAGATCTGACATGTCAGTTAAGACAATGGGTCTGGTAGCCACACTGTCATTATGAAAGACTTTATTTTTAGAGTATGCAATCTCCTATCTCCTCCCTCTAGGCGTAATACTTCTGACAATGAAGTACTTAAGTTGTGGCATTTTTTACTATGTTAAACACCCTAAGCTGATAGATAATTGTTTTCTATCACAATAGAAATACACTCGCAAGAATTCAGCTACTAGGGCTGAAATTTTTCTGAACATATGGCATCGCTCCAAAATGCAAAACTTTTGGCATAAATTTTGTTCTTATTGTAATGCCTGATTTTGGTTATGATTAGTGTCATTTGAACACCTCATATAAGCTTACATAGTTGAAATCCTTTCTTTTCTCATGTATTTTCCTTTCATTTCTACTATCCCCATGCATGGTATTTTAAAAACCTTATAATTTTAAATTATAAATAGCATTTTTGTTTTTTGCCATCCTTTTCCAACATTTTCTTCTGTCGAGGGGCACTGGATAAATCCACATTCCACAAAGATCAAAGAGAATGCTTGTTTGTATAGGTTTTGCTTGGAAACAGCACAGGGCATCACAATGCCTTTGTGAACTGTTCAGAAGACAGGAACTGCTCACCTGGGATATGTATTTTATTTGAGTGAAAAGCAGAGTTTGTTGCCCTGCTCTTTTAAGTTCTTCTTAGCCTTCTGATGTTTACATTTTTGTGACAGAGTTCTCACTCACTTTTCATGTAAATAATGTTTGCTTTGCATTCCTTTCTGGAGGAGGAGAAGGAGAAATTGGATGGTCTGTTGGTTTGACCAGCGTCACTGGAGAGGTGGCAATTTCATCGTCCAATCCAGGGTCACTTTTGGATTCTAGATATACTGAGGTCGAGAAAAAAATGTCCTTCTTTTACCTCGAAGGTTACAGAGTGCGTGTCATCTTGTGTCCTGTTGCGACACCTGGTGGCCGCCTTGTGTAGGAGAACGGCGGGTGAGGTATTATAGTTTTACACCCCCCCGCCCCTTCCCCCGCGGCGTGGTGATTCGAGCCATTTGATATTTTGCCTGCAGCTCTTGTGATAATGGCAACCCCTGTGGTTTATATGGAGGACTTCCTGATTTTGGATCTCTGGAAGGATCTTATGGAGAGGAAACTGGCTTCTGTTTCCAGAGAGCAGGGTTTTTTTCTGGACCCTGCGGAGATGTTCTCCAGGGAGGCGTGGAAGCTGTCGCGGCTCAGGGTAGTCTAGACGTGGCACGGTTGCTGAAGCAATGGAAGAGGTGTGACGAGGCTTGGCAGGGGATTTTGGCAGAGTTCCCAGGAAGACCCTTCCGTCTTGGACACAGACGAGGGGGACTTCGAGTTTCTGGGCGAGACAGAGCCCTCCCCTCCCCCCCAGGATGGTGAGCTGGGAGATGGTTCCATCATGGATAGCGACGTTTGTTCCCCTGCGGTGGACTGGGTTCCCAGGCAACCGGTTCCATGTGGCTAGCAAGTGGGCAGAGCGTCGTGGGCTTCTGGGGGTCCTGTGGTGCCAGCCATGCCGGCCCTGCCCCTCCCCGCGGAGGCGATGGGTGGAGGGGAACCGCCCTCCGTTTATGCCTTCCCGGTGCTTGGGGGCTGTGGGGAGCCCCTGGCTCAATCTCCACATCTTCTTGAGTCTGATTCGGTGACAACATTCTGTCTGAATTGCGGTGTTTCCACAATACACCCCCTAGGCACGGGGGGCGGGGAATCGTCCGCTTCGCCACCGGTCTCGACCGGGGGGGGGGGGGGGGGGGTGTGTATTGACCGCCTCTGAGTCTGCGCAGCCTGCCAGGCACGCGCAGGTGGTGGAGCTGCTGGAGGCGGGGCGTCGATTGGTGTTATGTCGGGCCCCGCCGCAGTGGGCGAACAGCCTGCCTCGCTCTGCTCGGGGGGAGTGGTGCTTGCTGTGGGGTGCACGTCATGGGCGGGACCCTCTCGGGGGCGGTCCTGGATGCCCCTGTGCCGCCCCGCGTGGCCTGGGCACGGGGCAGTGATGCGGCTCCGCCCGCCGAGTTTCTCTCTGTGCCTGAATCCCCCTCAGCGCCGGGAAAGGGGTTCCAGGGGTTCCCGCGCAGGTCTCGCTCTGATCCGCACTGGGTTTGCAAGCCCTGCCAGGACCTGCGTCCACCGCGGGGTCCTCTGCCCATGCTGGAGTAGACACAGGCACAGGCTCTAATGAGGCTGGAGTGGCCCCAGCAGCAGCTGGTTCGGCTCTGCCGCACTGCCTCCCGCAGATACCAGGGCTGCGGCACAGGTGGACGCTGTGGTGTTCACTTTTAGTGCAAATGGTGATGTGGCTGGCGGGAGACTAGTGGTCCCCCAGGCTGTTGGCCTTCCTCGACTGCCTTATGGACACTTCCCCTGTGTCAGGTGACTGTGTGTCTGAGGGAACATGGGTGGTTCTGGCAAGAAGTCAAAGATAAGGTCGAGGAAATGGTTGACTGTGCCTTCACGCATTGTCTCCTGGATTGCAGAGGTGGCTTCTCTGGCCCTGCTGATGCTGCAGGGGACATGGTGTCAGGCGATGCTGAGCTGTCTCCCAGTCAGGCATCTGCCTCTGTCCCTGTGGGGCCCACGGAATGGGACTTAGCAGGTGCTGCCATCTTACCAGCGGGTTGCCAGGCTTTCTCTGTGCTTAGGGGTGTTACTTATAACACCTATCTGCCCTTATTGTGGAAAGCTATAATGGAACTCCATGATAAGGTTGGATAGTATTGTCTGGGGTCTGTTGAAGTCATGCAGCTGCTTCGAGTGTTTGCTGCTGATTTGCTGACACCTTATGACATCCGAAGTTTGTCTCGTGTTCTTTTTCAGCCTGCAGAATATGACATTTTTGAGTCTAAATGAACTCAGTTGGCAGTCAGAGTAGTGGAGTGGAATGCTATGCTGGGTCTACAGGGTCCCAGGTGTCTGATTGGCACTGATGTGCTGTTGGACACAGGCAATTATGCTGGTCCTAATTGGCAGGTTGGCTTCGATCCCCTTGTGCTTGATCAGTGCCAGACAACAGGCATGTCTGTTCTGGCTGCTCCAAAGGAATAATTTGTGACTGTTGTCCAGGGGCTGATTGCGCGAGGGCGTATTCGGCCCAAGTGTCCGGCTAGCTGAATGCTGAAGGGAGGTGGCCGACACCCCCGGCGCATGCACTGCCAGCCCCCTTTGGCGTCTTGGCCTCAGGCTGGGCTGGATGCGCGGTGTGGACAGGAGCGCAGTGGAACGAAGAAAGAGGTGACCACAGGCTGGGGGCTAACTCCGGTTTATTGGTGGTTCGATGGCAGGAACGGGAAGGGAGGGTGCCAACCAGCAAGTGGCAACCAAAAGGGGGAGAGGCACAGTTTTAAAAAGAAGGGGTGGAGAGAGGAGGGGAGGGGTACAAACATAATTGACAAAGGGGACGAACCAATAGATACAACATAAAGGAGGGGCCCCGGGACCACAGCCAACCACAGCCCCCAGAGAGGAGAAGATTCTGGAAACCTGGGAGGAGTGGGGGGTGATTGACTGGGCCCAGGGAGGAGGAAAAACTTACTTATAAGGAGAATAAGGGAGGGGAGATTACATAACAGGGGCGATTGACTGTTGAGGGGGAAGGGGGTAACCATGGAGACGAACTGACAAGGGAGGCAGTGGCGGGAAAATCAGGGGAGGGAGGAACCATTTCACAGAAACTGGGGGGAGAATACATAAAATAGGGGAATAACTGGGGAAATTAAACAACACAACACAACATCTCCCCGTTTCTTAACAAATAAAATAAAGGAGCATAAAAGTCCATGTAAACTTAAACTTCGGGGACCCGCGGCTGGTCCGGCCAATCCTCGCCTTCTTCGAGCTGGGGCTCGTCCGCCCAGGGATGGTCAACGGGCGACACTGTTGACCCCTCCTCTTCTGCAGCTTCCCCGGCCTCCGAGGAGAGGTCCCCCAGCTCGATGTGCTCCTCGACGGGCACAGTGGCATGGTTGATGTTTGGCGAGGTGGCTTTGGATATCAGTCTCTGGACCAGACCACGGATCAACATGATGAGAATTGAAAATGCAACCAAACTCAAAACAACCTTAATAACGGATTCTAAAATGGAAGTGGCCCACCCGCTCAGGCCCCAACCCTTGAAAAGGTCCCCCAGCCAGTCCGAGGTCTCTTGTTGGACTTTATGAACAAGGTCTTGTAGCTTGCGTATAGATTGTCTGGCGTCCTCGGCTCGGGTGGACAAGTTCAAACAGCAGAGGCCCTCAAACTCTTCACAGTGATGATGGTGAAGCAGCAATAGAAAATCTATTGCTGCCCTGTTTTGGAGTGTCGCCTTCCTTGTAATCTCCTCGTCTGATAGGAGGTTGTATAACGCAGCTGATGTAAAATTGGCTTGTTTCGCCACCCAACACTCTAGGCGGCCCAATTCTCCTACAGCCTTCGCCACCGATACCCAAGGCAAAAGAATGGTAAAGGCAACGGACTTTGAGTGTGACCAATGGGTAATTTCGGCATCACAATCCTCGGTGAGATCTTTAAGATCCCTTTTGGTCCTGCCCAATTCGGATGTGATGTTAAATCGTTTCCAATCAATAATCTGGGACATGTTGGGTGTGAACAGCGTCAACCGGCCAAAAGCGCACGGCCCTCCAACCAGGCCAGAGGGGATGCCTGCCCACGCTCGGTCTCCGCAAATTAAAAACACACCCCGAGGAAGGGAGTAAGGGGTCCGGCCAGTAGTGGTGGGGCCGAGGATTTTCAGGACAGCTTGACACCACTGCTTGGCCTGGTATTCTTTTTTGGTCTGGAGGACCACTTCACTGCCCCTCTCTACAGGGGTGATAGTATAGTCCAACTGAAAGCAAATGGAGGAGTTGGCGGAGCCGAGTAGGTGTAATTCTGTGGGCTAGGAGGTTGCAGGAGCCAGCCTGAACTCTCCGTCTCTCCAGGCATTTGAGGGATCAAAACTGGGGAGGATAGTGAGGCTCCGGGCCAGAATAGGGGAAAAGGAACGTTGGAAAGTGGGAGGGAACTCGCCTGGAGAGAAAGGGATCCCCACAAGGCAAGACGACATCGGGTCCTCTGCTGCGCCGGTGTCCAGGCAAATACTGTCTTGTCCAAGTGATTGAGCCAAGGCATGCCAGACGTTGACCTTGGGCTGGGGGACGACCCACGGCTCCGCAGATGGCATCAGGAGCCAGCAGGTAGTCACAAAGATGAGCAGCACTCCGGGGTTTGGGGCCAGCGGTGACGTAGCGGGGGCCATTGGGGAGATGTAACTGAAACGATAAAGAACAGTAAAAGCATATCGAAATCATAGGAATGGTTCCTCCCCGAAAAGCCAACTTAAATAGAACATACGGGGCGAAATATCAGGGAGAGGGGGAGAACAGGAGGAAACATGAAGGAGGAGGTCCAGTGGTGGAGGAGAGGCTGGAGGGGAAGGCTCTTCCTCCACGGAGGGGAGATCTGGAGGAGCAGATGGCAGATGGTGGTGCCTCCTCCGTCGCCGCCAACACGCCTGCTGAACCTGCGGTACAGTTCCTGCTTTTGTCTCCTGCTTCGGGACGAAGGGCCTTACCCACTTGGATGGAACCCACTTGGGACCTGAGGGGGTAGACACGCAAGCGTATCCCCTCCCCCAGGTCACCAAGTCGAAGGGGCCCTCCATCCACCAGGTCTCCGGATCCTTGACCAGAACCGGAGGCCTGACTTTGGGCTGCAGATGCTGGTGGCTGCCGAAGTGCCGGACCACTGGAGGATTTTGGCTGTCGAAAGAGCAATTAAGGAAATTGAGGGTGTACAAAGCTCTCGACAGCCGGACGTGGGGGGTCTCCACCTTCATCGCCGGTTGTTGGCGGGACAGAGTCTTCTTAAGGCTCTGGTGGGCCCTCTCCACCATGGCTTGGCCTGTCGGGGAATAGGGGATACCGGTCTTATGGACTATTCCCCATTGCTGCAGGAAGCTCCGCAGCTCCTTAGAAACATACGCAGGGCCATTATGAGTTTTTAGGGCCCTAGGGATGCCCAAGACAGCGAATGCCTGAAGCAGATGCCTCTGAACATCCGCTGCCTTTTCCCCTGTGTGGGCAGAAGCGTAGATGACACCGGAGAAGGTGTCTACTGAGACGTGGACGTAACACAACCGGCCAAAAGATGGAACCTGTGTTATGTCCGTCTGCCACACCTCGCAGCTCGCCAAGCCTCGGGGATTAGCTCCCGAGGTCACGGTGGGCATCTGATGTTGTTGGCACTGGGGACATGTGGCCACAATCGCCTTGGCCTGGTCCTGCGTCAGATTGAATTGCCGAACCAGGCCGGGCGCATTTTGGTGAAAGAGTTGGTGGCTGATCTTAGCCTGGCCGAACACATCTGGGAGCGGGCCCTGCGTAACGGCAGCCGCGGCCAAGGAGTCGGCACGGCGGTTGCCCTCTGCGATGAACCCGGGCAGGTCAGTGTGTGACCTCACATGCATCACATAAAATGGGTGCTCGCGGTGGGAGACCAACTCGACGAGCCTGTTTAATAACTCAAACAACCTTTTGTTTGTGACCTCTTGAAGAACTACGTGTTCCGCCCGAGACACTACACCTGCGACATACGCAGAATCTGTCACCAGATTAAAAGGTCCAGGGAACCTCTGGAAGGCCCTGACGACTGCATCTAACTCAGCAACCTGTGGAGAACTCTCCACAGTAACAACATCGGTCTCCCACTGCTGAGTCTGAGGATCCCTCCAAGTCATAACCGACTTGTGGGATGCTCCAGACGCGTCAGTAAAGACAGTCACGGCATCCAGTGGTTCCCTACTTTGAACCTTAGTTAGAGACAATTTGAAATCCGAATTAAATAATTTGTGGGCCGGCCGATCAACTGCGACGCGCCCAGTGTAGCTGTCCAGTGCAAACTGTAGATATTCATTAGTTTGCAGCAGTTCTTCAAAGGTCTTTAATTTTAATTGGCCCGCTTCCAATTTAATTGGAATGTGAATGCATGCAAAGTCACACCCTGCCAGCTCCCTGATCCTCGATCTTGCCTTGAGGATTAGTTCGGCTACCAACTCTTGTGGCCGTGTCATCCTTTTGGACCTATGGTGGCTGAGGAACACCCACTCTATGATCAAGAGGGGGTCACCCAGACCCTGGTCCTTTAGGTCTTGGTCCCACTGGTGGATCATGCCATGGAGGTGTGGCAGCTTTCCCAGTATAATAAATTTGAATGGCAGACCCGGATGGTAGCGATAGGCCTGCCTGGCCAAAATAGTCTTTTGCACTTCTCCAGAGCCACCTCTGCCTCTGGGGTGAGAGCCCTAGGGGAACTAAGCCCCTCTCCCCCTTTCAACAAATTGAAAAGGGGGGCTAGGTCTTCGGTGGGGATGCCTAGCCAGGGTCTCACCCAATTTAAAGACCCACACAGTTGATGGACATCCGCTAGGGTCTGGACTTTTGTCCGAATAGCCAATTTTTGCGGAACAATGGTCCGCTTTGTAATTTCGAGGCCCAGGTACTTCCAAGGTGGCATCCGCTGAATCTTATCCTGCTGGAGCTCGAATCCTGCAGCAACCAACGCATTGGTTGTCAGGTCAAGCGCATGGGCAAGTAGACTGTGGTCGGCCGCACACACGAGGATGTCGTCCATATAATGATGGAGGATGACGGCATCCCCGAGGGCTGTACGTAAAGGTGACAGCAGCGAAGCGACGTACCATTGGCAGATCACAGGGCTGTTCTTCATTCTCTGTGGTAATACCCGCCAATGGTAGCGCTTGCCCGGGGACTCATGGTTGATAGACGGAACCGTGAAAGCAAAGCGCGGGGCATCGTCCGGGTGAAGGGGAATCTGGAAGAAACAATCCTTTATATCAATTATCGCCAGATTCCAATTTTGGGGGAGCATTGATGGGGATGGCATCCTTGGTTGGAGAGATCCCATATCAACGATTAAATCATTAATTTGGCGGAGGTCGGTCAGGAGCTGCCACTTATCTTTATTGGGCTTCTTGATGACAAATACCGGGGAGTTCCATGGGGACATGGACTCCACGATATTGCCCTTAAGCAACTGCTCCTGCACGAGCTCGTTGAGCGCCTTCAATTTCTGTTTATTAAGTGGCCACTGTTGGACCTGTACTGGTTTATCTGAGAGCCAATCCAGCTTCCAAGTCCGGCGCTCATCAGTGGCCACTGCCCGAAAAACCTGGGGGGCCTTTGGTAGGTCAATTCTGGCCCCCCACTGGGCTAACAGATCTCTCCCTCAGAGAGGTTCGTTGTAATCTAAAACAAATGGGCGCACTGAAGCCAATTGCCCATCGGGCCCCTTAATTTGGACAATGCTCTTAGACTGTTTGGCCAATTGTAAACCCCCGACACCTGAAATCGTGCCCGCTGCACTTTGCAAATCCCAATGTGACAGCCACTCCCGAGAGGGAATGATCGTCACATCCGCGCCCGCGTCCAAGAGACCCCTGATGACCTTTCGATCCCCGCCCAATGAAAGCTGACATGTCAGGCGGGGCTTCTCCCTCCCTACGAGTTGCGCCCAGGCCACCGACGGAGGCGATGTCCTCTCCGCGCCGCTGCTCCAGTGATCTTGATCGGGAACGGGAATGGCCTGGGTGATAACCTGTCCCTTGGGAAGGAGAAGTGGGGGTCGGACACAGTACAGCCCTACCGCGAAACGATCCCGGTCGGTAGTGACCAGACCGGGGATGATGTGCACGTCTCGCGGCGTGTGCTTGGTGTCACCGATGACAGTCCACCTGCAACGTCCCAGTTTCCTCCAGCGACCCGGGTGTTGGAGGTCGACAGACACCAGCTGGATGTTACTGCTAGGGATATAAAAATCCCTAGTTAGCTGCAGCCTGTAAGGGGAAGCAGAGGACAAGGTGTTAAGCGCAGGAACTTCACCACAGGTATGAGTCATGTCCGTGAATTTTGTCAAGTCCGGCAAGACGAAATTTGGCGGCGGCGCTCCCGGATCTCCTTCCTCCCCGTGTGGTGTTCTTTCGCCCGCCACATTTTTGTCCACGCGCAGGGAGGGGCTGCGCTCTTGACCTAGTTTTTTGATGACTTCTTCTCTCTCTCCCTCTGTTTACTGTAGTTAAGGTAATCTAACCTCATGGGGCACTGGGGCATCCAGTGCCCAATTTCGCCACATAGGTGGCAGGGGTGGGTGTCTGTTGTTCTTCTGCCAGGCCCTGGTGTCAGTGGCCCAGCAGCGGGGGCAGCCTCAAGGTCGAATGGCTCGGGCTCGGGGAGGTCGGCAAAGGCTACGGAGTTTCGGCGTGGGCGCGCAGAGAGTGGAACATGAGCCACTACCGCCTCCATCATCGCCTCCACCGTGGGCCGGGGAGTTCGGGGGAGAGTTCGAATTGCCTTCCAGCATTCTGCATTGGCATTATAGTATGCCATTTTCCTTAGCATACATTCTCTCTCCCGGTCCCCGGACACCTGTGCCTCAACGAAGCGGTAGAGGCGTTCGATGAAGGCCAGGTAGGGCTCCTGCGCACCCTGCCGCACTTCGTCTTCCTCCCATTGGGAGGTGACGACCGCCAGTTTGAAAAAGGCTCGCTCCGTAGCCTGAGCCGACTCCACCAGATGCTGGGGAAAAAGAGCCCGAGCCTGGTCCGCCCCATTCGCCCACTGCCCCTCGCCCAACAGGTGTTCTTCCTGCACTATCAGGCCGTCCGCATCATGAGAAGTGGCAGGATTCCCCCAAAGGTTTGGGAGAACCTCCACAATCTCCCTCTTCCACTCCGCCACCCAAATCCGAAACTCCATAGGACCTGTTAAGCTGGAGAAGAGAGCCCTCAGGTCAGCGGGCACCAGATCTCCCTGCGCAAGGGCATTACGGAGCAACCCCCGGAAGTATTCAGACTCCCGGGAGTAGTCCTTCTGCGCCTTGCACAGTTCCTTGATCTGGGCTGGTGCTAAAGGCACCCACTGCGCCAGAGAACTCCCCTCTCCGCTTAGGGTGTACGAAACCGGGGCGGCTTCCAACAAGGGCACCTGCCCCGGCCTCCGGTCATCCACCCCCCCCCCCCCCCGGAACACAAAGCGTGGGAACCGGAAGGGGAGGCGTGGGAACCGGAAGTGGAAGAGGTTGAGGCGGGGCCTGGCAGTGAGGCGGGACGAGGGGGTGGGCATGGCACACCACCCCTCTCCGCCCCCTGGGTGGAACATGGGGGCAGAGCCGAACACGAGGGAGCAACAGGGGAGGGATCTACGGGGGGCTGAACTGGGGGAGGAGATACGGGAGGAGCCGGAGGAGGAGCCGGAAGAGTGGGAGGAGTAGAGGCGGGATCAGTAGAGGGCTGTACCGGAGGCAGTACAGGAGGCGGAGGAACGGGAGGAGTCGAGGGAGGAGCTGAGTATAAGGGAGGAGCAGGGGCGGGGTCAACAGGAGGCTGTACTGGGGGCGGAGCAATGGGCGGGGTTGAAGGAGGAGCAGTGGGAGGGACCAAGGAGGGGTACAAGGGAGGGGCAACCAACAAAGGGGCTGGGTCAGAAGGGAGAAAGGGGTTGGGATTAGGGAGAAAAGGATTCTGGGGAAGAGAAGGGGCCCTGGCGGGAACGGCCATGTGGCCGGCGCCATTTTGGGCACCCTGGGAACCATCTTCAAACCCATCGACAAACCGAACTTTTGGTTTAACAACTGGGGACTTGGGGACAGGAACAGGGGGGTCGGGACGAAGAGAAGCCTGGCCAGGGCTCCTCGAAGGGGGAGGCTGAGCGGATCGAGGGGGAGCAGGGGCAGGTGGAACCCCCTGCTTCTTGTCGGCCTTCAGAATCCCCCTCGAGGGCTCCTGCCTATGGGACGAGGGAGCAGAATGAGGGACAAGGGCAAGCGAACGAGGGGAACGAGGGGACAAAACAGAACTTGCGGGTCCTTTCTTCGGCTCCCCTACTGGACGGAGAGTGGCAAGCACAACACCAGCCCAGTATGCCACGTTAGCCAGTTTTGTCTCCCCAGACTTCACTGCTTCATTTAATTTGGCCACAACGGCTGTCCAAAAACGTGGCTGTTTCACAATTTCCGAGGAGACATTGGGGAACTTTGAAAAGACCCACTTAACTAACAACTTCAACTCTGGTTTGGGCGCCTTGTGCCCACCAGTCAACAACAAACCCTTAACATAATAATACACCTCTTTCTGTTCCTTTCCCAAGCCTGCACCCATGGCACCTTTCTAGCAGCAAAAAATTTCACTACTAGAAAGGGGGAAAGGAAGCTGATGTCGCTCCTGCCTCACCCGGGGAAAACGCAAATGAAAACAAGGAGCCGCTACCAACGAGCCTTCGCCCTCCCACCGCCCCGAAGTCCGGGAGAAGGTGTGAGGAACGAGGAGATAGGGTGGTGGGTCCGGCCCCCGCGTCCGGGGAGAGTCCGGCTCCCACGGAGAGATTAAAATAACAAAAGTGTGGAGTTTAAGAAAGAGGGTGGGGGGCAGGTCCCCAGGGCAGGGCCCGTACCCCTAGGGGAAAGTTTAAAAAGGCGAAGGGGAAGCCCGGAGAGTTCCCAGGAAAGAAGGGGTCCGGACTTACCAATCTCGTTGAAGCGGCAACAAAAGGTCGGGCGAGAGGGTCTTCGTTCCTGGAGTCCTCCTCTGACGGTGCTGAGGATTGGGACTCCAATCCTCGGGGAGCGCTACCCCTAAAACAGGGTCTGCTACCACCCGAGGTAGGTCAACGGCCAGGGGAACTTGTAAATCCCACACTGCGGGGTCTGGTCAGTGGTCAGATGTCCAGGCGTCCACTCTCAGGCCCCACGTTGGGCGCCAACCTGCGCGAGGGCGTATTCGGCCCAAGTGTCCGGCTAGCTGAATGCTGAAGGGAGGTGGCCGACACCCCCGGCGCATGCACTGCCAGCCCCCTTTGGCGTCTTGGCCTCAGGCTGGGCTGGATGCGCGGTGTGGACAGGAGCGCAGTGGAACGAAGAAAGAGGTGACCACAGGCTGGGGGCTAACTCCGGTTTATTGGTGGTTCAATGGCAGGAACGGGAAGGGAGGGTGCCAACCAGCAAGTGGCAACCAAAAGGGGGAGAGGCACAGTTTTAAAAAGAAGGGGTGGAGAGAGGAGGGGAGCCCAACTAGCCAATCGGGGAAGGGTACAAACATAATTGACAAAGGGGACGAACCAATAGATACAACATAAAGGAGGGGCCCCGGGACCACAGCCAACCACAGCCCCCAGAGAGGAGAAGATTCTGGAAACCTGGGAGGAGTGGGGGGTGATTGACTGGGCCCAGGGAGGAGGAAAAACTTACTTATAAGGAGAATAAGGGAGGGGAGATTACATAATAGGGGCGATTGACTGTTGAGGGGGGGAGGGCGTAACCATGGAGACGAACTGACAAGGGAGGCAGTGGCGGGAAAATCAGGGGAGGGAGGAACCATTTCACAGAAACTGGGGGGAGAATACATAAAATAGGGGAATAACTGGGGAAATTAAACAACACAACACAACAGCTGATGAGTCTTTCCCACGATTGCAGGGAGGCTGACCGCCTCTGTGGAGAAGCAGGTGGCAGATCCTAAGGCAAGGAGGCTTGTGCTTACACACTTTCTGAGATGTAACTGCAATGTTGATTGTAGGTGAATCATAGAGGCTCTTTCTGGTGATCCGTCCGTCTCCCAGAGGGCGAAGGCCTGTGCAAAGATAGGCACCTCAGGTCCTAAAATGACTGCCTTGGTTACTTCTCTGCAGCCAGTCTGGGCAGTGCTGCAGGGCAGACAGTGACAGCACGGGAATGCCCAGGCCAGCAAGAAACAGGGAAAGAAAGCGCAGGTTATAACTCCCTTGTTTGTGTGTGGTTGGTGTGGAAGGCCAAACCATACCGCAAACGTCTGTAAGGCGACTGTTCATGTTAATGGCCAGGCTTTGCTGAGCTTGGGAAATGGAGAGCGGAGCGTGAAGGGGAGACAGGCCCAGACACAAGCTTCTCTCCACACCCCAGAGCCGATGGAGGTCTGCGTAGCTGGCTTGCAGCCAGAACCCGTGGCTCAGGAGGTGCTGATGTCTGCACAGCAGCAACAGTTGTCTTAGATTCTTGCAAAATACACAAGGTTCCCCTGGAACCCTGCTCCCTTGGCTGAGGGCATGAGTGCTTTCCTTATGGGGAGATCTAGTGCCACCCTTCTGGGCATCATTGTGCAGTTAGGACTCATTGATGCAGATTTCATGGGATAGATTTGTGCCACGGTCTTCATACCCACCCCCCATCCCGTCACTATCCCGGAAGGGATAGAGATTGCTCAACTTGTGCCCTTTAAGACTTCTGTTTGCAGGACAGTTGACCAGTCAAGAGGAGATGGCAGCTTTGGATCCACTGGGCCATCTCAGGTTCACTGGACCACAAAGAACATCCCGAGATGTTGTGTACCCTGTCGATTGCTGGTGTGACACCGCTGGAGATCTGCCATCACGGGCCTCTTGACAGCAGTGCAGATGTCACAGTTCTCTCCCTTGCCGCCTGGCCCCCGGAGTGGCCCTTGGATCTGGTGGAGACGCCTGTCGCAGGATTGGGAGGGATGGTGCAATGCTATGTGAGCCAGAAGCCTGTGCTGGTTGCGAACCCAGAGGGACAGATGGCCTTGATTTGGCCTCATGTTACTTCAACTCCTGCTAACCTCTGGGGAAGGGATGTTCTGTCTGCATGGCTGGTGTGCATTGGGACGGATTTTTGATGGGGGCCACTGTGATGAAGGGCGCAGAGTGTCCTACGCCTCCTTTATGGTGGCTGGTGGACAAACCCATCTGGGAGAACCAGTGGCCCCTCCCTCAAGACAAATTAGTCGCCCTTCAAAACCTGGTGCAGGAGCAGTTGGACCTTCTATCTGGAACCTTCTACCAGTCCCTGGAATACTCCTGTCTTCTGCATCAAGAAAAAATCTAGGAAATGGATGTTGTTACAAGACCTCCGAAAGGTCAATGCCATGATGGACAGCATGGGAATATTGCAGGTGGGCATGCCATCATCTACCATGCTTCCCGCAGACTAGCTGGTCCTCATTGTAGATTTGAAGGATTGTTTTTTTACAATTCCTTTGCGTCCCAATGACAGACCGAAATTTGCCTTCTCGGTGCCAGCAATTAACAATGCTGAGCCTGCACAGTGATATCAATGGAAGACTTTGCCCCAAGGGATGCGAAATTCTCCAGCCATATGCCAATGGCATGTAGCCCGTGCCTTGTCTGGAGTTCGCAAGCAGTTTCGTGACGCCCATCTTTACCACTATATGGATGACATTTTGATGGCTGCATCCACCCAGGATGAGCTGCTGAGGATAGAGTCTTAGTTGCTCGGTGCTTTGCATTTTCATGGGCTGCAGGTGGCTCCAGAAAAGGTTCAACAACAACCTCCTTGGAAGTACTTGGGGGTCAGAATTCTGGAATGGACAATCTGACATCTGGAGGTGCAATTTGAGCATTCAGTGAAGACACTGAGTGATGCCCAGAAATTGGTAGGTGTCATCACTTGGTTATGTCCATACTTGGGACTGACCGATGCACAACTGTCTCCTCTCTATGATTTGTTGAAAGGAGACTCTGATCTAAGAGTCTCTCTGATCTAAGAGTCTCATGCACATTGACCCCAGAGGCACGTCAGGTGCTGGAGGTGGTTCAGTGAGCTGTTTCTGCTTGCCAAGTTTATCATATTGATTCCTCCGTTGATGTCACCGTGTTCATTATCACTCCAGATTTGCATCCCACAGGCATCATTGGCCAATGGAGTGACAAATGGTCTGATTCTTTGCACATCTTGGAATAGGTTTTCCTGCCCCATCAGCCGCAGAAGACGGCAACTACATTGTTTGAACTAATCACTCTCTTGATAATCAAATGCTGGCAACGGTGTTTGCAACTGATGGGTGCAGATCCCACAAAGATCATACTCCCGGTACAGTGGGAGGATTTTGACTGGAGTTTTGCAAACAGTTTGTCCCTGCAAAGTGCTCTTGAAAACTTTTCAGGGCAGATCACTTATCATCTGCCCAGCCACAAGCTACTGCAGGTGGCAAAATTCACAGAAATCTCTTTGTGGCCCAAAAATAGGAACCAGGGCAAGGACCCACCGTCTTCACTGGCAGTTTGGGGAAAACAGAGAAGGCCATTGTTGCTTGGAGGGCTGAATCTGAGTGGCAGGTCCTGGAAGGTCATGAGGATGGGTCAGCCCAATTGGTTTGAATTGAGGGCTGCTGTCATGGCATTTGAGAAATTTTCCCAGGAACCTTTCAGTTTGGTCACGGATTCTGCCTATGTGGCCAACGTCGCACAGCAGTTGGGTCATTCAGTTTTGAAGGAGGTGAGTAATCCTGCGTTGTTTCATTTACTGAAGATCTTGTGGTGTGCCATTCGGGCCCAAATTCATCCGTACTACGTTCTGCATGTAAGGAGTCACACCAGTTTGCCAGGGTTTGTATTGGAAGGTAACGTGAGCGTGGGTAGCATCTCAGCCTGACACGCTTGCGCAGGCCAAGGCATCGCATGGGTTTTTCCATCAGAATGCATATACCTTGCAGAAGCAGTTTCAGCTAAAGCCAGCTGAGGCTCGTGACATTGTAAAGTCGTGTGACAACTGTCGCATGCTTGCTGCGCCTTTGCTGGAAGAAGTAAGCCCCAGAGGCCTTAGTGCCTTGGAGCTTTAGCAGACCAATGTCACCCAGATTGCCGAGTTTGGCTGGTTCAAGTATGTGCATGTCTCTGTGGACACATTCTCCTCTGTGATGTGGGTTACTGCTCACACTGGAGAAAGGGCCCACGATGTCCTTGCCCACTGGAGGCAGGCCTTTGCCGTTCTGGGCATACCTTCTGTTGTGAAAACTGACGATGGTCCTGCTTACACATTGCAGAAGATGCAGCAGTTCCTGCAGTTGTTGGGTGTGTCACACAGGTTTGGTATCCCTCATTCTCTGACTGGTCAAACTATTGCAGAACTTGCTCATGGGACTCTGAAATGGGTTCTTCAAAAGCAAAAACAGGGAATGCAGGCTGAAACACTGCACAGTCGGTTGGCAAAAGCTTTGTATACCATCAATCACCTTACTGCACTGCAGAATTCAAATAATCCTCTAATTTTTAATCATCACCTTTCGTTGCAGACTTTGGATGAGGCACATCAACCTTGAGCAAAGGTTTGGGTGCAAAATTTAGTCACCAAACAGTGGGAAGGTCCCTATGACCTTATTGCTTCAAGGTGTGGGTATGCGTGTGTATCCACAGATACTGGGGTATGCTGTGTACCTTCAAAGTGTGTTTATCCTGACCTACAACCACAGAGACAGAATCTGGCTGACGGGCAAAACGGAAACTCTGACCAAAGTGGATGAATCATCGAGTGATCACTCAGATGCAGATGATGTGAGTGATTACTCTGATGGTTCCTCCCTGAGTGAACACTGAACATTGTTAATTTTTCCTTTTAACACTGATCATTTTTTCTTTTTTTTTTAAATGGAAAAAGGGGGAGATGTCACCCTATTCTTTCAAGTTCTTCTAAGCCTTCTGATGTTTACATTTTTTTGACAGAGTTTTCACACATTTTTCATGTAAATAATGATTGTTTTGCATTCCTTTCTGGAGGAGGAGAAATTGGATGGACTGTTGGTTTGACCAGTGTTGGTGGAGAGGTGGCAATTTCATCCTCCAATCCAGGGTCACTTTTGGAATTCTAGATATATTGAGGTAGAGAAATAAACTTCCTTCTTTTTACCTTGAAGATTTCAGAGTGTGTGTCGTTCATCTTGTGTCCTGTTGCAACAAGAGTCCTAATATACTTATGGTATATGGCTTAAGACTCCTGGGCTTGCTATTGCCCCACTGAGTGTGCTGCATTTTAGATTACTTTGCATGGACTTAAGATCTTACAACTTTTCTTCTGTTTTCTAGAGAATGTTCCCCTCAATTTATTGAAAGTGTCTCAAATCCAGCATCTGGTGAAAATTAAAGGAAGGGATAAGTATATCCTGAAAGCTTGTGTACATTTCTTTTATCCTGTTAATATAATCAAATCTCTTACCTTCAAACTTTCATCATAGATTTATTCCTAGTGAGAAAAGCAAAAGCTTCCGGGGTGATAAATTGTGAAAAAACCATAGGTCATAAACTGAGCTTTTCTGCAAAGCTGCTTACAAATAGGAAGCCAGACTATTCCAAATTAAATTAAATTTCACATTTTCTATTATGTGATGTATTGGCTATTATTTTAAAGTGAAAGTAATTACAGGAAAGTAGAAATTTTCTCATATTATTATTGCCATTATTTTCTATGAGTGAAAAAAGTCACAAATAACTAAAATGCAGCCTATGAAGTTTGAATTTCAAAATAATGGTTTAAGTCTGTTTTGTCTGGGAAAAAACAAAGATACTATTCAATGCAGTTTTTTATTCTTCATTCTAACATATATCTTTTTGGATTTGCGATTTTTTTACTTTCTTTTTAAAGATAAACTGAGAAATAAGTTTTGTTATTAAGCATTTCATTACCCTGACCTTTTTACTACAAACATTTGGGCACTGATCTCCAGCAAATGGGTTAGAGGAAACAAATAACTCTTCTCGTCATTTCCCATGGTCTGCCATCATGGTAAACCAGCTTCTGCAGATGCCCTCCTTGACATCAAAACACAGGGGCCTGTAGAAAATAAAAAAATGCCTGATATCTCCTGATGCCCAGGAAAGTTCTGTGTGCTGTAGTAGAATTCTGTGTGCTTTGATAAGTGCCACTGTGCTAAATCAGGCTGGTGTGCAGGTTAACTTTGTGACCTTCCTGAAGTTGATTTCTTCCCCCATAGACTGTCTTTGACACAGCCTATAACACAGACTGTCAAAACTACTAAAGTAAAAGACAGCAATATTTATTTTTCTGTTAAGTCATCCTTCATCTTCAGGTATCTTGGCAATCTCCTGTACAATTTCACATGCTTTATTTTTTCCATCAGCTGTGTGCAGGGTTTTTATGTGTGAGGGAGCACATTCTTTGCAGAGCCCCATTCTGTCACCCTGACATTTCACATGTGCTTTGAGTGACTGGGCCTGGTTTCTAGAAACAATTCAGAACAGTTTTGTAGTCTCCTGCAGTTTGAATATCACTGCTGTTATATATAACATATTTGGAGACACAGCGGACTTTGCTTAAGGGAATTGTTTTCAAAGCAGTATTATTCACATTAAAAACTAAAAGGAAATGCAATCTACCTGCATTTGAGGGGAAAAAAACCCCAATCAAACCTAAGCCCTGTCACACCACCACCACAAAAACAAACAAACAATAAACCTAAACCAAACCAACAAACTAAGACAAGTCAGCCTTCTCTTACTACTGCAGATGCAAATTCTAATGACAACTTTTACAGGACTTTAAAATCTTGTTTGTAGTTTTCTAAGCTTTCAGGGTAGCCAGAAACAAAGCCTTACCTAAGGATGAAGGCAACAATTCATAGGACAACAGCATGACATTTTTTTGAGACAAAAGGGTTTACAGAAGGCTGTGGTTAGTTGTCTTTTTCATTCTTTCCATCTCAGTCCCTAATTCATTCTCAATCCTTTCTCACTAGCAATAGCAGGTGGGGTATTTGGGGTAAACATTTTTACATTAACTATTGCTCCTTGTTTCCATGGGCATTAGCAAAAAAGGCCTTTTGCTGCTCTCAGCAGCCTTCTGACTCAAGTAGCTGCCCACTTTTTAGTGCCTAAGGCCAGCCCTAAGACATCCTGTTTCCCTCAGTCACACACTCTTTGTAGAATCAATAATGATAAATCAAACAGTGCACTGCGATCATCTGAACTGAGAGGATACCAAAAAAATAAAAATATCTTGAGGCAGTATGTTCTGATCACTGTCATGATCTGAAGCAGTGGATAATCAGACTGAAAATACGAGATGTGCCTTTAAAAGGGAACATACTTTTATAGTTTTGCTATCTCAATGTCTAATACATAAAATCCTTTTCAAGACAATTGGAAACATGTTTAAATTTAAATAACCATCTTTTCTTGTATTGATTTCCTTGCCCCATATCAAAGAACACAGAATTCAATTTTTTAAAGGATATTAAGGTTATAAAATATACCTGGTTAAATAGCTATAGTAGAGACTATCCTGTGTTCAGTATCTTCAGGCATCAGACCTACAAAGATTGTTTAAGTTTTCCACAGAGTATTGTTCAGGATCTCTGTGTTTACATTGATTTAACACCCCAAAATGTCTTTTGTGCTAATTGCAAGTCATAATCTCATAATCTGTAAGTCAGTGTAAAATCAATGAGTACCTTTGCTTTAACTTTTGATTTTCCCTTGTCTTTTTCCTCCCAGCATACAGTCACTTATTACACCTTAAATTGATTAAACACTTAATAGACTCCAGATATATTTTCATCTTGGTAATATTCATCTACTAGGCATTATATAATGATTTTTGATTTCTCAGCACAAGGCTGAAGGGAGCTAATGTATAAATTTTTCAATCCTTTTAAAAGATTTTTTAAAAACACCAAAATGGTAACTAACATCAGCTGAAAATATCAGAAGACAGGCTGAAAAACACACAAGTTGTTTGTTGTATAATGCTAGCCAAAGTGTTATCATCCCAATGCTGTGAAGACTGTGTGCCAGGAAAAGGGCTTTTGAAATCCAGAATCTCAGAAACATTCAGAACTATAAAATCCATTTGCAAGCTAGGTATTGTCTTTTTAATCCACAATACAATCTATTTGATCCCACAGAAGGAAATAACAGACATCGATTCTGTGTCATGATTCAAGATCATTCTAATTTGAAGTAGAGTAGTATGTCAAATGTAGAACTAGTGGCCCAGTGGCTTTATTTGTGCACGTACTCTGCCTGTCTGTGCACTAGAATGTACATATGGTATAAAGAAGGTAGTATTTGTACAGTAGTCTGATAAATAACAACCTTTTAATCTCTCATCAACTATGACCAAAGGCCAAACACTTCTGTTATTGCTTTTGTGTTTTTAGAAGTTACATACTTATGTCTGTGCATAGAAATTACTGTATGTGCACCCAACAAATACTCACCACAATGCTCCCATTGTGAAGAGAGTTAAAAATCCTGTGACACCAAAAACATTTTAATAAATCCTACCTGTAGCTGTATCTGTGTGATAGCTTTTGGTGGGTCCATTATACAGGTGAAAAGACACAGAACAGAAAGCAAAGTGGCTTCACCTGCTGCACTGACCCTCCAGTAGTGGAGGAATTCTAGTAACTGTCCTTTAGTGCTTGTTACTGCACACCCCACAGCAGGCCAGCACTGCAGCCTCCACTACAGAGTGTTAGCTATGGCATTCTCCACTTTGCTTGGCTCACTGCAGAGTAAGAAAGGTACTTTGTTAAGTAAAGAGTAACTTCAGCAAACCATGTGAAAATTTTCACAAAGAATGAATAGAAGTCTGATTCGTATTCATGCAACAAATCCTGGGATAGCAGAATTACATTTAACTGTAAAGAAACTAAATCCTTTACAATGGAAAACACAAAGGAAACCAAATAGTTTTGATTCTCATTCTACTTCCAAAGAAAATTAATCTTTGAAAATCAGAGGTCTTGGAATTATAGAATTATTAATATGATACTCATAATCAGATGCCATTTAGTGTTTTCTATCCAGTATATTATGGCAGGAAGATCTACTAAGTGGGCGGAGGATATGAAGCATATTAACATGTGTGGAAGATTGCACAGATAGGCTCAGGCACAATGCAAATAGGGGAGCAAAGGGAAAAAATGGGGAAGAAACCAGAGCATTCTGTCATTTACTGTCTCACCTAGCTTAGAGTTGGCAACATACTGTGCTTTTGTCTAGCAATGGAGGATTCTGGTCAAGTTTTAGACATCTTTGTTCTCACCTTTTGTATGGGTATACGGAGTAAATACAGAAAAATACATGTATGTGTAAAGTGGAACAACTTTGAATATCAAAATTATGAGATATCTTCAGTAGGTTTTTTTGTTTTACAGTTTTGTGACCTTTATGGAGGGGTTTGACAGCTGGCCTGCAAGCAAAGGAGAATTAATAGAAGAAATAACAATTGATGATTTTTGAGTGTATCCATAGCAAGGAAGATGACAAGGCTATCAGCATGGAAACAGATTAGAAAAGATACATGAAAATTTTGTAAGCCAGACTATATGCATAAGCAGATGTGTATACCGACCTTATTAAATTTCTGTAAAACTTTTGCCAATTATATTGACATTTATTGCTTTGCACCAATGAATATAATAAATTATTGTGAAGTAGTTAATGACTTAAGGTCATGCTTTATTAAGAGTATATAAGCTGGAGAACATGCAAAATAAAAAACTTTTTTCTTCTTAGACCCTGATCACATGTGTATGTCATGTCCAGCCTAACGGTGACATTTGGTGCCACCTGATGTGATGGAACTGCCAGGTGAGAGGCAGTGAGGTCGGAGCCCATTGAAGCTGAGAGCAGCGGGGTGCAGCTGCCAGTCTGGACCTGATTTTGACAACTGGAAAAAAGGTGAGCCACTGGAAACAATGGGAAATAATTTAACAAGCAAAAACCTGATTGTTTTATCTGCATGGAAAACTTTCTTAAAAAGAAAAGGAGTTAAAACAATGGACTATGCTCCACGTAATATTTTAATATGGGCAAAATCTCAAAATTTTAAGACTGATGTAACTACTGCTTTTAGTGCTAGAGCTTAGAAAGAAGTTGGAGAAACACTCTGGGAAGTAATTGAGACTGAGGAAAGGCAGCTGCAGATCTATCTCCTACTTGGAGGTGGCTTTATAACACCTTAAAAGAGTGGAAAGCAGAGCAGGACAAAAAAGACTTAGAGAAGTAAAAAGGGAATCGGAAGAGCAACTCAAAGTTGCTGGGGAGCAGCAGAGGGGAGAAGCTCAGTCTGAGAGTTTTGCTGGAATTTTTTCTGCAGAGGTTGTTGCTGGGTCTGTTGCTACAGGAAATGGGAAACATGTTGATAATGCTTCTTCATATTTGTCTGCAAAAGGCTTTAAATCCACATACCCCTCCCCCGCAGAGCAACTAGCTGAACTTAATGTTAAATCTGAGTCCTCAGCATGGCGGCTGGCTAAGATAACCTTAAAAAAGAAACATATTGAGCCATCCACTCCTTTGCTTGCTTCTGATTCTGAACTGCACAAACACATGGAAACATATTGAACCATCCCCTCCTTTGTCTTCTAATTCTGATAGTGACAATGAGGAAATTACAGAGATTAAGTCTGAATTAATGCATACTTCTGTTTGCTGTAAAACTATTAATAAAGATAAGCTTAGTAAAACTACTAATAAAGGTAAGCTTGGTAAAACTAGTAATAGAGATAAGTTTAGTGTTTCAAAACTCTGCCTTCTGATAATGTTATTATAACTGTTCATCAGTCTTTTCGGTGTAGGCAATATGTTAAAAGGAAAGCAGTTGAGACAGGAGAATGAGATGTAGTGGAAAAAATAGGCCAAAGTAGGCCAACCAAAGGACTCGGATGCTATTGATATGGATGTTGTTAATAGTAAAATGGCTTTTCCTGTGTTTAGAGCAGTTCCTAATTCAAGACAAAATGATAGTCATAAAGTTTTTGCATGGAAAATTGTGTAAGATCTTCAGTCTAAAGTAGATAATTTGGTATTAATTCTGCTGAAGTAATGCAATTAATTCATATTATTAATACAGATGTGCTGTCTCCTGATGATATTGTGCATTTGGCTAGAGTTTTGTTTCAACTAGTACAATGAGGAGTATTTAAAAACAATTGGAAGCAATTAGCTGAGTGAACAGCTTTAAATAATATGCAACTACCTCAGCAAGACCCTCGTCATGCTGTAGGAATTGATGTTTTCCTTGGTCAAAGACCTTTTTCTAATCCAAATTTACAGGCACAGGAGGATCCCCTAGTTTTAACACAGGCTCAACAATTAGGTATGAATGCTATAACTAAAACAATAGAAATAGCAGCTCCAAAACCAAGATATGTCACTATAAAACAAAATCTTAAAGAGCCTTTTCTGCAATTTATAGAAAAAAATGCTGCAACAATTGAAAAACAGGTAGAAGATAAAAATTTAAGAGAAATTCTATGTAAACAATTAGCCAGAGAAAACACAAAGATTTCAAAAAAATTATTGAAGCACTGCCAGGAGATCCCTCTGTCCCTGAGATGATCTCAGCATGTTCAAAAGTTAGCACAGTTTAACATAAAATAACTGCATTAACAGCAGCTCTAAAATCTCCACCAAAATGTTTTTCCTGCAGGGAACAAAGTCATTTATGATCACAGTATCCTAAAAATGTTGAACAGAAAGTGAAGTCTAAAATGAATCTTACTTGTAATAGATGTAGTAAAAATGAGCACTTTGCCAAATAATGTAAATCAAATTGTCATACAAAAGGACAATTATTACAGGGAAACAAGAAAAAGAATGTGAAAAGGTGCGTGTGAACACAAATATCTCAGCAACCACAAGCCCTTCCATCACTGCAAAGTTATCCATTTGTGAACAATACTCAGGGGCAACAATTAGCTCAACAGAGATTGATATACCCGTTGCAGACACAGTAACTATTAATACTCACGATGCTGTAAAAGTACCTTTACAAGCATAAGGACCTATTGATAAAAGTCTCAGTGCTCTTTTAATTAGAAGACCTAGTGCTGCTTTAATAAGACTTAATATATATATTAAGGTAATTAATGCTAATTACACAGAACAAAGTTGTGCTATGATTTCAAGTAATTATCACCAGTTATTGTACCTAGAGACTTGTCTTGCTCAAATTGTTCCTTTTTTGAGTTGTGGTCCCAAAACAGAAAATCGACTATGTTCCACTGAAAACTTCAGATCTACTGAGATGCCTCAAATTTACTAGACAAAACGAGTGACAGCTCAGTGACCTACATTGATGTGCACCTTGACTTCAGAGAATGCAAAACCTCAACAAATAAAATTAAATAATCTGCTAGACACAAGAGCTGATATTACAATTGTGTCTTTACATTCGTGGCCACTGCAGTGGCCAGTGCAAACAAGTGACACTGGAGTGGTTAAGCTAGGAGACACCACAGTAGATAGAATTTCACTTAACAATATTTTGATCACAAATCCTGAAGGAGAGACAGCAACTATAAGGCCATTTATTACCTCTGCTCCTTTGAATCTATGGGGCTGAGATTACCTTAGTCAGTGGGGAGTGAAAATTACCACAGATTTTTAACGGGGTTCACTGTGTTACAAAGTGTTCAGCAACCCACTCTTGCTTTAACCTGGTTGCCCACCAAACCTGTGTGAGTCAACCAATAGCCTCTGACTGATGAAAAATTAATTGCCCTACAACGTTAGTTCAAAAACAATTAGTTGCAGGTCATATTAAACCTTCATACAGTCCATAGAACACTCTTGTGTTTGTTATAAAAATAAATCCGGTAAGTAGAAACTTATACATGATTTAAGACAAATCAATGCTGTAATGGCTACTGTGGGAGCTTTACAGCCTGGTTTACCATCCCCTACTATGATTTGCATGGACTGGAAAATTAGTGTAATGGCTTAAAAATTTTTTTTTTTTACAATTCCTTTAGCTGAACAAGACAAAGAAAAATTTGCAGTGCCCAAAATTAACCATTGCAAACCAACACAAAAATATCAATAGAAATTTCTTCCCCAAAGAATCAAAAATTCTCCTACTATCTGTCAGTGGTTTGTAACACAAGCATTGTTTCTGGTAAGAGAAAAATTTTCCTGATTACTATTTTTATCATTACATAGATATTTTGTTAGCAGCCAAAAAAACAAGAGCAGTTGACTAATTTGCAGTCTTTTGCTACAACTTCTTTAAAAAGTTATAGCCTGTGTGCCACTCCAGAGAAAATTCAGTTGAACCTTAGAATATTTAAGTCTCATTGTGTCTCAAAATCAAGTGAGACCTCAAAAAATTCAATTACAAAACAAGGTTGTTTTTGAAAATAGAAAATTTAACTAATGAACAAAAATTAATGAGATCAATTAATTGGATAAGACCTTATTGGAAACTCACTAATTCACAATTAAAACCTCTTTTAGAAACATTGAAAGGGTCAGACAATCCTACTAATGTCCATGTGCTGACCCCAAAAACTCTTTCTATTCTTGAAAAGGTTGAAAAAGTCCTGTATTAAAAATTTATTTCTTGCATTGATCTGACACAAATAGTGCAAGTGTTCATTCTGATTGACAAAATGATTCCTTTTGGAATTCTTATGTAATGAAATGATCAGTAAAAAAATTCTTTACATATTCTAGAGTGATTATTTTTACCTTTCAAACCTGTGAAAATGGTCCTATTCTTTTTGAATTGATTACTGAAATTATTATTAAGGCTCAAAAATGATATAGTAAATTATTAAGCCAAGATCCTAAAAACATTGCTTTACCTGTCCAAAATTAGTACTTTGAGTGGTATCTTGCCAACAATTATCAGTTACAAATGACTATGACTGCTTTCATAAGTGTTTTATCATTCACCAAGTCACCCCTTCTTAAATTTTTTTCAAGAAATACCTGTTAGTCAGAAACAATTGAACATGGAAAGTCCTGTTGATGGATCAACCGTTTTTACAGGTAGTTCTGAAAAAACAGAAAAAGCTGCAGTGACTTAGAAAGTCAATAGTGATTGACAACATGTGATCAAATTTCAAACAAGATCACCTCAAATTGTTGAATTGCGAGCCATGACAACAGCTTTTCAGTTGTTCCCTCAAGCTGTGAACATTGTCACAAATTCTACTTATGTATCAAATTTGACCAAAAAGTTATATCAAGTTGTTTCATCTGAAATTAATCATTGTCCTTTATTTGAGGTGTTGTAGAAATTGTAAAATACAATCCAGCAATGCACCGAACATATTTTGTACTGCACATTCGCAGTCACACTTCTTTACCAGGATTTTTGACTGAAGGGAATGCGGTAGCTGCTGCTCTTGTTGCCAAAGCTGCTTTAATAATTCCTAATCATAGACAACAAGCAATTTTGTTTCATCAATTTTATCATCAAGGAACTCAAGCTCTGCAGTTGCAATTTAGCCTTAATAACAATGATGCTCATTCAATTGTCGCTGCATACCCTAATTGTCAAAGTTCATATATTCCTGTATATTATGGAATAAATCCCAGAAACTTGCAAGCTTTACAACTCTGGCAGACAGATATTACTCAAATTACTGATTTAAAAAAACTGAAACATATACATATGTCAATTGATACCTTTTCTCATACTATTGCAACAACTGCATATGCAAGTGAAAAAACCGTAAATGTTATTCATCATTTTCAAAAGACTTTCTCTGTTTTAAGAATGCCTCAACAAATTAAGACTGACAATAGTTCTGGTTATGTTTCTCAGAAAACAAAGCATCTTTTTGCTTCTTGAATGTTGTACATACTATAAGTATTCCTCACTCTTCCACTAAACAAGCTATTGTTAAATGTGCTCATAGCACATTGAAACATCAACTTCAAAAACAAAAAAAGAGAATGCAAGGAGTACCTCCCCAGGGATGATTGGACAAAGCAGTTTGTGTGCTGAATTTTTTATCCTGCAGAAAGACAACTTCTTTACCTCCTTTGTTTTCTCATTTTTCCTCCTTAATTTCAAAAAATCTGAGTTGCAGAAGCCCGTTCAGATGCAAGTGAAAGATCTAAGTTGTGGTCAGTGGAGTGGTCCTGTAGATTTAATAACCTGGGGGAAAGGATATGCTTGTGTCTTTACAGAAAATGGACCACATTAGATACCTGCTTGTTGTGTTAAGCCTTATCTGGGGCACATCGGAAGGAACAGAATAGAAGATTTCACTGGAACCAAAGAATAACATGTGGGTGACACTAGCTGAGGCTACACATCAGGGCACGCTGTGCCTGTCAGTTTCCTCCTAAGAATCCATTCTCTATGTGTCTTTTCTACCTCTTGATAACTAGCCTTGTCCCTCCCAAGCTTTTAATTGTAAACCACTGAATCCTGCACACAATGTAGATTTCTGGGATAGTATCTATGTACACTTACCTCAGGTTTCCATTGAGCCAAGGGAGATATTGCATTGCAAATAGATGCTTGTATAATGTTTAGTTACAAAAGGAAAGACAAGACAACAAGGAGGGAGTCTCAAGATGTAAACGCAACACTAGACATTTACAAGCTTGTCGTGTAACTACACCTCACATCATGTGTCACGTGCATTTGATGTGTCTTTGCAGCTACTGAGAGGCATGTTTTTAATCCAAGGTGATTGTGCTTGAGTTGGTATTCAAAAAAAAAAAAATAAGAGGGTGTTCCTGCCGTTTGGGGCGGTTGACTCTAATGACACCCAACATAACAACGATGCACCAAAAAACAAGAAACAAGCAATCACTTCAACATAAATTTGCTTCTCAATGCCGGGATGAGGTAGCTTTTAGGGGATCTAGTTCTATTGCTTCTGCATCAATTTTTACACCTAGAGTAGCTTCAGCTCATACTCTGTCTTCCTTAAATAAGCTTAGTTGTTGGCTTGCTAAGCAAAACAATGACACATCTGTGGCTTTAAGTAAGTTACTGCTAGATGTAAACAGCCTTAGGCATGCAACACTGCAAAACAGAGCAGCTATAGATTTCTTATTGTTATCTCATAGTCCTGGATACCAGGAATTTGAAAATATGTGTTGCATGAATTTTTCAGATCACAGTGAATCAATCTACAAAGGCATTACGGACTTAAAAGAAAGAATCAATCACTTACAAGTAGATGACAAATAGAGACAGCTGAATAGTTTTTTCAAAAGCAGGAGCATCACTGGGTATCTTAAGACCTTGTTGAAGACTAGATTGTTAATTTTGTTAGTGATTGTAAATATTGCTCTGTGTCTCCCTCATCTACTTGGATTTTTGCACCAAGCCCTGCAAAAATCCTTGTCAGCTGTGTTTGTTGCTCAAATACAAAAAGGAGGAAATATGGAGTGGCTTGACTTGCAAGCAAAGCTGAGTTAATAGAAGAAATAACAATTGATGATTTTCGAGTGTATCCATAGCAAGAATAAAACAAGGCCGTCAGCATGGAAAAAGATTAGAAAAGATAAATGAAAATTTTTGTAAGTCAGACTATTTGCATAAGCAGATGTGTATACCGGCCTTATTAAACTTCTGTAAAACTTTTGCCAATTATATTGCCAATTGCATTGACAATTAATTGCTTTGCACCAATGAATATAATACGTTATTGTGAAGCAGTTAATGACTTAAGATCACGCTTTATTAAGAGTATATAAGCTGGAGAACATGCAGAATAAAAAACATTTTTCTTCTTAGAGCCTGATCACGTGTGTATGTCACATCCGGCTTAATGGTGACAGACCTTTATATCTTTCTACTTTTTATTAATCTTATAGAATTTCTTGTAATAAGGGATGTTATGCATCTACTGCAGTATGTGGGTTCAACAGCTTGGTTTGACTGCATTTGACTGCATAAGTCCTACAGCTTAGGGTTAAGTGCTGTGACAGAGGAACACTCTGAAAACTTTTTTGAAACCCTGAATAATAAAAATGCTCTTTACCACATGAGTGGCATACTATACCTTCAGGAACAAAATACTCCCTAAAACTTTTCTAAAAGTACTTCTAAAAGCCTGTTGTAGAGCTACAGGAGGCTGGTAGGACAAAGATGGTATCCAGGATATCTCATGTGAGAAAATCTTTTTCACTACCATAGCTTCCTTAGTCTTACACCATTGCAGTCTTTTGTTACAAGCAACTAATATTTTTATTCTTTGTGGGAAAGAAGAGTAGTTTTGTTATTTTTTTTGCTCATGTCTGTGAATCTACAGCTAATGTTTCAAAAAACAGAACAGATGAATCTTTGATGGAGAAAATAACCAAAGAATTTCACTATACACACTTTGTTGTTTCATTTAAGCTCTAATAGTTGTAAAAACCAAAATTATTAAGGGCATAATAACTGGATTAATTTTGCTTTCACACATGAAGCTGACAATAGCATGTAATATGGAATTGCATACAGTAACCTCATACATAAAAAGGAACATCTTTACAGATGGGAAAATTTCCTTCTGGGTCAGTGATAGCCATAGTGAATGGTCTGTCTGATAGACGCAGTAATTTGGTAACTGCCTTTTTAGAGAAGAGAAATTAAGAAAATCCCTTTCTTTCAACATTTTTTTCTAAATGTCCATTCTATGATCATTACATCATGGTATCACTGAATGATTACTCAGTAAATTTTAGTCATTGTTGTTGCTACCTGTAGCTTCACTATTTGCATGCAATACATAATTGATGAATAGAAGTAAAGGGTCTGAAAATCAAGCACTAGCTGCACTATCAGCTATTTCTTCTCTCAGCATCACATACAGAGACTTAGTGATTTGAGTGTTCTCCAGACATACCCCTATGTAGTGCATCTCAAGATTTTTCAGAGCCAGTTACAGAAGAAAAATACATTTGCTTTTAGAAGACACTTGGTGAAATCTTGTTTCCTCCTACATTGATCCATTCCAGTAATTTGATCAGAATTTCATGGATTCATAACCTTTCACCTGGGTGGAAATACATATTTGTGATTTGATACAGTAGATGGGATATGGAGTCAAGAAGACACAATAATAAAGGACACTCAAGCAACAACTATTTACTTGTTCAGACATTGGTTTAGGAAAGCAGGCAAAGGGCTTGTAGGCATCACACTTGAGAATGTGAGTGATTCAGAACATATTAGATCAACTGTGTTGTGCAAAAGTGATTTAGAATACAATACGTCTAAGTGCAGAAACCTTGTGGCTTTTAAAGTGTGGTGCCACAGTAAATCTGCATTCTATTATTTCCACATTGCATCCTCTAGGCCTTAGTAATGACTATAGAAACTAATTCCAGATGCGTAAAAAGTTTGTGAAAATGCACATATGTGGCTGCTGCTGGCAGCAACAGCCATATACCTGTCCAGCTAAACTACAGTGCCACATACCAAGTACTTCAACATGATATTAAATTGCTTATGTCTCTAAAAAATGTCAAAAAATGAAAACTATCAGGCAAGACATCCGATTTTGTTGTTGTAAAGACCTGATATGACAAACATCCCCAAGATCCCATTAAGCTCCCCTACTGAAAAAAGAGTTGCACTTTATCTTGTCCACTGACACAGCAGACAAATGCGGCTCTTGAAGTGCACCAGTGTGCTGCTGCTGCCCTCTTAGGTCAAGTAAACATAAATAATTACATATATGTTGTAGTTTCTCTACATTTTCTCAAAGAGCTTTCTATACAAGCTATTAAAAACTGATTATAATAAGAGGCTTGCCTATTGTAAGCTGATGCAACAAGAAATCCAGTCTATTACATGACCTATGAAAAGGTAAGGCTTAGTTTAAGGATATAAGAGAATAAGAAAAACAGAATTTTTTCAGTAATTGTATTGGAACTTGTAAGACAGGAAGGCATAAAGTGTGAGAACAAAAATACAGTTAACACTTGTAAAACCTGAAGAAATATTATCAGGGAGAAAAAAGGTTCAGTCTCCACCCATGCACTTCAGGATGACATACAACTCAGTAACCTTGGTTGGCCATGAGGTGATTGCATGAAAACTGCAGCAAGGATAAGTTATTACCACTTTCCATTCCTTTAACCTTTGTCAAGAGACCTGATTAATCTTTGGTCATTTGCTCCTTTCTTTAAATTTTGTCTAAGACTCAGATATTAGAATTTTAATGACTGCTGATAGATGTCCATTGAAACTGCATTGCATAGAGTTTTATTTTGACCTAGACAAATGCTCTCCATTTTCACTTGGCTGTTCATCTCTGCATCTTTGAATTGAGTTCAGCCAGACACAACAGGGAAAGCAGAACAGTTAAGTCACTAAGTATAAAAGGATGAGGTCTTGTCCTCTTGCTGGCTATTCAAGAACTTAATATCACAAGGCCATAGAGGCACTGTGGGGTCTAAATCACTAATTACTGAACATACAAAAGCTGTAAGGCTTGCTGCTTTCAGTGGTTTCTGATGACTTCTAAATTGTAGAACAAAAACATAGAATGATATAATCATTTACTTTGGAAAAGAATTCTAAAATAATCAAGTACAACCATTTACTCAGCATTGCCAAATCCACCACTAACTATGTCCCTGAGTCTTGCATTTACACATCCTTTAAATACCTCCAGTGCATGGCAAATTGATAAAGGAATCCAGCAAATTCATCTACAGTGGGGTAAGTGTCACAAAAGTGCTTGAAGATTTTCCAGGTGTAAGTCCTTACTGCATCACCCTTAACTGTGTATGCAGGTGTCATGCTAGGAAGGACAATCTATCCCTGATCATGAAAGCATTCAAGGACAAATGCACATTTTAAGCAGGGACAAGATAATGTGAGACTATATAGTTTCATAGTAGAAGGAAAGACAAAGTGTGGTATAGCTCCAGTATCCTCACATGAAAAGATTCTGCTTAGGGAGAAGTAGCCCTGGCAATTATACCTATTTATTCTTGGCAATTGCATATCACATACACTTTAAATTCAGACTGCAAAGGAAAAGCTGATTGACCTGCAGCAACTTATTAAAATTATTGAAGTCCTGTGTTTCTTTCACTACTCTGTGCCAGAAATACAAGACTTCAGGAGAGTCTTTCCTTAAAATTAAAAAGTCATAAAAGATCTGACTAAACATTTCCCAACTTGTTCAAAGACTTAAAGCACCTGAAATCTACTGTGTGTTTATTGAACATAAACAAATGAAGGAAAATATCTCTGAAGAATAGCTAAGATTCCAAAGAAATGACAATTTCAGAATGGCACCCATGTTTTCTGGAAAAATAACTGGAGTAATGAACTTGAAAGCTTACCTGTGTCTCTCTATATAACTTGGCTATTTAATAAAATATATAGAGAGTCCATTCTATCCTTATGCAACAATCTTTAGATTACCACCAAAACAGTACTATTGCTAAGATTATTTAAAACTGCAAATTAAAGAGCAAATACAAATCTACATGTACTGCTTGCTTATAGAGTTAAAAAAATATCTGTTTACTTAATACTCCTTCTCTCATAACTCTGTATTTGTTAAAGGCACAGGTCCACAACTCCAAATTCAACTCCTGTGGTCAGAGTGGAATTCTTCAAGTGCTGAAGTCTTTTAAATATTTTTGTTACAGCAAAATCATAGAACATAGCTCTTGAGGACCCCAAGGAGGTAACAACACAACAAACTGGAAATTTTGTTACAAGAATTTGGCATTGGGGGTTTGAAGATACTTGGTCTCTCCCTGCCTATAGCAATGGGGGTTTGAAGAATATGTTTAGTCTCTGTCCCTCCTGGCACATGTGCCAAAAGCGAAAGGGGACTGGTGCCACTGCTTTGCTTCTTCTGTGATCGGGGTGCAATGTCACAAGAATGTGCAAGATCTTAAGTCATTATTTGGAGAACAATTAAAAATTTTCAATGACACTCTTTAGAATTTTATAATACAGCTGTGAATAGAACAAAAGTAGAGAAAAGGGGAAAATGAATGGACAATTTGCTCAGGAATATTTATGAATTCCCAATTTTTCTGGATGTTACAGAAGAAGACACCAGAGGCCAATCTCAGAGGCCAATCACGCTGAGTGCTTGTCACTAAGAAGAACTCAGAATGGCCACTGCACTGTCACAAGAAAAGAGCAGTCCTTTCCACAACAGCGTGTTTCAAGTCAAACAAAACAATACGTCTATTGTTATTTTTGTCAGAAAGCATGCACTTTTCTGAAAAAGAAGAAAAACACATTTTGAATATTATTTACAATGTTTTTCTCTTGCTTTTCTCAACATGCTTTTCATCTCTCTTTCATTATTAGTATTCATTTGGTTTTGATATTTATTTCTGCTTGTCCAGTTAAGGTATCTGGGCAACATTTTATGCTTTTCTACGTATTTATAAAATCCTATACATTCGGAGAAGATTTATTTATCATAGTGAAGAATTCAACTGCTTTTGGGGTTACATTTTGGGCAGATCAGATTTTCAATGCTTTCTTTGGTACTCTATAGCCCTGTGTTTGACAGCTTCACCTAAAACACTTTCTAAATTATCGCCTGTAATTTTTCTTGTGCTGGAAATACAAATTTATACAAAAAACTCTGATATGAAGCTTCTTTTAGAGCTACACAAATCTTTCATATTCTGCTATTTAAATTTCATTAAAGAAAGGATAGAGTTCACATTACATTCTTCTGTTGAAATTTCAACCTTTCAACTATTACCAGCATCTTCTGATTTTACTAATTTAACAAAGCATTGATTTTATCATTATGCATTTGTTCTGAAATATCTTATGTAACTGAGGGCTTGAAACCACTGGTTCAATATTAACCATAAAGAAAAAGCTTTATTGTGTCAAAATCTTACTCATAATATGAATCAAATTTCCACAACTCTGTAACATAAATAACTGCTTTCAATGCATCCAACTGGCACAGCTTTGTGGCATGTATACGTTACCAGTCTCTGGTCAAAGTATAGGACAAAGTATTTTTATCATTGGGGATCATTGGGATTCTGATCTACCGCCCTTTATTGCAAATAAATTGAACTTTATCAAATAATTGTAGCATAAATCTGAACCACATTTTATGAATCAGAATCAGGCTCACTTCTACAACAGGATGATACTGTCCTTTGCAGATTGTTTCATATTATTTGCTTCAAAGGCTTGAGCTAGTCGTTTCTCACATGCTCCACAGTCCTGCACTTCAGTGTAATCTTCCTTTTTCACTTAACCTGTCCTATTAGATAATTTTCTCTATTTATCTGTACAATAGAAAATCATCTACACTATATGCTGTAACTATTTCTTAATAGGGAAATATAAATCACTGCCTTCCTGGCTTTTGAACTCATGCAACTGGAGAAGTCCAACTTACTGAACTTAAAATGTCACACAGTCATTTCCTGACATATTGAAATGCATATGGTCTATTACTAGTATCAGCCAAAAGCAGGCTTTCCTTCTAATGTTTAATTATGTGTCTATGTTTTAATTTTTTGGGTGTGTTTATTTTTATATTTATCTTCATTGTGCATACAGAAGTACAGAAGTACTCAGCTATCAGATGAAATCAAATTTTGTGACCTCTTTGAAGGTTTGTATGCATCATAGACTTTTGTCTAGCAAAAATTGCAATGCTTGATATTGACTTTGATATAAAATTTGTGGGGTGTGTTTTAGTCTAGCCACTTCAAGATCTCTCATTTACTGATGTAAATAATTCTAGGCCCAATTTAGATAATTTGACATAGAAGTATCCCATTAATTTAGAAAAGCATTAATTTAGAAAAACATTGGTTATTTAGGGTCATATGTTTAAATTTATAAGGAAAAGGTAATTTGAATAATTCTGTCAACATTATCTCTAGGTTAATTTTGCATGTGCTTCTGATCCATCTTTTGTTGTCTTGCTTCATTTGCAAGTATTTGTTCTTGCAAAATCTTCTACATCCCTTTGTTAGCTGGGCTACCATTACATATCAGTGCTATTTCCCAGCTGGTTTTTAAAATCACTGGGGGTGGTTTGGAATTTCTGGTGTCAGATATGCTGAAGCCTGACTGTTAACACACAGCTTAAATGTGTTCTAGTGTTCTAGTGACAAAAATAGAATTGGAGAAATAGAGAGGGAGGAGGGGCAGGAAGTACCCTCAGTGTTTTCTTGAGTAGTAAGAGAAAAATATTTATAGAGCAGGTGTACATACTTCTGCTTTAACAGTGTATACACTAAATACTGTGACTATTTCTTAACAAGGAAAAATAAATCAGTGTCTTCCTGGCTTAGATGACACCTATGCGATACATTAGGTAGAGATGGCTGACAAATGAATTAAACCCATTTGTATCTGTTCATTCATATTGTTTTTCTATTAGTCTATTTCTTGGCACAGTTTTGGTCCATACCAGCTAATATGTTTGAAAGACAGGCAGCACAAAACAGGGAGGAGTTGTTGGTAGACAAGTTGCTTATGCAGTAATTCAAAGGGACTAGGAAGGGCTGGAGAATGGAGCTAACAGAAAGCTCATAAAATTCAACAAAGGGAAATGAAAAGCCTTGCACCTGGGGAGAAACAACCTCAGGCACCTCAGAAAACACTGCGGGCTGACCTGTTCTTTGCAGGGCTGCTAAGAAAGCCCTAGCAGGCTGTCTTGGCGGACAAGAAGTAGACCATGAGCCAGCAAAATATTGTCATGGTGAAAGTGGCCAGCAGCGTGCTGTCAGAGCATTACCAGCAGTGTGAGAGAGATCATCTTTCTTTTCTACTCAGCAGAGGAGGGCTATGAAGCTGATTAAGGAGCAGGAGTATGTCTCATGAAGAAAGCCTGAGGGACAGGGGACCTTTTGGATAAAAGAAGGCTTGGCAGGAGATCTTATTACTACCCAACGAGAAGGTATAAAGAAGACGGCGCAAGACTTTTCTCACTGACAAGAGACAATAAGCAAAATGACATAATGAAATTCCATTGGAAGACAAGAAATCTACTGTTGTTTTTGTTGCAAGCATCATTAAATTCTGATACAAGTTCCCCAGAGAGGTTTTAGAATCTCAGTTCTTGAAGCTATTAAAAACATGACTAGACACAGCCCTGACAAACTTGCTCTTGCTGACCTTGCTTGAGCAGGGTTTTGGGGCTAGATAACATCTCATGTGGTCTACTTTCAACAATGTGATCCTGTGAAGTACAGTTTAGGGAAGTGTCAATGATGAAGAGAGATGGGGAGACTCTGAGATGGTCAAATAAATCCAAATATATTGTGGAGTACAATTGCTTATATTCTATTTTAGGAAGACCAGTAATGTTTTACTACAATGATTGGGTTAATCATCACATAAACAGACTTATACATTTTACATCTCTTGCTTGCAGAGTTTGATGTAATTTTCCTTTTCTCATAAGTCAGTCTGATTTAATCTTCTTGCAATCTTGATTTAATTCTCAAAGTTCTGTTTGCTCTTGCCAAGGCATCCTGTTATCAAATCTCATATGCTGGCCACGTCCAAAGTCCATAATATTTCTTGTGTGTCCCAATAGAGAAGTGTAACAGATCCTCCCAATGGGCTGTGTGTATGAAACTGCACTACATTAGGCTCTTTCATCTCTCTGCAGTTCTTTACTAGTATCCATTTGCTATATCCAGTACATCCCTATGCATGTAAATGCAACACCCCAGGTCAGGAAATTAATACAATAAAATTATCAACCTGGAGGGCAGTAGTGCAGTAAAAAGCACTTATCACTAATGAATGTCTCAGCCTCTCACCAGAATCCCTGGAAAACTGCTTGGCAGAAAAGAATCTGGAGGTGCTGGTTGACAGCTGCATGGACATGAACCAGCAGTATGTCCAGTGCAGAAATACTGTGTCCAGCAGTATTTCTTTCCAGCAGGAAAATTATGTTAAAAAAAAAAAAAATCTGTCCAGCAGGACCAGGGTGATTACAATCCCTTGTACTCAGCACTGGTGACGCCATACCTTGAATTTTGTGTTCAGTTTTGGGCCTCTCATGACACAAAGGACATTGAGGTGTTGGAAAGAGTCCAGGGAATGGCAATGGAGCTGGTGAAGAGAACACAAGTCTGATAGGAGCAGCTGAAGGACCTGAGGGTGTTTAGCCTGGAACAAAGGAAGTTCCTTTGCGGGGACCTTGTCATACTCCTCAACTGTCTGAGAGAAGGTTGTAGCCAGATGGGAGTCAGATTCTTCTCCAAGGTAACAGGCTATGGAACAATATGAAATGGTCTCAGATTTTGTTCTTGGAAAGGGTTGTCAAGCATGAACAGGCTGTCATATGGTTGGCTCACCATTACCGGGGGTATTTCAAAGATAAAGAGATGTGGCTCTGAGGAACATGATTTAGTGGCAGACTGGACAGTGTTGGGTCATATTCAGTCTTAAAGGTCTTTTAAAACCTAAACAATTCCATGATTCAATATTGGGGCTTTTTGTTGTTTGATTTTGTTGGGTTTTTTTCCAACCTGCTTTTGCTTGTTATAATTTACAATATATAATGACATTACTGCTGCAGTTGGGTAACAAAGAAACTTTCAGAGTGCAAAAATCTTTCTTATTTTAGCTGTTGTTGCCAAGCCACTTTCCATGGTATTTGAAAAGTCTTGGCAGTCAGGTGAAGTCCCAGGTAACTGGAAAAGAGAAACATTCGTACCCATTATTAAAAAGGGTAGAAAAGAGGATCCTGGGAACTCTGATCTGTCTGTCTCGGTGCCTGGGAAGATCATAAACAGAACCTCCTAGAAACTCTGCTAAGGCACACAGAGGACAAGAAGGTGATTCCAGACAGCCAGTAGGGCTTCACTGAGGGCAAGTCCTGCCTCAGCAATCTTGTTGACTTCTATGACAGGGTCACTCTATCAGTGGACAAGGGAAATGCTACAGATGTCATTTTTCTTGACTTCATTTTTCTCTGACTTCTTTGATATAGCTCCCCACAACACCCTTCTTTGTAATTGGAGAGATATGGATTTGAAGAGTGGATTGTTAGATGGATAAGAAAGGGTTTGGATGATCGCATTTATGGTTCAGAATCCTGAGGGACACCACCTGACAAGTGGTGTCCCTCAGGAACCACTGTTATTTAATATCTTCATCAATGATGCAGACATTGAGTGCACCCTCAGCAAGTTTGCAGATGACACCAAGCTGAGTGGTGCAGCTGACACTCCTGAGGGACAGATGCCATCCAGAGGGACCTGGACAAGCTCGAGCAGTGGCCCATGGGAATCCCATGAGGTTCAACAAGGCCAAGCTCAGGTGCTGCCCCTGGGTCAGGGCAATCCCTGGTGCCAGCCCAGGCCGGGCATGAACAGATCGAGAGCAGCCCTGCCCAGAAGGGCCTGGGGGTGCTGTGGGTGAGAGCTGGACATGAGCCAGCCACGGGCAGTGCCAGCCCAGAGAGCCAAGTGTGTCCTGGGCTGCACCCAGAGCCCCTGGGCAGCAGGGCAGGGAGGGGATTCTGCCCCTCTGCCCCGCTCTGCTGAGACCCCACCTGCAGAGCTGCCTCCAGCCCCGGGGTCCCGGCACAGGAAGGACATGGAGCTGCTGGAGAGAGGCCAGAGGAGGCACCAAGGTGATCAGGGGGATGGAGCACCTCTGCTGTGAGGGAAGGCTGAGAGAATGGGGATTGTTCAGCCTGAAGAAGAGAAGGATTAGGTGTCATGACCTGCAGAATAATTATAAAAGAAAGGCCTCATAAAATCAGGCCTGCTCTGTAACTGCTGCTAGTACTTTGCAAGTTTCCATGCGAAAATAATCCTGGTATGAAAGGGTGGAAAACAACTAGCACCTGCATAAATATTAAATCTGTCCAATGAGAATTAGTGAAGAAATATGTAAATAATTTAAGAATAGAAAGATTTGATGGACTAGCAAAAAGTAAAAAACTTTTTGCTAACCAATAGAGTAATTGGCAAGAAAGCTATTAACCAATTAAAGTTGCACATGAAGTCTGTAAAAACTGTATAAAATGACTTGTGTGAATAAGGAATAGGCTTTTCCTGCATGAAGAAAATGGAGTTTTGCATGTTTTATTCTGAAAATTAGGGGCAACCTAATTGTGAGCTTCTAGTACCTGAAGGGAGCTCACATTAAAGATGAGAGGGACTATTTGCAAGGGCATGGAGTGACATGACAGGGGCGAATGGCTTCAAACTGAAATGAGGTAGGTTTAGATTAGATATTAGGAAGAAATTCCTTACCATGAGTGTGGTGAGACATTGGAATAGATTGTCCAGAGAAGTTGTGGAAATTCCATCTCTGGAAGTTTTCAAAGCCAAGTTGGATGGAACACTGAGCATCCTGATCTAGTGGAAAATGTCCCTGCCCATGGCAATGCGGTTGGAGTTAGATGATCTTTAAGGACCCTTGCAATCCAAATCATTCTATGATTCTAATTGGATAAAACCAGAAAAGAATAATTGGGCTATTCTCTAGCATTACAGATTTTTTTTAAATCCAACAAAAATAGGAAACTAATCTTTATATGTTTTTTCTAAGAATTATCATTTTTAATTCCATATAATAATTTTTAATCCCAATGGTAAGTAATACAGAAACCACTTCCTGTGTACAGCAGCTATATGGTGTCACTGAAACCCTCTTGAACTGTTTGGGGATAGATGCTGATGTACACCACTATTCACAAGTTTGGGACAGAGTCTCTTTTGTTTTGTTTCCTTTGTTGTACTCAGGGCATGCAGATAGTGTTCTGGATTGTGTTAGCCTTAACCTGTGGGAAAAAAAAATTAGAATACATTCAGAAAGCAGTAAAAGGATTCTATTTTCATTTTAGAATTTTTTTCATTGTCAATAATAGGAATGAGAGCTGATTGAATGATAAGTAAGTAACTTAGATTTGGAGCATTTCTTGCCATGACTACAAACGTCAATTAACTGGAAAACAAAGCAATACAATAAATCTAAAAATTCTACTTATACTGTACTTGAAAATCTCTAGAGGATAAACACCTCTTCAGTCTTGACTGAATGAATTTTTAGCTCATCTAGCTGTTCACTCCTGAAATAAATATATATGCATTTTATTATGTTTTTCTGCAGCATATGAAGCAATACAAAATATGGTTACTAGAGGCTAGGCTAGGTAATATTTACTACAATTTTTTATTTAAGTACTAACTAACTATTTATTAGTTGTTATTATTATAACTAACTTTTTACCTTTGGAATACAGAGGTAATCAAAGAAAACCAGAAACTAGTTTCTAGAAACTAGAAATCAAAGAAAACTATATCAGGTTTTCAGATTATTTCCTTGATATGAATGTTTATTTGTTCTGTGTTATTCTGGTTTGCTTAAATGACATTAATTTTTCTCTGTTGTTATGTTTTTGGTGTTTTTTTTTTTTATTTTATAAGTGTTCACACAGCTAAATTTGAAATAATTTAATTATATTCCATTTCTTTGTTTAGATTTATTCAGATATTCAATTATGTGATGTTATTCTTTCCTACATTTCTTATCTGAATGCTGCAGCCTTTTCTTTTGTCCCTCTCATTCTTCCATGTTTTTTAATCCATTTTATCCTTTAACTAAGAAATATGCAAGATAAAACTTACTTCCTTGAAAAGCAATTTGCAGTAATACACAGTAAAAATGTGACTTTGTTTTTCACCTTCCTGCTTTATTATATTCATAAATTCTCAATTTTTAACTCATACTCTGGTTTTTAAACTTAATCACAAGACACCACATAGGTACTTAGCATATTTACTTGAAATAGCAAGTTATATGTGATTATATCATTGTCAATCCTCAGTAGCATTAATTTACTACTGTGACACTAAGAATCCCTGGAGCTTCACATCTTAAGAATTTCCCCTTTTCTCTGATAGTTAACACATTCCATAAGGAACTGCACTTAAGATTTATGAAATCAAGCTGGTATCAACAAATAAACCTTTCTGAATTTTTCATTTTACAGGAATTAAAGAGATATCATTTATGCTGTCTCCAATACTAACTAGGATTTCTTTGGTCCTAAGGCAGATATTTTCAGCCAAATCACTTCAGTGATGATAAAGAGTCACCTGCCTTTCTCATACTGATAGTGGTGCCCTGGAAAAAGTCAAAGATAGAATCTAAAATGTTAAGCTTTGTGCTTTCCCAGATCAACTGCACCTGTGTAAGTAGTATCATAAATTATATAATTGATAGATGTGATGATTATTTAGTAATTAAATGTAATTATTATACAACCATAAGAAGAATAATGAGAAACTATGTTGGATATTCAGAGAGGGGCCAGATTTATGTATACAATAGAACAATATAAGTTTAATAATTAACATGAAAGTTATATAACGATAGAGTATAAAACATGGTCATTTCGGATGTATGGTCGGAGTCAGATTTGGGTTGAATATACCCCGATTCCCAGAGCTCTTAATAAAAAGCACCACATATAATCCCCGTGATTATGTGTTTTTGAACGCTAACAATACAACCAATGGAAATTTTCTTTATGCTGGACTAGGAAAAGTCTCCATTCTCTTTAAGGGCTTACGGTATGACGCAGGAAGAACACTAAGAGAGCAAAATACTTGTGATTTTTTTTTCTTTAGTGAACCTCAAATGTGTTAAGCATTTTTCTAGCACTGAAGCAAACACAAAATCCAGCAAATTTTCTGAAGGAGAATTGCTTTCAAACACTGAAAAAACTATACTCTAAAATATCTACAGATGTTGGAGCACTGTGAGATATGTTATCCTAATAGAACAGAATAGCTATATTGTATAGATTATCTTAATATAATAGAATTGGTATTGTCTGAGCACCAGTCCATCCTTCAGTGCCTTTTTAGAAAGGGACTGCATGAATCAGGCAATAAAACAGGAATACAACAAATAATGAGACTCTACAGAACAGACAATAATTAGAGGGTAATCACTAATTTTTTTTCTCCTGATTTTTCTACTCCTCCTCAATGTAGTCCTGAAGTCCTCAATGTATTCTCCATTAATGTTTACCTTACAAGGCTTTTTGATTTGTTATTCATTTAGTAATGGATGCTAATTGATATTGATCTCAATGCCTTGTTTATTATCAACTTCTGATGAATATATTATTCTAAGCTGATATAACTGAAGTGAATTGTGGTCCCAAAAGCAGAATTCATAGAAATAGCAAAGTCTGAAGAAACGTTTCTGCTTTGAAGTACATTGAAGTTAAGAAAGATTTGTTTAGAAGGCACAGATAAAGAAGAGGAATGGGATACCTACAAAGAGATGGTCAGAATAGGAGCTATGACAGATAAATAAATAACAAGAGGAGACATCACAGACAGATTTAACTGGAAATCAATTCCTATCCTTCCCTGTCTACAGGGTTGGATCCGTCTAGGATCAAAGAGTCATATAGAGGGAAGATGAGATACTTCCTTGCTCTTTTTGTAGCTTTGCAATTTCTTAGCAAAACTAACAGAGTCAGAAATTAAAACTGCAAAGCTGCACTTTACATTGAAGTAGAAAACCCCCTCATATATGTCCAGGTTTCAGCTGTGATGGAGCGTCGCAGACAACTTTTATCCTTTCCTTTCCTTAGAACTTAGAACAACAAAAATCCTTTCCTTAGAACTTTTCCTCCTGAGAGGCTGAGAGGCTTCAGGAACAAAATGTAAACATTGATTATCTGCTGCTGTGGAATGCAACAGGTGGATCTGTGATTGGTCCATGTTGGATGTTTGTAATTAATGGCCAGTCCCAGCCCATCTGGTTTGGACAGAGAGCCAAGCCACAAACCTTTGTTATAATTCTTTGCTATTCTATTCTTAGCTAGCCTTCTGATGAAATCTTTTCTTCTATTATTTTAGTATAGTTTTAATGTAATACATATCATAAATAATAAATCAAGCCTTCTGAAACATGGAGTCGGATCCTCGTCTCTTCTCTCATCCAAGAACCCCTGTGAACACAGTCACAATGGAATTGATTATCTTCCCAGTAGCTTGTCCAGTGCTGTGCTGTGTACTGAGTGTAGAAACATGTTGAGAACACACTGATGTTTTGGCTTTTCCTAAGCAGTGTTTTCTCTGAGTCAGGGACTTGTCAGTATCTCATGCTCTGCTGGCAAGGGCCTGCACAAGAACCTGGGAGGAATCACAGCTGGGACAGGTGACCTGAGTGAGCCAAAGGGATATTTCAACCCCATAAAATGTCATAAACTGGTTTATATGGTAAACCATAGCAGCTAGTAGGGAGAGGATGAGTCCTGCTCTGACACTTGCTGGGCAATGGTCCAATGGTGGTGAGTAACTACATTATGCGTTTCTCTGGGTTTTATTCATTTGTCTTTCTCCTTTTCATTAAAGTTGCTATTTTTATTATTATTTTGCTATGACTACTATCAAAATTTTCTTTTATTTATTTTGTCTAGTTTCAATTATCAAACTATTCTTATCTCAATCCATGAGTTTTATTTATGCTTCTCAATCTCCTTCCCACCTCACCAAGGGAAACCTTGAAGGGGAGGCACTGAGCAACTGCCTGGTACTTAAGTAGCTGGCTGGGACTAAAGCATGACAATATGAAAAAGTGCGTAAAGATTATTTATTAAATGATATCCAGTAGAAATGCATGAGCTCCTCTGTCATTCTGATTTGCTGCATCATTGTTGGTATCTGTCTCCTGCAGGTCCTTGTAATTGCAAGTTTCCATTCCTCTGCATTGTCTGTCCTCCTTTCCATGTATGTTCTATTCCACCCCCTCTCTCTGTGTCATTGAAGGAATCTTGCTGTTTTGTGCATACTGTGGGTTCCCTACAGACTGCACTTGAAACCATAAACTCTAACTCCTTCTCAGCTATGCAGTTTGTATTATAAGGAAAATCTTTGAAAACTGAACACTGAATAAATTGTCTGGAGACTTTGTTGTCTAGACACAACTGAGAAGAGACTACAGTCAGACAACATGGCATATTCATTTGTACTATGTAAATTAGGGTCATTTTACAATTATAGCAACTTGATTGATATCATACTAGAAATACAGTTATATATCTGTGCTACTTTGACCATATTGAGAATTTCTAGGACAGAATGGTGAAAACAATTCTGGTCCAGTGCCAGAGAAGGCCAGGGTAATAAAAGCAAGTCCTTTGGAGATTTGTAACTAAAATGGAAAAGAAAATAATATATTTACTGAGCAGTAACGGAATACTTTCTAATAACACTCAGATTGAAATATTGCAAAGTCTTAAGGAGTAAGGGAAATGATACATCTGTGTGAATAGGAAAATATTATTTTCTCCAGCAATAAAAGGAATGATAGAATGGTTTTTTACTATTGCCAGAAAATTTATACTGACAAGTATACCCACATAACTCATTGCATGACAAAGACCATTGCATTGTCTTGTCAAAGAAAATCATCATTTTAATTTAGGATGAATTGTGCTTTAGTAGCTGGGATAGACTTCACAGATCACAGATCTGAGTAATGAAACTGATTTTAAAAAAATCAGGTAAGATATTACTTTAACAATTACCTGATTAGAGCAACTTAGTCCTTTATCAGGGTTGCTGGCATCTTGAGGAAGTCATTCTTCATGAACTGACTAATTTTAAGAAAATAACATACCTTCCATAATACCAAGACTTAAAGTTTGAATATACTTGAAGGTGTCCATGTTGTTTCAACATACTAAGGGGAAAAAAGTTAATTCTCTCATCCTGTGCTCTCATAGAATTATTCTAGGAAGTTATGGTCCTTCTGGAGATATTTTAATCTCTCATTTAATTTGAATCATACAAAGCATATCATTATTTTAAAAAATCCTCAAGGAGTCTTACTTTATTAAGTAGAAAAGGGCTGAGTCCTAACATGTTATGACATGATATGTAAAAAAGGAACTTTCTTAATCTCTTTCACCTAGGTGAAAGTGTGGTGTGAAATTTTTTCCACAGTTACTAAGAAGATTTTTCAAATACATTAATGTCAAAAGGCAGTGTAGAAATAACATAGGCCTGTTACATGATGAGGGTGGTCACCTCCCAAAAATGGGACATGGACAAGGCAGAGATATTTAAGTAGTTTTGGACCAAGGGGGTCTTAGTGCCCTGAACTGGAGGACCATTACTGTGAGAATGATCACTTCCAGTGGACCTTGAACTCGTGCAGGATCTGCTGTTGCAGCCTGATTGCTACAGATCCATGGGGCCTGATGGGATTCATCCAAACATCCTCAACTAGCTGGCTGTTGTTATTACGTCTTGATAATTTTTGAGCAGAATCTGGAGACGTCCCAGGTAGCTGGAACCTGGTGAGCATTGTCCTGGTTTTCAAGAAGGGCAAGAAGGAGGGCCCTGAAAACTACAGGCCTGTCAGTCTGTTGCTGTTTAGGAATGGTACTCCCCAGTTCAGTGGCCCCATTGAGACTCCTAAACCACACATTGCTCTCCCACTCCCCCTTCTCCTTCCCATTGCTCTTCCCCTTCTTCTTCCTGCTCTGGCAGGATAGAGTTGAGAATCTGCAGCACAAAAGGTGAGGATTATGGGTTAAGATAATAACAGATTACCAGAAAGAACAATGAGATAAGAAAACAAACAGTAACAGCAACCATACCAAAAGTATACAAAGGAGAGAGTGATTCACATGCATAAATGCTCACTGCAGGCTGCGACACAATGAACAATGACAGATAGCTTTCTCTCTCCACTACATTTGAGTTTTTTTACAACTGGAAGTCACACCCTTCTTCTCCAAAGCCAAAAAGTTCCTCCACTTCAACCTCCCCACAATGACATTATGTGGTATAGAATAACATACCGTCCTGGCCACAGTCCCAGACCCCCTCACAGCTACTGCAAGAAATTAACTGTGTCCTGGCCAAAACCAGAACACAATCTCACTTCTGTTCCCAGTAAAATAATGGAAAAGATTATTCTGGGATGTATTGAAAAAGACTTGGAGGACAACATAGTCATCAGTCACAACCAGCACAGCTTAATGAGGGGAAAAGTCCTGCTTATCAAATCTGATTTCCTCCTACAGCAGGGTAAAAGTTGATCAAGGGAAGCCAGCTGATATAATCTTTCTGGATCTTGCCAAAGCCTTCTAGACTGTCTCTCCCAGGATCCTTCTGGACAAAATGCCCAGCCTACAGCTGTCTAACAGTCTTACATGATGGCTGAGCAACTGACTCACAGGTTGGGCACAAAGGGTTACAGTGAATGGGGTGACATCTGACGGTGACCGGTCACTAGTGGGGTTCCACAGGGCTTCATCCTCAGACCTGTGCTCTTCAGCATCTTTGTTAATGACTTGGAGGGAGGACTTGAAGGAACATTAAGTGTGACAAGAAGACTAAATTGGAAGGAGCTGTCAACTTGCTGGAGGACAGGGAGGCCCCTGCAGGAGACCTTGACAAATTAGAGAGATGGGCAATTAGCAGCTGTATGGATATTAAAATGGGCAAGTGTTGTAGTGTGTTTTGTTAATGTGTTCAGTTTCTCCCCTATTGTTCTGTAATGGTTCTGCCCTCCCAGTTTTTCCCGCCTTAGCCCAGTCAGTTATTCTGTTCCCATGGCAACTCCCGCCACTTGTTGTGTCAATCCCCTCTCTTATGTAATTTCTCCTCCCCTCATTCCCTTTCATATAGACTTGTTTCTCCTCCCTGGGCCCAGTCAATCGCTTCATACCCCTCCTGCTTTGCCAGAATCTTCTGCACTCAGGGAGACTTGATTGGCTGTGGCTCCGGGGCCCCTCCCTCATATTGTATCTATTGGTCTTCCTTTAATGCCTATTATCTTAAGTTCACTCCCTTGAATTCATTCCTCTATTGGTTCTTATGTAAACCCCTCCCCTGTTTTCCTCCCCATATAAAACCTTAATGCACCCCCCCCCCCCCCGCCCCCCCCGGTTCAGGGTCACTCCCTGGCTGACCGTCCTTGGATTAATAAATATGACAGTCCCCAGTGAGTGTCCGGACTCTTTTATCTCATCATATTGGCAGCGACTCCGTCCGCTGTGAACACAGCCTGAGGCCATTGATGCCGAGGGGTGTTCACGCAGTTGCAGTGGACTGTTGGCCGCTCTTGGGCTAGCCGGACGGACACTACATAAAGGCCACACCTCGCTGCAGGCAAGTGACAGATTCTGTGCCTTGGATGGGGCAACCCTCAATGTACAGGCTGAGGAATGAGATACTGGAGAGCAGCACCACAGAAAGAGACCAGGGAGTCCTGGTCCCTGGCAAGTTGAACTTGAGTCAGCAGTGCCCTGGCAGCCAGGAGGGTCAGCCTGTCCTGGGGGCATCAGGCACAGCATTGCCAGCCAGGCAAGAGAGGGAATTGTGCCACTCTGCTCTGCACTGAGGCATCCTCACCTCAAGTGCTGGGGGCAGTTTTGGGCACCACAACATAAAAGAGATCTAAAGCTTTTAGAGATCATCCAAAGGATGGCCATGAGGATGGTGAAGGGTCTAGAGAAGAAGCGAAAGAAAGAGAGGCTGAGGTCACATGCTCTGTTCTGCCTGAAGAAGACGAGGCTGAGGACAGACCTCATTGGACTGTACAGCTTTCCCATGATTGAAAGAGGATGAGCAGGAACTGATTCCTTCTCTGTGGTGGCCACTGACAGGATCTGAGAGAATGGCTTGAAGTAGTGTGAGGAGAAGTTGAGGCTGAATTTTAGGGAAAGCTTCTTCACCCACAGAGTGTTTGGGCACTGGAACAGGCTCCTCAGGGAAATGGTCACAGCACAAAGTCAGTCTGAGTTCAAGAAGTGTTTGGACAATGCTCTCTGGCATATAGTGTGATTCTTGGGGCTTCACTGTTCCAGGCCAGAAGATGACTCATTGATCTGACAGATCCCTTCCAAATCAATATATTCTATGATTCTATGATTCTATTATCTAGTCCAACCTTTCTTCACAAAAGAAGAAAACAACTAAATATACTTATTCTGTAATAGCAGTATTTTTCTTTTGCATACGTTGATTGTTAAGAACTAATGAGAAACCAAGTATAACCATAATTCACTGAATTGCATAAAGCCAGATGCAAGATAGATTAGTATAGAATTGGATATTCAATTGTATCCATTATAATAATGAGAAAAGACATGAAACCAGGTGAAATCAAGTAGTTACTCTGTGACATTTAACAAGTAGAACATACAAAATACTAAATTAATGCAAGCTCACTTAAGTTATAGAGTAAGGGGACTAATTATTAGAACCATTTTACGCTTATTTTAAATATAATTTAGGGGTTTTTTTTGTTTGTGTTGTTTTGTTTTTTTCTCTTTTATTTCTGAAAAAGATCCATATTTTTTCCAATTTAAAACATTAAAACAAAAAAATAGCCTCATTTAACTTTTTTTTAACAGGAGTGTTTCCTCTAAGGAAAGACAGGCTGTTCAGTTTAGCTGATCTCTTATCAGAATATGTCCCTGGATTAAGATAGAAGAAACTTGTTGATTCTAATACTCTCATCCATTGATATCCTTTTAGAGAGCAGTCTGGAGTCACTACGGACACAACAGTCTATTCTATATCATAGGAAGGGACTGCAGAACCCAGAGTATGGTTCCATTATTTCAAGACCAATAAAAACTAGGAAACAGGATTGGAATCAAATATAAAGTTTCTCCTAAAATTTTCAGTGATGATTAAATTCTCTCGTGCACTGTGTGTGCATCATTTAAAGCCAGAGTTTATTTTAGTTTTACTCTATTTCTTCACTCCTCTAGCTGGCTGTTTCCTTTTGTCTGGAAAAAGGCCAAGATGGAATTTCTGTGGGAGGCTCAAGAGCTGTAACTTAGTTTCATGACATAGGGGAAAGACCATATCTGAGCTGCAAAATCACAGTGGCATAGATCATATTATCTGTTGCCTTATTAAAGACTACTGAACATATATTAGATTTTATGACTAGATTATAGCTCTTGAGAAGAAAATAAAGAATCAAAGAACAACAGGAAGCTGATGCAGTCTGTTCTGCCACCCTAAGTCCATAGTTGCTTTCAGGCGTTTTTGATCTGTCTAGGCCAAGTTACACTTAATTTTCTTGAACAGTCATATCAATTAGTTGTAAATATATTCTGAATTCTATATAAATTCAGAATAAAGTTTTGGGTAGTTAGAGATTTTCTTCTTCACATGAGAATGAAAATAGAAGTGAACTAGTGAGTTACACAAAAAACCTGCCCAGTTGTGACAAAATGAATTAAAAGAGACAATACTTTGCTTTTGAGCTCTGCCCAGCAGTGAAGGAGAGTGTAAGATGCCAAGTATTAAAAGCTGTATTTCTGCTAGGTCATAGATTTTTAGGGAGAGCAGTTTCAGGCCAAAAATAGAGTTACCTTTATGCAAACAGATGAGCTTCTTAGATGTATAAACAGGAATAACAGCAAAAGCATTAACATTAGTACTTTTATTGTCATTGTATCCAGACAAGGTTATCCTTAGAATTATCCTAAGGCAATCTTCCATGAAAACACAGAACAGAAAAAGAAAACGAAAGAACTGGCCATTATGAAAACTGTTCCTACTTGGAAGAGCCTACAATACAAGCACAAAGAAGCAATAGATGAAGACAATGCATGCAGGAATCTGAGGAAACAATTAGCCTGTACTGATCATTGAGATAAGCAACAGAGACAACATATGCCTGCTTTAGCCACGTCATGTTGTTGTAGGCACAAAATCTATTGCAAAAAAAGATTTTAAGGAAGGGTTTTAAAGCAAGCAACACAGACATTGCAAAGATATCCAGTCTCGTGCCTTACTTGGGACTGCTGGAGTGGAGCCTTACAGATGCATTAATTTGAATATCCTGATATTTATTAATATCAGTGCAGTCTCCGGCTTTAAAGTTTGAATGAAGACAAAACTGGTTACAAAATCAGTATTTACCTCAAAAATCCAGAAAGTTCTCCCCTACCATAGAACTGTGAGTTACCAATAGACACATGCATTTAAAAAAAAAAAAAAATCTGGTATTTACATGGCTATGTCAGAAAATCTGAAATGCTGTAATAACATTATTGGGTAAGCAGATTCCCGAAGAGATCAAAGTCTGCTCTGCTTAAACCCAGTGTTGTGGTCCTACTTTTTGCCCTTCACTCTTTTTGTAGGATCATGAACCCACAACTTTATGGTCACTGTGGCCAAGCCTGCCCCTGACTTTCACATCCATGACCAGTTCTTCCTTTCTCATAAGTAGCAAGACCAGCAGAGCATCCTGCCTTCTTGGCTCCACAATCACCCATCATCCAAATGCTCTAGAAGATCTCCAACACTCCTTGAACCCTTTTGTTTTGTCAGATATCAGGGCAGGTGGAGTCTCCCAAGCAGGGCCTGCTTCTTCCAGTCATCTGAAAGCCTCAGCTACTACTTCTTCCTGCTCAGGGAATCTCTAGCAGACACCCACCCAACAACAACCAGGCTGGTTCACTTGCTGACCTTCATCCACAAGCTCCCATCTGGTTCCTTATCTATTCCGGGGCAGAGCTCTGTTCCTGCTGCTCCCTCACATAAAGGGAAGACCGCTCTTTTCACGTTCCCACTCTGTTCTTTCTAAGAGCCTGTATCCAACCATTACAGTGCTCCTTTCTTGAGAGCTCTCCTAGCACAATTCCCTGATCCACTGATGAAGCATTATGACAGCACACAGACTTCTAACTCTTTCTGGTTTGTCGGTTTCGTTGGTTTTCTTTTATTTTTTTTATATAGAATTCACTAAAGGCAGTTTACAGATTGCATTAGGGGTGTGTGGTAAGGTTTTTGTGGCAGGACGGTTACAGGGGTGGCTTCTATGAGAAGGTGCTAAAAACTTATGTCCAAAAAAGCTGGCTCTGAGATAGATTCACTGTTATTGGCCAAGGCTGAACCTCCTAGCAATGATGGTAGTGGTCTGGGATAACAGCACTAAGTAGGGGAAAAATTACTGCTCAACAGCAGCTGGGAGAGAACAGTGAAAATGTGAGAGAGGAACAATGCTGCAGACAACCAGGTCAGTGCAGAAGGAGGGCAGGAGGTACAGCCAACGATGAGGCAGCTGTGCTCCTGCAGCTCATGGGGTCCACTGGGATGCAGAGATCCGTGTGCCAGCTGCAGAGAACCCTGTGACAGGGCAGGTGAATACTCAAAAGATTCTGAGACCTTGTGGAAAGCCCATGTTGGAGCAGGCTTCTGTCAGGACCTCTGACTCTGTGGAGAGAGAAGCTCTCATTAGAGCAGTTTGCTGTCAGGACTTGTGATCCATAGCGTGCAATCTCATGTTGGAGTAGTCTGTTCATAAAGGATAGCATTCCTTGCGTAAAGGATAGCATTCTGTGGAATGGACCCATGCTGGAGCAGTTAATGAAGAACTGCAGCCCACAGGAAGGATTCATTCTGTAAAAGTGTGTGGAAGACTGTTTCCTGTGGCCCATGGGAAGGATTAACATTGGAGCAGTTGCAAAAGACTGTCTTCTGTACAAAGAACTCCAGGCTGAAGCAGAAGATTGCAAGGTTCTTTCTTTATAGGTGTCAGAGACAACATGTGCTAAACTGATCATCCATTCCTGTTCTCCTGCACTGCTTAAGGGAAGGCAATAGACAATTTGGAAGTAACATCTAGGAAGAAGGGAGGGATGAGGAGAAGGTGGTTTAATATTTTTTTTGCTGCTTTTAGTGGCCACTTGACATCTAACCAGGGTCAAACCACCACCGAGAGGCACTCAGTTGTGCTGACTACTGAATACAGCCTTGAAAGCTCTCCCAACAAGGCTATTTTTCAGACACCACCTTCTTTTCATGTCTGTTCTCAAACAGGTTGCTTTTCACTCCTGTTTTGTTAATTGCTATGTCCAGCTCTGCTCCCATCACCCCAGGCCTTTGGCTTGCCTACTCCATACGCACAGCTTCTTTACTTGCTGAGAAATCTCTCCCTCGCCAGTTATTCCTAATCTAAATCTCTCCCTACCAGGTGTCTTACAAAGCATATCAGGCTGTTGACAAAGATAGATTTGTCCTACATAATCAGGTGCATCTCACGTCTTCCAAAAAGCTGTTGACCCAGGAAGAGGGTTCAAAACATGCTATTGTTCTCTTTATTTTCAGCATGGAACATTATATACCAGCTTCCCTTGCTCAAAGGTGTGTGACAGTGGTCACAAGTCTTCTTGGATGAGGGAAGAGACGAGAATGTTGACTCTATGTTCAGAAGGCTTGATTTATTATTTTGTGATATATATATATATATATTGCATTATAACTATACTAAAAAGAAATAGAAGGAAAGGTTTCTTCAGAAGACTAGCTAAGCTAAGAATAGAAAAGAATGAAAACAAAAGGCAGCTCTCTTGGACTCTGTCTGAGATAACTCAGCTTTGATTGGCCTTTAAATATAAACATTTAAGATGGACCAATCAAAAATCTACCTGATGCATTTCAGAGCGGCAGACAACCATTGTTTACATTTTGTCTCTGAGGTCCCAGCTTCTCAGAAGGGAGAAAAATCTCAAGAAAAGATTTTTCACAAAAGATGTCTGTGACACAAAGACTTTTTTAAATTCTTCATGTTATTTTCAGACAATAAAAGGTGTTTTGTTTGATTCATTAAATTTACAAGAAGTATGTCCTAGTCAGGCTTCTTATGCAGCATAACTATTTCTCTGTTTAAATATTAAGCAACAGAACCGTTAGTTTTAAAGGATATATTGATTCTACAATTACTTCTGTTCTTCCAGTAAACATTCTGAAGATCTCAAGTATTCATTCTCAAACACACTATTTCCACTGTGAAATGATGGTGTTCACTTACCACATGCAAAGACCCTCTGGGCAACTCATTACAAGTGCAAACTGGAAGAGATATATCTCATCCTGGTATGATGTGATCAAGATTACAGAATTCCTATAGCCAAACTTAAATAAAGACTTATAATTCCACATGCAGTTTTATTCACACATCCAGATTATTCCAGCAGACCTAGATACAAATAAAACTAAGCTTATATTTTTGACCAGCGTAGCCACCCATGCTTTTCCCATTGGAAATAGTTCTATATAAGGTGGTGAAAGGATTAGGTTCCCTAATGTGCCACTTTTTCTCTCATCTATCGTTATTACAACTGTTTCTGTACTTCCAATAAAATTAGTTGGATTTTCACTGGTATTGTAACAAGCTTCTGTAAGAAGCAGAATTAGATCAATTATTTCAGCAGCCCTCCTAATATTTGTCAGCTGTAGCTAAGCATACGGTGGGAGGGGAGGTGTGGCGAGGCGTGGCGAGCTGTGCCTTTACAAGGCTCTGAGGTGACCCGGAGCAGAGTGATGCTGTTCAGAGCACACAGCACAAGTGCAGCGGGAGCCCTGAGGGAGCTTTACCTCTCCTGCATCTCTGAGCCTGCCAAGCCTGCAGCCAAAGGAAACTTTAGACAGCTTTTATAAATATGGGAGACCCAACGGCAAAACAGTTAGCTCAAGGAGCAGTGTTGCTCTAGCAAAAAGCCCTGTGCCTCGTCTACCATTACCACTAGCCTTGCAGCTGGAGAGCTTCTGTTTAACCCTCACAATGAGGTTTACCACTGTCTTTGAAAAGGGTGTCAGCATGCAAGCATTGCATAATGGAAAGAGGAAAGGTTCCATCCAACCGAGATGTGGCATGAAGTAGACATGTTTTGAAATTTGTACTACTTCTGCTAAGACTACAGCAGGTTTCAAGTCTCTCAATATTTTGAGGAAAATGAGCTGTATTTTCTTCAGAACCAAAGGGATTATGAGTGGTTTAATAAAATATTAATTTATAGTTTCTGTTCAATTTGAACCAGATGCCTTTCATCAGAGGGCTGGTTTCCTGACTGAATTTAAATTGCTTTTAAAGAGGTTGATGCTGAAATGCACTATAGGTTTTGCTGCAGGTGTTTATTTTCCTTTTTTTTTTTTTCCCTCCTGGTTCCTTTATCATTCCTTTCTATCAGTGGCTGGTCGCTCCAAATTTAGCTACCAGCAGTCAAAGACAGTGGTCAAAAACTGGTTCATACCTGCAAATCAGGTAGTCATCCTTCCTTTTGTGGATTATTTTCCTCTTCCCCTCCACCTTCTTTTTAGCCATACTAAGCATGCCTGTTTAAAAAAGAGTATTGAGTACTGAATTTCAAGGTAAGCTCTTTACAGAGTGAAAAAAAAGATTAATCAAAATTCCAATCTTTTAAACATCTTTTTTAATGTGCTAATGGCATCTGAGTAGAAGTCATGTCCATGTAAGCATTTAAATTTGCTGAAATTTTTATGACATCTGCTATCAGATGCAAGACCTAGCTGAACTTTGAATAGAAGAAACATTCTACTTTTAAGCAAACTAGCTTCTTTAAATGTAAAGAGGTCAGCCTACCAAGAGATGCCTAGAAGCTAAACACAACTAAGGGCTGCTTAGTGTGCTTAAGAAAATTAAGGTAGAGTGACTGTACATATAATACTGCAGAGGTTTCTATTGCTATGAGCATTTCCCATTCTAGCTAGCCATGTCACTGATGTGCTAAATTGGCAGGAAATTGCACAGCAACTATGACATGTAAACCATTACATGGTGTAAGCTGCTCTTTTGTGTATGATCACAGTTTCAATCTGCATGAGTTGTTATGGAAGGATTTGTCCAAAAGTTAGAAAGTTTGAAACAACCAAAGGTTTAGATTATGCATGGCAAATCTGAATTCCCAGTGGTTTGCAAAGTTATTTCATCTGACCTCCAGAAAAGTGCCTCTAGCACTTGTCAGATAGTCAGATTTGGTTTTTCTTAGTCATTGGGGATTAGGCTTCTATTTAAATTCTCTGTCAAGAAGAGCTTTTTGCTGTCTTTCTGATCAGCTTAAATATGAATTATTTCCCTTTATTTACTCTTTTTAACATAATTTTCTTTGTATGGATGCACTGTATGCAAACTTACGCAACTGCTAAGTTTCAATCTTCAACAAAGACTTAAAAGGCCCACTTTCTTAGTAATTCAGGTTTCTTATTTTTAGTCTGAGAACTTTGTTTACAAATTTTGCTCCTGCATTTTAGGAACTTTAAATTCTGATATCTGCTTGCAAATCTGTGACTTTGCTTAAGCCAGGGTTTTCCCCCCTTCTGTTCCTAGGCAATTGCTGTAGCTGTCAGCAGATTCCTGTGTACCTAGGGCAGTGGCTAGCATCTCAGACAGCTTCCTAATGAAAAACCCATGCTGATCCTCCCATTTATGCATTAGATCATTGACTGATCTAGGACCCACCCTAGACCTGCAAGGTACACCAATCTTGTTTTAATCAGCTGGAATTTGCAGAAAAGAGCATTCATAGTGCAAGACCTCTCTAACATGGTACATGCTGCACCACTTTCTCCAAACATACAGCATAGTGTCCTAAAGTATTACATGTATAAATGTACATTTCTGAGGAAAGGCATTACAAGAAATATAACTTTTGTATTGGACTACATAGTTTATTTAGTTGGTTTTTGCACTGGGTGTTGTGTACATGGTGTGTCCCATTTCCCCTTTCCCTCTAAAAGCCCTGGTGGTTTTTGGTGTCCCAAGTTTACTCCTTGCCTTGCCCCTTCCTCAGTTGTATCCCATTGATTGTGGCTCCCTTCCTCTGCCCCCCTTCCCCTCAGCTTACAACACCCCTGGGAGGAGCTCCCCACTCTTCTCACCTGGGAAGTCACTGGGACACCTGGCGTCTCCTATCTAGGAAATAAAACAGGACTGTGTTGCCAAGAGAAAAGAGTGCCTCCGTCTTTTGCCTTTGTCCTGTGTAAGATTGTAAGGGCTAAGGTCCGTAGCTAGCCAGATTGGACCCAAACAGCCCTGCAGGCACGATTTTACATATCACCTTTTAGCAGAACCATGCCATCCACTTACAATCAATCAGGGAGCATACAGGAAGATGTGCATGTAAAAGATAATTTCAGTCTTTCACTGGACAGTGGATACAGCCCAGAACTGTCTCCTAAAACAGGGTAAAATTCAGCTTTAACGGCATAACCTTACCCCCGCATCACTCTATCAGATAAACTACTTATATGTTCACAATACAGTCAAAAGTTATTTGATTGATACATAATTACAATGCCTGTGGTAGAAGAAAGGACACTGCCACTGTGCATTTATTTTCATCTGGATGAGCACCAGGGGAGGACTGTTCTAGAGTGCTGAAGGTGTGTCAGAGACAGGATAAGTTTGGTGTCTCAAGCCAGTGCCTGTGTCTGTGGCTGCGGGCTGGTCAGACAGAGCCCTGCCCTCAGACACCCTCAGACTCGTAGACCAATCAATCAATCAATCAATCAATTAACCAACCACACAGCAGAGGCAGTGCTGACCCAGCTCCTGACTGGCTGAGTGACCAGAAGTCCCACCTGAGAGAAAGGCCCATAAAGGATCAAGAGTTTAAAAGGGGTTGACTATGAAGTAGCCATTCATCTAGACCCTGGCTTCTCCTGGAGTTTCTAACTCATGCTGGAACTCTGGGAGCTGGTAGCTGTATGTATGTTTTTCTCTACCCTTTCTGTCTTTTTCTGTACCTTTTCTGTCTTTTTCTCTTCTGCTAATTCTCTTTTTCATAAACATTTATTGGCAACTTAGTATCTTACAGGTTTAAGAATTTTTAGGTTGAATGGGCTGAGTGCTAAATAATGTTATAGTAAGTGCTTTATATTGAATTTGGTATTGTATTTACTCTTTTGCCAAAGATTCCTTAATTCTCTGTATTTTTGCCAGCAAACCTTTGTGTGATGTTTATTTCTTGAGAAAATCTGGTCAGTTTCTCCTTTGTGTCTACCCAATGAAAAAGAACTTTGGTTTAACCCATACATTAAGTGTCCTGGGTGCAACACTGCACAATATATTTACAGGGCTTTTTTCAAATTGAAAATGTCTCTCTTTTTTCTTTTTAATATGTTTGTTTTTGTTTTTTTTTTTTTGTTTTGTGCTTTTTTGTTTTGTTTTGTGGTTTTGTTTGTTTGGTTTGGTCGTTTTGTTTTTTTTTTTTTTTTTCTTCTTTCCTTTACTACTGATATAAAAGAGAAAGATTTCTCTGAAACATAAGCCAATAACTAGGCCTTCCAAGAAATTTTTATTAGGGATTTACTACATTTTTTTGTTTCACTTATGTGTATGTATATGTGCATAATATTCACCTGTGTATTTTTGTCCCTTCATTCCTTTATATATGATTTTGAAGAAACATTTTTTTACTTATTTCTTTGGAACTATGTTCATCCTCCATCTTAACAACTGATTGTCCCAACCCCATGTGATAGTTTCTGTGTATGTTTCCTATGCATCAATTATGTAGGGAGATGTTCTAGTTTGTTTAATGTTTTTGTGCATTTCTCAGTGCTTTCACTTGTATATGGTGAAAGCTTTTCCCCACTAGTATTAGCACAGGTTCTTAAATTAACCTGTAACTGAACTGAAGCTGTGACTTATCTTCTTTGGATACTTTGCAATGTTTTTGTCATTCTTTTATATTAAGTAGATAGCAAATCTCTGTAAAGGTTCAGAAATGAAAAATCTGCTTTTGTGGATGCAGCTGATCACTGATTTCTGTTACCTCAAGATTTCACACAGTATTTTTAATGCTAGGGCTTGAAATCACACCTCAGTTGTAAGCATTCATATTTTCTTAATGAGTTAAAAATGAAGGGCTGATATAACAACATTTTATAGTTTCAGAAATGCTCTCAGTGGATCTCACACTTTGCCATTTGGCTGGGGAAATATAAAAACTGCATCAAATTCAAAAGAGGACCCTAAACTTCTTTGGACCAGAACTTTCCTTTGACAAAAGTAACATGCACACCAGGACTCATAACAGACATTAACAGTGATGTTTAAACTGCTTGCTAAGATTTTACAGAAATATTCAGATTTTTAGGTATGCCTGTGTATTTTTTCTAGTCAAGCAAAACCATATGTATACCTATCTGACTGTAAGCTGGTTCGTCAAGCACCCAAACAACTCCTTCTTATGGCTGTTTTGCAAGACAGGGAGGGGAGAGAGTATAGAGAGAACAAGACAGACAAGACAAACAGGTCAAAATAAAATATAACATATTAAAAAAAACAAACAAACCCCTCCTAGACAGGAACACCCCCTCCCCCCTCCAAAAAAACCAACAACCAACAAAAAACCTAAACAAAAACAAGACAATAAAACTAACCCAGAAAAAAAAACAGTACCCCCATAGAAACAGAGAGCAACCTGCCAGCAATGGCATTGTCAGTGCTAAAATTCACTTGCCAGCTCTTCTCAAAGGACAGCTCTGATTAACACGATTGCCAGGGAAGTAAATTTAGAAACGTGTATGTGAAAATGTGTAAGATGTGGTACATAATAAATGAAGTTACATTATCTAATAGGTATTGAAATTCAAGCAGTTTTGCAGAAAAATGTCCCCAATATCTGTTCTCATTTAATTGGTATCCCCTACCCAGTGTTTTGTCTACAAATAATGGGCTAACCACCTGCGCAGACATACTCTGTAGGAGTACTTGTTGGAGTCACTTTCAGATTGTTCCAAACTTTTTCACTGATTTATTTTCTTTCCCTTTTGGAGCACAAAAGAAATGACCAATTAATTTTCTATTCCAGAGGAAAAAAATAAAACCTGAGAACCTCTGTGCCACCTGCCTGAAGCAAATTTTCATTGTTGAGTTATATCAGAGGATTTTAAACTTGAAGTAATGGCATATCCTTGGCCCCAGCAGCATGCTAGAATTGCAAATGATTTTATGTATGTTGCCAGTAAGACCATTTATATCACACTGTAAAAAATGAACATGAAGTAGTGACAAACTTGCTGCTGCTGTCAATCAAGGATGGTTTTGTTTTTCAATGTGGGCACAATCTGGATGTGTAATACTGCTCTGAAAATGCAAGGTGGAGTATAAAATACTGGACAAAAATGGAAAATGATTGATTAAGAACATTGCTTGAAACCATTACATAGACATCAACAAATTGAGGAAATCTGTAAGGATGGTTTTTGTCAGAGTTTATAGTTAGCATTTATATAACTATCGGATACAATGATAGTTAATGTATTAGGTTTATTTAATACCATTTTTTAAGGTCCTTATTTTCATTTTTCCTGAAGAAATTACTGCACTGCAAGTCTCTATAGTTATTTTACACTCCCAGATTTTTATTTAAAACAAAAATGCAAGTTTTAATTAGCCATCCATGCATCATGGCATGCATCACTTCTGAAGGATTCCTTTAATACACAAGGACCACTACAGAATCTACAGATCATCTGTAGACAATTTGTGGAGTGTCACTGCTATGATATTAAATGGAACGGGTCATGCCTGAACTACTGTTGATACAGACATAGACTAGCAAAAAAATCTTTTAGTATCTCATAACATTCCATCATTCAAGAATAGCTGAGGACAGATGTTTTCCATCAAACTGCAGTATTTTCACATTGCTTTCATTTAGCTGTCATTTTAAAAATTGCTTCAATTTGAGTTCCTTTTCTGCTTTGTTAGTTTTAATGTATTCCACTGCATCTGGTGTGACAAGAAAAGTTGCCTTTGTTCTTATGTATTAATTTACTAAAAATTAGAGCAGACTCACACACACAATTACCTACACTAAGTCTGAATGTAATCATGCAGCACCAACAGATTTGAACAGTTTTACATCTATTTATGGTCTCATCTGAAAAGCTTTATAATGTATTAAGGAATTGTGAATTCAGACATTTATGCAACTTTGATTTGAAGGAATTGGTAACTTGGATTTACTAATGCTGTAAAACACCTTGTTCACTGCACACAGAAAAGGAATGCTTCAGCTTGTGCTGAACAGACCTAAGATGAAATTCAAAAGCAGCAGTGATTTTGAAAGTACAGCAAATAAATGTGTATAACTGAAGCAAACAACCTTCAGAAAGTTTAGAAAGGTGCAGACACTTGGGTCTCAAAGTTTGCAAAAGCTGTGGATATAATTTTTCGTTCAGAAATTCCATTATTGTTTTTCTTGGTCTCGGACATTTTCTGTTCTTGTAAAATGTTGCACCGAGGAGCTATAAACTTAGAAGGGCAATAAAATATGTGTTTCATAAGAAAAAAAATGTTTTCAGAACTTTTGCTGCAAAACACAAAATGGGAAATTGCATCATATACATTCAGAACAACAATAACTAAAGGAATATCTTGCTACTTTTCCATGAAAATGTAGAATAACTTTAAGTAAATCCTGGGATTTCAGCAGGTTTAGAAGTGACCCTTACATCCCTCAGATCAGGAGAAGATAGCTTAAAGTTTAATTCCTTGTTGGAAACCAGAGAGCTGCCCACTCATGCATACGTACATGTGAACAAGGATGAGAACTGGATGGCATTACTTTCCTTCTTGCAGTCACACTGAAGCAGGGCTGATTGAGAAACTGGGCATCTAGCCTCTCTCCAGATATGCTTCCAGCAGAAAGCCAAATGCTGTACTGTGGTCCTGACACTACCAGGGCACATCCTGCAGCGTGATCTGATCTGCTGAAACACAGGAACCCTTAGTCCAGCAGCAGAAAAATGCCAGGGACTGTGCAGTTCCTTACTATACATCAATATATTTATATGCATACAGCTGTTTTTAAAGCAATCTATGGAAAACTGTGGAGGGACTGGATGGTGAGAGATGGGGGCAGGGGAGAAAGGAGGGAGGGGGAATAAAAGCAGAAAAAGGAAAGAAAAAGCTTTAAGAGGAAATATTTCCTTTTATACCTGACTTCTATTGCTATAAAAAAGATGAATCAACACCAAGAATCCAAACCTAGTCCCACCTAATTTGGTAAGTGATGACAACAGAATCCTGTCTGATATGAGTATTCTGAAGAGGTATGGATTTTAATAAGTGCCCAGATACTTGGATAATGAGGAATCAAAATCAGGAAAATATAATGAGATTCAGGCTTGTGATGAGAAAAGGACTTACTGAAAATGAATCTCATTGTTTTCAGAGGTATAAGAAATGTACATAAATAATTAACCTGCTTATTTGTCTGAAGAAACTGTAAGCCTGTCATATAGCAGAAACACTAACTGAGGGTTTTGATTTGTTGGGTGTCAGGGTTCTTTAGGCCTTAATGCAACTGTGGTTACATGTAAGGGAGCTTATTAAAAGATGATAGCTCACTTTTTCTACCAGTTGTACATTGTTCCACAAAGTCATTTTCCCACCATGTTTGCCACAGGTTGAAAAAAAAAGACTTGAGAACAGACTTATGAGTTGAATATCAAATCTGAATGTCACATCTATTACATTAATTTGCTTGAGGCCATCATCTGCTTCACTCTTGAGAAGTATGATTTGCTGGAACCCTTCTCCCATGTGTAGCCTGAACAAATTAATGTTCTTCGGTTCAAAAATTTGGACAGTCTTGCAAAGATTTCATAAATACTTTCCATGTCTATGCATTCATAGCAACTCTAATATCGCACTGCACATATTCCAGCAAATACATAGTCATAGAATAATTAAAAAATGTTTCTGCAGTATCTTAGCAATGAGTAAAATATTCTAATATCCATGCAGAGAGTATTTATTAAACTTTCTCCTGTAGAATTACATGAAAACTCTTTAATACAAAAGGAAATAAAACCTGGTTTTAAAACTTCTTAATAAGACTAAATGTTAATTGAATTTCTCCCATTGTTGAGAGAATAAAATGTGTAATTATTGATTGTCATGTATCCAGGAGTGCTTTAGTTTAATTTTTAATCTATTTTGCAATTAATTTTTCTCATTTTTCTTCTATTTTAAATTTAAAATTCTTTCATACAAATCAATTTTACATAAAATTTTTACATTCTATTTTTATTCCCACTACAGTCTTTTTATCAATATTTTTACCTTTCCTTTGAACACATTCAATTACACTGTATGGAGCATGCTTAATATCATATATTTTATGTTGCAGCAGAGAGACTTTAATATATGAGGTTCTAAATCTTAATAATTTCCTTCATACAGAATTTCTTTCATTCCACAAAACATAAGTTTCACTGATGGCCATAATTTGGAAACCAAGTTATTGTCTCTGTTCTTCACATCCACAATCATTTCAGAGTTCTACAGTATAATATTTCACTATTTGGATTAAGTTAATTTACCTTAATTTCTCTCCTTGCAGTTCATCTATACGCAATGATTCACAGTAATAGTTATAGTAGGCACAAGCATCTGAAATCATAAAAAACTGCTTTTCAATTTATAATTTTTGCTTTTCTCTAGAAGTTTAAAAACTTTCAGCAGGATTAATTTATTCTGTGTGTGCTATGTTTATGTCCCTTAGTTTGTCATTGGCACACAGCTGACTTGCAGCTTCCATATTGCAGAACATACAGGTCAAGTAATTTTTACAAATTTGTCCAATTGTGAGTGTTTACCCTCATATTTGACATGTGATGATTGAGAAAAACTTTATTGTCCTTTATGTAGATGTGCAAATAAAAACAGCTTGAATGATCCAGTTTGCAGTAGAAGTAAAACAAAGGTCTAAATATTATGAGATGGGTTTTAAAGAAGGAGTGGCTGAAAAAACCAGTAATTTTCTGAGTATGAGAATGGCTGAGATGTATATTCTTTTCACTGCATTAATTGTTCTGAATCTGCTTTGCTGAGAGTAAAGCTCTGTGCAGGCCTCTGTCAGCATTTTAGGACACCGCACTTTTTAGGGACCTGCTGGTGCCTCATCATGATGTCATACTGCCTCTGTCATTCAAGACTTGCATGTCATGTTGACACCTCAGCTACACCTTTTGAACTGTTTCAGAAGGAAATGGGGCTCTACACCTTCTAAACTATTTCAGAAGGAAATGGGGCTTCACATGCCTTTGAGATGCTTATGCCCCCCACTCAGTGTGCTACAGAAAAGTCAGCCTAAGTGGGAAGTCAAAAAGCAAAGTGCAGCTGACTGAAGAGTTGTGGCACTGGGAGGGGATCCTTATGAAGGCATAGAGTTTGGACCTTATATTATCTCTCTACCCTATATAGAGAGATAAGTTCCATTTGAAACATGGAAACTGCTTCTTTCAGTCTTGTCCATTTATTACTTGAAAGAAAACTACATAACATAATTTGAATTAATGTAGAAATGGTTTTAATACAATAAAATATGCAACTCTAGGAACGGCAAGCATTTTGGTGTTTTACAGCAAAATTTAAGGTGGGACAAACTTAGACCTTTTTTTCAGCATCTGGCTAAGGCTAAAATGCTTAATGAGTTCCAGTATTTTGTACATTTATTCACTTTAGTTCCCAGCAGACTTAACTTTGAATAAACTGCCAAACTTCACTTCTTATTTATATACCTCTCCTAATAGGATTCGGCAATCAATCAATCGGGATAACAAAATCAAAGCTTATTCAAGGCATGTACAAATTCCCATTTAATGTTTACGTAACCATAGTTGATTTTGTATTGTTTACATATCAATTGCTGCATCAGTCATCCCTGTAAGGCCCAAATAACTTGCCAGGTGGCCTGTGTTGAACTGGGCGATTCTTTTTTAAAGCTTTAAATTATTTGAAGGAAATGGGGTTTTTTGTACATTAGACAGAAAAATAATTTCCTTACTCACCAGATCCTGGTAGCTGAAATGGATTAAAGTGTCCCATCTATATATTTGAGAATATAATAATTCATTCAGGGAAAGGCTGATAGGTGCTTCTTGAGCTAATATCTGCATAAACATTAATCTTCATTTAAGTGTACCCTATCAGTTTTCTCTTTACATCATGATTGTGCTGGCTTTTCTGCAACAGCCTGCTGTGGTTAGGAATTGTATTCCCAAATGTATGGCTTTTACCAAAACCCTCCAAAACAAGCACCACTCACTCATGCACTCACTCATTCTTCCCTTTCTTGATATGATGCAAACGGAAGGGAGAGGAGAACTGGATGCCCAAAAGGTGAAGATCATGGATAGAGATAAGAACAATTTACTGGAAACAGCAATGAGGTAAGAAAATGAGCAGTGAGAGCAGCAATATTAATTACAAAAGTGTCCTAGAGAGAGGCAAATGATTCGCATGAAAACACCCACCACAGAGCACAACCTGACCACCACCACCCTGCCCGACCCCTAAGAGAGCCCCTACTGCAGTGGCTCTAAGTTTTGGAGTAGTGTTGACTGCTGTTGTAAGAGAGACAAAAAAAAAAAAAAAAAATCTTCAGTCTTGCCATCCAGAAAACAGGCTTACTATGACCTTCAGATTAATAATCCTTATGGCAGTGCTATTTTCATCTTAACTTGTCAGGGTTTTGAAGAGAATATAATTAAATGCATAGCCATTAAAAATCAAACCTAGCAGCAGTTACCTCAGGAATCCTAGCTGAAGGTTACCTATAGGAGCCAGATGATTTCTGGATAGGTGGACACTTCAGATAGCATTTTGTTAAAAGCTGGTACTAAAGGTTGAGTCCAACCACTAATCCCAGTGCCAATACTGTAACTGGTTGGCAGAATTTAGCTGTAGGAGGCTGATTTCCTTAATTTAATCAAACCAAAACTAGAGATTACGTCATCAATTACTTAAGACTAAGTCTGAGAGTCCAGGAAATCCTTAACTATTTAATGATTTTCAGTTTACTGACAATTTATTTCCTCTTTGTACAGCTAAAAATGCTTAAGTAAAACAGAATGGAAATGTTTCAGATCAGGGTAAAGATACGAATAAAAAATATTTAATCAAACATTACTATAATCTGCAAATACATTTACAAAGATCTGAGGATTCAATTTTTACTTAGTTTGTTCTCAGATAAACAGAGCCAAAGGCAAAACATTCCTAAGTGTCCAATTTGCATCCAGAACAAGACGAATTGAAAGACAGATGCTCAGACATGCTTGAACATCCAAATTAAACTCATCAGATCAAAGGAAGAGAAAGTGTCATAAATGTTTCCTAAAATAATGCATCTTTAGAAAGGAGATGCATTACCTTTTAAAATTATTCTTCAACTTCCTAAATACTCTGGGAAAAGAGAAGAAATGTACCTACAAGGTTAAAGAATTTTAACCTTTTAACAATGTTTTAAAATCCTTTGAAAAGAGGAAAAATACAGTTCTCTACTTTATGAAAAGTTCTCTACCTTTTCATAAAGAGAACACAACAATGTTTTGATGCTTATGGGTGTAAACTGGTACTTTCTGGATGTGTGTTTCCCCCCCATTTTAGCCAGTCAGTTAGAAACTTGTGTCAGTCAGTTTGCATACCTTTTGAGAGAGACCTCTGCCTTGCCTTTTCCATAGAGTAACCCTGTTTAGGGGGCTGATTTCACACTCCTGAAACCACCAGAAAACAGTAGCCTACAAGAAGACACTGTCTGAAACCATCCAACATCGGAAGCTAGCAGCACACGATTAATGGGACACCTTTCCACCAATGGTATAAACCCTATAGCCAGGAGAAATAACGTGAAAGATTACCATTTTCTTCCTTTCTGTTTGAGGTAACTCTTAATCCTGTTTAAATAATTGGAAAGTGGGAGATTTACAGATAGCTGAGAATCTGGTGGTCAAAGTCACTGTCAGACATCTTGCTATCAGCATGACAGTGTTAAACCACACTAAGAATAAACAGGTATACCTGTTAGCTTTTAATTTAAATGGTGTATTCAGTTTCATTAAAAAATAAATAAAAGAGGGAAAAACAACCAGTTTTGATGTACAGCATCTGGGATTTGTAGTAGTCTAAGTTATACAAGAAATGGATTAAAAGTTGCCCTGGTTTCAACTGGGATAGAGATAATTTCTTCTCAGTACCTGCTCCAATGCTGGTTTTTCATTCAGTACGAGCATAGTGTTGATAACACACTGATGTTTCAGTTGTTCCTAAGTGGTGTTTATTCTAAGTCAAAGACTTTTTCAGTCTCTCCTGCTTTGCCAGTGAAAAGGCAAAAAATGCTGGAAAGGAGCAAGGCTGGGACATGTGACCTGATATTCCATACTAGAGAAAGTCATGCCTAGACGTGTTAACCAGATTATTATTTATTTATTTAATAATGCTTATAATAATACTTACTTGTGGCAGTGGGGGTTTGAAGATATTTGGTCTCTCCCTGCCTACAGCAAAGGGGGTTTGAAGAATATGTTTAGTCTCTGTCTAAAGTTGTTTGCCCCCTGTCTCACCGTGGCAGTTATGATAATTCCAGATTTTTCCCTATCCTCAGAAATCCTGTCCCTGTAGATTGTCTGTCATGGGTTGTTACACCCCTTTGTCCAGAGGGCTCACTGTCAGTTATGATTTTTCCCTTCTGCCATTGGTCTGTGACTTTCCCGCTCCAGGTTATGTTTACGTTTGTTACTCCAGACCCCTCCCAGCTAGCCAGACGGTGTCCTTCTGGGATTCTGCCCCCTGCCCCCCGCTGTTTTTCTCTGGTGCTCTTTTGCTGCGGTACCCCTTCGAGCTGTGCCACTCCCGCATCTTGCCCACTCCTGCAAGGCGCTGCATCACCTGCACCGCTCCTGTGCAGCACGGTAGCCCCAGCTCTGCTCCCGTCATGGGAAAGAATAAAGGCAGCTCAGAGAAACAAGCAAAGAGCCTTTCCTTCTTCCTTCAGTTGGATCCTTAGATGTGGGTCCACGTTTATCAGTTGTTCCTGGCGGTCCAGATCCCAGCCAGCGGCTGAACCACGATCCTGCCTGCTGGCGAAGTCAGGACGCGGTGCCTCCTGGCGGGCGTGCCAAAAGTGACCTGGAGCGCGCAGGCGACCAGCGCCACCGCTCCTTCCGCAACAGGGACACAACCTCACTTACTTATTTACACGGAATGGCGAGGGCTTTGATCGGGGTTCAAAGAGGAGAATTAGCCTTGGTCAGCAGGTGGTGAGCAGTTGTATTATACATCTCTGTTTTGTCTTTGGGTTATATAAACGACAATGATTTCACTTCATGCCAATTTTAACTTACAAACTTCTTTTATTCTCCTCACCATTTACTTGGGAAAGGAGAAGGGAAATGAGCTAGTGGTTTAGTTGCCAACTGGCCTTAAATCACAACTAAGGTAAAATACATACTTTTCTGACACAACTGCATTTAAAAAAAATTATCTATTTTTGGTATTTTATGTTAACATGTAATATCTGTAGAACTTGAGAAACTCTAAATTATATGCAGAGTTGTCTCTTGTTTACTGCCTTTTTTCCTTTATGTGATTCTACAGGGTTTTATTTATTTTAACATCTTTGAATAGATTTTATATTTTTTATATTAAAAATTCCTTCTTCCACAACATCCCTTTTACCACAAAGATTGATATGAAATCACTGAATAAAGATATAGTTAGGGATGTAATTTTATTACTGTCTTTTAGTTTAATAAAAAGAAGAGTGACATGTAAATAGAACAGTCTTCTGACACTATTATGTTGGAGAAAAATGAAAAATTACTTCTGAAATATTCTGTTAGGCGTGAATAGTGTAGCATAATGATAACTACTAAGCACATATTTTTAAAAGATTAGTTAGAAACTGTGGTTCAGGGTAATGTAAATTTTGATCTGAGACTGAAACATTAGATTTTTGTTTGACATGCAATATATACAGTTACATTATTTCATAATAGAAATATGTTTTCCCCAGGATGATACACTGCTATTTAGAGTAAATAAAAGTCACTGGACAGAAACATGTGTTTATAAATATGTTTAATGATTCATTTTCTATGGAAGGAGAAAAGACAAGAGACCTACACTTTCTCTTTCAAAATACCTATAAAAGTAAAAGAAGAAAAAGATGTTGTATGTTTCTTATTTGATTTATGATTAACTAAGTTTTACAAGAGAAGAATTTGTAATTCCACATATGAAGGCATTGTGTAAAAGGCACTTGGTTCTTAAAGGAACAAATCCAAAGAATAAATTGTACGTTGCAGACAGCCCATTCAGGTAGCATTTGCATAATTGGGTTTTACACACTTGAGTTAGCGCTAACTGAATTCAGTGAACACGGACTCCCAGTAACTGTGATATGAGTCCAAAGTGTTGCAGATTTTCAGTTTGTGTGACTGTAGTTCCATTGTTTTCAATTGGAGGTTTATGGGAATAAGAACTAGAGAAGTAATTAAGGAATTTATGTTTTAGACAGAACATTAAACTGAGATGTGTTAAATACTGTAGTTGCATAAATGTTTAAAATATTGTGCTTGTAATCAATCAAGTTTTAAGATTAAATCAATATTTAGTCATTTTATTAGAGCAAATGATGCCAGTATCTTTTTATGCAGGTTTTGGTGGTTAACTGAGAGTTCAATAAATTAGACTTTCATTTTTTTAATATTTCTCTTTTCTCTATACATTTATAGATATGTCGACAATGCTGTTTGAAATGCATGGTGAGGTATCCCAGTTGCTCTATTTTCATATATCCCCTACTCTTCAGAACCATTTCTCAAAGAGGGATATATGCAGGAAAAAGGAACAATGAACCAGATCAAGATCAAATCCACTTAAGGCAATATCTTGGGTTGTGTATGATGTAACCAAAAGTGTGTATTCTATTACCATCTCCATAAGATGTTAAAACCAGGTCAGGCAGTGTTCCTTATCTTATCCACGACACATCCCTGATAACTCCCTCCCTCTGAGGAAGTATCTTCTGTTAATGGTCCATCATGCCTCACACTCATAAAATTCCATCATCCTGTTGTGAACTGCTCCCCCCAGGAGGAGCAACCAATCATTCCTACCTGGATATAATCTGAGGACTGGAACACCATGAGCAGCCTCACCTACTGGATTCCCAGAAGACAAGAGCTACATAACGACCATGGGATCTTTAGAGAAAGACCAGACCCTTCTACATGATCACCACATTGATAGAACCACATCTATCACTTCAACAGGACTGCAGCCACCATTTAATTGGACTGCTAACATCACCCTGACTAACAGGGTGTCAGCGTGTATCCTGACTCTGTCAGGTTAATGTAGGAAAGACATTCTGTGCTGTTCTTGTGAGCCAGCAAAGGCCTCCTGAAGATACAGGAAAGCCCCATATCTCTCCTGAGGAAGACACCAAGGTTGTCACCATGGAGACGTGATGAAGGAGAGAAAGTTAAGAGATACAGACTCTAGCTGGCTCACAGAATGACGTGGCTCCCTGAATGACGTGGCTCCCTGGTCACCCACTGAAAACTTTGTTTCTTTCCTATAACCAATGGGCAGTGAATGTGTATGTTGAGGGAATGTAAATATCTTGAAAAAGTATAAAAGCAACATGTTGCTGTAATAAATCTCTCTTGCACCCTTCTGATGGAGTCGTGGTACTTTGTGCTGTGTCGTGCTCTATAATGACAGGTTAAGCCAGTGGTTTTTGCATTTATTTCACTTTCCCTATTAAACTGTAGTTCTGACTTGGAGTCTCTCACTAGCTTGCTTTCAAACTAGTACAGGCAAGAATAAACTTGTTATAGAAATCTCAAGATTAAGGAGAATAAAAATACATTATTTTCTTTACTCATTGCCCTTTCATTTGAGCTATTAGTCCATCAAAAAATAATGTAGGCTACAACAGAAGTGAAAGCATGAGACAAACTACACTAATGCCTAAGACTCAGCCCAGACTTCATAGTATTTAGTGTATTGAAAATTATTCTGTGCATTTTCTAAAAATGAATACAGGAAAATATAGATTTTTTTATGAAGTCAACTCCATAGAACTGAGCTGAAGATGAACTACAGGTTAGTAACTATATTCTGGTTTCAGAATATTGCAGTATTTGAGGCTTTTTTTATTTAAGACCTATGAAAAGGCTTACTTGAATTACCAAACAAATGCATGTGAGAGAGAAAAAGTTTATAAGTTACAATAAATATAGTAAAATCATCTCTACAAGCAACAGTAAGAGTTATCTGGTTGGTGACCAGATGCTTGAACTGCAGTAAACTTTATTTCCATGAAAACTTATGATTTACTCAAGACCTTGAAGTATTGTAATCCCTAAAAGTGGGATTCATCATCTGATGTGGAGACAATCAGTCTTACACATAGAACTGAGGGGGGGTTTTTATTTCATATTGGTACAAAGATGGGTTTTATATGGTAAATCTACAAAGCTAGTGCACCGATCCTTAAACACTATTTCTCATTTTAGCAAACAAAAGAAATGGTTAGTGGCTGCAAGTTACCACTCCCTGGACACATTGTTAACAGTCCTTGCTGAGATATAGGCATGAACAATAGAATGTAGCTGCTTTTGAAAGTGATAATAGTTTTTCCCCTTGCTGAAGCCAATCTGCACCTGCAGATTGGGTGCACAAAAAGCCCTGTTTGTAAAACTGCTGGAAACAAGGAAAGTATCATTCATATGTTGAGGGAAGCAGAAACTGGAGATCAATGGATAAGAGGACTGATAGGAATAATTAAAGCGATGTCTTAAAATGGTCCTGAGAATGAGAATTTATTGTCTATTTTTACTTCCACACACATCAGTTGTATTTGGAAAATGTAAATATGGGAACAGACTTTTTAAGACCTGTACTGTGCTTTCAGCCTAATCCACTCCATCTTCCCCCACATATTTTTTTTTGGTAATCTCTATCAATGTCCTCCCCTTACAAATATGACTTTATTGGGGAGATAGCAAGGTTGTGTGCAAGTTTTCCTCTGGTTATCCAGACACCAGTGAGGCTGTCTGCTGGATGCCAAGGCTGGGAAACATATTTCACCGTATATAACCCTATTTGCTCACAAGGTCTTTGATCATTTGGTTTCAAGTTGCGGTCTTCCTTTCAGGACTTTCATTACACTTCACCTCCCATATAAAGACCTATTTTAAATATTAGATGTCTGAAATCCTTGGCTGAGATTTCTTGGAAACTATTCTAATTAATTCAGGGAACTAGAATGTCACAAGTAGTCCTAGGTGTTAGGATTGTTACTTTCCTAACAATGCTTGTAAGCTTGGTTTCAGCTTTTTACTTTAAGTTATCATAAACAGACATTGCATTCTGATTTGTGGATTTTGTCTTGAGCAACAGAAAAAAAATATGGTTTGAGCTTAGAATGAATCTTTCCCTAGATTTTTACAAAAAGTAAAATTTATTCTTTCAGTTTTTCTTCAGAGAGCTTCTGTGCTTCTGGCCTGAAGCCATCCTAGTGACCAGAAGCAAGTAGTTAATGTTTTGTGATTCATAATATGCAATGCTTACTTCAACTCTGCAGGGCTTTCTGCCTTAAGTCAGGTTATATAAAGAGAACCTTTACTGCACAGAGCCAAAAATTGTTCAGACCAGCGCAGAACAGTTTCCCATATGAGCTGTAATAGAAAAATTGTCAGGTGTGGCTTTGCTACATAGCATTCTGACAAAGAGTGTGGAATGAGAAAGAGAGAGAGAGAGAGAGAGGCGGCGGAGGGAGAGGGGAGAGGGGAGAGTGAGTTGTGATGTGATTTGGATTTCTTTTGTCCCGGGGATTGAACACTAAATTGCTGGACTAAGAGCTGGAAGACAGGAACGGTTAATGCTTTAGTCCTGAGTCCAAGATAGGTTATTTAATGCAAGGTGAAAGCATGTCACCAAACTTGGGAATGTTGTGTTTTGACATCAGATGGTGTGTGAAGATTCAGTTAACGGTCATATTCACAGAAGACCTTAATGAAATCTGGGGTGAGGTCTGAGGATTCCTTCTTTATGACCGGGGGTGACTATTCAGATAAGTGTTCTCATTGAGAGTTATAAGATTTCTTATTCATATGTGAACGAGCCATCTCTTGACTTTTGAGGTTTATAACTGTCGTTGCTTCTTTATGAATTGGGAAAATACTTGGCACAGCTGATTTGTAATTTATTGGTGTATTTTAAGAATACAATCAAAACTCATTTTGATTTCGATTGCAGAATTAAATTTGTATTAAATTATATGTTTAATTCAGAAATAAATCAGCAGATGAGTTTGAAATGTTAGAGAAAAAAATGAACACTCTAGTCAATTTTTTGCCTTTGATGTGGAATACAAAGAGATGATCTAATAATTTTTCTGAAATGTCCTTCATTCAGGCATTCCTCTGAAAGCCACATAAAGCTGGTGGCTAATGTAAAACAAATGGCCTGAAATTTTAATGCATACAGGAATTGACATCACCAATATTTTGTGTTGTATCTGTAATTTGATATCATAAATATTTAACAACCTCTTCCCTTAAAAGGTTTGTGGAAACTTCATTTCATGCTTACTTGTAGACCTGTGGTTCATAGCCACAGGTCTTTTTTTTTGGGAAAAAAAAAAAGAAACAGTCAAATAAATTGTTATCATCATCATCATCATCATCATCATCATCATCATCATCATTGTAACACAGCTTTGTATGGATTTTTCATCTCTCTGTACATCTGGCTTTGTAAGAAATTTAGAATAGAATAGACTGTTTCAAGGGGAAGGCACTTTAGCTGGATGCTGTGCCTGGAGTGAGCATAAAACAACTTGAACAATGACCTATTTGCAAAGCTACCAGTGTGGATTGGAGGTGGTGTTGAATAATGTTGAAATCAGCCAGACTCTATTATCTCAGAGTTAAACATGCTTATAGTGAGGTGAAGATGTGCCAGACCTAGTAAAGTTCCTGATAAATGAACCAAGAAGTGATGGTGCTGATAACTTATCTAAAGCTGTTGAACTGACACAGCTGGCCTGGAGACATCTGACTGACAGTCAATTATAGTATCCAATAAAAGCTCAGTCCCTCTTCTTAACCATAAGGAATTCTAACACACCCTTTCTTGGACTGTGCACAGAAATTCCTCCTTTAAACAGGGTTACTCAAGGATGAGTGAGAGAGACTTGCCCATAGTCACTGGTATGAGTGAGTAACATCAATCTCTACTTAAAACACCACATGAGTTCTTCTAAGAATAAAAAAGGTTCATAGTTGAGTAGAGGGATTTTGGTTACAAATTTTATTGGACATTGATGAGTCTAGGTTTAAAAAAAAAAAATTATGTTTATTTGTACTTCAAGACAGCTTTAAGTTGCTGCTTATAACCCCCTAAAATAAAGTAATATTATAGCCATTCATGACTTCTGTTATTAATTTTTGGAGTAAAATGCCTTGTTAAAGCTGAGGACTGTTGTGAGTTTCTATTTGTCTCAGTAGAAAATATGAGATTTGAATATGGTAGCTGATAAAATTTTTCCTTCATGTTGATTTTTAAGTAAAGTGGTAGGAGGCATGTCATAGAGCAGGAAGATGACATGTTGCAAAGGTTTACTTCTACACTGAAGAACTAATAGTAACTGTCCTGTATTCTAGGACAATGGACTATGGACATTTCATTCATGCCTTCTATGTAAATGAACTCTGTCCTGTCAATATCTAGCTTCCCTACACAGCTCAGATATTTGAACCAGGACCAGGAAAGAGCAACACAAAACCTTCCCCACCCAATCTTCACATTTTCCCTTTCAACTACCTCTCCAACCCCACAAAAAAACCCAAACCCTATAGCTGTCTATCACTAAGAGATGATTCACTACCTAACTGTCCTCAGAGGGACATGATCATGATAATGTTAACATGTTTTGGATAGTTTAAGGCTGTAAATGGCTGCAAGATGGAAAAGAAGTGATCTCTTGGTCAGTGTTCAAACCTTGCTTCTTTCACTATATTTTGCAATGAATGTGGATGGCATTACCTGTGGGACAATGCTGACCATTTCAAAGGTTTAGCAGACTTGTTTCTGTATTCTCATGCATCTGTAAAGACTGGCGATAGTAGGATTGAAAGTACTGTCATTGATCAGTCAAAGTCAGTGATCAGCTTTCCTTTAGATTCAGGATTGGGTAAACATGTCCAAACCAACCCCTACAGTGACTGAACAATAACCTAATAAGTCCATGCACCTTTTCCATTCAAATAATTCTATATAGTTAGTCTAATGGTATTTTTAAAGTGGAGCTAACAATTCCTATTAATCACTGGAAGTGATACGTTAAAAAGAATGCTTTGTGTTCTTAAGGTCATGGAATATATGTATATATGTTTATATTTCAAGGCTAATGTGTCTGAAAAAGCAAAAGTCATCCCAGTGCCCTTTGTGTTATTAATTTTTACTGGTCATTGCCATGGGAAGAGAGTTAAGAATTTTTTAAATGACCCTTAAAATCTAATGGCGTAAATAAAGAACATCCATAATTGTATGTAGCTGTTAATATTTGAGTGCTCTGTTTGAACAGCTCTTTTCTAACATTAAAAACTTTTCTAGGTTGCTCATCTAAACCGCTTGTAACCTGCCCTTCCCTGAATGATTGTTACAGAGTAGATGCAGTCAGAAGGGAAAGCTAACTGAGCTCTGCCACACAGATATGAGGGAAAATCCTAGATGTATCTTCCATCAGCCTCATGAGGTATAATGCCTGAACTGCAGCTTTGAAACAAAACAGTTTGGAATGGAATTCACTGGACCTATCTAGCAGCTTGGAAAGGTATTGTTAGGTTGGAGGCATTGTTTTTAGAAGTTGAAAGTGTAGGAGCCCTTTGAATGGTTAGCTCAAGATAATATTTGTGATCAAACTAAGCTCAAATTTTTGGCATAGTATTTCTCAGAAAACTTTGGATATTAAGGGGCTAGGCATTTTCTGATGGATTCTTTATACATTCTAAATGTATAAAGCATCACATTAGATATCAACTTTGTAAGACCTTCTACCTTAAAATCCAAATTAAAACTTAACATAATGGTACCTTCTGTGTGGTCTGAAGCGAGGAAGACCACAAATGACGAGGTAGTTTTTATGTGAATTACTAACTATATTCTAAATACAGATGGGAGATAAATGTTAACTGCAAAGGGATCTGTCAGCCTACAGTGGTGGCTTTCACAAAAAAACATACACACACTCTTGTATATGTGATATATATCTCACACATACAAGAGTGTGTGTATGTTTAATTGTGAAGAAGAAACCATATATACAAGAGTGTGTTAAAATCATAGGGATTTTTTTCTTCCATTTTAACTGAATAATCTATGAAGTGCCAGTATTTTACAAATCAAAGCTGAAACCCAGCTTAACTATACAGATGCAAACTCAGAAATTCAGACAACTAACTGAGTTATTTGCTCTTTAAAACTCAGTTATGCTACTTGATTACTTTTAAGTTCCACTTGATACATATTAACCAATATATAAATATATTTAAATGCCTCAAAATATTTTATAGCGCTCAATTCTTTTTAAGGTGGAAAAGTTCTTTTAAATAGTTTATTTGGTATCATATTATTCCCCTACAATTGTGTCTTTTGCTCTTTTTTGGGAAGGGACATGATTTTGTGGGGTGTTGATTTTACTTGTTTGTTTTTGTTTTAGGAGGATTGTTTGTTTGCTTTTTTGCTTTTGGTTTGGCGGATTCTGGAATTTTTGTTTGTTCCTTTCCTTTAGTTTGGCTGGTTTTTGTTTGTTTTCATTTGTTGGGGGTTTTAAAATATTTTTTATTTCCCCAAGTGTTAAGTCATGCTTAGCTATTGCTTGTATGGGTGATCCTGACTGTCAAATGTGAACTATGTCTTTCCGTATGATCATTGAGTATACCACACCAGTTAATTCAGTAATTTGTTATACTCTTGCATAATTGTTATTCCAAGTCCCTGCAGACTGACTGTCTTCAAGGAAGAAAAAAGTAATGTTTTAAGTTGATCATTAAAAGAAGTATTTAAACCATTGGCACTTGTGCTTCAATAGAAGGGAGCATGGACGAACACTGTTTAAAATGCTTCTCAGCTCTGTTTGTAGTTGACTTTGCTATCTTCATTCATTGTGCTTCATTAGTACATTAATTAAAGGACTAGTACATACAAGATAATCCTGGGGAATCAAGAATGTTCAAAGCTCAACCTCACTGTTCAGGGTTGCCAAAGTCTAGAGAAAGATATTGGTGGAAGGAAATCCTTAATTGTGTCAATTTTGAATCTTTCTAAAGACTCAGTTTATTTTCATCAGCCAAAGCAACCTTAACAGAGTACTGGTACTTGGCTTGTTCTCTGAAAGGTAGTCATGTGCCTCTGCTGCTTGTTCTGTGCTGGCTCTGGATTTTTTGGTGTACCTACTCAAACCTACTCAAATCAAATCACTTTTCAATAAATGATTGATTAATTTAAAAAAAAAAAAAAAAGCATCTTTCAGCCACACCAGCAAGGTATATTAAAAAAAAAAAGGAAAAATAACAAGTCCTCATTTTAACAATAGCAAGATCAGTAGGCTTGACTACAGAACCACATCATCATTGTATAAATAGCCAGAATAACTAATTTTTCTGTGTCTTTTCCCAGAATAGTAATTGATAACTGTGTCCAAATCCCACAGCCTAGCTATTTTTCCTTCTATTGAAATTTGAAATGGAAAATGTAATGTCTCTGCTAAACAGCTTAGTGAAATCAAACCCTTTGTTTTTATTTCATTTTTCTATTGCTGCTGTAGTTCTATATCCGTTTATTATATGAAGGTCTTCTGCTACTATAAAATATCAGCAAGTGTGGATTGTTTTCATTCTTCATGAGCCCTGTAATCTTTGCCTGAGTTCTTTTAACAGGTAATTTTATATGAATTACATATTGTTATTGTCCTTAGATAAACTTCTTCAAAAAATTGCTGGCTAGATGCATGTGGAAAACTACCTAAATGTGAACATAATTTGAGGATTCCTCTCCCTGTAAATATATGGATTGGCTAACAAGATTTCTACTACTTCAAATATTTTCCTGACTAATCAGAAAATGGTGGTAGCACATCAAAACATTCTGTAGCTTCAGATGCAAAGTCACAAATTTCCTGCAGGTGAGATCCGCAGTTGATATGAATGGATAAAAAATTCATAAGAATTGCAGCTGTGGGCTGCAATTCATAGCAGCAGGCCCTAATGAAAGTTTTTTGTGGTCTTAATTGAACACAAGTTCAGATGAAACTTGAAACATATGCTTTAATAAAAGGTATTTCTGAACATACAGTACTGTTGTTACATCAAGTCCTAGATTTTACTTAGAAGAATAGTCTTATTTCAATAGAATTACTAATGTAAGACAAGGAATAAAGGACTCTTTATGGGCATGACCTGAAAAGTAAAACTTTAAGGTTTATACAGTTAATTTTGAATCCTAAAGTTTGACATTGTGACTAACAGATTTAATTTTCTCCCTAGTCTGTTATACAGCCAAAGGGGCAAATAGTTTTGCTCAAGTTTAAGCAAACCTTCTTCATTTCAACTGCCCAGAAATAGAAGAGGAGAAACACACCACCTTGTTCTACAGTGTTGTCACTGAAGGTATACATCAATCTCAGCAATCTTACTAACAAGAAGCAGACTTATGTTTTTTTCCTACATTCTTTGAAATACCAGTATTTCCTTAAAAAAACCAGACAAGCTCAAACAGTGGTCGTGACAAAAGATGAAAACATTTAGCATTATTTAGTATTAATTTGCTGATATCAAGCAAGATGGAAAAAAAATAGCATGGAGAAAGAATTGTATCTTCTTACCCTGCTAGAGGGATATAGTAGGAGTCCTAGTAAAATACCTGTATTGTATTTGAATATCTGTATATAGGTTTTGCCCTGATAAGCCCCAGTTGTTCTTGATGGGCTGCAGCTGCGATGTCCTTAATTGGGCTGCAGCTGTTGCTAATGGAGATAACTGTGATAAAAGGGGGTGGGCTTAGCCAGTCAGGGAGAGCCTGGAAGGAGCCCTGAGGAAGAAGGTGTAACAGGCAGAAGTCTGTGCTGTGAAGAACTGCCCCCAAGAAATATCACCGAGAAGGTATGAGACTTTAGAAATATGAATACAAAATTGGTGACCCCGACATGATAGAAGATAGGACAGCCGAGAGCTGTGGAAGAAATTAGGCAGCCTGAGAGTTGCAGAAGATAAGACAGCCTACAGCTGTGGAGAAGCATGGCTATTGAATCAAGGAGCTGTGGCAGCAAGGAGCTGCGAGAAATATGGCCTTTGAGCAAGGAGCTGTGTGTGTGTTGTACATAGCCTTTGAGTCATGGGGAAATGTATGTATTGTATTGGGGAAATATAGGTGGCCTTTGAGTCACAGTGAAAGATATGTATTGTAGAATATGTAAATATATCTATGTAAAACCTGTTCCTGTAAGTAAACGAAAAGGGGGAAATACAGTAGGAGTCCTAGTAAAATATCTGTATTGTATTTGAATATCTGTATATAGGCCTTGCCCTGATAAGCCCCCGTTGTTCTTGATGGGCTGCAGCTGTAGCTAGTGAAGATGACTGTGATAAAAGGGGGTAGGCTTGGCCAGTCAGGGAGAGCCTGGAAGGAGCCCTGACGAAGAAGGAGCAACAAGCAGAAGAAGAAGTCTGTGCTGTGAAGAATTGCCCCCAATAAATATCACCGAGAAGGTAAGAGACTTTAGAAATATGTTTGTGACAATGTGGGACTTTAGAAATATGAATACAACAGAGGGAGTAACAGTGAAGTTAACCCTGAGAACTGTTTCAAGTGTGTTCTAATGAAAACAGTACAATACAAAGGCAAAGTTTTGTATTTGACAATATCAATAGTCCTAACTGATTATGGACATTAACATTTCATTTACTGTGGTTTTAAAGTAAGATACTCTCTGTGCTAAAATTTCTTAGTACAGTTGTCATTTACTTTTATTTTCTGTACTCTAATTTAAGGACTTGTTCAATTATTATATTGCTCACATCTGTTCTTATAGGCAAAGTTAATTCTGTTTAAACATATCAAAAATACACCACCCAAATTTTAAAACTCTTGCTTCATGCTCAATTTTGATACTTATCAAGATTAAATAATTAAGTGCAGGAAAAATAAAATTGAGATTTGTTTCATAAATTTGAGGATTAATATACGATCATAAATTGTAACAATTTATTGGAAAACTACCAACCACTCTTTCCATATGTGATGATTAGGATTTGTATTTCAGGACATGAGATTTGTTAATATAATTTTATGTCAGTAGGGCATACCAGTGGAAACATATTTGCTGTACACTGCTTGGTAATATTTTGTGGCTGTGATAAACAGTCTAAATTTGAGATACACAGATTTGATAGAGTGGATTGTTAGACAGATAAGAAAGGGGTTGGATGGTCACATCCAGAGGGTAGTCAAAGGCTCAGAGTCCTGATAAATGTCAGTGATGAGTGGTGGCCCTCAGGAGCCTGTACTGAGCCCAGTGTTATTTATTATCTTCATCAGCAACACAGATGAAGGGATTGAGTGCACCCTCAGCAAGCTTGCAGATGACACCAAGCTGAGCGGTGCAGTTGAGATTCCGAGGGACACTATGCCATCCAGAGGAACCTGGACAAGCTTGAGAAGTGGCCCATGGGAATCCCATGAGATTTAACAAGGCCAAGTGCTGGTGCTGCCCCCGAGTTGGGGCCATCCCCAGTGTAAACCCATGCTAGGAAAGAACAGATTAAGTAGCAGCCCTGCCCAGAAGGACTGGTGGTGGTGGGTGAGAGGCTGAACTTCATTAGATTTCTCTCTATGCAGTTCTCCAGCTGGTCAAGGTCCCTCTCAATGGCAGCACAACATCTGGGTGTATCAGCCAGTCCACTCAGTTTTGTATCATCATAAATCTTGCTGAGGGAACATTATATCCCTTTGTACAGGTCATTGATATATACGTTGAATAAGACTACCATGACTGGTTTCTTGCCACAGATGACATGGAGAAAGCTAACTTGCACTGGACAGTGAAATACTGCCAGGTGGTCCTTGTAAAACAAAGAAGCGTGGAAGCCTATTTCTTGTTTTATTCCCCCTCACAGACCAGATGTTAACAGATCAAGATGTTACTCATTCCACAGTCCAGGAAGCATGTGCTTTTTAGTAAGACAACACAACTTATATCTTCAAAGGAGGAGTTCTGTACTTCCCTCAGGCCTAGCATGACTTCATACTATTGCAAAGATGGACAAAAAACCTGTATCATCAGTCCCTTTAAATAAATATATAGAACTGGACAAGAATTTTCATTTCCTTGAAAAGATTTACAAACACCCAAATCAGAAGTGCATGTAACAGTGTATGAAAACAGCCAAACTGAACTATCCTCTGAATCTTTTCACAATTTGTGCTGTCCCCCGCCTTTTTTTATAATGCAGATATAGCTTTGACTGAAAACTATCACTTTTAAGGGACTCAGTAATTCGCAGTAATATTTCTTAGATTTCAAGCCATTTTTAAGCAGGTCAGTTGAAGTGTTCAGTGGTCACTGACTTTCTAGATATTCTTCATGAAGAGAGGCTGAGAAAGTGCTGATTTTCTCTGACGACAGAAAAGGCTCATGGGCATCTTCCTGGCACATGTAAATGGCTAACAAGAAGGAAGGAGATGAAGCCAGAACACTTTCAGTGCATCAAGAGTCAGTACAAGAGGCAGGGTCTACACAGTTCCCTCTGAACATCAGGAATTGCTTTTTTCACTATTAAATTGGTCAAACACAGGCCTGGAGAGACGCTGTGGACCTTCTACAGAGAAATGTAAAATGCAACTGAACCTGCGCAACCTGGTCTTGCTGACTCTTCTTGAGTAATACAGTGGGGCCTGCTGACTGTCAAAAATCTCTGCCAATATAAAGAATTCTGGGGACATACAAACTTCAAGGCTGAGAGTCAGTGCAGCACAAATCCATAAAAAATACTGGACTTCTGTGTAAATATCTCTGTGTGTAAATTCTGCCTACCACAAGTTTACTCCATGTCCATATATTGACATGCATTTTGAAAAAGCTGCATTATGTGCATATGTTCTTGGATATTACAGAACTGCAATATAAATCTAAGGCACTCAGAGTTGATCTGAACTCCTAGGACTTCCTTTTCTTTTGGTAGCTGACTGGTGCTAAAACACTGAGTTTGTCTTCTTTAGGAAAAAAAAATTGCATATTTTTTGAAAACTTTGAAAGAAACTGAGTCAATGCTATTTTACTGACAGAAAGTTCTACAGTTTTTCAAAATTCAAAAATGGCATTTTCCTTGCCTGTAAGAATACATTTAAGCCAACTGCTTTTTAAAGAAATTATTATAAAACATGAGAATAAATCTAGGAGTGATACAATTGAATTATCAGTTCCTGCGCTAAGTTTTGTAAGCATGTAAAGCAAAATTACAAACTACATACCAAAATATACTCATATTGTTTAAGAAATACATATTTACATATAACATATCAATGTACTTTGGTTAGCAACAGAACACCGAATTCATAACTAGATGAAACATCTAATTCCATATGCATAATTCTTTTGATGCTGTATTTATAAGCAAGGAAAAGAAGGGAATTGCTAAGATCCATGTCAGATTTAGGCCATTACACCTTGTTAATTCATTATTTGTGAATAAAATATTTAACAGTCATCATCAGATGATTTAGAGGATTTTTTTCAGCAGAAAAAACACCCACAGCAGAAATTTGCTTTGACAGTGGAGAGCACTAACTGAATCTGAGATATAATAACCCTGGTCACTTTTAGATAACAACATTTTTTACCCTTACACCAACATATTTCTGAGCTGAATTTCAGTCATTTTATTTTTGTTCACCTTCTTGATCAGAAGTTAGGAATGCAGCATCATTGCAGAAACATGGTCCAGCAGAAAATGGAAGTTTTGAGGGACTTACATCTTTTAGAACTTGTAGATGAGAGAGTGGCCAACAAATATTACTGTTTGAGACTGGCTAAAAATCAAGAGCTTCTGAAGGACTTAAGAACAAGACAAAACAAGCAGTATCCAACTCTGTAGGAAAGGCCAGACAAATGAAGGATTTTCACTGGTGTTGTTGGACAATGGCTTTTAACCTAAGTGGACAAGAAAGAGTAAGAAAGGCGGAGTCATTCATTGAGATAATTCAATAAAACTACCAAACTACTTAGGAAAGTGATACTGTCTAAACTCTACCCACTTGTCCAGGTTTTGGCAAGGAATGGCTCAGAAGATGTTTGTAGGTCAGAAATTTTGACTGACAAGATTAATGAGGGTTAAAGAAGAGTTTACTACCTGAAGCCTTTAGTGAATGAAGTCCAGGACACGTGAGGAATGAGAGGCGTTGAGGTTTTTACATTATCTGAAAGAAAAGTCACAAAGCCAAAAGTACTTTCTTAAATATTTGGTTAAATTTGCACAATACAAATAGTAAGTTTTCTGTTAGGCACTCAGAATTAAATATTACCTGTGAGATTTTGTGATTTGTTTCCAACCGTGAGCTGAAGTTTTGACTTTGAGTTCTGAATGTCACTAACTGTATGTACTTTTTCAGTTCTCTGGTGACATAGATGTAAAACGCAAGCTATTTTAGGGAGTCTTAAAATGATAGGTGATTTAGATACGGTATCTACACACAAACATAGGATCACACTTTAGGGTGATTTATTAATGGCAACAGTAGCTTACTTTGGTAAGCTATGGTTCAGTTCTAGTTAGAGCCTTTGTCTTCAGGGCCTGTTAATCTTGTATACTTTTCTTCCCTAGTACAATTTTAAGATTGTCACAAGGAGAATAAATTTTATGTCATTTCTGTTCTTATTACAGTCTTCACATTGTAATGAGAACGGAATAATTTTGTTCAATTTTCTGTCCTCATTACAGTGTGTTATGAGAATGGATTAATTTTATGACATTTTCTTCTCTTATTATAATCTTTGTTATGGGAATGAGAATATGTAATGAGAATGAGAACACTTCAAGTGTTAAAGGTCTGTGAGAACTCCTGACAAAGACTTTAACAAGAAGAGAAAGTGACACCCAATCCATTTTTGTGACAATCTTAAGACTGTAAAGAGAACTCTAGGTGAAATGTATTCATCCATCCATAAGACAAAGACTGTTGAGAAAGTGAAAAATGGAAAAAAAACTAATCAATTTTTGTCACAATTTGGATATTAAATCAAACTTCATTATGGGCTTTAGAAAGTATAGTAAGTTAATAGAAAAAGTCACAGTAGGGTCTACACAGAACATCCAGCTTTCAAGTATACAGTCTTGATGGGGTAAATATAGTCAGTGCACTCTGAGACAGATTTGCACAATACATCATCCAGGTATCATAAATGGAAAATGGGATCCACAGAGAGCTTCAGGGGAAGTCTTCCCAAAGAATTCAATGCAACTAGGAATTAATCCCAAATCCCTTTTTTCATAACAATCCAGAAAATAAGAGACTTTCTTGTATGAGCATTGCAGCATTTTTTTTTACCCAGGATCTAAAATATTAAAATAAATATTGCAAAAATCCATGTTTAAAAAAGCCAAAACATTCCAAGATGGCCTGTTTACCATCTAAGTACTTATTTATATGTAAGTATTTAAGTACTTACCCAAAAATGAAAACAGAATTTTAGATCAAGATTTGGATGGGGCTTTTTATCCTGATAATTGAAACTATATAATACCATCACCTTCTCTATTTTGGAATAGATATACTAGCACAACTGAAAGAGATGAGCTGCATAACTCAAGATGAAAATTTAAAATCACTAGAAATTTGCAAATTGAAAAATTGAATTTTATTGTAATGACAGTCTACATAGCTTGTAACAAATGAAAAGAAAGAAATGGATATGAAATTTGGCAGTTTTCTAAAAGTTGCTAAAAGTCTGCTCTACTAACATGTCTGATGTCAGACTCAGAATAGGTAGAGGGTTTTGAAGTCAGATAAAAGAGAAAGAGCAACGAAAAAAAAAAAAAAAAACAAACCAAGGAAAAGAGCAAAAAGTTTGCTCTATTTTACTTAAAAAGGTTGGTACTACACCCAAACGCAGATATGACTACAAAAGAAGGGTTAATTGGAAAATGTATGTATTATACCTATACTAGGACTGCACTATCACTGTCAGCTTGGATTTTACTTGGATCTGGAAGAACAATCAGTGATGTTATATCTAATTCAACATGTTTATCTATATCTCAGATCTCATAGCAGCTTCTCTCCTGGAATATCCTGTGGAAATTTCATTCCTGCATCCTCCACATCTTCTGGTAATGATTAGACACCTCATGCAAAAGAAAACCTACTGGAACAGTTGTCAGCCAGGCTGTGTAAATTTTAAGACGAACACACTAGACAGTTGTCTCAAATAAAGCTAGCATCAACAGAAATAGAAGAAAATCAGCTTACAATAAAAATGCTTTTGAGTACACCAGCAGACAAACAGGAAAACATCAATAGGAGGAAGAAATTATGTAAGGAAGAATAATTATCTTATTAAAAAACAGATATTGCAAATGCAAAACCCATGCAGGTAAAACCACCATTCCCTCAGCTAAATAGCAATGACGGCTCACATGCTTGTTGCAAACTTGTAAAAGTTTAAAATACTTTAATTTTTACAATTTAAAAAGATTCAATTATTTTTACGCAATTTTTGGAAAGCTGTTCACCTGCATTTTACACGATTTGTTGCAAATTCACCACAGCATTTTGGGATCAACTTGAACCTTTCAATATCTTTGCTATGCCTCATTGAAAGTCTGAATTCTACTTCTTCAGTATTAAAAGAACTGTAGTACCCACTTACAGATATTCTTGTAGTCTTAGTTTTCTGCCTCAAAGGTAATAATAGCAATTTCTAACTAAAGGTACCCAAGTACAGAATTCTAAAAGATTTCCAGAAGTTAAACTCTGTACCTTGCAATTTTCATAGCATATAATCATCGCTTTGAGAGACAGGTGCCATCTCGGTCATCTCGGTGAGATATCTTTGGGCACACAGTGTTCTCCTGTCCTTCTTTTTCTTTACTTTATGTAAATCCCTGCCATGAACTGTGCTATCATCAGTGAGGTTACTTGAGAGAACTGAGAGCCTTACTTACATAGCTAACTAGTACTCATTTTTTTCCAAAAAGCTTTGAAAAGAGACCTTGTACCTTGATATCAAAGATCACTAACCCCTAGTATGTAATGTGCACATATGTCACAGTCACATATTATGATAGATTACCATAATTTTTTTAAACTTTTATCCTGACAAGGACCCTTCATGCCTGCATTTGTTTTTCACCATGTCACAGGGGTTTTCAGGTGAAGGAAGAGATGAGAATGTTGACTCCATGTTCAGAAGGCTTGATTTATCATTTTATGATATATATATATTATATTATATGATAACTATACTAAAAAGAAAAAGAAGGAAAGATTTCTTCAAAGGCTAGCTAAGCTAAGAATAGAAAAGAATGAATAACAAAGGCAGCTGTCTCAGACAGACAGCGGGACCCAGCTCTGCTGTGACTGGTCACCACATCCAAACATCCACAGGAGACCAATCATGGATGAACCTGTTGCATTCCACAGCAGCAGATAACTGTTATTATCATATTGTTGTTATCATATTTCTAGAGTCCCATACCTTCTCGGTGATATTTCTTGGGGGCAGTTCTTCACAGCACAGACTTCTTCTTCTGCTTGTTGCTGCTACTCCTTCTTCATCAGAGTTCTTTCCAGGCTCTCCCTGACTGGCCAAGCCCACCCCCTTTTATCACAGTCATCTTCATTAGATACAGCTGCAGGTCAGTTAAGGACATCGCAGCTGCAGCCCATCAAGAACAACTGGGGCTTATCAGGGCAAGGCCTATATACAGATATTCAAAAGACAATACAGATATTTTACTAGGACTCCTACTATATTTCCCCCTTTTCCTTTTCTTACAGTGACAGGTTTTACATATTCTACTTACAATTATACAATACATATGTTTTCCCATCTCCTGACTGTACAATACAATACAACTAGGACTCCTACAATAGATAACCATTGTTTACATTTGTTGCTGAAACTTCTCAGCTTCAGCAGGAAAAATCCTAAAGAAAGGATTTTTCACACAAGATGTCTGCGACACTTGTTCAATGAGGCAAACTTGATGAGATCAGCTGTATTTAATCCTAAAGGATAAATTATCTTATTAATATTAGAGATACATATTCTCTTTATTATGTAGAATACATAATAAAGTCGCTTGTGTAGCTTTATTGCAGGAGTGGTATCTCCAAGCTTCTCTGAATTTCACCTGAATTCATATTAAACACAAAATTCTTCAGTTTTTAGACAATTAAAAATACGTTCTTGTTTTCTTCTGATGAAACAACTCAATAGCCTAGAACAAAACAGACACATAAATTAAATCTGTCCATGAGATAAGGAATGTATACACTGTTTTGTAATGACACTATTCAGAACCCTCATGATAGACAATGGAGCAAAGAGAAATAGCTGGCATCTGCCTTTGCACCAATAATTTCTCTGCTACAGTTAGCAGTCAATGTTTCAGCTTTATACATTTATTTAGATACATGATGTTTACAGTTAAATAATTTTTTCATACATTTTCTTCAACAAAAAAACATGCTGTCTTCTCTTGATATCTAAAGATGGTTTTAGCTTGTTAGGTATTTTTCATATGTTTGCTATTTTTAATATATAGTTGTATAGCTTCTAGTACTTTTCCTGCCCTCCCTCAAAGTTTAGCTAAACCTTATTAACATATTCTTGAAATTCTGTTTAGTCTTAGTTTTTATAAGAGAACATCCGCTAAGGGCCTTTTGTTTTCCACTGGAAGTTAAGAGACATAACAACAAAATAGGGCAAAGAAACCCCTGCACCAACTCCAAGGGGCTGACCTTAGGGTGGGTTACTGGCTCAACTGATCTCCTATTGGATGTGCCTGCTAGATATAATGCTTAATTATATAAATAATAATTATTCTGAATATACAGATGCATGTTAATATCTTATATGTATACATATATCTATATATATATATATATACATACAAAAGTTGCAGAAATTTTTTATCAGGTGTGCATTTAGCCATATTTGTGCACTTAAAAACTTTCATTAAAGATCTGCTTTTTTTCTTACCATTTTAACACTGTTGCAAGTTTTGTCTTTTGAATCCAGGCAACATGTTTATTAACTAACTTCTGGAAGGACTTGGAATTCTAGACAAATGCTCAAACAACGTATGTGCAAATATATTTCTATTCAACTTAAAGCTTCCTCAATTTTCTCAGGCTTTTCTCTATCTTTTCAATGAGTATATCAAATCAAAGTTTTGATAGACTTAACACAGTATTTTTGATGCATTTAACACAGTATTTTTTTCTCTATAAGACCATAAAAATATAATTTGAGTATGTAGTTTTCCACTTTTGGTATTCATGGTGCTTTACATGCTATGAGTTCAACACTGTCAGACTAAATATTGCTTAGTTTTCATTCTACTTCATTTGACTTGCAACTAATTTGCAACATTAGTTATTCTAACATCACATTTTTTCATGCACAAGTATTAGATTTAGTTTTTTAAAATTCTCCATCTTTCTTGCGATTCCTAAGATGGATTCGTCTTCTGACTGTAGCAGCCTGAATTGCTGCTAGTAGAGTCCAAGGTAAAGAAGCAAAAAGGGCCTTTGCGTAATACCCACAGGTGTTTAATTCAGCTGGGCAGTGAGATGTTCAGGCTCCAGCATCCACAGGTGGAAGGGAGAGCTTTCCCTCTGCAACAGCCCCAGGGCTGACCTTGGTCTTGGGGCAGTACAAAGACAAGGGCCAATCAGGGAATAGGTGTGGGAGACAGCATTGGTAGCATCAGGGCTGGGATGCCTTGAGAGAACTCCCCAGTTTAGGTTAGAGTGAGAAGTGGAAGCATTCTCCCAGCATTCCCTACCCCTCAATGTAAATGAAGGTCTGTCTGTCATTTGAAGTTCACTCCCCCATTCCAGAATGTTCTGTATTCCCGGACTCCCCATAGGCCTTTGTTGGAGAGTTTTGTGCAGACGTGGCTTGAGGAAAATGGCCATGATCATATACAGCTGGTTAAGCAGTAAAAAGCAGCTGTAAGCAGTAAGTTCTCAGCCTTTTCCTTACGAGAAAAACAACACTGCGTCCTTGAGCAAATAACAAGAAAAACATGGTGAAAAACATGGTGCCCTTGAATGGAGTCAACAGCAGGATGTAAAAACAAGTATTAGCCTCAACAAGAAAACCACAAGTATTTTGAGAATGTAGCCACAAAGGAGGAGTTGAAATTTAATCTGTAACCAATGATGACCTTAGCTTTTGCAATATGTATGAGCTTAATTAACACTACTATAAAAGTATGTAAGCTGGATCAATAAATTGGAGACCAATGATCATCACTAGGATGTGCTCATCTCCCTTCACTTCCATCTGGCCTTCCCCAGAACACTACACCCTCCCTACTCTCTCATTGGCAAAAGCTGTATCACCCCACTTTGACTCCTCCTTCCATCCCTATTCCCATTTCTGTGTTTGTATCCTAACCAAGCCTACCCTGCCCCAGTTATATACCCTAGACCCTCCCTTGTTCTTGGCTCATCATCCCTGGATCCCTTCAACTGTGTTTGTCTTCCTGCCTTACCCTGCACACCTGCACTTTCCCTGGAACCTCATTTCATTCCTAAATAAACCCTGTTGGATTCTCCATATGAAGAGTCCTCTCGGTGCAGTGGTGAGGCATTTAATAAAGCACCCGGGCTCAGGCGTTGGTGGGCTGAGGGAACTGTTTGTGCAGACCCGAATGGAGACACTGTCGGGAAGGTGGGCATGCTGACAGCACCTGCCCCCAGAGACCGCCCGCAAATAGGGAAGGAGCGGCTCAGGAACGAAGGAACAGACATACAAACTGGGGAAGGAGCCAGTGGGGTGTAACTCAGGGTATGCCCCCCAGGGCCTCCAAACATCTGACCACTGTGGAAAGTCAGTTTAATGTGACACGGAAGCTCATGAAAAGTGATACCAACTGCTGATACTTCCACCCACCCTCCAAGAAAAAAAAAATCAGATGTTGTAATGTTCACAAGGGCATCAATAGTTTGATGTGCTGTTTTTCATTGACGCTGGTTTTGATTTGCCAATCTTTCTGTCTCAAATCTTTTTTCCACTGTTTTTATCCTCTCTCTAATGTCAGGTGCTTGTTGATATCCAATAAGCTTCCAATAGGGGTATGAATCTCTTTGCTTGGCAAATTGCTATTATGTTGGTAATGCTTTCTTTCCCCTACATATCCTTTACTCTAAATCTTTTGCTCTAGATTTCTACCAAGGATTGAAAATTTGTAATCTTTTCTTTTGGGGCTCAGATAATTAAAAACACTTGTACTTTCCCGCTCATTCTCCTTATCATAAAAATATTTTTGTTATATTGGTTTTTCTTTGATGTAAAATAGTATTATGCACAGAAATGTTACATGAATTCAGTTATCTTCCTCTGCACAAATTTACTTTCAATTATTAAAAACATTGGTGGGTTCAGCACAAGTAGGGTAATGCATGTCTTCTGATACGATTTTTTATTCCTGTTATTGCTTTCAGAAGCAGAGTAAAGTATCATTTTCACCATTATTATTTGTCTACCACATTTTTAGGGCTATTCAGTTTTGGAGAACTTTAATTAATCTATTCTTTCATCCAAGGTATTCTCTGAACAGGGCTCCCAGAGCTCACAGTTCAGAAGGTGCTCCAAGCAGAAAAGATAGTTCAGTAAGTTCCTGCTGATTGTAATTTTATGAACTCTCTGTAATGTCTCAGGTTGTTCCTGCTATTTTAGCATTAATAATACAGGGCCCAGTTTATTATTGAGATTACTGGCTTTTGTTCTACAGAACCAATAACCCTCTCTGCTGCTGGATCCTTTCCCTCTACTCAGGCAGCCAGCAGTCATTCTTCTGTCCCAACCAGCAGCGTGGCTGTCTGTCCCTTCCTTTCAGTAGGAGGGCCCATGTGTTTTCTGCATGTGTGCTTTACAAGCCAAACTAGCACTCTTTATATTTGCAGCCACATGTGCCTCATGCATGATTTTAAGAATTGTGCTGGCATTGTTTCTGCATGTTTTCTAGATCTTGTTAGATGGCCTGTGTGAGGCGGTTCACCACTTTAAATGAAGCAACCTTTTTCTCTCCCAAGCTTTTCTTCTGTAGAGCAGACAAAAGTAGAAACTAATTTCGCAGGACTTGTAGCCATAGACATACACATGTTATTTGTGATCTTTAAAGTTTATAAGTCATGGATACATATATATCTGTGCAATATTGGGAAAAGGTCACTATTAATAGTGCACAAACTTAATGAGGAATACGTGGGTTATTTTCAGAGCATCAAATCCCTTTTGCTCAGATTGGTACTCTAGAGAAGTCTTATCAGGCCTATTCCACACTCAACTCAGACACATCAGAGTTTTCTTAATCTCTAAATTACATAATCCCATATACAAATATCAAACATACAAATATCAAAAATATTCCTGCTATTTTTATATGCCCTTTTACTATAGCAAAACCTTAATGTAATTAATAAAACCAGTTGAGCTTACATTTTTATTGTTGATGCTTGTACTACAAACAGAAGAATAAATACTGAGTTAGTCTTATATTGTCCTTTAGGGTGTGAATATATGTGGGTGTTTTGGAAGGTTGTTATAAACACTTCATACTGATAACACAACTTTGGCTGAAATTTTATTTTCAGTATTAAAAAAATAAAGGGAACTTTTAGAGTAAGAATTCCATTTAAATGCCACCGAAAATAAATTTCATTTAAATATGTGCATTTTTTAAATTTGCAATTTTCTGCTGTACCTTATTTATCCATAGTCTACCTACCAATTTTCCTTCAAACCAAGTTGAAAAGCAAATTTTCATTTCAATTTTTTTTTACAGTCAGTTTCTGGTTTCTCAGTTGTGTTTGACAGAAGTTCCTCTAAATGTTTGTAAAAATGCTACATCTTTTTTTGTTACCTCTTTTAAGCAAAAGTAGTCAACTTGAAACTTATAATTAACCAAGTCATGGTATTTTTTAAATGAATTGCCTGGGAAAGATGTAAGTCTGTATGTCAACCCAGGCACCCAAAGAATATAGAAAACTGTTTTGTGTCAGTGTTGCTACACTACATTTAGAACATAATCCTCCATACTGCTTGTGTGAGCTGAGTTGTTCAGTTATCTGTTTCTGAGTCAACAATGTCTCAGCCAGTGTAGTCACTCTTCCCAGTGCTGTGGGAGCAGTTTTGTCTGAAACCTTTCTTTCAGTGAAATATTTTTATTCTTTGCACCCTGGAAGAGTTGTGGATCAACTTCCTTTAGAGCCTCCCTATGCTTTAACTGCTTACAAACATGCTTCAGACTTCTGTTGATCTGTAGCACCTTGTTAGGTCTCAAATATGATTTGTCTCCCTAAATGGCTTGAAGTCCTGTTGCAATTTCATGCTGACAGATTTCTTCTTAGACAACATGTTTCTGTTCAAGGCTTGACAGCATAAATCCAGCTGATTTGGTAAAAAAGGTGGCTATCAATTTTGAGGAGAGTGCATGTGTATGTTTCTTCCGCTGCCAAGACATCCCTGTAAATTTTGTTGTGTTTATGTTGTCATATTAATTGCCCACCTTATTTATAAGGCCTTCTAAAAGGCCTTTCACTAATCATCATGTGAGAATATGAAAGCTTTCACTTCCTCTGTCTCCATCCCAGTTTCCTTGCATGTGAGAGAGCTGGTTGTCAGAGGAGAAAACAAACCTTCCTAAAACAAGCATGTATCACTTTCCCTATGTTCCTCATTGTGTACTCAGAGATAAACTACCTCTAGGAAGAGATTACTGATCTGTGAAAACAAGCTAGGTGCTGAGATACAATCTCACAATTTTCCTGCGGGCTTGTCCAAGGTTATATATCAGATACTTCTATAAGCAGGATTTCCCAGCCCAGAGCTGACCAGGGAAATAGGAGGAAGGCTGTCTAGCAAGCTGAGCACAAGTATTACCCGGCCAGGCCAGCAGTAAGCAATTGACCTTATTTTAAGGAATAGCACAAGAATAATCTGATTAAGTAGCTGGAATCTACAATGCCAAGCTGAACTTGTGATATGGAATCACTAATATGTTTTACTCCAGCAAGGTTTCCTATAAGATCCAGGACACACAGCAAAAAATTGAACTTCTGACTCATGATGGAAGTGACAGTACAAAGTCAAAGTCACAGTGAGATACTTGGGGTTTCCACTATGTGAAAAAATCAGAACACTATGTGTCTACTTTTCTCCATGTCAAAAAATATCCTACATTTTTTGAAGTACTACAGAAAAAGCAAAGACAAAGAGAAAAAAAATTAGAAAACAAAGGAAAAGCCCCCCATATTTACACAGGTGTTATTACATTTTCAAAATATTACTTTAGTTTTCTTACTGGTGTGCTCAGTTTTCAGCCTCACACTTAGTAACACATGATGCAACCTAAAATATATTTCACAAAAGTAATGATGTAATTTGTGTTAAGGAGGCAGACTTTCTATAAATCCTGTCTTAATTCCCTCATTATTTTTTGATGTGTTTATTCAAAGGTCTACAGCAATTTAAAGTGCTGCATTTCTAAAAGGGTTTATCTAAACAAGGGAGACCATTCTTTTAAAATGGTAAAAACATAAATATATGGATTTACTTGTAATTAAGGTACAATAATTTTTAATAAAATTTTATTCTGGCTTTTTCTTCAGTTAAAAAGACAAAGTCAGACAACTGAGAACATTAAATCACATACAGCAGATGTAAAGGTGAAAATTCCATTTCAGAAAGGAATTACTTGAGACTACAAAACTCAGTTATGTAAAGGTTTAACATGGGTGAGAAGCCAAGAGCAATATCTATCAATTTATCTGGCTCTTTACAATCTGTGACACTGTTGGATCACTGGAAAGCCACAGAAAATTAGTGTTCATCCTTTACAGAGCAGAATTCCTAAGACCACATTTACTATAGGAATGGATGTTGGTTTGTGGGTTTTTTGGTGCTTGGGGTTTTTTGTTTTTGTTTGCTTGTTTGTTTTGATTTGGTTTGGTTTTTTTTATTTTTGTTACTTTGGTTTTGGTGGGGGGTTTCCCCAGCTTATTTGTCATGTGTTTGTTGGGGGAACAAAACACACACATGGGGGAACAAAACACACACATCCTGGCTTGAGTGGATAGGAAGTGATGAGAAAAAATATCACTCTCCAATTGTATTCCCCATGGACAATGACCAAAAAAAAAAAAAAAAAAACCCAACCAAGACAAACCAAAACAAACAAAAAAATCCCAACAAAACAAACAAAAAACTCCCCACCAAACCACAGACAAACCCACCGCTCCCAAACAAACAAAAACCCCATAAAATCTAAATTTTCCCACCAAGTCTTGTCATTAGTACACAGAAGAATGTTTCTCAATGCTGAGCAGCAATCCTTGGTTTCAAAATCAGCATTCTTAGAACTACACGTGTCTCAGAGTAAGTTCCTTAATTTAAATAGTTTATCTTGCTTACAGAAGACATATTCAAATGCATGTATTTCCACTACTTTCTTTTAAAGGAGATTAAGAAAACTTCCATATGATATTCTTACTGCCTACAGCATTTTAAAAGATTTAGCATGAGATTTGGGTTTTTTCTTGGATTTTTATTTGCTTGTTTTTATTTTCCCTGTCTTTCTGAAGGGGATAGCAATCATTTATATCAGCAAGACATTTTTCTTGAAGAACAGTAAGCAGATAGAGATGATGCCAGTGGTCATTTAAACTAATCCAACCTATTTGTCAATAGTTAGACAGGGTAGGCGGTGATCCACAATCCATTTAATTTTACTACACCGCAACCCAGGAATTTTTACCCTCTTAATATATCAGTGGTAATTTTCTATATCTGTATCAAAAATACCTTGTCAATTCACTTTGCCTGGGACAGATATCATACTGTCTTTTCTACAACCAAAGATAGGGATAAATCAGTGTAGAGATGTAGGTGACAAGCAAGGGAAGTCTGAACTATTATTTACACACCACAAAGACAGAAACTGGAACATACTTTAACTTTTCTTCTAATCACACATGTTTAATCACATTAAGCATACTTATTTACAGAAAAGCCCTTTAGATCTCAGAGCTCAACTCAAAGAGATTCTTCAGGATCTCCAAAGCACAGATATCTATTATTTCTATGTGAGAAATGACCTCTCACTTTAAATTTTTCAAAGTTTTATTAAAACTTTAGAAATAAAACCAAATTACAGTACTGGGAATTTGTCGCCATCAGCCACGTACTAATTTACAAAATGGCTGCTCTGCCTTTTATATCCTGGGGAGTGGGAGGGGACCTTGTGTTAGGCAGCCCTGCCCTGTTGTTTGGTGGCAACAATACAGGGTGGACGGGGGGAGGGAAGAAGGGGACTGTATGGAGAGCAGAGGACATCTAAACAACAAACCACAATAACATAGCTATACATCAATAAAGCTTGTCTTAACATGCACACAATATTCATCCCTTAACTGGGAGAGCCAATCATCCCATTACCCATCTGTAACATCTGTTACATCAAACTTCTTTCTGTTAGAAAGCAATGCACTCACTCCTTTCCAATCTGTATTAACATCTTTAGTGGATGGACTATCTAGGTGATAGATAAAAATTTTGCATCTTTGTTATCCTATTGTGTCAAGATTTTCGGTGGGTCGTGGGTCTTCAAAGAGACAGGAGTAGTTGTTGGTTGTTAAAAAGTTGTTTATTGCGTGAATACATCAATCTTGAAGGCAGAGTTCAAAGTATTAAAGTCCATGCTAAAAGCTTTCCAGCAAAGAGTTCTGGTGTTATGAGCAGAAGCAGCAGCCACTATCCCTTTTTTTTTTTTCTTTTTCTTCTTCTTTTTCTTCTTCTTCTTCTTCTGCTTCTTCTGCTTCTTCTTCTTCTGCTTCTTCTTCTGCTTCTTCTTCTGCTTCTTCTTCTTCTTCTTCTTCTGCTTCTTCTTCTGCTTCTTCTTCTTCTTCTGCTTCTTCTTCTTCTTCTTCTTCTGCTTCTTCTTCTGCTTCTTCTGCTTCTGCTTCTTCTTCTGCTTCTTCTTCTGCTTCTGCTTCTTCTTCTTCTTCTTCTTCTTCTTCTTCTTCTTCTTCTTCTTCTTCTTCTTCTTCTTCTTCTTCTTCTTCCTCTTCTTCTTCTTCTTCTGCTTCTTCTTCTTCTTCTTCTTCTTCCTCTTCTTCTTCTTCTTCTTCCTCTTCCTCTTCTTCCTCTTCCTCTTCCTCTTCCTCTTCCTCTTCCTCTTCCTCTTCCTCTTCCTCTTCTTCCTCTTCTTCCTCTTCCTCTTCCTCTTCCTCTTCCTCTTCCTCTTCCTCTTCCTCTTCCTCTTCCTCTTCCTCTTCCTCTTCCTCTTCCTCTTCTTCTTCCTCTTCTTCTTCTTCCTCTTCTTCCTCTTCTTCTTCCTCTTCCTCTTCCTCTTCTTCTTCCTCTTCTTCTTCCTCTTCCTCTTCTTCTTCCTCTTCTTCTTCCTCTTCCTCTTCTTCTTCTTCTTCTTCTTCCTCTTCCTCTTCTTCTTCCTCTTCTTCTTCCTCTTCTCCTCCTCCTCCTCCTCCTCCTCCTCCTCCTCCTCCTCCTCCTCCTCCATATCATCATCCATACTCCATTACAGAGCATTTTACTCATAAATCATCCAATCAGCCAAAAACAGAATTCTAAAACATTCTTTCTACACCGATGTAAGCCTAATTTCTTCTGTATGAAAGTATGCCAGTTCTTACACAAAACTTTCACACATAATATCTATTTTCAAGAATAGTTCTATCTATTCTATCTAGGAACATAAGCAATAGCTAATAACATGTAACTCAGTTAACTCAAAACTAGACTTTAGGGCCTCTTACTAGCTATGCAGTTTCTTAAGGCACTTAAGATATATTTCTACTTGCTTAAAACTGAACTTACACTTCTATTTCATGTCTGTGTGGCTTAATATATTTCAGCTTCTCTCGAGGTTCTAATTCAAACATTTCTAATCCAATTCTGCATTTCTTTCTCTCTCTCTGAAGGACTCAGAGAGGCTTCTGTTCCATGCATTCCAACACTATGGTGCCTGGATCTGTATCATGCAAGAGGTTTCGTGTCAGCTGCAGCTGAAATTGGTGTTCAGTGCAGGTGCTCTGTGCTGTTCTCTTAGAATATACAGGCAGTTCCAAAGGTTAGCAGACAGTAGAGCTGAAATAAAGCCTCTGCCCTTGTTGTCTGCAACTACATTTGTTGGTAAAAGCAATTGCAACACCTGTTGAAGACACAGATATCCAGCTACCTCAAGGAGAAAACTATTGCATGAATACATGGTTTGTGACTATTGAAAGACTGTCAAAAGAGGAAAGAATAAATAAAATTTCCAAAGAGACCTAGTAAAGAAATGTGACCTGTATACAACTATACACAAGTCATAAAAGCAGACCACTTCACAAAAGTAGACCCTACACCGCTTTAGTTTCACTCAAGTGTAAAGGAGTAAAAGCTGTTGTGAATTTGATGTGTGTTCTTACTGACCTTTACAAATTGAGACTAACTCATGTTCACTACCTTTTAGCTCTTTTATCCAAATATCCTCTGCTACACCATACTTGTACCCTTCCAATGAAAGCTTCTGGCAGAAGCTCTGGCACTGATGTAATGAAATCCTCCTCTTTTGTTATCACAGAGAAGATACAGCAGTAATGAAATCCTCCTCTTTTGTTATCACAGAGAAGATACAGCAGTAGCTTCAGAACACATTTGCACCCCACTCATTGTGGAAGTGTCCTCAAGCCTAAGTGACATCCAGCTGCCCTAAAAAAGTCATACTGGCTTTGAACACACTCTTTGTCTTTTGTCTTGCTCTGAATCACAATTTCTCCAGGAATTACTAGTGAAATCTGATTTTCAGCTGATTGGAGTTTACAGCTCATCCCAAGCAGAACAGCTTATCTCATTCCCTAAGAAGACACATCAGTGCTCTCACTTCAGGCCAGCATCTGCAAATCAGTGGTGAGAGTCCTGTGTCTTGCACCATGACTGAAATAGAAGCCCATTACTCTACATAACTGTATTTAGTTGTAATACAAAGCACTGGATTTGGCTTTCGAGGGAAGGGAAGCATTAACTAAGTAGCAAAATACCAATTAACCATCTTTGCCCATACTAACATTCTTCCCCTCATATTTATGCCTTCCATATAATTATTTTTACACTGAATATAAAAAAATTAAAAATGCTTTTTAATTGAAAACAAATTACATTATATGATGCAAATGCTATCTCTGTAGAGATAGCATTTGCATCATATAATGAAAAAAATGAGGCAACAATTACTTCGCCTTACTGAATAGGTATGTAAATTGAGCTTGAAAATCCCAATACATAGTAACCGTGAATGTTAGGCTTTCCCATGGGAGGCTTAATCAAAATATTGGTTCTTTTCTTTGAAGAAAACCTTTTTTTTTTCAGTAATTATGGATTGTGCATTTTAGATAGAGCTAAGAGACTTTCTCCCTGTAGAATACCAGCTTTCTTTGAGTTACTGGCCCCAGAAATACATTTTGAAATTAGGAAGCCTCCACTTATGTGGATGACCAATGAAAGATGAAGAGTAAAGGCATGAGTTTAATTTATTTTCTCTAGTTTTGAGCTATTCTGGAAAGCAAAATCAGTACAAATTGGACAAAAATAGTGACTAAATTCAAATACTCCATTTCTTTGAAAAATCCAATGGAAAACATTTTTAAGATGCTGATATGAATTAATGTTGTTAGTGATTTCCAAGGTATTATGTCCTACCCTGAATAATCTCTTTTTGAAGAGAATTTACAGAGTTAGATTATATATTACAATAAATTTACAAATGTTGGTAGTTGTCTTACCTTAAAAATAGAGAAAATATTTTTTAGCTCTCTTTTCACACAACTTAGCTAAATTGCCCTTCCCTTTTTAAAGTTTTCTGCTTCTGATTAAAATAAAGGTGTCAGTCAAAATACACATTAAAAACACATCCTCAATCTCAAAATTATTTGAAAACACATTTCATAGATATTCCAGTTCTTGAACAATGTGTCTCATTTATCTAAGTCATGTTAATTTAGTTTTGGTCTGCTTTTGTGAAGTGGTCTGCTGAAGTTCCCAGAAAGTGAGTTTTTGCCTAAAATGCCAGGCTCAGGAGCATCTATTGTTTTTCTCTGTTTTCGACTGAAGGTAAAAGGTGGATGAGGTTTAGGACACACTGTATTGATTCACAGATAAACTAATGGGATTGGAAGGCAAAGTTACGAGAAAGTTCTGTGTCAGATGCACAGAAGGGGAACTAAAGGAAACCAGTCACTAATACTTGTTAATTCTGCATTTCATGTTTTATTAATATTTATAGTTATAGTTTCTGGTTTTCTGTATTTTATAGGCATGTTTGCGCTATGTGCAATTCTGGGGCAGTTACTGGTGCTATAAATGTGCCTGGGATGAGTAAATTTACAATGTGACCACTTAAAGCTGTAGCATGGAAAAGTTTCCACATAACAGAAGATGCGTCTACAAGTTGTGGCATTCTTTCTGAAGAGTAAAAGCTCTTGACAAAGAGCAAGCCCAGTAGAAAAGACGAGTTGATACAGGAAATCAGTATTATGTGAAGCCTTGCTGAGTAGACAACACAATTACAGTTTTACCATGAAGGAAAATCTACAAGTGGTACAAGGCAGACATGTCAGTTGTCTCTCAAAGATGAAAACTGAGTACTTGAAAACATCATTGTTTTTCTTTAGGAAAAGGGTTGTTACTTGTCTCCTACTTTGCCTTCTTGCCCTCATTTTCATTGCTCTCTCTCTTAACACATTGGTATGTTAAGGAGGTTTCATTCATCACCTGTCAGCAGAGATGAACTCATTGAACACTCATGCTCACACATAATTCCCTCAATCCACCCAGTGACTTTTTAATTTATTTAGTATATTTACTAAATTATTTCATATATTTGTGGTATTCACATGCCCTCTGAACAGAGAGAAGCTGTGAGAGAAGTAGAGAAAAGAAGGATCAAAACAATTATTATCTCATTTACTGCTCCTGTGTTTGTGAACATATAGAATATGTTGGAAAATTATTTACCTGAAGGGATTGCTTGATTGGATTCTGGTGATAGTGATTTGCTTCATTGACCAACTGGGTCCACATGTGTGTGTCAGGACTGTTGGCAGACAGTCATGAGTTTTCAGGAGGAAGTTAGAAGTAAGTATGATGTAGAATAGTTGTAGTATAATGTAGTATGTATCTCTTTAATATAGTATAGTATGTTGTAATATAATATAGTTTTAATAAAGTGGGCATTCAGCATTTCAAAGCCTTGGAGTCAGATGTCAACAATTTCCTGCCTCAGGGGTCGCCTGATTTTACAATATGTATTTACTAATTTAATTTATTTAGTATATTTATTTAGTATATATATTACAGTATTTAATAATGACAAGTAAAAATCCAATGCAGTCCTTGTTGTTGCCAATTCAAAGTTACTAACTTTTCTACCAGCATAGTGCAGAATTAGACAAATAATTCTTTTGGATGCATATAGCTGGCATTTGTCAAGAAAAGACCTAGGAGGACATCCAAAGAGCTAGTTACAGTAGTTTGAAAGCATAATACAAAGTAAATTGCAATGAAGTTTCCAGTATGTTTTCCTTCCTTTTTCTGGGTTCTGTAATGGAAGAAATGTGATAAATGAGCTTCTTTATTCAGTTTTCACAGGCCTGGGACAAAAAATATATTTGTCAGTTGGAGAAAATGTAAGCTTAAGTTAAAATGAAATGGAAGGAAAAACACAAAGACAAATGTTTCATCTGCCTTTTTACATTGTTTGTTATACTTGTATATTACTCCCTAAAGTACACTAGATGATGGTAAAGCAAATTTACAGAAGTCAACATTCAATTGGAATGGAAATAACAAAAAGCAATGTAGAACAGTGTGGTCATATGCAAAATCACTTCTTCATAAACATTTCTCCAAGGAAAATAATTGGCAACGTAATTGCCAATTACGTTGTAAAAGAAAGCCCCCAGTGACAGGAGGATGTTGTTAATCAGAGTCACCTGTAAATGAAAATCTGAGGAACAAAAATAGTAATTGTAAAACTTGATTGAAACTGATTGGTTTGGAAAGCTTAAACTTAAAGATACCAACCTTTTAACTAAATACACTTGCAAAGGAATTTCCAAGCTTTTAATTCCACAGCACACAGAAGATGTGTTGTTATTTCCCTGAGTAGAGGAATTTAGACCCTGTCAGCCTTATTAAGAAATCACAATATGTGAGACTGCTATTGGATAAACTATCATATTGTTACATTAAATTCTGCATTCACTCTTGTACTCTTCATATCAGAAAGGGCAGGCCTGATGTAGATGTGGTTCGTGGTTCTATTTTATAGCATATAGCACTCCATTTTTTCTGACAACTTTTATTTTTTTAAAAATATGGCTTCAAAATAATAACAGGATTGAAATTTTCACTTCTTAGCCTGCTTATGCTCTGCTTTCATTTGTTGATTAGGAGGTCATCTTTACATGATCATATAGTGGTTTTGATGCACTTTAAACAAGAAAAAGAAACAAGATATTCAATTCACAGAAACAAAAAAAAAAAAAAAAAACAAATTAGGAAGCAAGACAACTAATTAAGAGTAGTGAAAATAAGGGTAACGATAGGATTTTATTTACTGAGAAGTGAATAAAGTAAACCCAAAATAGGACTGTGTACACTTATGTGTGACTACAAGAGCAAGAAGAAATTTATTTCAATGTGGAGTAAAAAGTGGTTTGCCCACAAAATTGCCATTGAAGAAGAAAAACAGAGTAAGTAGGACTACATATGTCTTAAGTCTTGAGAAGTATACACACTTTTACTTTCCTGATTCAATATTGATGAAAATGTCAAAGGGGGTAAAACAAAATCCGGGATCCAGATGAAACTCTGGATCAAAGAACATGATTCATAGAAATGTGAGATGCAAAGAAAGTAAAGTATCTGTGTCTCTATTACATAAGATCCTCTACTAATAAACTCACTGTAGGCAAAAGGATTATTCATCTGAGTGGGCAAGAACTCAAGAAGGTACTTATATATGCTTACACATAGTTGGCCTATTACAACAGTCCAAGAACATGGCATATAATCCACATTATTTAAAATATTTAAAGCATCTTTAATGCAGTTTTTTCCATCTTTGGATGCTCTTTGGCCTGGCTTTATAAGTGAAGAACTAGGTTGCAATCACAGAACAGAGTGTTAGAGGACACCCTCTGAAAGCAGCCTTACATTATACAGTTATGTAAAGCAAAATCAGATCTCATTCATTTCACTTCCACAGCTGCATGTTTCCAGTGTGCCATAAAAACTATCTTCCTGAGCACAAGTGAAAGAATTAGTAGAAATCACATTCATTTGCCACAAAATTATGACTATAACCTCCAGTTGTCACATCTCCACAGATAATTTTGAGACTGTGCCAACAGCTGAACTGCCACACAAAACAGGATATTGCTGTTTATTTAGGATATTTAGATTACCAGGAGATAGTTTCAGGTTGGTTCATGTGATTGTTATGGGGTTTTTTTTCACATTAGTCCATATGGAATCGCATCCAGCTGGTACTTTTACCTCAGTAGCTTTTACAGAAGGCATCAACCTCAGGCCATGGGAAACAGGATACTGAGGGGAAGCACCTAGCCAGGTCACGGTGGGAAGAATGGGCTCACGGGAGTCAGTAGGCTAACAAAACTGTCCTATATTTGGTTGTGTTTCTGGTTCTTGTTCTCAGTTGGTTCAGCACCTCGGTACATATAAGGTCACGTTCCAAGTTCACATTCGTGATAGGACCTTTGCCCTAAAAGATCCCTACGCCTGTCTGCATTTGCCATGCCCCCAGGCCTTTTGATCTTGCCCACCGTATTCTGCGGTTTCCACATTTATTATTTTGTTATTAAAGTTTTTATTTTTGGGGCAAAACTATTGTTCCCATCCCTTATTTTGCCAGCTTCCACTGGTCACAGAGAGCTCCAGACTATGATAAATCTGGGGATATACCTCTGATCCTCAAGGAAAATATCTGATGAATATGCCCAACCTTCAACAATGCATTTTTAAAAATCAAGCTTGTTAGAGAATATCAATATGTAGAAGGGAAAACAATATGTGAAAAAGTTTGTTTACAACCCTAGATGAGATTTTCCTGGGTAGAATTAGTCTGAATATTTTCAGATTAGATTACAAAGACAGAATGAAGCTTCTGTATCCCCATCTCTCCGTCTCTCTCTCCCTACCCCCTGCACAGATCTTCTACATCACGGGAAAGGAAGAAAATTTGAATATAAATATTAATGTATATATGGGGGTTTTTTATATTGATTTTTTGTTCATAAATGGCAGAAAGTTTCAGTCATATCACTTGTTTTTCCTCAGCTCTGAGAAATACTTCCTTTCAAGTATTTTCATTTTGTGATGTTTTATTTAGATAACCCTGTTTTCCAAAGACAAGCTTTCTAGATACCTTCACCCATGGTGAGAATTTGATGTCTGTATTTTTGGAAACTTGATTTACTGATCTACATTCTTTGGAAGGTACAGTTTCGAAGATTTAATAACTATAATAGGAGTTCTGTTCTAGAGAACCTTCTAATCAATTATGTAATTCATTATAAGCCCTGTATGTTGTTTACTGAGGAAACTATTGTTGGAAGCATGAAGCCGTGAATAAAATGCCAAGTCATGATGCAGACATGGAAACTGGGCGGAGTTCTTGTGGCTCGTGTTACCATGGCAATGGAGACGCACATGGAGCAAAGTGGAAACCACACAGTCTTATTAGCTCATTTAAAAATATATAGTACCTGTATTTTCTAGCTGTTGCTAGGTCAGCAAATTTTATGATGGAATTTCTGAAAAAATTTGTTTGCTATTCCATTAGCCTTTTTATGGTTGTTCTTTCTCAATTCTAACCTAAATTTAGACCTGTGACCATTTTAATACAGGGTTTTAAAAACAGAAAGCATTAGGGTTTAATATATTATACACAAGAAGCATTTTCAAAGTCTCCATTCATGGATGAGATTCAAAATTTTCATGCTGTTTTGTGGAGCAAAGAAGAGAACGTTGTAAAAGTTGTAAAGGTGGTATGTTTTATTACAGCGCTGGACGCATGCGGAGATTGCTCTCCTCAAAAAAGGCATGCGTACCTCTGAGAACTTCAGGTCTCTTTTTATCTCTCTCTCAAATATATATGCATACAGTTTCACAATAGGTCCATACATATTCATTTTTATGGGTTTCATGTGACATTTACCGCTAGTTCCTTTTTATCAGAAAAAATTCCGAGGTCAGGTTGACTTGCCCTTACAGCAGTCCCTGTCTATCATCTTCTGTCTCCCCCCCTTTATCTCTGTCCTTCGCTGAAGTAACTTCACTGAGCTTAGGCCTTACAGTCTGGCTAAATAACTATGGTTTCTAACCACAGGCTCAACTCAAAAATGTACATTTCACCTAAATTAAAATGGATTTCTATCCTGGAAAATTTTCACTTTGCCTCAATGCATCTCCATCACTGATTATAAAATGGACCTCTCACTTTTACACCACTCTGTATTGATATTATCAAGTCCTAGATAGAGAGGAAGAAGATTCCACAGGGCCAAGAGTGGATTTTTCAGAGAAAAAGGCAGTTACTACTATAAGAAGAAATATATACTTTTATTAATATTTTTTAAAGTTGATCTAAAATTGATTTCCTTTTCCACATTTCACACACCCAATTAAATTCTAATTTCAGATATCTTAAAGTTTTGGGGGGTTTTGCGTTGGTTGCTTGCTTTGCTTAGTTTAATTTGTTTGTTGGGGAATGGGTGGGGGAGGGGATTGGTGCTTTTTTGCCACTCTACTTCTCTTTAGGTTCCACAGTACATTGTCACTGGCTACCTGGCAGACCCTGGAAAAGTTTTCTATTAATTCTGTGACACATTGAGTGTTTCATTATGACCTCTCCAGATTTAAATTGTGTTGTCTTAGAAATTCGCATCTTATAGTCTGGTTTCTGTCACAGACTGCCAGGCTCTTCTTGTATGATGCCAAATAAATTTTTAATTTCTATCATCATAGGTTTAATTTTCATTGCATGAGATACCTCCCAGGCCCATTCAGCCAGACATGGATGAAAAGGAATAACATTTTACCTTAGGAATTTAGATGTTTCTCAGAGACTTGGAAAGTACTCTCTTTCTTAGAAAAGAAATTTTGTGATATATACTGGTAATTTCTGCTGTGTGAAAGAAAAGGGATTAATTAAATTTGTTTAAGAGCAGATGTGGAGAGGTTCCACTAGGATTTTTGAGAGAGAAAAATCCCTTTTATAAGAAGTAACAAGAAAAATTTGATTTTTGCAGTCTAACCATATAAAGGCCTTATCTGAGTTCTGTCTAAAAATGAATCACAATTGTACAAATATTCTGAAAATGAATGTGTGAGCTAGTGTAAGAATGGATGCATGGAATGAATATTAAGAAAAAATCTTATTACCAGAGGATTTAAATTTCAAAAAAAACTTGCCTCCATAAATAATTGAGCTAGTATCTAACAGAAATCCAGCTAATCTTAAGATGGAGCTTAAGAAGACTGTAAAAGGTATTTCTACTTCCTTGATTAATGGCAAGGAATCGAACGTACTGAACATTAAGGTCTCATCTCCTTGTGACATTTACCTCTCTTGCTCTCCTAAACAAGGAATTTTGGTTTGTTGATCATGCTTTTCAGGACATTTTAAAGGCATGTTCAGGTCCTAATTTGGAAAAGACCAGTATAGTGTTAACATATCACAATTCTGTTTGTATATATATTAAGGGGAAGTTTTTAAAACTCAATTTTGAGCCGCAATTATTCCTTGAATTTTTTCAAACTAAATGGGTGATCAGTTCATAGTTTTGTTTCTTTTTTCTTTTAAAACCAAAGTATAGAATATGTAGAAAATGCAAGGAAAAGCAAAATCTAATGTTTTGCAACTCAGTATATGTGACCATAGCAACAGCATAAAACAGCTAATATAATCAGCACCCAAGATCGACAATGGACTGGTCACCATAGAGGGACACAATGAAAATTGAAGCTTAAATTCAAGATGGAGACTATAAACATACACTAAATAATTTAAGGAAATTTAAAAAATATGGAAATTGTAAGGAGGAGGAAAATTAAATGCAGCCCTGGATTTCACAAAGTGTTGAGTGTTGTCACTATGAGGTCAGTGGAAACTATGAATTTGAAATATACATAAAACAGCTTTTACTTTACTTGCAATTATTTGGAAGATTCTGTGCATCATATTGCTATGCTGTTAAATAGCAGAATTACAACAGGATCACTGAGAGAATGTGTTGTCTTCAAGTGTGTGTGCATATGGATGAAGGAGGGAGGAATCAAATGTTTCACTGTCTGTGGCAATGTAACTTCACTTTTCCATGTAGCTGTATTCATTTCAGTGCTTCATTATGACGTATCATACATCAACATTACAAGCTGGCAAGCGGAGATAAATAGTTGCAAAGCTCTTTTTATGCTATTTTGTGCTGCTGAATACTTTGGAATCTCATTTTTGACAGCTTAAGGCTGAAGTACCATATATTCCCAACAACTTTTTTTTAATACACAGATGAATGGTACACAGCATTAAAAATGAAAATTACACACTGTTAAAAATGAAAGTGCCTCATCATCAACAGTCACACATATCCACAGCCACAAACTCATACAGCGTGTATCAAAATGAATTAAACTTGCCAGCACTCCCTTCAGTTCTGTCTCTGTTGAAAAGGACAATGGCTGTTTCTCTTCACATTAAACAGGAACAGGAAGAAGCTAGAGCAAAACCCAAAGCTATGGCCTAATTTAATGGCTAATATTGTCTGGAAAATATTTGTTTCTGAGGGATTTGTTCACTTTGCATATTTCTAAGCTTCAACATATTTTTCTCTTTTTTTCTTTTTGTATTTAAATACAACAAACCAAACAAGTAGAGTTATTACATTTCTTTTGCTCAGAGACTATAATATTTTAATAGTGGAAAGAGTAATAATAATAGAAATAATGATGATAATAATTGCAGTGCAGGCAGCCTGTGTCAACTTCAGGCTAGTTGTAAACAACTTGAAGTATGGGAAAAATAGATGCAGCAATTTAGAATACAGCCTGAGAGAAAAATACAGAATACAGCCTGACTGCCTGGATTTACCTCAGAAGGGTGTCCTGGTTTGAGAAGAAGTGAGTTTTTTGAGGCACTGTGATCAAACCAACATGTGCTCAGATTTGAATATTGGCACCTGATGTGGCCACTGAGGACATGGATATGCCTCTGGGAACACAGGGGGTTAAAAGCAGAGAAGGCCCAGGAGGAGGCTCTCTTGGTTCTGGTCAGTGAAAGGTTCAGAGCTCCCCTGCCCGGCTGTGGGCTGAGTGGGGCAGGGGAAGCCATGCGGCCGGGTGAGGTAGGCCGGGCCTTGGACAGAGAGGGGAGGTGAAGGCCCCTGCAGGATGGAAGGGCGGAGGAACACTGAGAGGCATTGGGCAGGTCCCCCCAGAGAGAGAGAGAGAGAGAAGACAGCGAGCCTGTGCTGGTGCTTGTGCCACCTTGAAATTCCATATCGTTTGCAGGCAGCGCGGCAGGCTGGGAAGGAGAAGGGGGGTATGGCGAGAAGGTGCCCGGCAGGGCAGCGTGGGAGTTCTGGACAGGCAGAGCCTGATATTTTAACCCTTTTCTTGGATGATGGAGACCTTACAAATGCTGATCCTCCTGGAGTTGAATGAGAAGAGAGATAGGGATGAATAGCAGGAAATGGGGAAGTGTGATGCAAATTTGTGCAAGTGAAAGATGTCTGAGAGAAGTTGAGAAGAATTCTAGGTGTCAGGAGATGATGGAGTGGCCTTTGGCTGGACTTTTCTTGTATAGCTGTGGACAGAACCATTTTTCCTGTGACACAGAGACTGCACTAGGGGGAGGCAATAGCTTGGAGCCAAGAGAGCTCAGTGTTGTTACATGAAGGAGTGCGTGAACAGAGACAGCAGGTGAGAAGGGTGGTGGTGATGCCCTTGATCTTCAGTGAAGGAGAAGATCTCTGTTCTTGAGACCCCTGGGCCCCAGGGGGTGAAATCTGGGGGGGACTGGTGTTCTGCAAGTGAGAGACTGTGCTCTTTTTTGAACTAGAAAAAGCACCTTAAAAGGACAACCCTAGAAGCAGCTCTGGTCCATGTGCAGCGGTGAGAGCACTGAGCATGGAAGGAAGATGCCCCGATGGCAGATGATATCCGGGCGGTGCCACGAGTGACATGGAAACACATGAGGTTTCAACGGTGTTTCCAGGGGAAGCCTACAGCACGAGAGGGACTCCTCTTTTCTTGATGAACTAAGAATTGATTATCTGAAGGGTGGTGATGGACTGAGAGTTGGTGATCTGAGAGATGGTAACTGAATTGAGAATCCAAGGTTTTGTCTTACTGTGATGTATTGGGAATTTGGTGGGGGGAGGAGGAATGTTTGGAAGGTTTTCATCCTGAGTTCTGTGTGTTTCTTTTATATATTTTAAGTTAGTGAAGTTTTTTCCCCTTTTATTCCTAAGCTGGAGCCTGCTTTGCTCTATTTCTGGTCACATCTCACAGCAGACACCAGGGAGAATGTATTTTCATGGGGGCACTGGCATTGCGCCAGTGTCAAACCATGACAAAGGATGTAAAAGTGAATTCTGTATACAAAGACTCAGTTCAGAGCATACAATTATTTACCCTTGAGAAAAGGGAACTTTTATGCCCCCTACAGTCTCCTACCTTTGGCACTAGAAAACATAGCTTACAATCTGATGAAATCACCACATATGTACATCTGCCTAGACAGAGAAAAGCTGCTCCAGCAAAAGAAAGACTCTATCATAAGTCCATGCTCCTATAAAATTGGTGGTCTAATCTCCCATTAAGAATCACAATTTTTTAAAGTAGAGAATGTGACATTTTCTGTGCAATTAAATCTTTCTCTAGGAGATATAAGTCCCTGCCTGTGTATGCTTCTACCTGAATGCCCTCTGCTAATCACAACTGTGACAGCAACACTTCTCTCTTACCAGAAGTGAGCCTCTAAAACCAGAAAAACTGAGCAAATTGAGAGTCTGCAAAATGAGTTTAGGACTGCAGCATTTCTCAAAAAACCACTGTGTAGTCTGGTTATACATGTCATACTGAAGATTTGTCACATACACCTCCGGTCTATGACATCCCTCAGAAGGTCCAATGACATTCAGTAACATTTAGGGAGCTTGGGGTAGGAGGATGCTCTGCCCTGGTATGCAGTGAAGCAACTCAGACAATGCTGTTTGCATAGTAGACTGAGAGGGGTGTCATGTTGGTTTTGGTGTTAAACTATGTTAAAACCAGTATGCTCACCAACCTCAAATTAACATCCTAATAGTGAGGAAACGAGAGACCAGAGACAGTGACTGGCAGTCAGTCACTTTACACTACAAAAGCCCAGTCCAGTTTCATACAGTTAGGTTGTCCTAACATTCTAACAATTCCTCCTTGGTGTGTGTAGAGATTCCTCCTTTGGATTTGAGGATGCCCCCTGACGATATTCCAAGGCTCAGTGAAAAGACCTGCCCATGTCTGCATGGGTGTTTGCATGGTGAGTTATAGCAATCTCTACTTAATAATTGTTTCTTTTAGCTAGCTTTAATGCAATGGTTTTAACAGAATTGCTTTAAGATAGTGCACTATATTATACTATATGCTATTAGTAGTTTTGGCTTTTAAACTATGTAGCAAATAATTGTGATTAAGATCTTTTTTCTAATCATTGGTCAATAGCTCATTTTATAGAAATAGATCAGATTTGCAATCTTTAATCTTGAGGGATTAAACCTTTAACAAAGCCTGGGGCTAAGATTCAATCCAACCACGCCTCAATTCCTCCCTAAGGAGTTTAGAACACAAGGGGGTCTTTTCTGCACCTCACAATTGCAGGGCTTCTCTGATATTCTTTATTGAAAGCTCCAACTCCATCTCCTACTCTTGGTTAACTTTCCAGAAAATCACATCAAGTCAAATTATGGAGAATTCAGTTGGTTTTGTGGAAAGGTTAAATTTTATTAATTTATTTAAAAGGAAAAAATTGCAAATAAGTATTTACATTGAAAATTGATTGCCTTGATTATACCAAAATTTTTCAAGTTTTCAATTAATTCCAATTAAATTGTAAAATTTAAACAAATTTTACAAATAAAGAAAATATAGATTTAAATGCATATGTGCAAATTTTACATAGCAGAGTCTATGCATTGAGAGGGAATGTTGTCACAGTCCTTTGACTAACAAGAAAAAGGTCTCCCTTCTTTCCCATTAAAACCATTATTGGACATAAAAAAATAGGTTAAATGCACTAATGGAACAAAGAAGTTGATTTCTGCCCTCTCTCCCCCAACCCCCCAATTCTCTTTCCCAGATGTCTGAGGCTGTAGCTGGGAGAGGTCAATCAGAAAAACAAAATGTCTGTAGCACCTTTCAGGACTCTGGATGTCACTTTTGCAGCTTCTTCATTGAACTCATCATGGTAGGAAGTTTCTCCCAAAATATTAACTTCCAAATATATGAACAATATATTGTGAACAAGTGAATGACCTCCTTTCACTAGTGGCTGAGCTTAGGGAGGAAGCTGAAAGGTTAAGGAGTATTAGGGAAAGTGAAAGGGAAATAGACTGGTGGAGTTCAGCCCTACCATCTTTAAGGGAGGCTTCTGATCAAGAGTCTGAAGACTTATATGCCTCCTGTTCTCAGGCAACAGAAGGGCACCCGGTGGATGAAGAGCAGTGGAAATGGGTCCCCATTCGGGGAGGTAATAGTAAAAAGACCTCCCCCTCCCCATCATCCAGCCAGGTACCACTTCAGAATAGGTATGAGATCCTGGATCTAGAGACACAACTAGATGATTTAGGAGCGAATTGTCTGCCCAGTGAAGCCCCCAGTTATGATTCACCTGCAATACAGATCACTACCTCTAGCATCAAGAAGAAAAGAAGGGTAATCGTAGTAGGTGATTCCCTCCTGAAGGGAACTGAGGGCCTCATGTGTTGAACAGACCCATCCCACAGGGAAGTCTGTTGTCTCCCTGGGGCCTGGGTACAAAGTATCGCTGAGAGACTTCCTGGGCTGATTCAGCCCTCTGATTATTACCCACTGCTGATACTCCAGGCTGGCAGTGATGAGATTGAGAAGAGGAGTGTCAAGGCAATTAGAAAGGACTTCAGGGTACTGGGTCAGGTAGTTGATAGGGCAGGAGCACAGGTAGTGTTCTGCTCTGTCCCTTTGGTGGTGGAGGAAAATGATGAAAGAAACAGAAGAATCCGCATCATCAATAAGTGGCTTAAGGGTTGGTGTCATCGGCAAAATTTTGGATTCTTTGATCATGGGGAAACTTTTACAGCATCTTCTCTGCTGGAACCAGATGGGGTACACCTCTCTGTTAAGGGCAAAAGAATTTAGCTCACGAACTGCCAGACCTCATTGAGAGAGCTTTAAACTAGGTTTGAAGAGGGAAGGGGAACCAGCTGAGCTATCTGGAAACAGGCCCAAGAATTGCAAGGCTGAGTTAGGGGTGAAGTCAGTAGCCCAGATGAGGTGCATGTATACCAATGCACGCAGCTTGGGCAACAAACAAGAAGAGCTGGAGGCCATGGTGCAACTGCAAAGCTATGAGGTAGTTGCCATCACGGAAACATGGTGAGATGACTCACATAACTGGAGTTCTACACTGGATGGATACAAGCTCTTCAGAAGAGATAGGAAAGGTAGAAGAGGAGGAGGGGTGGCCCTTTATATTAAGCAAACTTTTGATGCCATTGAAATTGAAACTAAGGAAGATGGAGTTGAATGTCTATGGGTAAGATTTAAGGGGAAGGCCAACAAGGCTGACACTATACTGGGAGTCTGTTATCGTCCACCTGACCAGGAAGAAGAAGTAGATGACTTATTCTGTAGGCAGCTAGGTAATGTTTCAAGATCATCAGCCCTTGTTCTTGTGGGTGACTTCAACCTACCAGACATCTGCTGGGAACTTAATACAGCAATAAAGAGGCAGTCCAGGAAATTCTTAGAATGTATGGAGGACAGCTTTTTGTTGCAGCTGGTGGGTGAACCCACCAGGGGAGGGACTATGTTAGATCTGCTGTTTGCAAATAGAGATGGGCTGGTGGGAGATGTGGTGGTTGGTGGTCGCTTGGGGCAGAGTGATCACAAAATAATAGAGTTCTCAATACTTGGTGAAGTCAGGAAGAGCACCAGTAAAACTCTTGCACTGGACTTCCGGAGGGCAGACTTTGGCCTGTTCAGGAGACTTATTCAGAGCGTCCCTTGGGAAGCAGCCCTTAAAAACAAAGGAGTTCAGGAAGGGTGGGCATACCTCAAAACAGAGATCTTGAGGGCACAGGAACAGACTATCCCTATGTGCCGAAAGATCAGTCAACGGGGTAAACGTCCAGCCTGGCTGGGCAAGGAGGTTTTGGAAGAACTTAAGAATAAAAAGAGGATGTATCAGCATTGGAAGAAGGGTCAGGTCTCTAAGGAAGTATTCAAGAAGGCTTCTAGAGCATGCAGAAAAAGAATTAGGGAGGCCAAAGCTCAGTTGGAACTTAGAATGGCGACTTCTGTAAAGGATAATAAAAAATGTTTTTATAAATATATTAATGGTAGAAAGAATGGTAAGACCAGCCTTTGTTCTTTATTGGACAAAGGAGGGAACATATTATCTGCAGATGAGCAAAAGGCAGAAGTGCTTAATGCCTACTTTGCCTCAGTTTTTAGTGGGAAGATGACTTGCCCTCAAGACACCCACCCGTCTGGGCTGGTTGATGGTGTCAGGGAGCAGAATGGTCCCCCCATTATCCAAGAGGAAGCTGTCATAGAACTACTGAAATCCTTGCATATTCATAAATCTATGGGACCAGACGGGATCCACCCCAGGGTAATGAGAGAGCTGACAGATGAGCTTGCAAAGCCACTCTCCATCATTTACCAACAGTCATGGCTCACTGGTGAGGTTCCAGATGACTGGAAGCTGGCCAATGTGATACCCATTTACAAAAATGGTGCAAAGGAGGATCCTGGTAATTATAGACCAGTTATCCTGACCTCAGTACCTGGCAAAATAATGGAACAGTTTATATTATGCACCATCACGCAAAATTTACAGGATAGCCAGGGTATCAGACCCAGCCAGCATGGATTTAGGAAGGGTAGATCATGTTTGACCAACCTGGTCACCTTTTATGACCAGGTAACCTGCCTAGTGGATGCAGGGAAGGCTGTAGATGTTTGCTTGGATTTCAGCAAGGCCTTTGACACCGTCTCCCACAGCATTCTCCTAGACAAACTGGCAGCCCATGGCTTGGACAGGAGCACTCTTTGCTGGGTTCAGAACTGGCTGCATGGCCGGGCCCAGACAGTGGTGGTGAATGGTGCTGCATCCAGCCGGCGACCAGTCACCAGTGGTGTCCCTCAGGGGTCTGTGCTGGGGCCAGTTCTGTTCAATATTTTTATTGACGACATGGATGAGGGTTTAGAGTCTTTTATTAGCAAATTTGCAGATGACACTAAGCTGGGAGCCTGTGTCGATTTGTTAGAGGGAGGGAGGGCTTTGCAGAGGGACTTGGAACGGTTGGATGGATGGGCAGAATCTAATGGGATGAATTTCAATAAGTCCAAGTGCTGAGTCCTGCACTTTGGCCACAATAACCCCCTGCATCGATACAAGCTGGGGACGGTGTGGCTGGACAGTGTTCAGGTGGAAAGGGACCTGGGGATGCTGGTTGACAGTCAGCTGAGCATGAGCCAGCAGTGTGCCCAGGTGGCCACAAGGCCAATGGCATCCTGGCCAGTATCAGGAATGGTGTGGCCAACAGGAGCAGGGAGGTCATTCTTCCCCTGTACTCGGCACTGGTGAGGCCTCACCTGGAGTATTGTGTCCAGTTTTGGGCCCCTCACTTTAGGAGGGACGTTGAGCTGCTTGAGCATGTCCAGAGGAGAGCAGCGAGGCTGGTGAGGGGCTTGGAGCACAAGCCATATGAAGAACGACTGAGGGAACTGGGGTTGTTCAGCCTGAAGAAAAGGAGACTAAGGGGCGACCTCATCACTCTCTACAACTTCCTGAAGGGTGGCTGTGGTGAGCTGGGGGTCGGTCTCTTTCTCCGGGCAACAACAGACAGAACAAGAGGACACAGTCTCAAGCTGCACCAAGGGAGACACAGGCTAAAAATAAGGAGGAAGTATTTTACAGAAAGAGTGGTGAAATACTGGAATCATCTACCCAGGGAGGTGGTGGAGTCACCATCCCTCAAAAAGTTTAAAAAAAGACTGGATGTGGCACTTGGTGCCATGATCTAGTTGAGGTGTTAGAACATGGGTTGGACTCGATGATCTTACAGGTCTCTTCCAGCCTAGAATTTCTGTGATTCTGTGATTCTGTGATATAAGGCTGGTTGAAACCTGTCCAACTAATAACATTTGATTTGAACAACAATGGGAAGGAACATAAAAAGATGAGTGATGGTTGAATAATTTTAAAGTAACTTTACTTTACATGTTAACATGTGTACAACATGTTAGAAAATTATTTCTTTGAAGAAATCAGATTAAGAGTAATAAAGAATCAGATTCTTGCTAAGAGTTGATAATCAAGAAGTCCTTGCTTAATAATCAAGGGCAATGGAATCACTTTTATTTCTACTGACTCGTTATGCACTTCTATTTTCAGTCTTTGGGATTACTTTTGTGATTGGCCCTGTGCTAAATTATTTGCATAAAATCTGATAATAATGGCAGGGAGATTATATGAAAGAACCTTCTAGTTCCATGCTAATGAATAACTCTGTTTCATGGAGGAAAATCTGTGAGATTTCACACCATTGATTCTCTCTAGATATAAAATAACTTAGTACAAAGATACTGCATATAAAAGAGTCAATTAGTTTTATGCTAATGAATAACTATGTTTCACTAAGGAAAAGCTGAAAGATTTCAAAATCATTCATTCTCTGTAAATACAAAATAACTTAGTACAGGATACTGCCATGTTTTACAGGATTTGTATCTATGTGGCATTCTGAAATAAAGTGCTTAATAACCAGACTCATTAATACTAATGGTAAATCAGTGAGATTAAATATTTCTATAAATCATTTTGTGAATATACCAGAGGGCTTATTAAAGATCTATTGAACTGTTAAGCCTCAATACTTCAGTATCAGCATTTTATAAACATTTCAATTAGCACAGGTTGACAACCTAGAAGGGGAGGTATAAAATAGTTTATCTACATTATAGGAAAAAGACTGACAGACTTCTTGAGAAATGAGAAGTAATGTTTCAGTGGGATTGTGACTGCAAATGGCAAATTGAACATTTTAAAAAATAAATATATAAAGCATCTCTAATCCGAGCCTTTCAAGGACTTTCTGAAGGACTGTCTGCTGCTATTGTTCACTATATCATTTTACTATTATCGTCTGAAAGAAGACAGCCAACCTAAAAGGAATTTTAACTGAGGACAAAGAAATGTGTACGTAAACACCATAAGAATAATGATAGCTTAAGAGAACAAAGTGAAGAATCAAGTGCCTTCAGTAAGAATGTTTAACATATGTAAGTGGTGAAAAATGATAGCTAGAAGTCTGCATTTTAAATATGCTACAATAGATCTGGAAGCATAGAATGACCACAAAGCAACTGTTGGGATAATGTCAAAAATTATAATGTCCTAATTCTTTCAAGTTCTTCATGTCCAACGTTTACTTAGCACTTATCCTGATAATTATCACGTATATGCTGTGGGGGGAAAAAGCCTGCATGAAGTACTAAATCGAGGGGCAGAATCAGTTTGGTAATTTGATTTTGCCCTCAAGCTGTTCTCTGTTTTCCACTTCTGAATGATACTAATGGGAAAAGGAGCTGTTGTTGGCTTAAGTAGGGAGGGAGAGAATCTAATGGTAGAAGGGGTAAGATAAAGAGTACTTTTGGAGTCTGGGATTTCTTCATCAGAGGAAGATTATTCAGTTCTAGTCTTCACTTTCTTGAATTACAGTTGCTGAAGGGAAAAACAGCTTTTTATTTTGAGCTCAGTGAAACAAGAAAATGATGCAAGACATTGTATTACTCTCTTCAGTGTATGTAAATGTATTTTATGTAGTAAGGGCAGGATCTTATTTTTCATCCCATTTTGATGGTGTTGACTTTGGCTGACTGTAAAGTTTCAGCCCAAATTCATCTTTCATGAAATTTTCTGAAGTTAAATGGACAGAAGAAAGTTACTCAAAAGAAAAGTAAAACTGGTATAAACATGTCATCAGCGTAACTATTTTTCCAAACCTTTTTTTCCATCAGCTGAGGTACTCAGTAGAAGGGCAAGTTGTTCCCTGGTATGGCAATCTGTCACTGTCAGCTCTCATTCTGTGAGCATAGATGGGACATGATCTCTCTTTTAACAAGAAAGATATTATTAATACTTGAGTAGCACAAGGGTTACTTGATTATTTCTTCTCTTTTTATTTTTTTATTTATTTGGGGTTTTGGAGGTGTGGTTTTTTGCTGTTCATTTAGCTCAAAAATATATTTTATTCACAAAAAAAAGGCCTTAAATTCTGTTAACTGTAAAATCTCATATACTTGTATGAGTAGAAAATGTTATGCCCACCTTCAGAATAAAACAGGAAGAACATTTTATTTGGAAACTTTATATACAGATTTTAAAAGAATCTTTTAAAACCTTAAGCATAATGTGAATAAACAATCTTTGATACCTTGATGTTTACTTTTGGTTTCTATGTGACTTCATGTAAAAGACAAAATAAGGTTTAGGCATGCATCCTATGACAAGATGTCAGTACCATAAACAATTTTTGCTTACTTTACATCAAAACCAGGAGCAAGTAATTTTCCACGTAAACATCTACCTGCAAAAATAATCCAAAATATTTGGCTGATCTGTTGGAAACTCTCCCAGTCATTTTAAAATAGGTTTAAGTTTGCTGTGATATATCTTCCTTCCCTGGATTTGGAAGCCTAGCAGAGTATCTGGTATGTCTAAATTATTTTCATTTACATGTACATATGATATACACAAGGAAATTTTGAATAATGTTTACATTATGTGTCTTAAAGAGTACTTAAATCTAATGAACACTTACACTAATGATTTCTGCATCAGGTATAAGGGAATAATTTAAAAAGACTGCATAACAACAAGACAAGGATAAAAAAGTTAATAAGGTAAAAAAATATTCACTAAAAAGTAGAATAGGTCCCTAGTGATACAGATAGAGATGAGAGGAAAAATCTGGGTTAACAAAAGTAGTGTTTAATAGCTAAACTATTTCATGCTGATCAGAAAATCAGAGAACTAAGGAATTAGAGAATGTTTCCATTTTGGTTTGGGAGGGACATTCAAAGATCATCTAGTCCAAGTCTCCTGTCTTGGTCAAGGACATATTTCACTGGATCAGATCACTTGAAGTTCTATCTAATTTGACTTTGACCACTGCTAGCAATTGGACAACTATTCTGGGCAATCTCTTTGAGTGTTTTGCCATCTTTAATGTAAAAAAATTTCTTCATGACATACAGTACAAACTGATATGGGTTTAGCTTAAAACCAATAATCATTATCCTTTTACTATAGGCTTTGGTAGAAAGTCTTGTCCACCTTTCTTATAAGCCTGTTTTACATATATTTTGTCTAAAAAGCGTTCTCCTCTCCTGGCTGAGCAACCCCAAGTCTCTCAGCCTGTCTTCATAGGAGAGGTAATCATTTTTGTGGCCTTCTCTGGATTGCTTGAACAGATCCAAATGTTTGTGCTGGGATCACAGAGCTAGACTCAGTACTTCAGATGAGGTCTCACAAGAGTGGAGTCGGGGGCAATAGTCACCTCCATGAACACTGCATTGGAGGCACCAGTATGTGATTGACTCTTTGGCCTGCAAGTACACATTGCCAGATAGAGTGCAATTTTACATCCATTATTACAGCATTATTCCAAATTTCTTCCCTTCAAAGATACTCTCAATCAAGTAATCATCCAGTCTGCATGGATACGGGGAATCGCCCTTATTCAGATGCAGTACCTTCGTCCTAGGACTTGGTTTTGTTAAAGTTAATGAAGTTTTTGTGGGCCACTCCTTGAGCCTGCCAAGGACCCTCTGGATGGCATCCCTTCATTCTACAGATAAACCATACCGGTCAGCTTGGCATCATCTGCAAACATGCTGAGGGTAAATTAACTCTCACTATGTCATTAAGGAAGATATTAAATAGTATTGGTGCATTAAGGGACATGATTAGATACAAGTTTCCACTTGGTCATTAAGCCATTGACATAACTGAAAGCAGCCATCCAGACAATTCTTTCTCTGTCTAACAGTGCCTGAGAAATGGATTGAGATAAATGCAGTTCAATAAATAAAGCAAAAGCCACACAGGCAAGCAAACCAAACCAAAGAATTCATTGATTGCTAGCTATGGACAGAGAAGTGTTCCAGGCGAGCAGAGATCCATCATGTGTAACTGCGACCTGAGAATGTAAGCAACACTTCAAATGCCACTCCCCTTCCTCTTTCCTGATATGGATATGCTGATATGATTCCCCTACTCCCCAGACCACCCCTATAAAATGTCTGTAAAATGCCCACAATTGTCCACTGTGTTCATTCAGTCCATGACTTCAGGCTCCACCTGTCTTAGTGGCCACTCAGGACAAGAAAGGTGTGTGTTTTGTGGAGTTACTAGGCACCAAAGCCAGCTCAGATCAGGTTGTAGCTGCACTTGCACTACCACGAGTGAGGCTCATTCACTACTGGTCCAGGTAGTTCTTCTTGCAGGAATTCCTATAATTTAGAACCCAAATCATGGGTTACAATAAATGAAAGGTGTTTTCATTAACAGTCTCCAAACCCTTGTGCCTTTGGGCCAGGCCAGGGGCTTAACATTGCAAATGAACTCCTTCCTGAGCTTGACTAGCAACAAGAAAAAAAAAGAAACACAAAACCAACAAACAAAACAACAAACATTACATAGCCAAAATAAAAAATCACTATGTGTCCTGGGGTGACATTATGATGCTTGTATCCCCATTCATCTGTTCTGTGCCTTTAAGACCGGCTCTGAAGAGTGGAGTTTTGTTTGGGTTTCTCTTTTCAGGGACACAGAGACAGGCAGTACATAGGGCTGTTTTCGCTTCTTGCTTTCGGCTTGCTGCTTTGCTTGCTCTCTTTTCTGCTCTCGCTTCTGCTCTGCTTTGGCCTCTGCTTATTAGCTGGTTTAGCTAAACAGTCCAAATTCCTTCCTGGACTGTTTCTCCTCTCCTGTTTCTGTGACCATCTCGAACTTGCTCCAGACTGGGACCTGGGAACACCGAGGGTTTGCACTGTTTGGCTGCAGCAGCTGCCCCAATGCTGGAGGGACTGAGAACAGAGCAACCACCCCCGAAAGAGACTTTCTGATTTTGCCATCTTTCTCAGAGCGGTGTCATCTGGTATTGTTCATTTTGTATGCTGGGGGTGCTGTGAGTGTCAAATAAACAGGTTCTTTCCACTTCTCTCCAAGGGATTCTTCCCGAACCAGTTGGGGGGGAGGGGCCGTGTGGGTTTGCTTTCTGGAGGGGTCCTCCTTTGCAGATTCTTTAACAAATTTGCCCTAAACCAGGACACTATGCCTTCAAAAAGGCACTCTTCTAAACATTCCAGGAAGAATGCTTATATATAGCATAATGTAACTACTATGAATGACCCGATCCTTAATGATGAATGAATGCTGGTGCTGCAATCACTCAGTTCAAAATTATGCTTCTGCCCTTTGGATAGAGAAGATAGAGCACTGGGAAGACTGGAACTCAGCATGTTGAAGAGCACAAGCAAAAATAACTGTCTGACCTATAGCACCCAATGTCAACCCATAGGGGCTACTTCCTTATCCCAGAAAGCTTCAGAAAGGTCTAAGAGACCACAGCAGTGAAGCCATAAATTAATTTCCACAGTGAATAAAGAACCTTAAGATTGCAGTATTATAAACTCAGTGGTTTAGATATTTCTGCGTGGAGTTAATGGGAAGTTCTCCAGACTTTATTCATAACATAATATGAAAATGCTATCCATTTCTTATAATGAGAGGAGGAGACACATACCAGTCCCTACAGGAAAAGCAAGCCATGTAAAACTATTAGGAAGATAATTTCAATCCTACAATTTTTTTAACCTCTTTAGAATATAAAAGCAATCTGAGTTACTGTGACTGTTATCAGAAGAATTCTTGTGAGAAACTAAGGAGAAAAAAAAGATAACTTGTGGTCATTTTCATGTCAGCTGTGTAGCAATAAGGAACAGGCTATTACTAGCCACAGGACCTCTCATGAAGGGCACTAATATGAACAGCTCAATCAATTTGTTATCCATCAGAATGTCTTTTTACTAGTCAGCAGGTGGCTACAGGATCTGCCAATACAGCAGAAAAGTTGTTGTGAAAAGTTGTTTTAACTTGCTTCTCATGGAAATAAATTATTCAAGATAAAGTTCTATGAATATTGAATTATGTTTATATCTAAACAAAATACTGCTAGTGTATCTGAGGAACACAAGTGTTCATCTGAATTGAGAGATCAGTTTTTGGTGTGACCTACAAGCACTGTTTACTAAACAAGGAATTCAGTGACTGGTATTCAAAGGCCACATATTTTTTTTCCTACTTTGTTGTTATGATTTTTGTACTCACAGATGTACTTTTAAAAATAGGTTAGAAACTGTTGTAAAATAGTTGATAGGTCATTAAGCATGTACTGTAAGTTTGGTTATTATATTGTAAAAGGGGTTGAAAGGGTACTTATAAGAAATACGGTACTCAACATACCATATTACACCTAAGTAAAGTGCATCACTGGCAGGCAAAACGAGCCAGCCTGAAGTGTAATGGGCCAGTCAAGCACCTTAAACCTTCATGCGAATGAAGGATCCAAAAAGAAACCAATCCAAAGGGACAAAAAAACAGGATAAAAAGGGGCTTCTGACCCACTGAAAATGGGGTGCTGTGCTGCTGCTGCTCCAACTGGAACACTGGGGACATCGCTGCCCAAGAAGACCCAGCACCAGCGCTGCAGCATCCTCAGCTGGAATGCTCCTGCTTGGTCCATGGACCCCCATGCTTTAGACCTTTCTCTTTATTATACTAAAGGCTGAAATCACTTTAGTACGGGGAGTGTGCTGTCGTTTTTAATATATACAATCACTGTATTTCCTCACAGTAATCTTAATGCAGAGAAAATTATGTAGCAGTGTCTTCTGCATCCTTGACTTTTTGTGCTAAGAGCAGATCAATGCAAAAATACAGAGGCTGGTTTGTGGAACAGAGTCAAAACAAAATGTTTTGTAAAAATACATTAAATAATTCTGTGGTTTAAAAATCTCTACTTCAAGTCACATAGACACATGATACATGATAAAAGTAAAATCCCTAGATTTTGCAAAGGTGGTCTCAACAGACTTGGTATGGAAGTGTGCCATCTACTAATCTGGGAAATTATCCAAGAGGAAGCAAGCAAATCTATTAAGTATCTGTGTGGATAGCTGGCATACAGGACTACTCAGCAGAGAGAAATCTCATTCACAACCAGGAAAGTACTTTGCAAATGTTTTAAAAATCAGTGTTAAAATATTCTCAATCAAAATCCTTAACAGCAATTAAAAATTAACAAGAAAGAAATCTTCATTAACTTCTAATTGACAAATTTACTTTACATGTAAAATAAAGAGTGAGAATTTCGTTCCATGCTTTTTAAGTCTACGTGGGCTAAATTCAGTCCTTGGTAAAGATAGGATGACAATAATGGGATTGCAAGATATAACTCAAGCTAGATTTTTGTTAAAATATTGTTCCCTTTCCCAAAAATGTCAAGATACTCCAATGTTGGTAAGGTTGAAAAATTATAAAAGAAAGGCATCATAAAATCAGGCCTGCTCTGTTACATCAGTGGCTAGTCTTGTCAGGCTAGCACTTTGCAAATTCCCATGTGAAAGCAATCCTGCTGTGAATAGTTTGTTACCATAACAATCTATTCCTTGGTCAAAAGGAACTAGCACCTGCATAAACATTAAATATATCCCATAAGAACCAGTGAAGAAAATAATTAAGAGTACAGAGATTTGATGGACAAGTAAAATACCTTTTACTAACCAATAAAGTAATTGACAAGAAAGCTAGTAACCAATTGGAGTCACACACGAGGTCTGTAAAACTGTATAAAACAAGTTATGTGAATAAAGAATGAGCTTTTTCCGCCATGAAGAAAATGGAGTCTCCTGTGATTTATTCCAATACTCCAAATCTCTTTGAGCTAAGATATATATATAATAGATGTGATTCTTAGTCAATCAGTCTCCTGCTTCTGGAAGCCATCAGTACTTGATATGCAGAGAAAGGCTAAAAGCTTTAACAATACACCTGAACATTTGAGGAATGCAGGAGGCATTAATGAAGAGGAGAAAAGTCCCCACTTTGTTTTTCTGAAGATCTTAAGTATAAAAACCAGAAAATCTATACTAAATCAATTTCATTATTTCATTGTGTTATCATAATGTAGGCCTATGTCATTTATTTCAGTATATTGTTAATATTTTACCTGATATTATCATTCCTACATTATATTTAGTATCAAACCATATACTCAGCATTAAAAAAAAATTAAAATCTGTGAAGAGGAGGGCCCCAGAAAGATAAATAGCATATATAGATGTACCCATGCTTACAAAGAGATGTAAGGGTAAGCAAAGATGTGGCTGACCTAATAATGGACCATTATTAATGGACCATGCACCGTTTGGTATGTGCAATGAGCAGAAATTTCCAGCAGGTTGAATAGGTTATGCTGAGCAGCTGCCTGATTGAATGTGTTTAAAAACATTGGGGACATGGAGCTAAGACTTACCCTGTTCATAGATGTACTGCTTCTTTTCATCCAGCAGTTAATCTCCTGAGTGACTAAAGGGACCTCAGGCCAGGTTACAAAGGAGTCTAATGGCCTTGCAGACGAAGTAAATGCTAAGAGATCATCTTATCCACAAGAATTCAATAACTTCTAGAATGTTTGAATACTACTCCTCAGATATAAAAGCCATGGATGACAGATACTCAAAAGGCTACTAGAGCTCAAAAGCCATAAGATATCTCAAAGAAACCTTGCTTTACATTTAATAGATTTCTAAAGATTTGTGGAATCAACATTGGGAATTTGTGCAATCAAATTTGTGAATCAACAGTGAACTTTTTTCCTTTTCTTTTTTTTTTTATAATACCCAGTACCTTCACTTATTGCTTTGCAGAATGGAGATTTTTCTAACGCTTGCCACCAGCAATCAGATTTCTAAAGAAACTCAGAAAATCACACTCACCTAGAACCAGACTGATTTATGCAATTATTATTTTAGCTAAATATACTCTGTATTGCTTTGACAAACTGGGATTAATGCAACTTGCAGAATTAAAATCCTCAAAATAAATAGTTACCTAAAATGTGAGTAGGGAAGAGGACCAAAATCACTGCAATAAATTTTTAATCCCTTTTTCATACCAAGAACAAATGACCCTTTTACTAAAAATGAAGTGATGGAAGCTGTGAGAAACAACTGCTCACTTGGAAAATTTAAAAAGGTTTATTAAACCTTGACAAAAATACAACAAAAGGACTGCACAAAGAAAAAGTTGCAGCGTTGGGAAGTGCCCGTGTGAATACCACATGGCTGGTTCATCTTCAAGATGGATGTTCTGTTTTTATACCCCTGGGGGTTGCATCAGCCAGCCCTGGCCCCTCCCGAAGTCTGTCAGTCAGCTCTTCTTTGCCATTTATCGCTGGAGACTGCTTTCTTGTACCTTGAGTGGAGATCAGTTGTTGCCATGCTGCACCCCCTAAGAAACAAGCTTGTCCATTCCCAACTGCCCCATGCAAGGAAAACATGTGCACGCCTTCTTTTTTACCTGTCCTAGACAGCCCTGGCTGTTTGATGGTCACAATACAGGGGGTAAAAGGGAACTCTGGGGAGAACAGAGGACATCTAAATGATAATAACACAACTATACATCACTAAAACTTTTCTTAATCTTCACACAATAGTTATCCCTTAATTGCGAGAGCCAATCATCTCATTATCCATGTACAACAGAGGCTACATCCAGATCCAGTTTCCTGGACTCACTTTGATACTGGCATGTACATCTGAACTAACACTGGGAATCACAAGTGGATTAAATAGTGCTAACTAGTAAGATAAAATTTCTAACATGTATTTTACTAAAAAAAATGAAAAGCAACATCACTCTAACAGTTGCAGTTTTATATTAAGCTAACGAATGTAATCGCATTTCATACTGCAGAGTTTCCTTTAATAATCTGTAGGGAGCAGGAAAGAATTGTCTTTGATGGACAGTTTGATCTCTGCAAGTGAATTTTTTTTCTTGCTTTCCTCTGAGTCACATATCAGCCCTGACCATATCTGTGCTCTGAGATGACAGATAGACTCTACTAACTACAGGAACTACAGGTACATGCCAAACATACCTTTATGCCATGCTTGAGCAAGGAATTCCACTAATTTAGATTAGCAGGACCTTTAAAGGGCTTATACCTACTGAGGTACTAGGCCTGATAGACTTGCTGAGGTAACTATTGCTTCCTTGCCAAACACTGAATGCTGCCTTCATCTTTCTTAAATCACTTCTCCAGAAATACCTAAGATCTGGCTTTCTTATGATGTATATGGCTAATATCTTGTGATCATATTAACTTCCCTTCCAGAAAAAATTGTTTAACAGGCATACGGCCCTATGAAGTCTCACTTGGAATTTAAGATACCGTATCATCCTAATATAGGTTAGAAATGATTTTGAGAGGTCATTGAGTCCTATCCATGACATAATCCCTTAATTTATTCAGTAATTGGTCATAATGTTTTGGAGTTTTATAGTGCTAAAGATGAAAGCTTATAATGGAAGCAAATGATGGTGAGTCTTTTGTGTTTGTGATATACACTAACAATCTCCTAATTAATTTCAATAACTGCTTGACTGCAGTAAGGAGAATGTTGGAGGTTAGGGTTTTTCCTTTTCATTCCCTTAGGGAATTTGTCCCATTTTGTTGCTAAAAGATAGTAATGACAGGGTACTTAAGAGAGACAAAAGCTGCTCCCCAAGAAGGGAGCAGCTGAGGGGCAGAGATACCTCGAGAATTGGGGAAAGAAAAAATAAAGGAAGGAGAGGGGGCTGGGGCAGCTGCTTGCTCTCTTGGCTTCAGAAGAGGACCGTGGACCTACTGATTGGAGGAGGGGGAATTCACCACTGCTGGAGCCCAAGCCTGGCCTGGTCCTGCTTCTTCTGCTGTGGATGGGCCTTTGCTCTGCTCGTGAGAGCACCCACTGAACTGGGACCTTATTAACAGCCTACCTCACTAAATAGGGCCTTCCACCATATTCTCCAGTGCCTCAGGGGAAAAGCCTGGGAGCCCTTTCTCCCCTCACAGGGTGCCTTTCCCTGTCCTCTTCCTGTTTGGGAACAGAGCTGCTGCTAGCCTGGGGTTTTTTTGCTACATTGTAGCCCCTGCACGCCCTGCCTGCCCAGACATCCCGGGGTTCCGGGGTTCCAGCGGCAGCTGAGGAGTTTCTTGTGTAGTACTTTGAAATTATGCTTGTTCCTGCCATTCCAGCTTGCTGCTTCTGAGGCTCTTGTTACAGCTCCTTTTGCTATCCAGAGGAGCACCGAAAGCAACCGACCAAGGGGGTTTGTGAAGCAAAGCCTTTCTGGGCCAAGCCGCCATTACAGCGTGCTCCGTGCAGCCATGAGGGAATCACGGCACCTGCGCTGCCCGCCGGGAGCCACCAGCGCCCCTGCTGGCCGTGACCGGAACTGCACCCAGGGGAAATGCTTAAACAGCAAGAAGAGACTTTTTTGGGTTTTCTGATTTATTCTTTTTTTGCTTTTGTTGTTGTTGCTGCCATTGCTGTTGTTTGCCTTGTTGTATACATACATAATAGTAAAGAATTAGTTCTTTTCCCATGTCTTTGCCTAAAAGTCCCTGAATTTCAAAGTTATGATAATTTGGAGGAAAGGGCATCATATTCTCCATTCCGAAGGAGGTTCTCACCTTCCTTGGCAGGCCCCTGTCTTTCAAGCCAAGACAGAGAACTAGATTGAAGACAAGTCATTTTTCTGAATATTCTGCACAGAATGCCTCTGTTAGGATCAGCTAAGGGATGACTGGTCCACAAAATTATCTTTTTGTGACTCATACATAGAGTAAAAACCACAGAATATTTCCTTATAGATAAGTGAATACACAGATCTTCTTGATTTTCTTTAATTGTTTTTGTTTGATTGTTTGTTTGTTTGTTTTCAAGTATTGTACCCTTGTCTATGTTAAATTTTAAAACAAATAACTTGAGACCTATTTTTCATGACTGGTTTGATTTCTGAATGTACATGCGAGGATAATTTGTGGTGTTAAACTGAACTCAGGAAGCTATAATGGGTTCTTAATGTAAATAAAAGGCATTTTCTGAGAAATTATGATTTGTTAAAATACTTGGAAATTATGGTTACCAGACAATGATTAAAACAGACCTACTGGTATCTTAAGAACCATCAGATAGATGAAAACAGAAGAAGATAGACTGGGACAAAATTCAGAAGTACAAAGTTATATTGATTCTATTGATACGTCATCATCATCTGAGTATGGCATACCTATCTACATAGCTCTACACCTCTTATTTCTAAAATACAGGATACAGAAACCTTAATGCCTCATTGCTGTGTACCTACTCCTAGATAAGAACATGCATTTTTTTGGAAGGGAGGGGCAGGGGAGGGGGGACATTGCTACAGTCCAAACAATTAAAAATATCCATACGCTTAGCAAATTGCATCATAGATTATTAAAACCCATAAGCCCTTTCGTCTTCAATTCCAGCTCTGTTTCTCTCTACATTTACTCATCATGAACAATGCAAAGTAACTAAAACACAGGCTGTAAAGAATATGTGAGATTTGTGGAACACAAGTGTTTAAACCCATGCAAGCTGCAGAGTAAATAAGGGCCTCTGATTTCATATACAAACACTGAAGAAAAGGGAAATCTAAACTTCCCTTCTTTTTGTGGGTATGTTTCCATAAAAGGGTAGCCAAAAATCAATTTTGTACAGTGCTCTGTCCTTTGCACTGTTTGTACAGTACTATTCCTTTGCACTAGCTTTCAGTAGATTGCTTAAGAGAATTTACCTGGGAGATATTTAGTTTTAGGACCCATGTCAGGCCTGGTAGGTGTCACCTTACCCTGCACTGAACTGCCCTTGTATAAGACTTAAAAACTCAGGTCTGGTCAGCTGTGACATTTAAGTTCAAGTATTCCCAAAGTAAAATGGCAGTTGACAGAGAGGAATCAGCACCAGAAAACCCACTTTAGATGTCTAAGTTCTCCAAAGCTTAAGTACATTTTAAACTTCCCCAACCCTATGTAATAAGATACAAGAAAATCAGGTACTTATACAGTCTGCTGCTGATGTTATTAGCTTTGTAACTAAAGGCTATTCCCTGAATCCTGCTCCACTCAGGTACTCTAAAAAGACAAAATAAACTAAAATATTGGTGCTGTACTTGCACATACCTACTGTATGAGGAGACCATCACTACTGTAGACACTCACCTTCCTCCATTTCTAATTTCACTCGTATTGGAAGAAACATTCCATCTCTCTCCTTCCAAATTTAGGGATATGTGTGAAAAAATTCAAAATACTCGCTATCATTTTACAAATTTGCTGTAGAATAAGGCTGCTGGCTTTTTATCAGAAACCAACATGTGTGAAATTTCTCTTGCAATAAATCTATTGAAAGCTTTTGTGAAAAGACTTTTCTGCCACAGTTGACTGTGTTTATTTGTACTAAGGTGTGTCATCACCTTCCCCTCTCCTTGCAGAGAAAGTTGTGTGATCTATGGTGGTTTTTTCCTGTTATTTGCAGAAATTCATAAAACAATAGTATCTAGAAGGAATTCACCCAAAGATATCTCAAACTAACCTTTTACTGTTCAAATAACAGGAAGTTAGTATAAAACCTAATTAACCTATGTGGCACAACCCTAAAATTATAAGGTTTAGCCAGTAGTGAAGTAATTTATTTTCTGATAATGAATGATTTGGCATAAAGCATGCAAAAATATTTCCATTTCCAAAGCTAGGGAAAAAAAAGAACTCAGAACACTGAGAATATCAGTGTAACTTGATATTCCCATGCTCAAAAAGTTACTGGTAACAAGTATGTTAAGTTCTGGCTTGCTTACTCTTGTTACATCTCAAAGCTATTAGAGTGGGAAAAATAATGACACAGAACACTTATCATTGGCTAAATAGCAATGTCTCATACGACAGGAAAGAAAAATTACCAGGCCATAATGCTGAGAAAGGATTTATACTTTAAAGTATTTTATTATACTTTAGAATACTGTCTTAGTTTGAAAAACAGGTGCCTGCTAGGGAAGACAGGGGCCTTCCCTGGAATGGAGAATGTATACACCCTCCCTCCTAATTATTATAATTTTGAAATTAAGGAGCTCTCAGGCAGAGATATGAAGATCGGAACAACAGTCCTTTACTAGTATGTATAACTAGGCAAACAAAACAACAATAACTATGGCATTAACAACAAAAAGAACCAGGGAGCCGGTAATGGCCTTCTTGGCTGCTGGCACTTTCTCCTAGCAGTCATAGCCAGCAGGAATGAGCAGAAGCCCCGGGCTGGTGGAGGAGAGTTACCAGGAGTTCCGCGGCGGCAGCCGGAGCTGCGGGCCCTCCCGGCAGGGCAGGGGTGCGGGTTACAGCGTGGGGAACCCAGAGCAGCGCTGAAGGGACAGCGGGGACAGGACAGCCACGCCCGGCTCTGAGCAGGGCAGGGAGAGGCCCAGTTCAGGATTCCCGGGGCACCCCAGCAGACGCTGATCGGTGCCTCAGGCCGGAGCTCCAGCAGTGCCGGTGAATTCTCCCCGCAGTCAGTGAGAGCCTGGCCGTCCTCCTCTGATCCCAAAGAGTGAGAGCTGCCCCCAACCTGGTCCTTTACCTGCCCCCAGTTCTGCGGTATCTCTGTCCCTACAAGAGAAACTCCCTGAGAAAAAAAATGTAGCCAGATGCTCCATTCCTCGCCGGAATTCAGACACTGTGTTCTGTCATTCTTAAGTACACATTAGTATCCCTAAGTACCCAGTAGTTAGTTTCCTAGCAACTTATGGGAAAAAATTCTATAAAAGAAAAAAGAGAGAAACTCAACCCCCAACAACTACATCGTTTTAGCAGGCAAAACAGATTATATTTAATGCTGTAAGTTAACGTGTTTACTTATCAGGCCCAGGCATTGACTGTTCCCAGTTAATAAATTTACATAAAAGAGAAACAGGAACATCAGGATCTGAATTTTTTTTTAAAGGAGGAATTCCTGTTTCTGTTTTGTGCCATTCAGTAAGAGATTCATAATTCATCATTAATAAGAGATGGAGATCCTTATTATTTTCTTCTCATGAACTCTCTTTATAATCAAGTTATTACTAATATATGAAAAGCCTGCACTATTGTATACATTAATTTTTCAGTCTTCTATCAGATCTTGCATCATAGCCCCCAGATGTGTTACTATAGAATCTTACAGAATGTGACATCATCAGTGTAGTATATGGCAGAGATAATTCATGCTATTAATGTATAAAATATTGTAAGATCCAAACTCTGTCTTTTGACCACCCTGGCCGGGAGCAGTGTCTTATTCATACACATCTAGTTCCTGGACTACATTGAGATAACATCAGGTTCTTTAATGGAAGAATAGAACCTTCCAGGGTGATAATCACTGGCTTCCCTCGTCGCCTAGGACCACCCAAGAGTGATTATCGCCTCAAAGATTGCATCTACCACGATGATGGATGGCGCCATCCTGATGCATGCGAATGCCGACTTCCCTGAAGTTCTCTGACAACATCTAGACACCTGGACTGGATCTTTGTCTATCTTTGCACATGTAAAGCCACGGTTCTGCATGTGAAGAGACACAAAGAACATTCGGTCATCTCTGCCTCGGGCAGAATAAACTCTATAAGAACTCGCTGTGCGAAGCAGCTTTTGTGAACAGGGGGAGACTGAAATTCAGGAGGTCAGATCCATGTGTTCACCAAGCGCCCAACCCAGGCTCGATGCTGACCCTTGGCTGTGGTGGTTTTTGACAACTGAAATTCAGTCTCGCGGATAAATTAATAAATCTTTGGATAAATTAATAAATCTTTGCTAGATTTTCTTATAAGTTTGGCTCTCGATTTGATAATTTATAACAATCAGTTTGAATGTAATAATGCCATTGAAATCTGTAACTTTGAGCTTTGAAGGTCTTTTTCAAAGCTAACAGCCTAAAGTGGCGCTACAAACTGTTAATACTGTCCAATAAGTTGTTAATTGTTCAGAAATCTAAGCATTTTAATGCCATTACCTATAAAGATGCAGCCTACTGCCTGGGTCTGATTCATGCAATTGAAAATACTGCTAAAACAGCTGTATGTATTTTTTTGGGCCTGAAGTTTTTACAGCTGGTTTCACCCAGATCATGTGTAACTCTTGTTTTAGGGTCAAGGTCATCTCCTGCCATTTTCCAAAGAGAAATTGAAATGTGACTTTTTGTCATGATAAAGGGAATATTGAAGGATCTGAGCAGATGCAGACTTAGATTCTTTTGGCCTACAAAATTATTTAAAAAAAATCTTTATGGTCAAAAATCTAAAATGTTTTAGACTATCCTCTGCCAGATCTCAGCTCTTTTATCTACTCTAGAGGCAAACTGACTTTTTTTAGTTTGGGTTTTGTTTTTTTATATTATAATGGTGACTCTTGTGTCTGCAGATTTCTACCAATGCAAGCAGCACTTTTGGACTAAAAAGTTATAAAAGGAGGTATATATAGGCTTCAAGAGTTACTTTCTTCTGAAAGAAAAATGTTGATAACAGTCAAAGTTTCAGTATTCAAGAGACTCTCTTCTCTCTTCTAAATTCACACTCCCTCACCACATGAAAGCCTGGCCAGAGTCATCATAACTGATTACTGGTACCAAATGAGGCAAATCCTGGCAAAGCTCATTTGGCTAAGGATATCATCTGGACCTCAGACAGCTGGTGAATCAAGCAACTGTGTCGGGGATAACCCACTCTGGCAAAGGCCACTTGCATGTGGCAAGCCGGACTTCTGCAGCCAGGAGCTCTTGCACCAGCTCCCAAGGTCAGCAGTGAGCTTGCATGAATGGGCTTTCCCTTGCCCCATGAATTTCATTTTGCCACTCCATCTAAATTATGTTTTCGGAATCATTCAAGAGCACAAAGGAATCAGTTTGAAAATGGACGACAAGTACTTTATGAAAAACCAAATTCCACATGCCTTTAAAGTTCTGCAAGTACTCTTATCTCAGTATTTCAAGCACTGAAAAAGCCATCCTTTTCCCCCTCTGTGTTTTGTGAATCAGACTACGTGTTCCTGGTCCTACGATTCTCTTTTAAATTGCTTCCTATTATTTTCTGCCATAATTTTTCTGGAAGATAGAAAGAGAAGACAGGTTTTTTCAGTGCGACATAAATAAGTTTGACAGTCGTTTCACGTCTTGAGTTAAAAAAGGATTGGTATTTGTTTTTTCCTTAACAATTTGTCAATGTCCATGAATTACAGTATGGAAAGAAAAAGGCTAAAGCACTGGCTGTTTCATACATAAGAGATTTTTCAAGTTACTGCAGTCATTTGGTTTGGGTAGAACTTACAAAGTAAAGCAGCATGCTATTCCAGTTCACCTGTAGAATATACGGTACAGATTTCTTTTTCTTAGCACCTTCTAAACAGTTAGGTCTTCTCAATAAAGGATTCAGTCTCCACTAGGACGTGCACCATGTGTATTTTTCTGAGGATCATAACATATGACCTGTAAATTAGTACAATTTCATTGTACTCACATTGAGAAAGATATTTGATAAAGTGAATAAACAGCAAACTACTCCAGGCACTTCCAAATTTTAGAGGATAAATTTCACATTATCCTCAATCTCCTAATGCTATGTAACAGGTAGAGAAGTGGTTTTTGTACATATGGCACAGGTCTGTTTTATATCAAATAAAATCAGGGAAAATGGGATTGTGAGATAAACTGTAAGAATGGTTGGAAGAAAATCACACATAGCTAATAATATTTGCTCATTTAATGTGGCAGTTTATCAAACTTCATACAAAAGAATTGTTAGAATAAGTGTGGGATGGAAAGAATACCAGAAATTTTGCTATTTCTGTGATAGTTTGCCTTTAACATTTTTAAATAACACTATTTGAATTTCTGATTTATGAACTCTTTTCAGCAAGAAATTTTCCTCCGTTTTACATTCTGGAATTCTTTCCCATTTCTCCACTTAAGAGTGACCAAAATCTATGAAGCCTTTCAGTCCCTGTGAGCTGGTGTTCAGCAGTAGCTGTGTTGATGCCCCTAGTTTCCCTCACACACTGGACAAAAGTAAGTAATATCTGCTGCAAAAAACCTAACCAAGCCAATGCTGTGGTTTAAATTATAAGCACATCTCTAAAGGCAGTTTCAACTCTGTGGTCTCTTTACACCAATGACACTGTTGTAATGCACTTGTTCCTTTCTAAATCTTAGAGAAATATATGAAAATAGGAATTGTAGTAGGATACAATGTAGTGACAGGATAACTTTATTTATTGTCATTTGGATCCACCTCTTGGAAAAAGAAAGTTTTACATAAAGGAATGTGTTTCCCCTTCTCATGGTGGAATCAATCCCAAACATCTACACTACTGTTAAGAGAGTGACCCCAGCTGAAGTACTTCAGAGTGTTTGCTGATGCTTTGATAAGACTAATATTCAATTTTTAAATACAGCTGCAGAAAAATCTTTCTCCTTACCTATTTCCTTCAGTGTTTCCATGACTGTTTTTCTTTTTGTAAAGCATTTACTCAAACATGAAGTGAAAGCAGCTGTGGTTAGTGGATGAAATAAAATCACAAATTACTTATTTGAGGCCAAACCCAAGAAACCTGGCAATCAATCCTTTTATTTACGCATCAACCCCACAAATATATGCTTAGTGAAAGAACCACTGTGTTGTTTTTGTTCATTGGAAATGGAAGTTTACACAGAATTATTGCTAATTTAATCTTTCAAAATGTAATAGGACCTGAACCATGGTTTCCTTCCCTTCTCCTTAGTGTAACTGATCTGGACATTATTTTATTAAATGTCTCAGATTAAACATTCTCTGTCAATTACAGATGATCGCAATCTGCTAAGATAATGAGTCCTACTACAATACTTGCTTTAATTGCTATATTATGAACTCCAGAACTGAAAAACTCCAGAGACTTCCAATAATAAAGTCTGTGGAATTCATTACAAGTTGTTCCACTCACCTCTCTTGCACACTTTCTTTCCTTTCTCTTTTTAAAGGGGGAGAAGTCCTAAATGCCTTGGAAATATGCCCATGCATTGGGGTTTTGCAGTAAGTTAAAATACCAATTAAAGTCTAAGTACAATGCTGCTTTGAAGGCTCTGGAGAACAGAGCAGAAAGCAGAAAAGCGTGACCAAAAGTTCTGTTCAATGAGTAACAACAAAATGGTGATGTTTCTGTAAATATGCTACTGCCATATTTTCCTTTAGGGGGAAAATACAGCATCAGAGTGATTTTTGGTGTCTCTCTGTAAGGACAACTGTCCAAAGGACGGCAGCAGGTGTGTTCTGGGGTGTTTTGGTTTTCTTATGGTTTGATATGGGCTTTTTATTTTATTTTTCCTTAGCAAACCAGAATCATGCTGGACCAAAAACATTCATTTCAATACATTTTTTTCCCTGAAAGACACACACTTTGTAGCAGCTTAGACTTGGCGACTGAGTCAATTATTCCAGTAATTATATCTTCTTTTCGTTCTTGATTCAAAGAGTTTATTGCTATAAGATTTTCAGAGAAAACCTGAAACAATGTAGAGTTATCACATGCAAAGTCTCAGTTTATGCTGAGATCATGTTTATAAATTCATAGTGTCATTATTTGGAAAAGACCTCTGAGGTCATGAAATCCAACCCTTAAGCCAGTACCACCATGTTCTCCATTAAACATCAGGTGTGACAGCGTTCACAGGGGTTCTTGGATGAGAGAAGAGATAAGGATTTGACTCCACATCTCAGAAAACTTGATTTATTATTTTATGATATATTACATTAAAACTATACCAAAAGAATAAAAGAAAGGATTTCGTCAGAAGGCTAGCTAAAAATAGAACAGTAAAGAATGATAACAAAGGTTTGTGGCTTGGGCTCTGTGTCCAAGCCAGCTGGGCTGTGATTGGCTATTAATTACAAACATCCAACATGGACCAATCACAGATCCACCTGTTGCATTTCACAGCAGCAGATAATCAATGTTTACATTTTGTTCCTGAAGCCTCTCAGCTTCTCAGGAGGAAAAATCCTAAGGAAAGGATTTTTCATAAAAGATGTCTGCGACAATCAGGTACTACATCCTCCAGCATTTTAGATACTTCCTAGAATGGTGATTAGTGCAGATGTAAAAGGGACCATGACAAGGAAGGGATTCAAAGTTATCTTTTTCAGTTTTAGCTGAAAAGGCAAGTTTAGCTGATCTAAATTTCACTGAGTGCAGCAACCAGATAATACATCTCAAATCTACCCTTAACTGATCCTTTCCCTGCATGCCTCCCTGCTCTATGCCACCTTGGGAAATAACTTGGAATGGGACACTCTTCAGTCATCCTATAGTGATAATTTTCTGCCTATTTTCTGGCTATTTGTATAGGGAAAAGCATAGGCCAAGAACAGAAGTTTAGGTTTTACTTAGAATCAGCACTGTAGTAGTTATTTCATGGAATTATGCTGTAGAATAAGAGGAGAATGGAAGGTGTCAGCTAAAGAAGACACATTACATAACCCTGATGATGGAAGTGATCCTCTATGACTGCAACACTTACACATTACATCAGACATAGGCCTAACTTTTATCTGCTTCTATATCCTCTCCAACCAGGGATGCTGTCCCCAACGATACTCCCACAAAATTGGAATCTGGCCATAGTAGACATAAGAGATTGTTTCTTCCAAATTCCCCTCCACCCTGATGACGCCCCACGTTTTGCCTTCACGGTTCCTTCCATCAACCGTGAATCCCCAAGCAAGCGCTACCATTGGCATGTTCTTCCTCAGGGAATGAAAAATAGTCCAGTCATCTGCCAATGGTATGTCGCTTCCTTGCTGTCCCCAGTCCGTACAGCCGTGGAGGATGTCATCATTTTACATTATATGGATGACATATTAGTTCATGCTCCGACTGACAACATGCTTACTCATGTGCTTGACCTGACAATCGACACGTTGATTGCTGCAGGGTTTGAGCACCAGCAAGACAAAATTCAACGGATGCCACCCTGGAAGTACCTGGGTCTTGAAATCACTCAGCGGACCATTGCTCTGCAAAAAATTTGCTATCAAAACAAATATTAAGACCTTGGTGGATGTCCACCAGCTGTGTGGGTCTTTGAATTGGGTAAGGCCTTGGCTGGGCATTCCAACAGATGACCTAGCCCCCCTTTTCAATTTGTTGAAAGTGGGAGAGGAGCTCAGTTCTCCTAGGTCACTTACCCCAGAGGCTCAGGCAGCACTGGAGAAAATCCAGCAGTCCATTTCGGCCAGGCAGGCCCACAGATACCAACCAGGCCTGCCATTCAGATTTATTATTTTGGGAAAGTTGCCACACCTCCATGGGGTGATTATTCAGTGGGATGATTCTATCAAAGGCAAGGACCAAGGCTCGGGGGACTCCCTCTTGATCATAGAGTGGGTTTTCCTCAGCCACCACAGGTCCAAAAGGATGACACAGCCACCAGAGCTGGTGGCAGAACTGATCAGAAAGGCGAGATTGAGGATTAGGGAGTTGGCAGGGTGTGACTTCGACTGCATCCACATTCCCATCAAATTAGAGTGGGGCCAACTAAAAAAGAAAACTTTTGATGAACTGCTTGAAATCAAGGAAATGTTACAATTCGCTCTGGATAGTCACACCGGCCAAATTGCTGTTGATCGGCCAGCCAAATTCTCCTTGTCTTTAAAAAGGGTCCAGAGCCGAACCCCTTTGAAGGCACCAACAGTGTTTACAGACGCGTCTGGAGCATCCCACAAGTCAGTGATGACTTGGAAGGATCCTCAAACTCAGCAGTGGGAGACCGATGTTGCCAAAGTGGAGGGTTCTCCACAAGTAGCTGAGTTGGACGCTGTTGTCAGGGCCTTCGAGAGGTTCTCTGAACCATTCAGTCTAGTAACTGATTCGGTGTATGTCGCTGGTGTGGTGTCCAGAGCAGAAGAAGATCTTCAAGAGGTATCCAACCTTCCCCTATTTAACTTGCTCTCAAAATTAGTCAAACTGGTCTCCCACCGAGAGCAACCTTTTTTTGTGATGCATGTGAGGTCACACACTGACCTGCCGGGGTTTATTGCAGAGGGCAATTGGAGAGCTGATGCCCTAGCTGCTCCTGTTCAAATGGCCCTGCTCCCAGATCTGTTCAGTCAAGCTAAGATCAGCCACCAGCTCTTCCATCAGAACGCCCCAGGCCTGGTTCAGCAGTTCCAGTTCATGCACGAACAGGCCAAGGCGATTGTGGCTACATGTCCCCAGTGCCAATCCCATCAGCTCCCTTCAATCAGCTCTGGAGCTAACCCCAGAGGTCTGTCCAGCTGTGAGGTGTGGCAGATGGACATAACACACGTCCCTTCCTTTGGCCGACTTAGTTTATGTGCACGTTTCAGTGGATACTTTCTCCAGTGCGGTCTATGCTTCTGCCCACATAGGGGAAAGGGCTGCAGATGTGGAGAAACATCTTGTGCAGGCTTCTGCAGTCCTGGGCCTCTCCAAGATCATCAAAACAGATAACGTCCCAGCGTACAAGTCCAGGGAGCTGAAGAGCTTCCTGCAGCGATGGGGAATAGAACATAAAACCGGCATCCCCTATTCCCCGACAGGCCAAGCCATGGTTGAGAGGGCCCACCAGAGCCTTAAGAGGGTTCTGGAACAACAACAGTGAAAGTGAAAATGGAGTCCCCTCATGTCCGGCTGTCCAAGGCACTCTTTACGATCAACTTTTTAAACTGTTCCTTTGACAACTTGAACCCTCCAATCGTGCGGCACTTTGGTCACCATGAGCAGCTGCAGCCAAAGGCCAGGCCTCCAGTTCTTATTAAGGATCCGGAGACCTGGAAAACAGAAGGACCCCATGATCTAGTCATTTGGGGGAGGGGGTAGGCCTGCATATCCACCCCCTCAGGCTTAAGATGGGTACCATCGAAGTGGGTCCAACAGTTTATCCCAAAAAAGTCTAAGAAAGTGAGTGTTGCAACACAGGTAGAGGAGGCATGTTGGCGGAGGAGGTGGAAACCTGACCCCTTCTCCCTAGACTTAAACCTTTCCTGAAATCTTCCCTCTGGGGAGAACCAAAATCCTAAACTAATTATTTTACTATGTTTCCTTTCAGTGACACCCATCCAAATGGCCCTTACAGCAGCCACCATCCTGCTACTGGCAGCAGCTCTTTGGTCCTACATACCACCTGTTGACCCTTGGATCGTCCCTCAGCCCAAGGTCAACATCTGGCAGACTCTTGCACAAGACCTAGGCCAGGACCACATATGCCTGGAAACGGCATCGGCAGAGGACCCAATGTCGTCTTGCCTTGTGGGGATCCCTCTCTCCCCTTATGAGTTGCCCTCCCTATTTAATGCTTCTTTTTTTCCTTTAATTTCTAAAAAGGGTGCCTCGTCCCTGGCTCTGAACCCTAGATTTGCCTGGAGGGATGGGACCAAAGGGATGGTACCCCTAATTGCTGAACCTCAAGAATTTGATTTGCTTGGTTCCACCAATGCCTCCCTTTGCTTTCAGTTTAATCCCCCTTGGACCCTAGACCCTTCCAATAGGAGTGTCACGGTGGTGTGGCAGACCATTAAAGTACACTGCTCGTCAGTCGCATGAGGTGGTTGCTATGTCGATGATGCAACTACCGTGGGAAACCGACCCTCGTCTCTACCACGAGGCTTTTTCTTTATTTGTGGAAACCGAGTGTGGGGAGGTATCCCCTCTCACCTTATTGGAGGTCCCTGTACTATCAGACAGTTGACGCTGCTTACACCCAACATGAACCCAAATTAAGAATTGGATGGCGAGGAATGTCACACAAAATTCGACCCGTTCTAAAAGAGATCTTACAGATCTCGACCCCGAGTGTGACAACGAAATTGATCATTGGTCAAAACCAAAATCAGCAGCTATCACCCTGTTTTTGCCTTGGGTGTCTATAGCTAAATCTCTAGGTGAATTGGCCTGCCTAGAGTGTTGGGTGTCCAAGCAAGCCAATTTTACCTCAACCGCGCTTCCAGACCTCCTATCAGACAAGTAAATTACAAGGAAGGCGACTTTGCAGAACAGAGCAGCTATAGATTTCCTGCTAATCCTCCACCACCATCAATGTGAGGAGTTTGAGGGCCTCTGCTGTTTGAACCTGTCGTCCAAGGCCGAGGATGCGAAGACAGCCATAATAAAAATGCAAGATCTGGCCCATAACATCAAGCAAGAGACGTCAGACTGGCTGGGGGACATCTTCTAAGGATGGGGACTTTCGGGCTGGATGGGTTCTGTGTTAAAAACTGTTTTGTTGATTCTCCTGATTCTTATTGTTGTTTTGATTGCCTGTTCCATTGTTTGGGGGTTGATCAAAAGACTGTTAAGCAAGACCGCTTCTCCCCCAATCATCAACCAGGTGATGTTTTTGGAAGACCTATCTAGTGAAGCAGAAGCTTCAGAGTCGGATCTGTCAGAGGCCTCATTAGCTGCGGAGGATGATCCATGGACTTCAGCCCCTCCAAGCCACCCCTGGTTTGGACACACCGACCCGGTCTCTGAATGGGACAATCAGACTCAGCTTACTCCTGTCTGAGTTTCTTTTTCTTTTATTTTTTAAACAAAAAAGGGGGAGATGTTGTGTTGTGCTTGTTTTGCTCTCCCGGTGTTTAAGTTGGATTGTTCTGTCCCCCCTATGTTAAGAATGGTTCTGCCCAGGTTCTCCCTCCTCTCCCCATTATATGTCAATCTCCCTGGTCCCCATGGCAGTTAATGTATCCACTTATACTCCTCCCCAGTTACCCTAGCAACCTAATGTATCCTTCCCTCTACTTCTCCCCAGGGCCCTGCCAGTCAGTCCCTGCTCACACCTTCTTATCCAGAAACTTCTCTGCAGGGCTTGGAGTGATTGGCTTAGGGACTGGGGCCCCTCCTTTAAGTTGTATCCATAGGTTTTTTTTCTGTATGTCAATCTTATGTACCCCACTCCCCCCTGGATTCCCACTCGTCTTTGTACCACTTCCACCCCTACCTCCCACTCCCCTTATAAACCCATGTTGTCACCCCCCTATTCTCTTCGTTTGCTGGCTCCCTTGGCCTCTGTTAAATCCGAACTTGCCCCAAACAGAGAGCGCTCTTTCTTTCCTGTTCATCATAGCCTTTCGCGGTCTCGTCCACACCTGGCAGCACCTGCAGCCATAGTGCTGGGTGTTTGCCTGAGGCGCTATCCTGAAGCCCAACTATCGGGACAAGTGCCCCCCTGTGCTGCTAGCAGTTGCTGGCTGGCTAGCCTGGGTGAACAGCATCTAAACCGCTGCCGCTGCACCTCTGTACCACCACTGCATCTCCAGAGGATAACTACACCCTTCTACAGAATCACTGATTCAACAGAACCACATCTGTCACTGCAGGAGGACTGCAGCCACCATTTAGTCAGACTGCTGCCAACACCCTGACCAACAGGGTGTCAGGTTTGTATTTTGACTCTGTCAGTGTTGTTTTGTTTTACTGCATTTTCTATTGTATTTTATTTTTTTATTTTCTTCCCTAATAAAGAACTATTATTCGTACTCCCATATCTTTGCCTGAGGGCCCCTCAATTTCAAAATTATAGTAATTCATAGGGAGAGGGTTTACATTTTCCACTTCGAGGAAGGCTCCTGCCTTCCTTAGCAGACACCTGTTTTTTCAAACCAAGACAAAGAAAAATCTCTTGAGGTTGCATATAGAAGTTACATGAAAACATTGTGCAACAGACAGTTCAGAGAATCAAGTGAAGTCATATTAAATTTTAGGTAACCCAATAACCTTTGTAATTTGCCTTAATAATGCAAACAGGAAAAATAATATCAAGTATGAAGACACTCATCACTCACACTCTAGTGAGAGGAAACATTGCTGAACAGTCTATTAAAATGAGGTTTTTGCTTCTTTTAAGTCTAGATGTTACAAGGTGGGGCTTCACTATTGAAGACTTCTCAAAGTTTCCAATACTTGGCATGTAACCAGTGCTAACTCATTAATCTCTTCCCAGGTAAACCAGTGAGTGGGCATGTTCTTAGAGACTTCAGGATCTGGTCAGACCTCAAAGCTGAATCTGACAGAATAATTCAGTCAACCTATCTGTTGAAATTAAAACAAGTTCTTTTTTGAAAAGCTGGCTCTGGCGCTATAAAAACAATAAAAATTACACTTCAAATGGCCCACAATAGAAGACAAAAACCAATTAGTCTAAATTGAAAGAACTAAGTCAGTGCCAATGAAAGATGTGTTGATTTTATAACTAAGAAAGTCCTTATTTATCAGATCTTGACCCAGTACCTAAATGTATCATTGAGTTCCAGACATGCATTTTATCCTCCAATTTTTGGATTATGCCAGATGTTACCTAACTTTTCAGCAACAAACTTTTTAATTATTTGCCAAAGATATGACAACAAGAAGTCTGTGAGAAAGAGCATTTGACAGGGTCCTTCATATGGCTATTTAAAACTTTTCTGGATTGCTAAGAACTGAGCACAGCAGTGACCCAAAGTCAGCATCTGGCTGGTAACCCATAAGACAGAGCAGTGGTTGGGTTTATTACATGTTATATTCAGGTGACCTACAGATGCCAACTGACCCAAAAGAGCTAACTTTGCTAGTCTTATATCCCTATCTGTAAGCTGTAGAGTGTTTGCAGATATCTGGAAATACTGAGAAGTTTAGAGGAACTGATGGAAGTTTTGTAAAGAAAAATGTAAGCAATCTAGAGATTTTAAAATGACTGAATATTGAATTCAGATTCTCAAGTGCAAATTTGGATTAAAATACTCCTGTTGACTCAGTCACAAAGCAAGGCAGCTGAACCAGACTTTACTTCAGACACAGTTTTTGTCTGTGTTGTGGTCTCTGCAATACCATCTGATAGACATTCCAAGGAGCCCATAGTCAAGGCAGGAAAAGTCATTGAATACAACTGTTTAGAAATATACTGGTATGGTTCAGTTTCAAACAACTTCAGTAAAGCCTCTGTCACTTTCTCCCATAGCACTCTACTGGAAAAACTGGCAGCCCAGAGTTTGGACAGATGCTCTCTTGGCTGGGTTAAAAACTCTCTGGATGGCTGAGCAGAGTGGTGATGAATAGTTGTAAGATTGACCTGGCAGGCTGTTCAGGTCCAATCCGGCTAGTTACGGACCTTAGCCCTTACAATCTTACAAGGACAAAAGCAAAAGATGAAAGGCACTCTTTTCCTCTTGGGAACAAAGTTCTATTTCATTGCCTAGATAGGAGTCACCAGGTGGTCCAGGTGAAAAGAGAGATGCCTCCTGGCGGAAGACTGTTAAGCTCCGGGGAATGGGGGCTGGGGGAAGAGGACCTCAGCCAATGGGAACCAAGTGAGGAAGGGGTGAGGGAAGGAGTAAACCTGGGACAAACCATTACCACCAGTACTTTTAGGGGAGGGAAAGACCATGTGATATAAGAGGGAAACCTATGAAGATACAAACATACTTATCAGTGCAATAATACTGGTGCGAAACAACTAAATAAACTATTTAGTGCAATACAACAAATGGTGCCACATTCAGTGGTCAGCTGGTCACCAGTCGGGTTCACCACAGCTCACTGTTGAGGCTAGTCTTGTTTTATACCTTTTCATGTTCGGGACAAGGGGATCAAGTGGCTCTTCAGTCAGTTTGCAGATAACACTACATTGGGTAGGAACGTTGAGCTGCTGGAGGACAGGAAGGCCCTCAGAGGGATCTGGACAGTCTGGATCAACGGCTCAAGGCCAGTGCTGGGTCCTGCCCTTGGGCCACTACAACGCTCTGCAGTCCTGCAGGCTGGGGCAGAGTGGCTTCCTGATAGAAAAGAACCTGGGAGTGTTGACCAACAATACCAGCTGAACATGAGCCAGCTGTGCTCAAGTAGACAAGAAGGCCAAGGGCATCCTGGCCTGTATCAGCAATAGTGTGGCCTGCAGGACCTGGACAGTTACTGTCCCTCTGTACTCAGCGCTGGTGAGACCACACCTCAAATCCTGTGTCTAGTTCTGGGCCCCTCACTACAACAAAGACATTGAGATGCTGGAGCATGTCCAGAGAAGGACAACAAAGCTGGTGAAGGATGTGGAGCACAAGTCTGATGAGGAGAGGTTGAGGGAGCTGGTTTGCTTATCCTGGAGTAAAGGAGGCTCATTGCTGTTTAATTTCTGAAAGTCAGTTGTAGCCAGGGACGGGTCAGGATCTTTTTCCAGGTGATGAGTGACAGAGTGAGAAGATACAGTTTTAATCTCTGCCAGGGGAGGTTCAAGTTAAACATTAGGATCAACTTCTTCACTGAAAGGGTTGCTAAGCGTTGGAATGGACTGCCTACAGAAGTTGTGTAATCACCATCCATGGAGGTGTTCAAGAAACAAGTGGATGTGACACTTAGTGCCATGACCTGTTGCAGCCTGAATAGTTGCTAGTAAAGTCCAGGGTAAAGAAGCAAAAAGGGCCTTTGTATAATATTCACAGATGTTTAATTCAGCCGTGTGGTGAGATGGTCAGGTTCCAGGCACACACACGTGCAGGGTCCAGCTCTGTTGGGGCCAAGGGGCTGACCCTGGTCTCAGGGCAGTACAAAGATAAGGACTAATCGGGGAATAGGGAGGGAGTGGCTCAGGGACACAGGAACAGGGGAAGGAGCCAGTGGAATGTAACTCAGGGGCTGCCTCTCAAGGGCTCCACAATGACCTAGTTGACAAGCTGGTGATCAGTCAAAGGCTGGACTCAATGATCTTGGAGGTGTTTATCAACCTAAATGGTTCTGTGATACTGTGATTCTTGTGCGAAATATTGAAGGGTGTGGTTAAGGTGCCCCCATTATGGTCAAGATTTCCTGTGTCCTTCAAAAGCCAGCACTTTTTTTAAACAGGACAAATGTTAAAAAAACCCAAAACATTTTCTCTCGTTTTAATTACTTGGTGAATGTATTATCACAGTCCAAAGTCTAGGTGACTTTCTCTGTTTTGTAAGTTTTAAGTTTTCAGAGTAATATATTAAGAATTTTAGAAGACAGAGCTTATTAAAATTAAAAAGGATACATGAAAGGTGAAAAACAAGAACACTCCCAAACAAGTGGCTAATATTAATTTAATTCTCTGCCTTATGTTTGTTTCTTTTTTATTTTTAGTGTACGCTTAAAGGATGCGTTTAGATGATGAGCAGGATTTGAAAGAAGGTCCTTTTTCAGACTAAGAAAGTTTCTTTTCAAGAAAATAAGCAAAGTAGGTCACTGATCTAATGCAAGCACTGATTAATAGTAAGTGGATAGGTTGAGGATATTTGCTTCATTCAAAGGACAAAGACATCTCTACAAATTTATCAGTACATTTAGCACTGTTACATTCTCACTGTTTTGAAAAAAGGCATGTAATTAGATGAGCAGGTCAACTGATCTCCTTTTTCCAGAGGGCATTTCCCCAGGGAATTGTAACATATTTGTAAGGGAAAAACTCCCTCTCCACCTTTATGTTTTATAGATATATAAGTGATTTTGATTCAAAAAAAAAATCATCAGTCCACCATGAGCAGTAACTACAGGCTAGAATCCAGTGCTAGAGACTTTAGGTGGTAGAGTCCATTGACAAGCTCATGCATTTCTCAATTTTTGAATACAGCCTTGACAACATTTGTTGCAACACATTGCTTTTCCATAAAGTTGTTAAATTAACAGCCTTGAAGACTTACTCCTGTTTTCTTCAAAAACATGCACCATTCAGTTGTTTATTACCTGTAAGATTTACTTTAGTATGGAATTTGCTCACCATCACACACCATGCAGCTCAAAGTCAGGTCTCAGTGAAAAGGAAAGAAGGGAGGCTAAAATGTGAATTTTGTATGACTTATTATTGTTCCTCTGAGTCTTTCCAGAAAGGGGACAGGTAAATACAGGAGGAGGGGAGAAGAGGGAGGGATGGGGACTAAAGCAGAGACCTATGTATAGAGACCTCAAGCAACATGGTAAAAAATGTAAGATCTTCCCTTGATCAAAACATAGAGAGCTAATTTACAGTGATTTTTAACTATCAGTTCAGAAAAACAGCTGTGGTTTCAACAGTGCTTCCTCCAAATGAGCTGAGGTACACACATATAGTACCAGCGGAAGGAAAGAAAGCCTAGGAATCTTTAGGCTTTCTGAGCCCATTCTCATTTAGGCTTTCTGTGCCCATCCTTGCCCCTTCATCTTTTGCTTCTCATAAATTCATGCAAAATCGTGGACATGTGTTATAACTAATAGGGGAAAAATATGAAGTAACTTCTGGCTTTTGAATATCCAGACTTCAGATGCAAGCAGGTGACACCATTTCCTGTTCAGTTCAAGCTGTGTAGCAAGTGTGTGAGTAGAAGTGAACGAACAGAGGATCTGAGTTTTGATTGTGGATGCTTGTTTGGAGAACTAGTAAATATGGTTATAACCAAGCCTACTGAGCTAAAGGAGTGACAGACATTTTCAACTGTTGCTTTTATTTATTAAGTAGCAGTAAACAAATCAATCTGTGATGCCTTGTCCTGCTGAGACATCTTTCTTTCTGCATTAGCATCTTTGTCTCTGGGAATAGTACCATTAGTTAACTGAGATAATTAAATTGGCAGAAAGAGAAAGAAAATTACATGGTATGTCTTTGAACAATGTTATTCATTTCTCTTTAAGAAGGAATGGTTATAAAAGCAGATGATGCTTGTATTTAATAGTATAATTTTTAACAAAAGGCTGAAATGCACAGAATGATAACATTGTAGTGCATAGGATACCAGGCTACCAATAACAGATTAAAATCTGTTCACCAACTAGAATTCTCCAGATAGTTTTTCTGTAATTTAGTGGCATAGATGATGCACATCATTCTGTCACTTGAATACAATATCCTCAGCACTGCTTAGCTGCACATTTTCTTTAAGAATATGCCGTAGACTTTGGCTCTTCATATGTGCTCAGAGAATTCTTTGAAGAAAGGACTGAATCAGTCATATTTAAACACAGTACCACTTTGTATTGCCAAGCCAGTTACCTTAGCTGTGGCTGAAAGAGACCTTTACACCCTTCCGCACTTCATTACTGACCTGTGCCCTATGCATCTGATTTCACAGTAAAACACTATTTTAAACAGCAAAAAAACTTTGCCCCCAACTCAATTCTTACATTATCCATTAGCATTTATGCACAATCTATTACAATTTATGTGTCACATTAACATTTACGCAAGTTCACCACCAAAGTCCTATTGCCTACTCAGAATTCCCAGGAAGATTTACATTTCCACTAGTTTTCAAATGCGAAACTACATTCACATTTATAATTCCAAAACTGCTGGGTGTCTAATGCCCAGGCAACATTTCTAAAAATTCTGCCAAGATTGGCTGCTCAGACATTCTTTTGCCAAAGAGTAGATCTCTCCAGGCAGACAATCCATTTAGGCATGATCACCTAAGAAGCCTAAAGGAAATACAAACTACAGCAAAAAACCCAAAACAGCTGTGTGGATATTAATAGAATGCTGGTCTCAGACAAATGTTAACAACAGGCCAGGTGTTAACTCTCCTATTGGAGGACTTCAATTCTACGCAAATATTTATTGGGGCAACTAAAAGCAACTGACAATTCCCATCCGTCAGCTGAACTCAGTAATAACAAAAGCATGGATTCAATCCCTCTCCTTTCCACCATCTCTCCTTACCTTAATGGATATTTAGTTAAGCAATCAGAAACAACTATGATGGAATCAAGAAAATAGATTGCTGATGTAGGGGGGTCAATGCGGTGTCCAATGGAATGACTCCCATGTCCTTTTCTGCCAAGCTGCTTTGCAGTTGGGTGTCTCCCAACTGGTGCTGGTCCCTGGTGTTGTTCTTTGCCAGGTGCAGAACTTTGCACTTCCCATTGTTTCATGACGTTCATCTCAGTTCATTTCTTTAGTCTCTTACTTAAAGTCCTACTGGATGGCAGCAGTACTCTCTGGTGTATCAGCCCCTCCTCTCAATTATCTGTTATGAGAATAAGCATACATTCTGCTCTATCATCAGCCTCCTCTTCTGGAAATATAACAGAGGTTGTCAAGGCTTATTTTTTTCAATCAGGTGTCTCACTGCAGCGGAAGTCCCCTGGCCCTTCCCTGGACAGAGTTCTTAAATATCAGATCCAAGGCTGAAACCATATGCTTCTGTCTCTCTTCTTTGCTTCCTATTGTCAAAATACATCTTCTGAGGAAATTTTACTGAACTTTAAACACTAGTTTTTCATCCTGGAGCCATATATGGTCTCTTAGCTATAATATGTCTCCATTACTATCCAGGCAATTAAAACAACAACTACAGGGTTTGTTCCTTTTTTCCTTCTTATTTCCAATTTTTTGTTTCTCATTAAAAATTACAAGTAGTTCTTTCAAGTTAAACTCTGCATTGTTTGATGCTTCCTAGTAAGATGTTATGGGTCAAAAATATTTCATAGATTCCTGGGGAACATTATAGAGGCTGGACATGGAGAAGTTTGAGTTCTAAATTTAGAGCAGACACTGTACAGAAATATACTCACAGTGATAGAGGCTTTTAAAAAGTATTTTTGGTCAGTAGAATAAGGCTGAGTAGAGACGAGCTGAAGGATATAATCCCTTTCAGACTTGTTTATGATCTTGAAGACAAGCTTGAGTAGTCTGTTACAGGCTTGGGATGGGGCAAATATATGGTAGTACAGCAGAGGATGATGTAAAGAAGACCAAATACATCATAACATATCATATTGGATTTTAACTTTATGCCTTCAAACAAAAGTCTAAACTGTCCAAATGAGTTGGAGTTAAGTCTTGCTTTCTAATATGAAAAAAAGTACATTTTGGGTATATGACTACAGAAAAGGAAAAGGGAACTCTTATTCCTAATTAAATATGAGTTTAGCTAAGTGTTTCATTTATAAAACTAGTCTGTTTCACATTTCATCCTCCCAAATTATACAGTTCATGCCTTGTGGCAAAAATGGTACTAATAGGAAGCAGTTTATGTTCTGTGTTTATATGGGAATAGCAAAGATTGAAAGAGAAGATAACTGACAAAAATAATAAAATTAAATCTGTACATATCTGAGTATTAGTAATGTATTAAAAAGATGTATTAGGATTTTCTTCTCCTTTCTTTATTATCTTAAAATTTGCATGTATTTTTTGTTGTATTTTAACAGAGCTAGTGAAAGCTGTGTGTGGAACATGTAGATCTAAAGAACTGACAAACTCAACATAAAATCTGAAAGTGAAATTCAAAGTTTTTGTTAGAGGAACATTTAAGATTTTATATGTATAATACTTTAATTTTAAAATAAAATATTTACAAATAATGTTCCTTCATTCCTTGCCAAATGTAGGATACACTTTTCTTTGCCAAGCTCAAGTTTTCACAGTGCCTGAAGCTGAAGCTAAATGTACCGACTCTCAAAATTGAACCTCTCTCAATTAAAATACGAAAAGTACAAAAGCTAAAATCTGGTGCAGGAATGGATATAGGGATGTTGCAGAGCGAAATTAATCAGAACAGCAAGGACAGAAAGGGTCTAGAAAGTAACATCTCTCCCAGAAGTAAATATGAAAACAAGAAAATAAATATCACATAACTTAAATCTGTCACAAGTGCCCATGAAACTTTGATATAGAAAGCATTAATTGGATCAACACTATTACAGCGACCTGATGAAGGTCTTCAGGGTGAGAGAAGGACGAGAATCTTGTTTCATGATCAGAAGGCTGGATTTATTGATATATGATATATAATACATTATAACTATACTAAAAAGAATAAGGAGAGAAGTTGCAGAGGCTGCTAAGCTAAGAATAGCATAGAAAAGAATGAATAACAAAGTTCTGTGTCCAGCAGAAAGCAAGGACAAACTCTCCTGTGAGTGCTCAGCAAATCCAAACACTCACAGAAGACCAATCACCGCTGCACCTGTTGCATTCCACACCAGTCAATAACAATTGTTTACATTCTTCTTCTGGGGCCTCAGCTTCCCAGAAGATGAACAAATCCCAAAGAAAGGATTTATATGAAAAAATGTCTGCGACACAACACAGTATATATATTAGAATTTATGACTCCTCTCATTTATGAAAATCTACACCCAGGAACATTAATGCTGGAAAATTAATTCCTGAAGCTCAGGAAGCGTCTGTATTAATTATACCCAGAAACTTTCAAATCTTTCCTCAGCTAACATTGGATAATTTTTTCTAGTTTTCAGGCTTTTATTCTGTGTCCTTTTTTTTTTCAACAGCAGTCTTTCCTATTTTTGTTCTCTTTCCAATAATCACACCTTTGCTATTTCATGGCAATATTGCACAGCATTGTCCCTGTAAAGATCAGTAAAGACAACAATTTTTTTTTATTTTACACTTCTGGACTGATACAAGAGTCCAGACCTTTGGGGAGACAAGCTTCATGGTAAGGAGAGAGAAAAATCACATTTTCAGAGACAGAATTATACCATTTTGAAGATAGGCACACAAAAAGACCATGTGATGGGACAGTTTGTCCATCAACACAACAGGACTCCAAATTACCCACATTTCTAAAGGTGCAGGAGCAACCTACTCCCTGCCTGTCTTCACAGAGTCAGCTGACAGAAACATCTGGGATACACCTACATAGTACAATGCAGCCCTTCTGCATAGAGACACAGATAAACTCTAAATTCAGTAGTGGAAGAAGGACATCCACAATTTTGGGCACAACCTGACTTTTGGAAGAAGGGCTCTCAAGCCTGGATGGAGCAGTGAGCTGATGTAGCTATACACCTTCTTCCACATAAAGTGGGTGGTAGTTATTTTTCATTGGCTTTTAAACTCATTTCCCCAGGTTGTTGTAGTGTGTTTGTTAAGTTTACTGTATTACGCCCCCATTTTTATATTGTTACCCCTGTTTTATGTAAATGGTTCTGCCCTTCCCAGTTTTCCCACTTGTACTGTCAGTCCTTTAAGTTATATAATTCCTCCTCCCCCTCATCTCCTTATATGTAAACTTTTTCTCCTCCCTGGGCCCAGTCAATCACCCCCCACTCCTCCCAGGTTTCTAGAATCTTCTTCTCTCTGGGGGTTGTGGTCGGCTGAGGTCCCGGGGCCCCTCCCATACTTTATGTTTATTGGTTCTCTTACGCTGTTTGTCAGGTTAAGTTCACTCCCTTGTCTTCCCCTATTGGGTACTAGTAAGCCCCTCCTTTGTACACCCAGCCCCTTTATAACCTTGTTCCACCCTCCATTCCGGGCCACTCCCCGGTTGGTTGCTCCTTGGTTGGTTTCTCGGGACCATCAATAAACCGACTTCACGCCTGGAGTGTCCTGCTCCTTTTCTCGTCAGATCATCAGTGAGAGCCTGTCCGCAGCCAGCACAGCCCAAGGCCATCTGATGCCGAGGGGTGCTGGCAGGGAATGCAACTGGGTGTCGGCCTTTACCATCAGCTAGCCGGACATTGACCTCTTGGGCCACATACGCCTCACTGCAGTTGGTGCCCAATGGGGGGGCCGAGTGGACAGCTGGACGCCGGACCACCAGACCCCACGGACAGGATTTTATAATTCTATTGGCTGCCAGACTACCCCCAGTAGTAGCAGACCCCGTTTTAGGGGTAGCGCTCCTGGGGGACACAGAGTCACAACTTCTTGCGCCCGAGGAGGACTCCGTTGACGAGACCTGCTCGCCTGGTTTTCTTTTGCAACGTCGCCGATTCTGGTAAGCCCCCGATCTGGGGTGTCTTCCCCCAGCCTTTTTAATATGTCCCTGGGGATACCCTGCTTTGGGGACTATTCCTGGCCCCTTTTTTCCATCGAGGGCTGTAACCCCCGGCTTTTGGGGACAGTCCTCACCCCCTCGTTTTTTGTTTTCCCTTTCCGTAGGGGCTGTCTCCCCAGACTTGGGGCCAGTTTCTACCACCTTTACCTTTTTTCTGCGTGCTGAAACCCTAGACCTGGGGACAGCTCGTAGAGCAGGGGTCGGTGGCGTGATCTGTATTGTTTTAGTTCGCGTTTTCCCTCTGGTGAGCAGTGGTAACATCAGAGTTGTTGCTCGTACTTGAGTCTAATGGGCTTTCCTGTTGGCTTGAGTGTTCCACCATGGGCGCGGGGTTGAGTGCAACCGAAAAAGGAGTATATTACGTTGTTAAAGGCTGCTTGGGGGTGGTTTTAAAGCCCCCAAGAAGGAGTTGAAGTTGTTGGTTAGATGGGGCTTTTCACAGTTCCCGGAGGTCTCCCCAGACCTTGCAAGAGAGCCACGGTTTTGGGCAGCCGTTGTAGCTAAATTAGACAAAGCAGTCAACTCTGGGGAGACTCAACTCTCATCGGTGGCATACTGGGCTGGCAGAGTGCATTCTACACTCCGTCCATCAGGGGAATTGAGGAAAAATCCCTCACGTTCTAGTTTGCTCCCCAGTTCTCCTGGTTCGTGTGTTCCTACCCCCCGTTCCTCTCCCTCTTCCCTTCGGCAGGAGCCCTCTCAGGGGATTCTTAAGGCCGGCTCGGCCTCCCCCTCCGAAGGAGCTGTGCAAGGCCCAGAGGGAGTTCTCCCAGGAATCTGAGTATTTCCAGGGGCTCCTTCGCCCGGTCCTTGCGCAGGGAGATCTGGTGCCTGCAGACCTGAGGGCTCTCTTCTCCAGCCTTTTAGGGCCCATGGAGTTCAGGTTCTGGGCGGGAGAATGGAGGAGGGAGATTGTGGAGGTTCTCCCAACGCTTTGGGTGAATCCTTCCACATCTCATGACACAGAGGGCTTGGTAATATCCGAAGACCATCTTGTGGGCACCAGGCAGTGGGCGAGTGGGGCAGTTCAGGCCAAGGTGTTATTTACTGAGCAACTTATCGAAAGGGAAGGCTGCGGAGCGTGCTTTTTATAACGTAGCAACTACCACCTCTCAGCTAGAAGAGGAAGAAGTAAGACAGGGCGCGCAGGAACCTTACCTGGCATTCATGGAAAGACTCTACCAGTTTGTTGAAGTGCAGGTTCTGGGGGAGAGGGAGAGAGAGGAGATGCTTAGGCAGATGGCCTACTATAATGCCAATATGGCATGCAGGTGAGCTGTCTAATCTCTCCCTCGAAACCCCCGACCTACGGTGGAAATGATGATTGAAGTGTGTGCCAGGGAGGTCCCCTTACAAGATCTGAAAGTGCGCCCCAAAAGAGCTTCTGTAGCCTTCGCTGAGTATCCGACGCCAGAAGATCCAGACGCCGAAGCTGCCGCTGCCACTGGACCAATGACACCTGGGTCTGGCAGAAGAACTACAGCGACTCACCCCTGCCACCTCTGTGGCAAAGTGGGGCAGTGGATGCCCCAGTACCCTATGAGGCAAGACTATTTCGAATATAGGAGGAGGAAGGAGGAAAAAGAAAAAGGGCTAAAAAACTATCTCAAGAGCGCAGCCCCTCCCTGCGCCAGGATAAAAAGGAGGCGGGACAAGTTACACCAGACGGGGAGGGAGGGACTAAAGGAAGCCCGCCATACACGCTGCCGGACTTGACTTATGTTCTATCTTTACCAGATGTGACATTCAACGTCTGTGGCTTACAGCCTCAACCTGCACTTAACACCTTGTCCTCTGCTTCCCCATACAGGCTGCAGCTCACTAGGGACCTACACCTCCCCAGTAGTGATTTACACCTGGTGTCTGTTGACCAACATCCCAGTTGCTGGAGGAAGTTAGGACGTTGCAGGTGGACCATTGTCGGGGACACAAAGCACACGCCGTGAGACCTTTACATTGTCCCGGGACTGGTCACCACAGACCGGGACCGTTTCGCGGTAGGGCTGTACTGTGTCTGACCCCCACTTTTCCTCCCCAAAGGACAAATCATCGCCCAGGCCATTCCGTTTCCTAACAAGGATCATTGGAAGAAGTCTTCGAGAGATTATTCATCGCCTCCGACAGTGGCCTGGGCGCAAGTAGTGGGGAGGGAGAAGCCCTGCCTGACATGTCAACTTTCGTTGGGTGGGGACCGTAAAATTGTAAGGGGTCTTTTGGACACAGGGGCAGATGTGAGGATCATTCCTTCTCGGGAGTGGCCGTCACATTGGGGCTTGCAAAATGCAGCTGGAACGATTCAAGATGTAGGAGGGCTCCAATTGGCTAAACAGTCTAGGAGCATTGTGCAAATCACGGGGCCAGACGGGCAATTGGCTTCAGTGCACCCATTTGTTTTGGATTACACCAAGCCTCTCTGGGGGAGAGACCTTTTAGCCCAGTAGGGAGCCAAAATTGACCTGCCAAAGGCTCCCCAGCTTTTTCAGGCAGTGGCCACTGCGGAGCGCCGGACCTGGAAGCTGGAATGGCGGACTGACGAACTAGTACAGGTCTTGCAGTGGCCACTTAACTAAAAAAATTGAAGGCGCTCAATGAGTTCATTCAGGAGCAGCTGCTTAAGGGCAATATTGTGGAGACAGTGTTTCCCTGGAATTCTCCAGTTTTTGTTATCAAGAAGCCCATCAAGGATAAGTGGCGGCTCCTGACCGATCTCCGTCAAATTAATGCAAGAATCGTCAATATGGGGTCTCTCCAACCAGGGATGCCCTCCCCAGCAATGCTCCACTGAAACTGGAATCTGGCTGATGTTGATATCAAAGATTCCTTCTTCCAAATTCCTCTACACCCTGACGATGCCCCGCGTTTCGCTTTCATGGTTCCTTCCATCAACCGTGATTCCCCAGGCAAGCGCTACCACTGGCGGGTCCTCCCTCAAAGAATGAAGAACTCACCTGTGATCTCCCAGTGGTATGTTGCTTCTCTGCTGTTCCCCATTCGTACAGCCCTCGGGGATGCCGTCATGATACATCATTATATGGACGACATCCTCGTGTGTGCGCCCGACGATGATCTGCTTGCCCATGTGCTTGACCTGACAACCAAGGCGTTGGTTGCCGCAGGGTTCGAACTCCAGCAGGACAAGATTCAAAGGATGCCACCTTGGAGGTACCTGGGCCTTGAGATTACCAAGCGGACCATTGTGCCGCAAAAATTGGCTATACGGACTAAAGTCCAGACCCTAGCAGATGTTCATCAACTCTGTGGGTCTTTAAATTGGGTGAGACCCTGGCTGGGGATATCCACCGAAGACCTGGCCCCCCTTTTCAATTTGTTGAAAGGGGGAGAGGGGCTTAGTTCCCCTAGGACTCTCACCCCAGAGGCACAGTTAGCACTGGAAAGGATCCAAAAAGCTATTTTGGCCAGGAAGGCCCACCGCTACCATCCGGGCCTGCCATTCAAATTTATCATACTGGGAAAGCTGCCATACCTCCATGGCATTAATCATCAGTGGGACAGAAAGCTGAAGGACCGGGGATGGGGAGATAAGCTCTTAATCATAGAGTGGGTCTTTCTCAGCCACCATCGGTCCAAAAGAATGACAAGGCCACAGGAGCTGGTAGCCGAACTGATCCTCAAAGCAAGATCGAGGATCAGGGAGTTGGCAGGATGTGACTTCGCATGCATATATATACCAATGGAATTGGAATCGGGCCACCTAAAAATGAGTACCTTTGATGAACTGCTGCAAACGAATGAGAACCTTCAGTTTGCACTGGATAGTTACACTGGGCACATTGCAGTAAATCGGCCGGCCCACAAATTATTTAATTTGGAGTTTAAATTATCACTCAAAAAGGTTCAAAGTAAGGAGTCTCTGGATGCCGTGACAGTTTTTACAGACGCGTTGGGAGCATCTCACAAGTCACTCATGACCTGGAAGGATCCTCAGACTCAGCAGTGGGAGACAGATGTTGCTGTTGTGGAGGGTTCTCCACAAATCACTGGGTTAGACGCAGTCGTTAGGGCATTCCAGAGGTTCCCTGGACCTTTCAATCTGGTAACAGATTCTGCGTACATTGCCAGTGTGGTGTCCAAAGCTCAATCAGCAGTTCTGCAGGAGGTCTCAAACCAAAAATTGTTTGAACTACTTACGAGGCTCGTCGAGTTAGTCTCCCACCGCGAGCATCCGTTCTTTATAATGCACGTGAGATCGCATACTGAACTGCCTGGGTTCATTGCTGAGGGCAACCCTCGTGCCGATTCCCTGGCTGCGGCTGCAGTCACGGTGGGCCCGCTCCCAGATGTGTTCGGCCAGGCTAAGATCAGCCACCAGCTCTTCTATCAGAACGCGCCTGGTCTGGTCCAGCAATTCCATCTGACCCAAGACCAGGCCAAGGTGATCGTGGCCACATGTCCCCAGTGCCAGCGCGACCAGATGCCTGCCATTGCTTCGGGGGCTAATCCCTGGGGTTTGGCGAGCTGTGAGGTGTGGCAGATGGAAGGGATGTGACACACATCCCTTCCTTTGGTGGATTGTGTTACGTCCATGTCTCAGTGGATACCTTCTCCGGAGCTATCTACGCCTCTGCCCACACAAGGGAGAAGGCCGCGGATGTTCAGAAGCATCTGCTTCTGGCATTCGCTGTCTTGGGCATCCCTAGGGCCATCAAAACTGACAACGGCCCAGCGTACACGTCCAAGGAGCTGCGGAGCTTCCTGCAGCAATGGGGAATAGAACATAAGACTGGCATCCCCTATTCCCCGACAGGCCAGGCCATGGTGGAGAGAGCCCACCAGAGCCTGAAGAAGATCTTAGCTCGGCAGCAAGCGGCTGTGAAGGTGGAGACCCCCTAGGTCCGGTTGTCAAGAGCACTTTACACCTTCAACATTCTCAATTGCTCTTTTGACAACCCCAACCCTCCGGTGGTCCGGCACTTCGGCAGCCACCAGCAGCTGCGGCCTAAAGCCAGGCCGTCGGTCCTTATCAATGATCCGGAGACCTGGCGGATGGAGGGGCCATTTGACCTGGGGGAGAGGATACGTTTGCGTGTCCACTCCCTCAGGCCCCCGCTGGGTACCATCTAAATGGGTCAGGCCCTTCGTCCCAAAGCAGAGGATGCAGAAAGGGGCTGTGCCACAGGTCCAAGTAGCATGTTGGCGGCGGCGGAGGAAACCTTCCACTATAACATCTTCCTTTTCCTCCGAACTTTCTCCCATTCCTGAAGCAGAGACCTCTTCTCCCTCCTCCCCAACTCAGTCAGACTTTCCTTTAATTTATGAATCCAGACCCTCCTCTCCCGTTTCCTCCCCATTTTCGTCTGACCCGGATTTATTATTTGGGGCAGAACCATCTGTTTAAGTTTTTTGTGCTTTAACTGTTCTCCTTTTGTCTTTTTAGTACATCTCCCCAACTCACTGTTGATTTTCAGTCCCCTGATCTGCGAGCTGGCCATGAGAAACCGACCGTGCCGGGTGCCACTGCTCAATACATCGGGCCCATGGAGATGGGCGACCCCTCTTCTTCGACCTCTCTTCGGAGGCAGAAAGAACCGCTGAGGAAGAGGGGCCCACCTCATCGCCATCTAGCTACCCATGGGCCGATGAACTGTGTTCCGAAGAAATCACTTGGCCGGACCAGCTGCGGATTCCTGCATTTTAAGTTTTATATGGACTTTTCCATTCTTTCTATTTTATTTGGTAAAAAACGGGGAGATGTTGTAGTGTGTTTGTTAAGTTTACTGTATTACTCCCCCATTTTTGTATTGTTACCCCCATTTTATGTAAATGGTTCTGCCCTTCCCAGTTTCCCCGCCACTTGTACTGTCAGTCCTTTAAGTTATATAATTCCTCCTCCCCCTCATCTCCTTATATGTAAACTTTTTCTCCTCCCTGGGCCCAGTCAATCACCCCCCACTCCTCCCAGGTTTCTAGAATCTTCTTCTCTCTGGGGGTTGTGGTCGGCTGAGGTCCCGGGGCCCCTCCCATACTTTATGTTTATTGGTTCTCTTACGCTGTTTGTCAGGTTAAGTTCACTCCTTTGTCTTCCCCTATTGGGTACTAGTAAGCCCCTCCTTTGTACACCCAGCCCCTTTATAACCTTGTTCCACCCTCCATTCCGGGCCACTCCCCGGTTGGTTGCTCCTTGGTTGGTTTCTCGGGACCATCAATAAACCGACTTCACGCCTGGAGTGTCCTGCTCCTTTTCTTGTCAGATCATCAGTGAGAGCCTGTCCGCAGCCAGCACAGCCCAAGGCCATCTGATGCCGAGGGGTGCTGGCAGGGAATGCAACTGGGTGTCGGCCTTTACCATCAGCTAGCCGGACACTGACCTCTTGGGCCACATACGCCTCGCTGCACCAGGTAAATGTACTGAATGTTAGCAGAGATTTCACTGGGTCTTAAATTATTTGTAACAAGCCTGACATGAGGTTTCACTGCAGAAAGTGGTTCAGAGTCATTTAAACACAAGGTAATGGATCATAGAGCTACTTACATGGATGAGCCCAGTGAACATGCTGTACAGTTAATATCTGGTGGAAAGTGCTACACCTTTCTGCTATAACAACATATTTGGCTGGTAAGGAAGAATGAAATATTATTTTTTCATTCATATTAATTCAGCCTGTCTTTAGACCTCTTTTTATTGTCACTATTCAGTACCACACTAATGAAAAATGTTATGTTGCTTGTTTTGAGCCAGAAATAATCTCTGGCTTTATTTAAATATGAACACACTTACTGTATTCAGTGAGGGTTCTTTTATATAATGAGCCTGAACACTAGCCCCCTGCAGAGAGGCAGTTACTTTTACAATACTTTAACCCTGAAGTTTTAGTCTTGGAAACAAAGGTGAAAGATGAGGATTGAAATGCATGCAATAATTTAATGCAAGGAAAAAATGCCACAATCAGGTTTTTTTCCCCCTAATGTGGACTGTTTCCTGATGTCATGCCAGCTACATAGCTTGCTCTCATATGGCTGAATTTTAAAATCTAATTTAGAGATTGATCCTGTTGGTTTTCCATTTGCTGTGTTTTCATAATGCTGTCATGTATGTGACTCTTGGTGGAATTTATAATCCTATAAAGTAGGGATTAGAAAAGTCCATTCTTTAAATTAGTTTTGTCATCTAAACTCATAATTCTGACTTGAGCAACTCAGCTAAAGTTGTCAAATTTTATCAATTACATTCAGTGCTCATATTATAGTTTTGCACAAACCAGGCGATTTTGCAGAGATTAGCCCAACTGTAATTGAAATATATTGCATTTCCTTCATTCAGTGGGATTCAAAATGAGGAACATATGTCTGTATCAAAGAAGTCAATGAAAAAATAAAAACTTGAAAGGTTGTTTTTAAATTTTCGCACAGGAGACATAAAGAAGGTAATAGTATGTGAAAAGTTTGGGAAGAATTAGGTATAATCCTGCACATGACAGGTTCATTTGCTTTATTTTTAGCACAGAAGAATAAATTTGTTAAATCATTAGACTATTTTGCAAGAAAAACCGCAACAAAACAAAACCCCCACCATCTGATAATATTACTTCTCTAAATGTGAGATTAATGTGTAATAATGTTAGAAAAACTTAATGGGGAAAAAAAGGAGTATTTCAACACATCTACTAATTTTTCTGTTCTTTCAAATTTTTGTTTCTGCAACCAAGACATATAATTACAGGCATGTTGTTTAATTAGCAGATTGGTTCTCTAGCACAGCATTTGGTTCTCTATCACATGGAGAGTGAAATATTTTATTGAGCTATGATTACTTGGCTGGTTATTTTGGCATGATGCTGTCAGATATGATTATTACTGTTGTTGGTTTTGTTTTGCAGAGCCATCTCAGAGCCATGTCTATTGTTTATCTGGCAATTCACATTTGGTGAGGTCAGAACAAAGGGGATAAATTACTTCATCAAATAATATCCTTCATCAAAAGGATATTAGTATGTCCAAAGAATATTTTTCATAATTGATGTAAGTTGTGTTGATTGGTAAAAATTCACTACCTCAGGCTGAATATGAAACCAAAGACAGAAAGAAACAAACAAATAAACAATTTAAGCATTGTGTAAATGCCCTGAGATTAACACATGGCTTTATTGTTTATATCTGTGATAAAAATTTGGGAATTTAAACACAACTTTGGGAATTAAAAACAAAATAGAGTGTTTCTTAAAGGGGAAGAACAACAAAGGGAGGAAGAGATAAAAGGAAGAGATTAAAAAAAAAAAAAGTAGAAAGAAAAATTAAAAATCCCGTGTTTGAGGATTAAGGAATCCCTGGCAGAACCAATGTTGGCCCCAAGGCAAGAACTCGATGGCACTGTTGAGAATGCAGCTAATCTGCCTTCAGATCTGATAAAAAGGTCTCTAAAAGAGAAGGTGACCCAAGTCTGCAGTTTTGGGTCCCTTGCTGTAGCTAGTTCACAGTTTAAGAGCCACTGACACAAGATAGCAAAAGAACAGCACTTGGCCAGTCCACAGTCAAAGGACAGTTCTTCCTGACAGGTTACTCCATTTATACCCTCGGTCCCCTCAGCCCATGCCTGCAGTTCCACCCCCACAGTCTTTGGTGATTGGTGTTTATAGATGGTGAGGTAAGATCTTCTTTCCAATGGTGTGCTGTCACTGGGGTGTGATGAAAACTCCGAGGTTTTTGGTGGGAAAGTCTCTCATTAGTATGTATGGTTGCCATGGAGTTAAGTTACAATTCCCCTGGAGTAGGTTAGAAATCGCCTGTAGAGTGCTGCATGCTGCTGGTGAGGGGAAACTGCACTGGGAGCTTGGAAAACGAGATACTCAAAAGAGATCATTAAACTTACAAATAATGAATTAACAATAATTTGCTTAAGGATAATGGATTATAAAAATAGTGTTAATGGTTATTAAAATTGTTAACCACTTTAACAGGATCATTAAACATTTAATTGAACATACAAGTTCATTAACCTGAACACTTTTAATTACTTAAATTAATAACTATAAACAATCACAAATGCAAAAGCCAAACAAGGGCGTTTTATAAATTACATGTCTGACCTTGCTAGGAAAGAACAGTTGAGCTGTGTGACTTTGGCTATAATTTTGTTTCAACTTTCCTTAAAGCTGAATTTATGAGGTCTTGATTTTCCTTAAAATTGGATTTATGAATTGTTGATTTTTAAAAAGTCAATAGTCATTGTTAATGAATAAATAAATAAGCAATCTAAATTTCTTTGAAGATGCCCAAGACTAAACAGCAGATGTTCCACACAACATTTTGCTTAGAATCTCCTAGGATGTAGACAAGTGCTGGAATTCAGGAGTGTGAATATTCTTTGAATTCTACATTACCATCACTACATCTCATAATCACACACACATGCTCCCAAGATGAGCTACCTGAAAGTAATATAGGGATCGGTTATTATATTGGGTCAAGCTGGGATGGAATTATGTTATAGTAAATCTCATTGCTAGCATACCAGTTTCAAACTTATATTCATTAATTTCCACATAGCTATAAAAGACACTCATCACTTCAGTTACAGGATTTCTCTTGCTGAATTTTAAACATGCTGAAATGGAAAGAAAAACAAAGTCAGAACTCTTCTACAGTACTCCTATAAATCTTGCAAAACAAGAATCCTAAATTGCAGTCTCCAGATTCTCATGGTATTAGATTTATATAACCCCCACTGCACATGCACATTCCCTGGCACAAGGCCAGGAAGAACTTTACTGCAGATCCTGATGGCATCCCAGGACCTGCAGAGTTTTTGACCAGTCTATGAAATTTAAAAGAATTATGCATTTCAATCTATTTGCAGTCTAGCAAAATATAGACTTGTACTTATGGCTGCTATGGTCTGACAGCCAGCCAGGAGTTTAAATACTGTGATACAGGGGACTCCATCTTCCACCAGGTAAATACAGCTGAATTGGTGACCAATTTAAATTGGCAGCCTGGATATGGGAATGTATTGGGCACATTCATGTACAAAAGTAAATCCCCCTCAGTATGAGTTAAGATTCAGCTCATACTGAATGAGTCATCTGAGTACGCACTAGCTAGATAGTATCGCCAGCCAGGGGCTATGTACAAATCACAAATGGGACGGGACTGCTGAGGAACATGTCTTGAACTATTTTATTTTTCAGTATCAGTCTCATCACATGGTTATGACAATGAGAAGATGCCATCAGCCCACATCCTAGGCAACAGACCAAGAACTTAAGGTTAAAACTTACTGTAAAAGTTTTTTGACCAATCACACAAAGCAAAAGCACATTGACAGTAGTTCTATCCAACCACTATAAGCACACATACCTTTGGTTAATGCAATGCCTGCTTATTTTCAATACAATACCTACTTGTAAGCCTTAAAACACAGTGCACAGAGCTCCATTATTAAGCTTAAAACTTCCTAATATCTTGCTAGATAAACTTTTATGTAGCTTAGTATGCTAGACAAGCGTTAATACACAGACCATTGTTCTATTTGTCCTTACTTTTCTAAATTTTACATAATTTTTCTGCTACTGCTTAGCTCTAATCACAGTTCTGCTGTTTCTGAGGCCTGCCTTTTGCAGCTTTCCCAAAACTTTCTGATTTATGTATTCCCACAGATAGCAGCTCTATCTGTCCTTTCCAGAATTTTATGTCATCCAATTGGCTATTACCAGTCCTCTAAATGTGACTACTTAGAGAAATTCTTCCAAAATAGTTGCAATGAAAAATGAAAATTATAACCACAGAAAGCCACAAGGACTCTGAGTTAAATTTACTCTTGGTGTATCCCCAGTGGAGTCAGTGGAATTAAGCCCATATTTGATCTGTGCTTCCCATCTTTAAAGAAAAAGTCCAGTCCACAGAAAAAATTTAGTCCTTAAACTGTTACTTTGTAATGGGAAATACTTTTCCAACCACCACAAAGGCTTAATGAGATTAAAGAGGTTATGTGGAATCTGTACAAAACTATGGGATCTTGCACACCTTTGAATGGTAGTTATTAGAAAACTTGATTTTTTCTTTAGTTTTGTTTGGGTTTTTTGTTTTGTTTTGTCTGCTGAAGAGAATTTAATGTGGACAAGGTATTTTTAGGTTTACTGAAAGACAGGTGTGTAAAAAAGTCAGATATGTGACTGGGATCGCAGTGATGGATTATGTACCCATACGCAGAACTGGAGTGCAAGGAAAGAGATTTACATGATGTCTACAGTTTCTTACCTGCAAATCCGGAATTTGAAAAATCTCTAGATTCATTTAAATCTTGACTATGTCCATGCTTCCCATATGTATTTCTACTTATACTTATCTTGGAGAGGTGCCTGTACTTTTCATGTGATTTTCAATTTAAGTGCTAAAGGGGAATTAATAGGAGAGTTCAAAATGGAACAATTTTGCATGTAGTCTTGTGATTAATTTTAGGCATAGCCAGTATAGAAAATCATGTCCCATTAATGAGTTACCCACCACCTTCTGAAGAAAGCAAATTGTCTGAAGAGGAAAATTGACTGCAGTATAAGCAAATAAGATAAGATATGGAAGATAGAACCTTTCAGAATAATGATCCCTATACTTTTCCTTTTTTAATTATATGGATTTAAGAAAAGCCAGAAGCTCAGGTGTTGCAGACATTTCTTCACAGAAATCCTTTCTTTCGGATTTCTGCATCTTCTGGAGGGTAAAGGCCTCAGAAGACAAGGTAAACAATTATTATCGGCTGCTGTAGAATGTAACAGGGGCACCTTGATTGGCTCATGCTTCTTGTTTATAATTAAGGGCCAATCACAAAGTGTAAGCCAGGGACTGAGTCCTTGGCCACAACTTTGTTATTCTTTCATTCTTGCTATTCTTCTTAGCCTAGCAGCTCTGCAAACCTCTGTCTTATTTCTATTTAGTATAGTCATAATGTATTGTATATCATAGATCAATAAATCCAGCCTTATGATCAAGAAACAAGATTTACCATCTCTCTCTCACCACCAGCGACCCACTCAGGGCGCAGTAATACTCAGGTGAATGGGAAATTACCATTAATAGGACTTGTCCTCTCAGGTATAAACCAAATTTTAATTAATTTAAGATTTATGCCAGGCGCCTTGCTGGTGATATGACCCCTGGAAATATCTACAGCTGTTGCTGCAATCAAGACCATATTCTGCATTGGCTAGGTCTCCAAAGGTAAAAAAAAAAAAAAAAGAAGGAGGTAAATCCTTGTTATGGCTACAAATAGGGTATCTTAGAGCTATGACCTGAGTACCTGGGAACCACATGTACACACATACACATTTCCACTGAATTGAAATAAATACTAAGAAGTACATTATTTGGGTAGCCATAATTTCCAGATTATTAAGCTAAACCTTTAAAAATAATTTTCCACAGCATCATTCCCATTTAAATTTAAGATGGGAAGAGAAGCTCTATTAGCTGCACAATGTGAGGCAAGTAGGAACACAGAATGCAGCTGAATGAAATTCAGCAACAAAGTTAAACAGTCTTTAGATGTTAGTTAGTCCGTAAGTATCAAGCAAAAAAGCAATTTACTTTGTCATCTTCTTTCAACAACATACCCAGCATGATCTGAGACTGAATTCAATATCTGTATTTGGATGGCAATATGGTGCCATAGAATCCAGCTGAAGGTGCACAGTGTGGAGAACATTCTGAGACAGGAAGTATTGTAAGATATGTCATTACATAAATAGGGTCAGATTCTCATATCCTATGAGCTGGATGGGAAAAGCCATATTTATGTCACCATAAATTAGATCAGTTATGTACAAACACTATAAACTAGGTGGCCCTTTTTAAGGCTTAAGTGCCTCTGAAATAGGAATCCATTCCAGTTTCCTTGTACATACATCAGGATACATAAAAATTGTTTGTTAACATGTTTTAAAATTACATGGAAAACAACCTTTATCTTCAGCTTTGTATTTTGTGCTATGCCAATGGTTTCCTATATTTCAATTTAGTGAAAAAATTTTAACACATTATCAGCCCATCTCATTCCTACTGAGCTGATTTACTTAGGTTTAGCTCTGTTGAGTACATGTTAATCTCTCCACCCAGGGCAATTGGAAATATGTGGAAAATAATGCTTTCTTTGAATATAAATAGAGAGATGCCAAGTGTCATTTTCTGTTCTAAATGTTTCAGCAAAAACCTGAGACATGGATGCAAAACTTAGGATCTCTAATGCTTACAGGTTAACTAGTTATAAAAATAAGGGATCACATTTTCTTAAAATTTTTGATTCACATTTACTTCCATGTATCCATGGAATGAATAGAAGCATACAGTTCAGAGATTCAGGTAGTTTTGTATTACATAAAAGAACATATTTATGATTGTAATTACATATTTTCATCACTGTAATTGTTTGCATCTTATTAATTATATTTTAATTACTATAATTTAAACACTATATTTTCATCACTATAATAAATGTTTTAACCAATAATAGAACTACTAAGAACCCCCACCCTGTAATGAGTAATTTCTGGCCAGACAGCCATCAGTGGAGATACAGAGAGGAGAGCAAGAGCCCACACCTGGATAAACACCCGCCATGGGTGCGCCAGTGGCTCATGGGTTGGGCAGAAAGGGTTACAATGAATGGGGATGCATCAGTGTCTTGGTTTGGAAAGACAGGAGTCTGCTAAGGAAGGCAGGAGCCTCCCCTGAAATAGAGAATGTAAACCCTCCCCACCCTCCGAATTGCTATGAATTTTAAATTAAGGGACTCTCAGGCAAAAATATGGGAGCAGGAAATAACAGTTCTTTAATAGGGAAAAGAAAAAAAATAAATAAACAATGCAGTACACTAGAACAACACTGACAGAGTCAGAACCCAACCTGTGGGGTGTTGGTAGCAGTCCAATTGGAAATGTGGCTGCAGTCCTCCTGAAGTGTCAGGTGTGGTTCTGTTGGAGCGAGGGGGATCTGTAGAGAAGGCTATATTCTTGCTCCGAAGATCCAGTGGAAGAAGAGGCAGCTGCTGTTCCTCTGGGGAATCCTGTGGAGAAAGCCATACTTGTGTCTCAAAACCTCTGGATTATATCTGGGTAGCAATGCTTGGCTCCTCCCTCTGGGCAGAGCATCTCACAATGGGATATTATAGTTCTTATCAGCCATGCACTGACATTCAATAGTCCGTTATCAGCAATGTCCCCTCCCAAGGGAGGTGTGACTGTGGTCACTCAAAAAGAGAGATAAAGCAAACTGCCCACTTGACAAAGGTAATCTGCCATACAGATGGTAATGGAAAACAACTTGCATTGCAATGTTCAACAATCAGGCTGGTGACCTGTCAGTAGTGAGGTTCCTCAGGGCTCCATCCTCAGACCTCCACTCTTACACATTTTCATAAACTGCTTGGATGCAGAACTAGAAGGGATACTAAGATCATAGCTGATATGAAACTGGGAGGAACTGTTGACTCCCTCGAAGGGAGGAAGGCCCTGCACAGAGATGGCAAAAAATCAGAGGGATGGGCAGTCACCAGCCATATGAAGTTCAACAAATGACAGTGCCGGATTCTGCACCTGGGATGGGGCAACTCTGGACATACAGACAGACTGGGGAATGAGAGTCTGGAGAGCAGTGCCATGCGACGGGACCTGGGGGTCCTGGTTGATGGCAAGTTGAACATGAGTCAGGAGGGCCAAGTGTGTCCTGGGGGACAGCAGGCACAGCATTGCCAGCTGGGTAATTGACTGTATTGTCCCACTCTGTTCTGCAATGGGGTGGCCTTGCTTTGAGTGCTGGGGACAGTTTTGGGCACATGATGTGCCTGTTGGGTGTGGTACTGCCCTGGGACAGGACTTGATGATCTTGGGGGATGCCGTCCTACTCAGCATATTCTGTGATTCTGTGTTCTTTGCTCCTTGTAGAAGTGATGCTGAGTTGCCATCTTCCAGTTCCCTGTTTCTTTTTTTATCCTAGGATTTTTTATTATCTGACAGGACTGTTTTTTCTCTTGAATTCTTGGGCTTCTAACTAGCATTATCTGAAGAATCTTAGCTCTACCTGCAATGTTACCTGTCTTACTATATGTCTCTACTCTATGAACTTCCTCACAGCCTGGCAGTTTCTTCAGCAGCCTAAGCCAAGGTTACACAGCTGAACCAGGTCAATCTTCAATGACAGATTGTTGAAGTTCTAGCAGGAAGGTTTATCTACCCTGTTGCTTCTATAGGATTTGGCTTAGCCTTCAGCATGTACAACTTAGAGAAAGACTCTCATTTTATTAATCCTCTCACAGACTGATTTTGGACTTATCTTAAATGTGTTCTTAAAGGATACTGCTATTTTGTCAAGTTACCCCAACTGTCGAAATGTAGTGTTTTTAATACAATCAGTGTTAATATTTTGAGGTTTTGTAATGGAGTAGTGTAGGAGTAGCTGGGGGGTTGCATGGTTGGGACAGACGGAGATGAGATCTCTTTGAAGCCAAGTCGTATAACTTGTAGTTTATTACAAAGGGGCCTTGTTGTGAGCTGCCAGCCGCAGCTCGGAGCAGGGCCGAGAGAAGAGAGGCTTAAAGTGTAAGAGAGTTAAAGGAGAAGGTTTAAGAGCAGAGAGCATGTAGAAAAGAGGGGGTGAAGAAGTGCAGAGGGAAGACAAAGAGACAAAGAAAGAAAAGGGCGCGAAGAAGAGCGCGAGAGCCAGCAAAGAGGTAAGGGAGAAGAGAGATAAGAGAGCGTGAAAAGAGAGCAAAAAGCACAAAGCTCCCGTTACAATACAATAAATCATCTTCAGTGTTGAATATTCATATTCTCATTAACCAATCTACTACAGCATGCATATCCTATAACATTTCCACACAACCTATAAGAATCACTACATTACCATACTATGTTTACGTGTTAAACCCTAAATCTTATTCTTTGGGCCCCATCTGCCAAGCTGCAGGTCCTGCTTGCAGAGGGAATTGTTTCCTCCAGGAGGATGACATTTAACTGGTCACAACTAAGGTATCTCAAAGGTTGCTTCCATTTCAATCTCGCTTATAGTTTCTATATTCTCAAAATCTTTTGCCAGGCAGTCATATTTAAAAGGCTTTTTTGTTTCCTCCTCCCCAACAGAGTAGCTGACTAGCTTCAGCCGGTCTCCTTTTGGCTCCTGTTCCACCAAATTGTTGATGTGAGGCTGTGTGTTTGAATGAGACTTAGCAATTGTTTGTCTTAATCTCATCTGAATCCTGGAAATATTTCTGTCTTACAAGACCAGACACACACATGCAGAAGGTATACAGCAAACAGATACAAAACTAACAATACAAAAAATGTGTTGGCAATGACTGATTGCTTTTCCCATTCTATCTCATCAAGTTACTTGAAATGTGACCCCTTACCCAATGGAACTCATTAGAAACAGCAATTTTTGAGTATGTAAAAGACCTGTGCAAGATGAAAACATATGCCAGTGTCTCATAGGGAATGTCAACCCTAGGAAACAAAAATTCTGAGGTCACATGGTGTACACATAGTTTAGACCTGGAGTATAAAAGTGATTGATTTATTTTCTGTGTATTATAGTGATTATTGATCTTCAGTTTATACTTCTTTTGCCATTCTATCTGCCAATATTTAGCGCTAAAGGAAACTTTCCTTTTTAGTTGTATGGTCTAACATAAGCATAAGAAAAATCCAGGTTTAGAATCTTGTATTCAAACCAATGCACCAGTGAAGCAAAAGGACATTATGAGCAGAATAAAGGTAATATCCATAGACTAATAAAGTTTCCTACTGGTTCAAATTTTTTTTCCCCACTGCTTCAACATTCTTGCCTGAATCTTTTTGATTCATATCTATGCCTAGAGTGTCTACTAGCCTAGACTCAAGACAAAAATTGGCATAAAATGCCACTGATGTCATTGAAGATGTCAGTCATACCTAAACATCTGATATACAAACAGTTCAGTAAGTAAGGGTTTGAGCTTCTGAATTAATTGTCTTGAAGCAAGTTGTTATTGCTTCCAAAAGATATCACAGTGTATTTCTACTTTTATTTATAATGCCAGTGTAAAATATCCATATAAGTAACCAAAATATTTTGTATTGAATCAAAAAATTATCCATTTTTATAAGACTGTCTTTTGCAGATGCTAGTTATGTACACAAACTTTGCAATACACTTATTTTGCATTCAGTTAAATTAGTCTCCCTGCCAATGCCTGTAAACATAGCCAGCAATTCTCAATATTTAGGGTTAAAATTATTTTCATAGCTATAATAAATAGATATCAGTCTTACAGTCAAAGATTTTTTCATTATTTCCAACTGTAATTAAAAATATTACTCTTAGCCTCTTCACATATACTCTCAAAAATTGAACCCCAGTGTCTGAAACCATAATTTTTATTAATACCATATCCACCCACATACCTCTTCACTTCTTTTTACTAGTCAATAATCATACTATCACATACTATGTACATCTACATTTTGTACATATTCACATAGCTTCTTTAGTTTGTTTCCTAATATTATTTTCAGACTTGATACAAATTTTTTGTGTCAGCCAAAACCAAGTAGTTAAATGCAGCACACACCCAGGGGAAAGTCTCCTTGAGAATCTCAGCTGCATGTTAGCCAATGTGTTTACAGTATTCTACTTCTGAAAGTAAAAGCAGGCATTTGAGGTTCCATGTCCAGCCCATATTTGGAAACTGCAGGAGCAAAGATCATCCCACAGTGGAGCAAGTCAAAGTATTTATTGCTAGGGTCCTGTATAAACTGAGTCATAATTGGAGCTATGAACCTGCAGAGACCATTGTTAGCAAGGTTGTTGGCAAGGGTGTGGAGAGTTTAGTTCAAGCATGGCTTAAAGAAAAAGGCCATGAAGACATACAGTTGAGAGAAAGTAAAAGGTAGTTGCAAAGCAGTTCCAAAAGCAGTTCCCAGGCTGATTTCTATAAACAATTAGGCTCGCTCATGCATCACTTTATAAACAATAAGGTTCTCAGACAGTCTTCCCATAACAAGCAAAACACCCTCTCTGGGAAAAGATGGCACCCTGGGAACAGATATGGAAGTTTTGGGAACCTTTCATATCACAGTGGAAACACTGGTTCTGTTTTTAATAAACAATTATAGGTATTGTAAAACAAAAGGAGTGGTTAGAGTTTTCTCTGTTAGCCTATCGTGAGCTTGGATTTTGTAATATGCATGAAGTTAATTAACACTATTATATAAAGTGGCTGATCGATCAGTAAATCGGAGTTCGATGCATTAAAGGATGGTCGTCTCCCCTTCACTTCAATAGCAAGGTAAGCACTACTTTCATTGTCAAAATGAAAATGCTGTCTAGGAGTTTAATGAGCACAATAACATTTATGCATGCCCCCAAAAATTCTGGAGAGCATCTGTAGCTAGTTTGATCTTGTTGGAACATTGATTTTTCTTCTTCTTTCTCTCCCAAGTACTTTTCTTGCTGAAGGCAAGCTTGTTTGTCTGCATATAGAGAGAAGGGGTTCTTGTTCGGAGCTAAAAATTGGATGCTTTTTCTTGAGAATTGGTTTTAAACCTAGTTGCAGTATCCTCCTCAGGAGAAAAATCTATTTCCACTTTTCAGCTCTCTGTAGTCCTCATGGGAAAGAGAAAGGCAGTAACCAACAAAATTATGCAAGGTTTAGGGCAAATTGTATCAGCACAACCTTACAAGGAAAATTAGGTTATTTCTAGAAATTTGGTTTGAATTAAAGAGGCTGTACATTCCTTAATCAAATGTTTATCCAACATTTTCATATCTATTAACAGAGCTGAAGATCACCAGCCATGTTATACATCCAGAAAAAAGAGGCACATTTATTTACAGAATAATTTGTAAAAAATAGGAAGAAGATGGGGAAAAGGGTTCTTCTTGCCATCTATACCTACTTTGATTCCTTGGAATGGCTGCTATGTTCATATCTCATTCCCCAATTCGCTTAGAGTATTAATGCTGGAGTGCTAATGAAGCCTTCTTTCAGTCTCACAATACATATTAACACTGTCAACAAGACTTTGATGTTGTGAACGTACTATTGTTTTAAGGTCAGCTAACATGGTGCAATCAGGAGTACAAGCACTACTTACAAGCCCACAGAGAACAAGGCTTTAAGGTATTGATTCTCCAACCATTAGTCCTTTTAGGTGAAATGAAAATAAAAAACTGTTATTCAGTGCTACATTAGAGAAATCATAGAATAAAAAGAATCAGAGAATATTAAATACTAGGAGGAGATCTCAAGGATTATCTAGTCCAACCTTTTTTGTCAAAAGCATAGTCCAGACAAGGCCTAGCACCTTGTCCACCTGGATCTTAAAAGTGTCTCACTTCAATCTCCCCAGGAGTAACTCACCAATTAGCCCTTATCTTTTCCTTTTTACTTATTGTAAAAAGGTGTCTCTGTCTTCTCTGTAGTCACTGGACCAAGGTGATAAATTCTCATTCAAATCTTCTCAAACCTGAACAAGTCCAACACTCTCATCCTTATGTCAGAGGGCAGGCTTCTCTTTTTTATCTCTCTGGCACTTCTCTGGACCCTCTCTAGCCTCGTCACATCGTTTTGTATAGTAGGGTCCAAAACTAAGGGCAGTATTCCAGCTGTGGCCTGACCAGAGCTAAGTAAATCAAAATGATGACTTTATCTCTCCTGGTCATGCCCTTTATGAGGCAACCCAGAATTCCATTGGCATTCTTTGCCACAGCATCACAGAGGTGATTCATGTTGAACTTGTCCACCAAGACCTTTTCACAGCCAGGTAGATCCCAGCCTGTTCTGCACTCCTGGGTTATATTTTTACAGGTGCAATACCTCACATTTGTCTGGTTAGCCCACTCTTTCAGCCTATCCAGGTCTTCTTGTAGGGTGGCTCTCCCTGCCAAAGTTCCCACTTCACCACTAAGTTTGGTATCACTGGCAAACTTTATCAGGTTACATTTGATCCTATTTTCCAGGCACTTATGGAAACATTAAGACAGCATTGAGCCCAGTATTTGTCCCTGGGGACACCACTTGTGCCAGGTTTGAAAAGGAACTATTTGCCAGCACTCTTGGGTTGGTGGTAAATAGCATGTTCCACCACACATACCACTGGTCTAAACTGTAACACAACACTTTTTCTAAGAAGAGGCTGTGGAAGACCCTGTGGAAAGCTTTGAAGAAATCCAGGTAGACAGTGTCCACTGCTTGCTTCACGTCAACAAAGTAAGTTACTTTGTTGTAGAAGGTGATGGGGTTTGTGAAGCACAACTTGCACTTGGTGAATCCATGCTGCCTTTTCCCAATCATGTGCTTCATCTGACTAGTAATGGCCTCCAGGAAGATTTGTTCCGTGACTTTCTGAAATAAGACTTCTGGGTTTAAAATTTCCTGAATCCTCCTTTAAGTCCTTCTTGTTAGATGGGGGTGACAGCCTTGTTCCAGGGTTCTGGGAAGATATCCATGACTTCTCAAAGACTATGGAGAGCGATCTCACAATGATGTCAACCTTAACAACTCAGATGGATATTGTCTCAGGTGTGAACTGTGAAAGTTCACACACCAAATCTTCCCTCACTGACCCTTGGCCTGTGTTATTTTCTACCTGGATTGTTGTTCCCAAGGCCTGGGTCAAAAAACTTTGGTAAAGATGGAGCTGAATGAAGTGTAGAGAGCCTCTATGCCTGCCTTTTCAGCATTACTGGTGATTAATTCACTTCTGTGTAACAGTGGACCAGTATTTTCCTCCTATTTATGCTTGGTCTTTACAAAGAACCCTTGTGGATTTTGACGTCTTTGGGCAATTTCAAATCACCCTGAGATTTTGCTTTTCTAAATAAATCTCAGCACTCCCTGGCAGTGAACTTGTAGTTCTCAACAGGTATTTGTCCACTTTTCCATCTCTGGTATGCTTCTATTCTGCTTCAAACAGACTCAGAATCTTGTAGACTGTAGTCATCCATTGTGACTCTCCATATGAATTGTCACACCATGTTTCAGATATTACTACAATATCCCAACTTTCTGACCAGCTGTGGAGCTCCAGCTCCTCCTACTTTTTCCCCAAGCTGCATGCATTGCTGCACATGCACTTGAGATGGTTGGCGTAGGAATATGTAGTAGATTAGAAGCAAAAATATATCAAGAAAATAAAATATAGGAAGAATTCTCATGATCAGATAGTTGTGGCAGTTCACAAGGCATTCAAAAGCCTACAAACAGAATAGTAGTAGCTGCAAGAGACATTTTCCTCTTGTGAGATGCTGGTATCTATAAACATTGAGTGTTTTTGACATCAATCAGGAAATCCATTGCTTTATGCATCCGCAGCAGTTTTAATCAGTATGGAATGGTATGTTTTTGTTTTCAGAATCCTTTCTATATACTTCAAGTTAAAACATTATCAAGAGATATTTGTGGTTTTAATAAGGGTTACATCTGAGGCAAAGTCAAGTGGCGCAGGCAGAATTTATTGGTGTAGTAGCACTCTAACTGCAATGGAGATCTTCCTTTGAAGCCCTATTTTAAGTGCTTTTCCATAACAGTAACTAAAGTAGTGCATAAAATATAATAACATGCAGTACTGGTGCAATTCAAGGAGTAAACTACAAAATATTCATTGCCTTAGTTAATGTAAATACTTCTGATTACCTGGCAGCACTTAGTAATTCAAAGTGATTATATTAAATAGATTTTATATCTTGTGATAAAGACAGAGTATAGAACAGAACAGCCCTGTTCTCACAGTATATGTTGGAATTTTATTACTTAGCTTGATTCTTGCTTATAATTGGCCTTTATGGTTCTCAATGAGCTGTGAAAAAAACCTGAGATGTTTCAGATTATGTTAAGGAGGATGCACTTAACAAGTGAAATACATTCAATTTTATAAGGAAATTATTAAGATTATGATTTCACTGTATTTGAAGTGCAAAATAAAAAGGCTTACATGGATAATTGGGATTCCTCTGTGTTCTATGTTAATGAGTATTGGCAGCTTCCAGCTTTACTATTACAACTCATCAGGCTATTTTTTTTAAGATAGAGCTCTGGAATATTAACTAAGCTTCTCATGCAGATGGCTAGATCTAAAACATCTAGTTCAAGAGTAAAATGTGAGCTCATTATGTGGTCATGTAGGAATGGGCAGGAAGAAGGAAGAGGTAGAGGAACAAAAATTTTTTGTCTCCTCTTATTCTTCATGGGTAATATCTGTACTCAAGTCACAGTAATTTTTAATATGCAAGTTAAAATACAGAAATCTGATATTTCTTATATATTTGCAATGCAAGTTTTACATTTTTTCTTCTAGACAGATTAATAATAAAAGAATGGTTTGTATTTTCAGCTGCTTTATGATATTCTCTTGTGCTGTACATTGCCTTTTCTAGCTGTGCATGGTGGCTTCATTAAGGCGGGTTCTGTAAAAATGGACTAAAATTAAGCCTCCACCCAGAAGACACCACAGAATAACAGGTAAGATGAAGAAACTGGCATTGAAGTTTCAGGCGACAATAGGATTTTTAACATAGTCTAGCTGATGTATAATTCATAACAGCGTTTGCTTTCACACGTAGGTTTTCCTTGGGCAATACCAACAGGATTATTTACATAAGCATGAGATGTTTATATAAATAAGGCTTATATGATTGGACTCACACTGAGTAATAATGCAAAAATATATTGTTATATTTCCATAAAATTCCTTTTCACCTCTGAGGATGAAGAACTGGATGATATCACTATACATAGCAATATTGCATGTTGCTTAGATTTCTTTTATCTTTACTGGTCATTTATCTGGATCTGAAAATCACCATATAACATAAATTGGCACAATTCTCTCTCTGCACACATGGGGCACCTTATATATATATAAGTTGTTATATATATGTAACAACTGATGTTGCCTGGCAAACTTGTCTGGAAAAGCTTCTCTGAGCACTAAAGATCATTGAGTTTGAAAAAACATATATTCATATCGCCCCAACTACATCTTAAGAAAGACTATTCAGTGCAAGTCAAATGTGGACTCATATAACACAGGTAATGAAGTGTACCCTTCTCTCTTTCACTTAGGTAAATTGGAAAAGGCTTGGTTTAATCTAGTTTCTTTCTCTCCTCCTGGAAATTTAATTCCAAAAAGAAGCATTCTAGGTCAGCCTCCTACTGGTGTACCAATTAACAGGACACGTCCATTATATTTATTATCCCTCTGCAAGGTGTCAGACTTCAACTTTAGAACTAGAAAAACCAGTATGACCTCAATTTACAGGAAATTGTGGAGCGTGAATGTTCTTTATTTTGTCTAGTAACTTGCTCCTCACTTTCCTTTAAATTGTATTGAAGTATTGCTGAATTTAAAATGTCCAGATTTTGCCATGTACACTTTGATATATTTTTGCATTTTTAGTGACCTCAAAGCAGATTAGTGTTCTAATAATTTTAAGAGGTCCTTTTTGTTAGGAAGCATTCATATTGAGTACTACAACAAAAATCTGCTTTATTAGTATTTCTTTTTTTGTTTTTGCCCTTACTATCTCTAATTGATAGGAATCACAGCACTGGATTAAGCTCTTCTTCTCCCCACCTGCTTTTACAGGAGATAACAACAGCTTGATCACTGTGGTACTTAAAGTAATAAATGGAAATGCTTTCACAAAGTACACTTCAAGGGTATGTTTTGAAAGAAGAAAAGATTCATTTCTGATCTTGGTTTTAATGGGGGTAATATGAATGTCTCTATTGAAAGATAATACATAGACCTCAAAACACACTTGATAGGCTGAGTTTCCATAGTAGCCAGATAAAGTCCAGTGTTAGTTTTTGTGTTGGTTTGACCAGGAAATGGGAATTCTGGGATGCTGTGGTCAAACCAATGGGTGCTCAGATTTTGATATTGGCACCTGATGTGGCCAGTGGGGTTCAGACACACCTCTGAGAACACACCGGTTAAAAACCAGAGCTTCAGCCCTGGGAGTTTCTCTTGGGACTTCGAGGTGAAGAGGTCAGATCTCCCTCCCCCGTCCAGCTGCTGCTGCTGGGCGGGGGAGGGGCAGCCCTGCAGTAGGCCTGGGTCTGGACAGAGATGGGGGGTGAGGAGGCCCTTGAGGATGGAAGGGTGGAAGAGCACCAAGAGACATCGAGCAGCCACCCTCGGCCCCCCAGGAGAGAGAGAGGGAGAGCCAGCGACAGAATGTGATAGCAGCCAGCCGAGGAGGAGAAGGGGGGAGTGCGGCGAGAAGGTGCCTGGCCAGGGCAGCATGGGAGTTCCGGAGCTCTGGGACAGGCAGACACTGAAATTTTTAACCCTTTTCTTGCATGATAGAGACATTGCAAAATGCTGATCCTCCTGGAGCTGAATGAGAAGAGAGATAAGAAATGAGATAAGAAGGGATGGGCCACGAGGGAAGTGCAGAAGACTCTTGAGTGGGGGAGAGATGATGGAGTGGCCTTTTGGCTGGACTTTTCTTGTGTGGTCATAGACTGAACCATTTTTTTTTTTCCTGTGACACAGAGACTGCATTTAGGGGGAGGCAGTGCCTCAGAACCAGGAGGGTTCAGTGTGGGTACCCCTCGGCCCCAGGGGGTGCAAAAATTTGGGGGGGACAGATGTCCCGAAGGAGAGACTGTGCCTTTTTTGGAGTGAGACAAGGCATCCTTGAAAGACAACCCTAGAAGCAGCTCTGGTCCATGCACAGTGGTGAGAGCACTGGGATTGGAAGTAAGATGTCATGATGCAAAAGGACTTTCTGGGCGGTGCTGAGTGACATGGAAACACACGAGGTTTCAGCGTGTTTCCAGGGGAAGCCTATGGTGCAAGAAGGACTCCTCTCCTCTTCATGAACTGAAGATTGAGTATTCTAAAGGGTGGTGCCGGACTGGGAGTTGGTGATTTGGGGGAGTGTATTGCATTGGGAAATTTGGTGGGGGGGAGGAGGAAAGTGCTTTTGTAAGGTTTTAATTTTCCTTCTGTTTTTTTTTTTTTTTTTCCTCATTTCTTGTAGTTTGGTTAATAAAGTTTTCTTTATTTCTAAGCAGAAGCCTGCTTTGCTTATTCCTGGTCACATCTCGCAGCAGACACCAGGGAGAGGGTATTCTCGTAGGGGCACTGGCATTGTGCCAGGGTCCAACCATGACAGTTTTCCATAAAGCATACTGAGTAGGAGGGGGAACAATCTTAAATATGCATATTAATTGTGAGATCTCATGCAAGTTGGCATTCTTAATGCATACAATTCTACAGGGCCTTATACATGTGAAAGAAATTAGTGCCATAGATTAGGTCTTTAACCTATGTTCATTTCTGTTATAAGCAGACATTATCTTATTTGAAAGGGCTGAAGGAATGGTAAATTCATAAATCTCTAGAAATTGTCTCTATTTAATACTCAAGGGTCCCAAACAGTTTATAAGCATCAAAGAAAAATACTAGGTATTAAGTAAAATGGTTAAGAAATAATTTCTAGAAAATTCTAGAATGTACCTACAGTAACTCTAAAGAGTTACTTAGAGTTTCATAATTTTGTGAAGAAAAATCCTTCAGATTTTTCCAAAAGAAAACTACAAGATTTTTCTTTTAATGATCATTCTAGGAAAGGCTTGATTGTTCTGGGACATACCAGAACTTTTTAAACAAAGTAGAAGAGTAGTTTTAACACATACAAAAAACCAACCAACCAAACAAAAAGTCTGTCACCTGCTTATCACAGACATAAAAGACCTGTGCACATGCACTGGCCACAACTGAAAGTTGTCTCAGTTCTGTAGGTTGTCTGTCCAAATGAGTTTTCTACATTCTGTTGATTCTGTTGATGTGTGGCTAAGAGTGCTACTGCTATGCAAAGGAGAACATGCCTGTTCCATTCATTGTAATTCTAAGGTGACAAAAAAGAGGGAGTTAGCAAAAACAGGGGGGAAAAGCATAAATACTAATACTGAAGCCAGGAAATAGATCAATACTCACACCAAGCCACCACAAAGGCTGAGTCATCTGCACTGCAATGCAACTTTCACAAGGCAAAAATCACTCCAGTATTACCACTTAGAATAACTCCATTGCTGCAATAGCCAGGAAAACATCAGCTAGTGTCAGGTCTTCCATTTCTTCAGCTTTACTATCAGCAGAGGGTTCCTTTACCTTTACAATATGAGCTTTGCATATGTTAAAGTTGTACTGGTAATACCAGTGCACTCATTACCTGTGATTGCAGCTAACAGCCACTGCTCTGCTTCCCTTATCTTCACACCATTACTAAGTGACATAATTTACATATGTTTTAAGTAAAAAATCAATTCACTAGGTAAACTGCAGTGGAATATTTAGCTAAGTTGTCACTGGTGACACAGAAGAACCTGGGAGGAAATGTGAGAGGCACAAACTGTATTTCTCCTGAGATCCCAAAAAGTGAAGGTAGTTTCTATATTTTACAAAGAGCTTTGGAGTTTCCACTGCTCTTCAATAAGCCAAATTGAAATAAAAATTCCTTTATTTTTGCCTTCACAGAGCCCTTTTCTAGGTGTAACTAAAGTTGTATAAACAGATTATGTGTGTTTTGGTAGTACATATTGTAGAATTGTAGGTGCAAACACTGTGCAAATGCATACTCTGACCTCCACAGCTTATTATTGTTAAGGTTAGGAATTGATCTCCAAATTGTTCCCATTTTCCCCCATTCATTTGAAGAGTTTTCCTCAGTTTGTTTGAAAAACACGTTAATTGTAAGGGTTTTTTGTTTTCATCCATTAATGTGATTAGGATTTTAATTTACAATTAATGTAATTTAGTTACTTCTGTCTAATACTATCACGTGACATGGCTGATGATCTCATCAGACCCACAAAATTGAAAAAAATAGTTACTGAGCACTGTAGTGAATGGTTTGGAAGCAACAATTCTCTCTTCAACCTCTATCTGTTCAGAGGAATCTGAACACCAGCTACGGTGTTTTAAGCATTGGGCAGGTTTGGTTATTTTTTTCCTAGGAGCATTGAATAGCAGGAACTGTCATTTTTGACAGGTTTAAATGAACTCTAGGCAGACAAGCTGAAAGGAGAATGTTTCCGCAGCGGTCAAGCATTGGAGGCAGACACACCTGACAACCCTCCATTGGGTCATCAGCAAAGAAGCATGTTTTAGTGTTCAGAGCTTACTTTTTTATAGGCAATTCAAAACTCCTGGGTCTAGACAGCTCATTGGCCTGATCTTTATGCCCCCAGGCCCTGGACCAGTGATATGTTTGCACCTTGGGAAGGATGTTATTGGCTGAAGCCTCTGTAAGTCAGTCCAGGGGCCAGTTTATGAACCAGGCTGGGTTTCTTATTTATAACCAGATTAACTGTCTTGCTCAGTACAAGATAGCTTGTACAGTAAAACAGGAGAAAATTTATTCAGGCAAAGTAAAATCCTATGAAAATGTTGTTTGATTCATAATAGTCATCTGTCACTTAGCAAGTTGTGAAATGTACCAATCTCTTGTTAAAGTTGTATTATTATGCTTTAGTGCTCCATACAGGGCTAGCCAAAAATTATATCTTGAAACTGCTTTTCAAGAGATTTTTGTTAAATTAAATTTTCATCCAAAAGTTTGTTTTTCTTCAGAGACAAAGGGAAAAAAATAATCAGTTGAAAGCTGACAACAGAAAAGATTTCAGTCAAGAGGTAAAAACATTTTGGAAAAAAATCTTCCCATGGCTACCCTACTGTACTCAGCGTTTGACAGTAGGTCATTTTGCCCAGAAATTAATGACTACAATTTTTGTTTCAATTTTTGTTTCAATTTTTTTAATGCATGACCCAGGATGGAAAACTTTCAACAAGATGGAAAATACAAAATCCTTCTTTCAATAAGCACTCACTAAGTGTCACCTGTTGTCTGGAGAACATAACCAGAATCTAACAGCCATTACAGGCCAAGTCACATTCTCCATTCTCACACTAGGCAGCCAAATACATGGAGATCTGCAAGTACTGAGGAACAGTTCCACAAGTGCTAGTGGCTCTGTGAGTGATGATAATTTGGAGACAGCAGTTTTGCCATGTATGTTAAAGTCACTTCAGAGTGTCTACATAAGCTCATAAAAAAAAAATAGTTGTAAATTTACTGATAAGTGTTGAGAAACCCTAAAGAAATAAATTAATTACTGTAAAAATCAAGGTGTAAAAAACAAAAGTTGACAAATATTACTTTGTGATAGACAAAAAGCAGTTAGACGAGTAAGAATACTTGAAGGTCTTGTTTTTAATATCTAATACCTACTTTTCCACTGTTTATTTCCTCATATTAACAGAGAAAAAAATGTTAAAAGAAAAAAATTGAGAATGGTGACATTAACCAGAAAGAAATACTTTTTTTGTTCTTGTAATTTTCTATCTTTGATTGGAAAATAAGAACAGAAAATTCCATTACAAACATTAAAAGTAAGTTATTTGGTACCTTTTCGACAACAAGATGAACACCACACTTAATGTTATTTACCATAAATATACATACATACCAAGTGGTATAACAGATGGGCCTCAAAGTAGGTCATCATCAGTTATTGCACATCTTTCAGACTAATGATGAGGAAGGATACTGAGGTCTATGCCAGCAATGGAATATGTGGAGTCATTGGAGTATCAACAGTTCAGCAGTGTAAAAGTCTATGGCACTGTCTAATGCCATAAATGCTGTCTTAATGTGGCACCTGGAAAGTGGTGCACTTCACATTACTGAACAAATATCCCTTATGTGTTCACCTTCCATGTAGGTGTGATACATATCCTTGCTGCAGTGATGATGCAAAAGTTTATTTGTTTATTTGTGTTTGTTTTTTGTTCGGGGCTGGTTGTGGTTGGTTTTCTGTTTGTTTGTTTTGGTTTCTTGGCATTTTTTGGTTTGGTTGGTTGGGTATTTTTCTTTTTTTTTTTTTTTTTTTTTTTTTTTTTTGTTTTTTGTTTTTTGTTTTTTGTTTTTTGTTTTTTTGTTTTCTTGTTATTTCCTTTCCCATTTAGTGCCCTGGTAATACATTGTTCACACAAATCATGATTAGCCATGAGTTTGTTCATTGTCTTCAGCTGTTCAATAAAGGGCACACAAGAACACAGTTGAGTCACAAAGAACACATTGATGTGTGACTTCTACTACACTAAGTATTTTTTAAATTCATTGAACTCACACAAGTTATACGCTGTTTCCACTCTCCTCTGAGAAATTGATTATATAAAGGATCTAGTTATAGCTTTCTGATTCTGGCTCAAATCATGCGCGTACACTAGCAACATTTAAAAGACCATAGGTGGTATTTCAAACTCTGCCAACTTGGAGCACCTCCCGGAGAATACTTCCTCAGTTTGTAAATGCCCAAGGGCAGCACATGCTGCCCAAGTTTTGCAGATCTAGCCAGAACTGAAAATGAGAATGGCACAGCATCTGACTACATAAATTCTGTAAATGTTGAGAATTTCTCTACTTTGGTAAAATACAGTAAGTAATTTTGCTTCTTTTTCCTCAGTTATGCAACACAGTAATAGGATGACAAGGATCAGGGACAGACCCATGTTTTTTCTGTCTTCTAATTAGTTGTCCCAGATCATACAAACAAAATACTGCTTGTTTGTAAGACAAAAAGTAACTGCCAAAAGTAATTTTGGACAGTTGAAAACTATTTTGAAAACAGCTGAATATTTTCAGAGCAGATACCCCTGTAGCTTTTAAGATATATGATTGCATACACTTTTTTCTATACAATAATGGTTTTGTACTACAAGAAGAGTAACTGATTGTTGTAACTGATTTAATTGGTAAGAATTCTTTGCTGTAAGATTTATTAAATATATTAGACTTTTAAAAAGTGTTTGCATAATTTCCTATCAAAGAAAGCATAACATTTCTAAATTCAGTGTCCTAAAGCTATATCTTTTTTTAAAAAAAATCTTTATTAAAAAAAATTAGAATGATGTTTCAGATCATGAAAGGTAGCATTAAAAGTATTAGAAATTTCAAGACAGTAGTGTGCAGTCTTCCCCTCATCTGATCTGCCAGGTGATTTTCCAAAGTATCACCAAAAAAACACGTCCTTGCTCTTTTGAATCTTCCAGGCAGATTAAGTTTTTGGAAATTCTCCTTGGAGTGATCTCTTCCCCCCTCCTCTCATTTTATGAGGGAAATTTTTATCTGCTTTGTCTGTCTGTCTTTATTCATCTGTAAAATCTATGCACAGAAATAAGTATTTATTCTCAAGTTTTAGCTGGGCCTGCACAGGACAAGTGTGGAGTCTTGGTAAAAATGACCATCACCATATTATCACACTTGAACTTCACTCTGAAAAGATGGCAAAAGCCTTTAATTATTAGCTTCTTGCTGTTAAATCCGTTGCTAATATTTTGCTGGCATGAGTTTAATTTTATACTGCATCTAAAAAATGAGTTAAAATTCTGAAAGACTTTTCTTTGTGCTCTGTTTTCTCAACTGCGCAGAAAACAGATAAATCTACCTCAAAGAAAATTCAACAACCTTTGAAGTAATTCTATGTCCAAGCAACAAATTTGGCTCAGACTGATTGAAAATTTTCCCTCTTTCATGGTTTTTCAGTACGGCAAAATTGGGAGGGTGAAGTGAGCTGTTGGTCACAGTGGTCTTTTTCTAGTGGACAGCTAGCCAGTGGCACTGAAGTGCTTTCCTTGCCCAGAAAAAAATCCTTTTAATTTGACACATTGACCAGAGGAAAGGTATTTGGAAAAGTCAGTAACAGGCCCATTATAAAGCAAAAAAATTCTAAGTCAGACTACCTATTTTACAATTCTTTCATCTGTTTCTAATACGCTGAAAAAGAGTACATCTTTCTTCCAAAATTTTGTCTTTTCACTATAAAATATGAACAAAAATTAGGGCATATTTCTGTAACCATCCAGAATGAGTCACATTTTTATAATGGAATCAATATTTGCAAAAAAGTGTGTAAATACCTGAGCAATAAAATTGGACACTTTTCCAGTGTACCTTTTGTTGTCTTTCAGTCTGGGGAGTAGCCACATTTTTTGAAAAGAGTTTTTCTGTATGTTCACTGTGATGACAGCTAGAGGTTTCAGCTCATGATTTGGACAAAATAATGGGATTTTATATCTTGTTTCCATATATCAGAGGTAAAATTTGTATGATTGACTATGTCTATTCACTTCCTGGTTGAGTCATGATAGAAATGCATATATGCAGAAAATCATCAGTACAGTTTTGTAGTCTTGAAAAGATATTCAATCATCCAAGACACTACCATAAAAAAAGAAAAAAAAAAGCAAATGAAATCAGCCTTTCATTGACAGCAACTTCAGTAGCTAAGTATACAGGGATATCACTGAAAATCAGTTCTTCCAGGACATGTGATCTATCTATTGCTTGGGTCAACCTTCCCAAGAAAAGTGTAGAGCCTTACTAAAAGCAAATATTGCTGCATTCTAAAGTTTAAAAAGATGGCTGCAATTTATGATTACAAAAAAAGGGACAAGATACATGGAATTTTCTAGCTTAGTGATTTGGTTGCCTTAGACTGTCATGAAATCAAATTATAAGATTTGTGCTAAAATTATTTTTTTATGTAAGGAAAATAGTAGTTAATGGCAATGTATTATTTAGAGTTTTCGTAATCCTTTGCAAATGAACTGTTACTGATCGTAGGAGACATGAGGTGATGTATAAAGCACTGGTATATGAGTAAATTGCTAGCAACTCACAAACTAGCCATAACTGATTAGTTTTCACCCACAGAAAAAGTTAATTGTAGTCTGGTCCAGGGTACCTAAATAGGCACAATTATAAGGTTTATTAATGTTAAGCTAGTTCCCCAAAACAGAGATATCAACTGTGAAAATTTGTAGACGACTATGGTCGATACTGTTAAGCAAAACTCCTTTACACACCAAAGATGTCTGAATCTTCTGGTTTCAAAGCTAAGGTATTCAGTATCGAGAATATTATGCAAAGACTTTTTTAGGTCACAAGAGGCCATTGTGGCCCTAATGAAATCAGTGGGAGTTTTTGGCACTGGAATTAAGAGGAACATTATTTTAACTTATTTTTTTTATCCCTTCTGTTCTGAAGGTTGGTCACATTAGAGGCACACCCACTATGTAGATTTTGCTGACACAGTTCTTATGTACAAAACACAAATCTCTCCTTTTTATATAGTTTTGGAATTTGAGGAGTTTAAGCCTAAGGAATGAAAAGATTGAATTTCATTCATGAAGTTATGTTTGGCTGTTATCAAACAGATCCCTTCATTTCCTATTACTTCATACATTTTATATGTACAAGATAGGTTTGTGTTGTGCTCTGAAAGCTGACTTAGTAAAACAGAAAGTAACACTATTCTCTATAGAAAATATGGGAGCAAGCATCCATGACAAGTTGCTGGGTTTTTGGGGTTTTTTTTGATGATTATATTGGATATGTATTCAGTAAATGAGCTATACAAAAGCAAATCTGCATACCAGTTTCAGTCTCTACAAACGGTGAAATAGGCTTGCTTTTTCCACTGCACAGTAGATAAGCAAAGAGCTCTACTGCAAGAGTGAACCAATATCTGTTTTATCACAACATTCTAGGACAGCGAAAAATTATGAAGTGAGGAAATAAAAAATAAGAACAGTACTAGAAAACAGAGTTGAATTTCTAAATTTGTAGCACAAAATAACATGCAACATCACAGATAGTTTGTCTTAAGGTCTTGCTGTGGGAGAGAAAGGGAGAAGAGTAAAAGCTTTTTTTTTTTTCATAGTGACAGTGTGTTTCTGATTAATAGACCTGCAATAACATACACTTTTCATTTGGCTAAATAAAATCCTCTAAGTGTTATTATTCCTGAAAATGTCCTCAATGCAGAAAAGGAATTCAAATTCAAATAAGTACTAAGTAGGGTTTCTCAGGTCCTGATTGTCCACAGATAAATCAACAGAATTCAACTGTTTTTGAACAAGGAACAGTTGAGTAGCAGAGGTGTAAGGCAGGGTCTCAGACTGGCAGGGATACTGAGACATTATTCAGACAAATGAGCTTGTTTTATACACTTCTTCAAGACACAGTATTTCCTTATACGGTATCTTTCACTAAGTGACCTATCACACATTGCCATGTCAGCAACACACTTTCTTAATGTCCTTATATTCGGTGATCACGCACTGTTCAGGTGTCTGGCAGCTTCCAGCAGACTCCTCTCTGCGCAGGACATCTGCCACATCGCATCTCCTTCCCCCAAGGTCAGGAGAAGAAAAGCTTTTCTGTGCTGGCATGGCATTCTGCATTCTGTAACACAATTCTATCTTATCTCTCTCCACAGAGATGCTCACATTACATCACTGTAGCAATATTGTGATGCAACAAGTACAAAAGTATTTTGTGGCCAAATACAAGGCTTATAAGTGACAAAATGTTCACAGGCCACAAAACCTTCAGATCCTCTGAGTAGAAACTAATCCTGCCCAACTAATCCAGCCCCCTTACTTCTTGTGTGTGCGTTGAACCTGGTTGAATGCGAGGTGGTCATCTTGGTTAATAGCAAGTTGTGCTATCACCCTCAACTGGACCTATGATGAAAATATGATGATCTCATGGATCGAGGTATGGACACGGAGAAGTCACTCAACAATCAACTACCACTGCAGACAAAACAGACTCAGCTCAGGGAAATGAATATCACTTATTGCCAATCAAATACCAGAGCAGGATAACAAATAAAAATACATCTTAGAACACCTTTTTCCCACCACTCCCTTCTTCCTGTACTGAACTTTACATCCAGTTTTCTATATCCCCTCCCCACCAAGTGGTGCAGGAGGTACAGGAAGTGGTGGCTGAGGTCAGTTCACCACATATTGTCTCTGCTGCTCTTTCCTTCTCATCTTCTCTGCCTGCTTGAGCACAGGGTCCCACCTAGGACAGTCTCTCATCTACTTTTTCAAAAATTGCTCCAGTTACAGTTTCTTCCACAAGGTGCCAGGAAAGGATAGATTGTACATAAGACCCCCCTATGGGTCACAAGTCCTGCCAGAAAACCTCTTCCAGTGTGGATTTCTCTCTCCATGAGGTTACAAGCCAGCATCCTGTGGCAGTGGGCTGGAGGATTATCCTTTGGTCATCCACTGTTTCTGGTGCGGGTATCTGCTTGTTATGAACCAGTTTAAACCCAAAAGAGCAAAGAAAACTAAGTCCGTGTGTAGAAAATGGAAATAACTTTGAAGGTTCAAGATATTCCCAAAAAATGATGCTAAAATCAAATAAGATTAGATGTTGATGCCACAAAATTCATCTTTTTTTCTGTAATAATAAGAGAGGCAAAGAGAAAAGTAGAAAAAAGTTAGAAAAAGCTAAAGTTACTTTAAAAACCATAGGATGGATCACTACACTGTGCTACCTTTGTTGCTGCTGAGACTGTGGGGATTGGAGAAATTTTTACCCTTTTTTTCCCCCCTGTTGTTTAAAGGACCTTATCTGCCTTCTCCAATCTCTGGGGAAGTTTTGCTGGGATGTGGCGGCCAGTCCTCCAAGATGCAGGTGTGATGCCTGGTTGCTGTGGCCGAACCTCGGTCCACTTGCAGTGCTCTCACCATGGAGCAGCGGGTAGGGGTTCCATAACTCACTTGTGACTTTGGCCCAGGGGTGCAGGACTGGGGGGTTCTCTCCAAGTGGGTGGTGTTGGCTGGAAGCCTCAGGGTAGCTCACAGCAGGAAGTGGTGGGGGCAGGGGTGGATTCTGCTCCTTTCTTTCCCCTACACATTTTGCACTTGTTTTGCCTTCCTTTCTGTGGGCCTCAAGGCGGGTTAGCAGTTTCCAGGTGTTCAAGAGTGAGTATGATAAGTAGATATAATGACAAAGCACTTTTTGAGGCCTTTCTCTTAATAGCAGTGTCTTACACTGCTCCACTATGGAACTCCATGGGGTACAGGGGCACAGCCGCCTCACCATGCTACTCACCACAGGCTGCAGGGGAATCTCTGCTGTGGCACATGGAACACCTCCTCCCCCTCCTTACTGACTGACCTGGATGCCTCCAGAGTTGTTCCTCTCACATTCTCACTCCTCCCATTCTCACTTGCCTCTCCCAGGTGCTATTTCAGAGGTGCTATCAATGCAACTGGTTGGCTCAGCTTTGGCCAGTGGCATGTCCATCCTGGAGATAGTTGGAGCTGGGTCTATTGAACATGGAGGAAACTTCTGGCATCTTCTCGTAGAAGATACCCCTGCAGTCCCCTCTCGCAGTACCAAAACCATGTCATGCAAACCTGATGTCCTTGACAAATGCACTCTCTTCTGGGTTATACCCATCCGGAATGTTTCTACAAAGACCATTCCCCAAGCCTTTCACCTAGGTAATGACACATTTCTATATCAGTCTTGTACTGTTCCACTTTCTCTATCCCATCAAGTGGATGTTTATTGTCTTCTATGTCTTCCCCTCTATATTTTCATGTTATCTTGGCCAATAGGCTCTTGTCCTTACTACAGTCAAGCCATGTACACAATTGCAAATACAGCAGCATTACAAGTGTAAATCTGAAAAGCAATAATTCCAATGAGATACATTTTTCTAGAAGTTTAAAAAGTCAAAAGGATATAGCTATGTTTGCCATGGAAATAAAAATTCAAAATTATCAAATGTGTAAACCAGTACTGTTGTAGGACTGCACATTTCCCCTCCTGTCAGAAGTTGGGATTTCTTAAAAGACTTTGTCCTAGATTGCAAGGCAATATGTATTTTATTTGCCATCTGTTGGAGGTGTGGCAGTTATCTTCTGTTAATTGGGCAATTTTCTTTATCTCTTCCACAAACCAATCCTTCCTCCAGAGATACATCTGCTGTTAATAGGCTATTGAGTGTCACTGCTTGACTGATAAAATTAGATTATCACATTGTGAGAAGCTCCACCCAGGGGGAGGAGCCAAGCATTCCTAACTGGATATAATCTAATATTTTGGGACACTAGGACAGCATTTTCCACTGAATTCCCAGAAAAGCAGCTGCCTTTTCCATGGGATTCCCGGAGGAAGACCAGGCCCATCTATACCACCACTGGATCTTCCAAGGAAGACTACACACTTCTACAGGATCACTGCTTCAACAGAACCACATCTGTCATTCCAGGAGGACTGAAGCCACCATTTCAATCAGACTGTTACCAACACCCTGACCAACAGAGTGTCAGGTTGCATTCTGACTCTGTCAGTGTTGTTTTGTATTCCTGCATTATTTATTTTATTTTTATTTTCTTCCCTAATAAAGTGCTTCATTCCTGCTCTCCATATCTTTGCCTAAGAGCCCCCCTTAATTTCAAAATTATAATGATTTGGAGGAAGGGGTTTTACATTTTCCATTTCCAGGGAGGCTCCTGCCTTCCTTAGCAGACACCTGTCTTTTCATACTAAGATGGACATACAACGGTCATATACAAATTACTAGAGGCCATTAGTAATTAAATTATTGAAGATAGCTACTATTCTTACTAAGCATAATTTTAGATAATTAAAAATAAGGAGGGATAGAAAAGCATGCTGGAAGACCACACCTTTATACTTGTTCTGAGGATAGAAAATAAACATACCTTTGTCCGCATATCTAATTGGGCAGAGAAACACCTGTTCCACTGTGTATCAATGTGATGTAGGACCTTCTTCCCTCAGTTTAGCATGCTTCCAGCTTGCATGCTTCAGTGTTAAAACAAAGTCCCAACTTTGTGCTGAAAGCGGTCAGCCAACAAAGATAAAATTCTAGTTATAGATTATCAATGTTCTCTTAAAAAGTCACTCATTTTTACACCCAAAGAACTCAACTACATTCTTGGTGACACAAAGATGTGTTGTCTATGATGAAGGGAATCAAAACACACAAGCATTATAGAAAGGGAGGAGGTAGGACAGAATGAGCCTAAACAAAGATATCCCAGGTGACAGAGTAGATAGTCTGGGAAAACTTCCATGTGAATAAAGGGCATAAGCTACAAGCTAAACCTGCTCCTCTCCATACAAGTAAAAGTCAGAGTCATGGAAGATTTGAGCAGCCATTTGAAGATGACTTCTTTTAAATTTCTGTCTTTGTCAGACATGTGTCAGATAACTTCCTGAGGTGCCTTCCAAATTATGTTTGTATATGTGTAGCCTGTGACCTGTGGACAGAACAGCAAATAAGGTACTGTTATGACAATTTCCTTCTCATTCATTCGCAATATTCCACAGCAGCCAAGAGAGTAATTCTTGCCACCATCAGGCTGTGGTGAATCACAGAGTGGGAGGAGACACAAGCTGTGGAAATCCACCTGCAAGCCGGGACATCTCTGGATCCATTACATGAAATTGTTGGAAGTGTTAACAGCACAGACATTGTAATGACTGCAACACAGAACAGACTAGTCATTACTGGGCGGAAAGGCTTTTGTTCTTTCCACTCTTTGATCACATGCTAAGTGGTAGGTCAAAAGCACTGAGGTATTGTGCATCTTGCAGCGTGGAACTGTGATATTTTTGTATTACTTTCAAAATGGGTCTACTTTTTAAGTCAAAAGAAAACACTGGGAAACTTCAATTGCTAAATTGCATGATACACTGTTATATTTTTGTTTCTTTTGAGAGACAAAAATTAGTTCACCTGACCATGGGATCACCTGTTTTTCTTCCTTTCACCCTGCATTAAAATCACAATCATCCGCTTAGAATATCACTTATCTGCTATGGGCATAAATACGAAAAAACTGTTGAGTATTTACAAACAAGTAAACATTCAGGAAAAAACCAAACAGGAAGTTAATACATACATCATTCTTATCCTTATTTATGTGGTTTTAATAACACTTTTTAATAATCCTTTCTCCTGTGACATAAGCGAATGCTAAATGCTTGTTTGTTTATATGATTCTAACATCATCAATCTGCCCACATTTTTCATGTTTTAATGTAAATGCATTTTAATGTTTTAAGAAAACAGGACTGGAGCGAATAAATCTAGAAAATACCATAAGGTTACTTATTTTTATTAATTTCTCAAACCTTTTTAAGCCTCACCTAGGTTACTATTACCCAAGGGTAAAAGTAGGACAAAATATAAGTTGTTTCTATTTATAATTATATATAGGCTTTCTTCCCAAAGTTTAAAACACATTGTTCTAGAAGCATACTTTGGCGTTTAAATCAGGCCCACTGGTCTAAATTTTTAATTGTGTGTACCTCTTAAAATCTTTCATCTTGAAAGAAAGATTTAGGGCAAAATACTAATGAGGAATTGGGAGAAAATGGACCAAAATAAAGTGGGAAAAGAAATGAAAGAAAAAAATATATTTTAGCACACAGAATATGATGTACTGTAGACAGATGAGACAACACATATAAAGCCATATAACAGATAGGTTACTTATAAGGAATTTTTTAAATAGTGATCTTGGACGCAGAGTATGTTTTCTTTATCTTTGTGTCAGTTTGGTACCTGGTTATTCTATGTGCTGTAAAACATTCGCAGGGTAATCTGCAATTAGCAGATGTCTTTTTGACTGTAAGGATGACAAGGAAGGAAAAACAAATAGGACAGCCATCAGAAAAATACTGCAAGTAGAACCACATTTTTTTATAAGTCAAAATAATAAATATTGATAGTTTCTTCTGATATTTGGGATGTTTAATTTGTTTCTAAGCAAGAAGGACATGCTATGATATGTTTCAATTTAGCAAAACAAAACAATCTGAAAGACTCCAATCACCCAAAAATGATCTGCTTGTTTGACTTTATGTATTTCCTTTTCCAACAGTCTTTGTTTTTCTGAGTTCTGGACTGGTGCAGGTATAATTTGTGCTGCCCTTGATTCTGAATTTGCTGCTGTTGAAACTGGTATTACTTGTGGTCAGTACAATGTCCACTTTTTCTAGACAGCCAAGAAATGTGATTAGAGTTACACAGTGGAGATTGAATTGCCAACATTTTGCAATGCAATGTCCTAAGCATGCCACAAAATTACTTCTATGTTAATGTTTCATTTACAGGCCAGGTTATATCAGAACAAAAGAAAAAGACACACTTTATGGATATGATTGCATTAATCTTCCATGTATATCAGAAATACAGGCTTAATATAATCAACAAGAAAACTAGTAAAATTAGGAACAATAGAAGTAAAGCAACAATAACAAAACAAACAAAGAACTCAAAAAACCCAGAAAAGAAAACCAAAGAAAAAACACCTATGAAGACCAAAATTTTTTTTCTAGTTTCTAAAATTAAGTCATGCTCAAGACTTTTTTTATTTTCTATTCCTCACAATTCTAAATTCTTTCATTGCACCTGGATTTTAATCACATCTATTTTAAATCACCTCGGTTTTAGTAAAATCACCTAGATTTTACTCCCTCAGAACGTATTTCCTGCATATAATGTAATGGTATCTTTTCTCTATACAGTAACAATGAAGCATGTAAAAACTTTTTTATTATTCACTGAAACTTAAATAAAAGCAAAATAATTTAGATTCCCTTAAAAATACTTTTTCTGAGGAAAAATTAAAGGGATCATGAATCACTTTGGAAGAATTCTGGTTACAAATGAGGGAAATATGACTGTAGCAAAGCTTATTCAAATATTTTCAAAAATCACAACATTTTTTGTTCACTTAACTTGTTAGAACTTTATTATTTTCTGTACTTAGACTATTCAAAAAAAGTACTGTTCAGCAAAACACAAGTAGATTCTTATTTAATTGGTCAATCTGTATTAAGAAGTATTGATTTTGTCCACCAAGCGTCTGTACCTAAATGGTGACATGCTATAGTGTAAAAATTCTTTTTTATAAACACTTGAGCCTAGAGAATTTATAATGGGGAAGTATTTGAAATATTTGGGCCATTAAAAGAAGGGGAACAACTTGTAGTAAATTGTGTTGAAGAGTTAGCTTTCCATTTGTATGAAAATGCTTTCTATTTATGTGTTTGAATACTACACTGCCAAATCTAAGTGATAAACAGAGTAAGTGATAAGCTGATTATCCTTAGAAATTCCCAGCTGATTGGTCACCAGTTCCCAGTCAACAATCTCTGAGAAAAGTATTGAGTATTAAAACCAAATGTTTCCTTAAGAAAATAAAATTAGGAGAGTTTAAATTAATAAATTACTCATCTTAAAAGAATACATTCTACCTGCAGATAGTAATGTATGTTGTAGTATGGTGCAAAAATAGGACAACAGAGCCTCTCAGGTATGTAAAAATGTTGAACACAAACACAAATTAAGATTTTTATCCCTTTGGATTCAATAAGTGTTGGATTCCATAGCTTTGAATATTAATTAAATCTAAGCATTGAATTCTCACAGCTTTCCAAGTGCGTTGGCAAAGTGCAGCCCAAGTGCTTTGTCAAGACCCAAAACACATAAATATATAAAGGTATTTTACTTCAAGCTTAAGTAAAAAAAATACTTGGTAAATACTTGGTTAACTTTGGTAAATAATTGGCTGATTGGGAATTGAATTATTTACCAAAGTTAACCAAAGCCCAGATGCCTCCCTTTGCACTTCACAATAAAAGAGGCTTCTTGAAGACCTCATTTTAAGGGATGAGTTTCTTGTTTTGTTCCCTATGTCTTTCCTCTGGTTCTGCAAGGAGGAGAGCAGCACATGTCTAGCAGGATAAAGTACACCTCTGACCTCCATTCTGTGCACATGGAAACTTTGAATACATCTTCTTGAACATTTAAAAAGATGATGTAGAAATCTGTCCTTTCTAGCATACTGTGACCTATATAAGTAAATAATCTTTCACCAATGGATAGCTAATAAGCCTAAGGAAAACACAACCTATCTTGTCAGCAGTTTTCATCTCTTTCAGCAATGTGTTTGCTTTGGCTAACTCCTTTGTAGCACCAAAAAATTAGCTCTTTGACTAGTGTTGCTTTGCAATTTATAATGAAGCAAATAATTTATCTACCCAATGAAGAAATATTGGCTTAAATGGAGGAGGAAAACAGTATTTTGATTTCCTTGAAATTTTACATACTGGGGTTCTTTTGCTAAGAAATCTCCAAGTTTAACAGTAGCTGAACTGGGTTCAGTTTGTTGCTCATTGAGGATGATTGTTGCTTTGTGTTGAAAAAGCTCCAACTGAAATAATTTCCCTATGCTTCTTACAAGACAGATGAACTGAAAGATCATGTTCATCTTCTGCACAGCTTCATGGGGGTAAAGTCCTGCGTGTCAAAATTGACTTCCTTCTACAACAGGGCAAGTTGATCAAAGGAAGCTAATTAGTCTAATTTTTTGGACTTCACTAAGTTTTTGAAACTTTCTCTCAGAGGATCTTTCTGGACACAAGGTCCAGTTGGATAACCAAGTTAGATGATGGATAAGCAACTGGCTCACAGGTTGAGCACTAAGAGTTATAGTGAATGGGGTGACATCATATTGGTTACCTGTCACTAGTGGGATTTTGCAGGGCTCTGAATTCTCTTCAATATATTCATTAACAACTTGGACAAGGGACTCTAAGGAATACTATGTTTGCTGATGATAGCAGACTGGGAGGAGCTGTCAACTTCTTCAGGGGCAGGGAGACCCTATAGAGAGACCTCAACAAATTAGAGATGGAACTTCACCAGCTGTAAGGAGTTTAACAAGATCAAGTATCATGTTCTGCACCTGGGATGGAGCAACCCTGGTTGTGTGCAGAGATTAGGAGATGAGAGGCTGGAGAGCAGCACCGTGGAAATGAAATAGTTGAAGGCAAGTTGAATGTGAGTCACCAATGCCGTGGTAGCCAGGAAGACAAAGTGTGTGCTGGGGTGCATCAGGCACAGCATCACTGACTGGGCAAGAGAGGGGATTACCCCACTCTCATCGGCAATGAGGTGGATTCACCTCCAGTCCTGGGGGCAGTTTTGGGCACCAAAATACAGAAAAGGTATCACGCTATTGGACAGCATCCAAAGGAGGACACAAGGATAGTGAAGAACCTTGAAGAGACACCGTATGAGGAGCAGCTGAAGTTACTTGGTCTTTACAGCCTTGAGGAGACTGAGGTGAGACCTCATTACAGTCTGCAACTTCCTTGTCAGGGGAAGAGGGACAGGTGTCACCAAAATCCTGGAAATAAACTCTCCAACCAATTTGTTAGGTTTGAAAGTTGACATTGCTTTATTAGTAGTGCCAGATGCATGGGGAATTTTCCCCAAAGCATGTGTGCTCAGTAATCTTGCAGACCAGGTTATATTTCTGAAATGAATAAATATTCATCACATTTTTGAATATGTGCATATTTGCTAATTATTTCTATGGATTTGTTTGGACGTGGTTCTGGATTTTCTGATGAATCTTTTATCCTTGAATCTTTTATCCTTGAGAGCATCTCAATATGTCAGGTCATATTCCCTTATCACTCTTTGTTCTGACACACAATCCTTGTTCTTGAAATTAAGATATCAGCTAGTACATAGTAATGACTGATAGAAGTAAACAAGGAAGCATTAGCTGGAAGATGACTTTTTAGTCACAGATATAGGGAATAACCACAAGGTCCCACTAATCTCTGGCATTTCTTTTAATCATTGTAGGGTTAACTAAGCATTAACCATGAATATAGGGATCATACACTACCTGTTAAAAGAATTTTTGTACACCTTTCCCAACTGCCGCATAGACTTCTTATGGAAGTATTGTGGCAATGAGGAACAAAGACACACGGACCTCCTTGTTTGCTCCAAAGAACATAATTTATTGTAACAAAACAAGCCTTTTGTGTTCTAAACTTAACCCAAAGCAGGCACTCATTTGTCTGCCTGGCCCTGCAGTATCACTGTTCGTGCATCTCTTTACCCAGTCATCTCTCTGATCAAGTGGTGTCCATGCACCTTCTCAACCAATTGCTGCCTCATGCAAGAGGCAAGCACACACCAGCCATACAGCCTGACCTCTGGTTACAGGACCTGGTTTGTACCTCACTGTTAGCTGAAACTTTCCCAGAGTGCTTTCTGTTGAGCTCATCTCCCACCAAATATAACCTGTTCTGTAACACAGACATTGATCTCTTCTTTGTGGTGACCAGTGATGGGACTCAAGGAAATGGCCTGAAGTTGTGACAAGGCAGTTTAGGTTGGACATCAGGAAAAGGTTTTTCACCCAGAGGGGCTTTGGGCACTGGAACACGATCACCAGGGAAATGCTCACATCTCCAAGTCTGGCAGAATTCGAGAAGTGATTGGACAATGCTCTCAGGCCCATGGTGTTATTCTTGGGATGTCCTGTGCAGGTCCAGGAGTTGGACTTGATGAACCTGATGGGTCCCTTCCAACTCAGCTGATTTTGTGGTTCTGTGGCTCTGCCTCAAATCACAGAAAGCTGATAAAACCCCACATTTTCAGATATCTTCTTCTTCCAGACCTGAGTTCAGGCTTTTCCATGATGGCTAGTAGCAGTCTAACTATTTGTGATGTGTGGAAGCACTTTGTAATGCCAGAACAAACTGTGGAATTGTAAGACAGTAGCAGAAAAAGAATGACAAAGGTATGGCTGTATGAAAATGACCTCACTCCTGCTGGGCAGGACTCCACAGTCCTGCTAAAAAAAATCTAATGAAATACAACCATCTCGGTAGCACAAGCTTTGTGCAGCACTGACACGTGCTATAGGAACGTGTGTGATGGACTTAGCAGATGCCTTGTAAAAATTTATGCATCAGTAAGATGGTATTGGTCAATTATTATGATCAATAAGATGGCTGCACTGTATAGTATCAAGATGGCTTGGTCAGATTTTCAGAGCTGAAAGCTGACAGCTCTCACAAGCAAGAGCTGAGAACCTCTGGAAATCTTACCTTTCCTTTTTTGAGAGCTTAAAAGCTCCCTCTGAACTCATTAAGTACAGATACTAGGATTAACATTGTTCACCACAGCTGTTACCTCATCCATGACAATTATGTGTGAAAGTGAAGCAAGTTTTGTAGAGAAGAGGCATTGCTTTTGTTAAAACTACTCATCCAGTGTGGTAAAGAAAGATTTGAGGATCATAATCCTTCAAGTCTTTCTAAATGCTCAGTAATACAGGTGCTGAAGCATGTAAAAGGTTGCCACCTACAATTGATTTAAGATACATGGTTTACATATTCAAGAAAATTATTTTTATTATTTTTATACATCCTTCAGAAGTAAAGTAGGAGTATACACAGAGAGGGGAAAAACAAGGAAAAAACTAAACAAAAAATGTTGGACTGCAAGCCCCTCTGAGTTCCTCAGAGAGGGAAATAAATGAAGGGGAACCCTTTAGAGAAATTAAGATATATTAAGCCACATAGATATGAAGTAGAAGTGTAGGTTTAAGTAAATAGAAGTGTAAGCTATAGTTTCAAGTAAGTTCAAGTTTTAGGTTTAAAGTAAACAGGAATATATTTTAAGTGCTTTAAGAAATTGTATTAACTAGCAAATGCCCTAAGGCCTAGTTAAAAGTTCAGCAACTTAGCCCTGGACATAACATAAACACAGGAGAAGCTTGCCACTAGAACAGGTAGAATTATTCATGTCAAATAGATAAAACTACATGCATGAATAAATAGAACTACCCACATAAATAGATAAACTTTTTCATGTAAATTTTAAGTAAGAAAACAGATAGTACCTTTGCGTAAACTGACAATATTTTGTGTAGTTTCTTAGGTAAGACTTGATAAAACTTTCGTACTACTTTTGTACATTAGAATCAAGTTCAGATTGGTTTAGAAACAATGTTTTAGAATAATGTTTTTAGTTGATTGGATGTTTTGTGAATATAAAGCTCCGTAGTGGGGTGCAAGGATCATTATCATCATCAGCAGCAGCATCATCTTCATCATCATCATTGACCATCACAGCATCAACGCATCAGGAACCAGAAGAAGAAGAAGAAAAGAAGAAAGAAGAAGAAAAGGCTATGGTCCCTCCTGCTGCTGCTGCCTGGGACATTGGACTCTGTGCCTGTGAACAATTGTTGCTGCTGCTGCCACTGTTCCTGCACAGAACCTGGGACTCTATACTGGAGAGCAGCCTTGCAGCTGCTGCCCCAGCCTGGGACTCTATACTAGAAAAGCTTTTAACACAGACTTTAACATCCTGAACTCTTTGCCTTCAAGACTGACTCATGCATTGAACAACCATATAGCAACCTACCACTGCTCATGTCTCTTTGAAGACCCTAGACCCAGTAAAAGCTCGACAAACAAATCTTTTACCTAAGAAATTTTTTTCTGAGTAATGAAGAAAAGTTACAGTCTTCAGACCTATAAGGAGATCTATGGTTTTATTCTTAGCTTTCTTAGGAGATGTGGAAAATACTGTACAAAATTTCTTGATTATTGGATACTATCAATAGTAAATTTCATCGCTGGTATAAGTCAAAAATTCTATTTAGTCTTCTCACACTTCAGTTACAGATCTTTTACTTCAGCTTAATATGTTATTTACTAAAAAAACAACAAGTGGGTGTGGGCACAGTAAGTGAAAGAATAAGCATTATACAAAGAGGTTTAATGAGAGAGGACACATATCCACTCTTATCTTATTATTCCATAGGGTGTCAGAATGGAAATGTGTCCATCCTCTGTTATAGCAGATATTAACTCTGATAGACTAGTCTTTGTAAGAGAGGAAAATTGCAGTGGGGTAATATTCAGGCAGCTTTCATTGTCATTATGTTATATTGCACCTAAAGCAGCACCAGCAAGAATCTTAACAAAAGATGAAAGCTAAGTGGCAGCAAGAGAGGGAGGGAGGGAGGGAAGGAGGGAGGAAGGAAGGAAGGAGGGAAGGAAGTGGCGGAAGGAAGTGGTGGAAGGAAGTGGCGGAAGGAAGTGGCGGAAGGAAGTGGTGGAAGGAAGGAAGGAAGTGGCGGAAGGAAGGAAGGAAGTGGCGGAAGTGGCGGAAGGAAGTGGCGGAAGGAAGTGGCGGAAGGAAGTGGCGGAAGGAAGTGGCGGAAGGAAGTGGCGGAAGTGGCGGAAGTGGCGGAAGTGGCGGAAGTGGCGGAAGTGGCGGAAGGAAGGAAGGAAGGAAGGAAGGAAGGAAGGAAGGAAGGAAGGAAGGAAGGAAGGAAGGAAGGAAGGAAGGAAGTGGCGGAAGGAAGTGGCGGAAGGAAGTGGCGGAAGGAAGTGGCGGAAGGAAGTGGCGGAAGGAAGTAAGGAAGGAAGGAAGGAAGGAAGGAAGGAAGGAAGGAAGGAAGGAAGGAAGGAAGGAAGGAAGGAAGGAAGGAAGGAAGGAAGGAAGGAAGGAAGGAAGGAAGGAAGGAAGGAAGGAAGGAAGGAAGGAAGGAAGGAAGGAAGGAAGGAAGGAAGGAAGGAAGGAAGGAAGTGGTGGAAGGAAGGAAGGAAGTGGCGGAAGGAAGGAAGTGGCGGAAGGAAGGAAGGAAGGAAGGAAGTGGCGGAAGGAAGGAAGTGGCGGAAGGAAGGAAGTGGCGGAAGGAAGGAAGGAAGGAAGGAAGTGGCGGAAGGAAGGAAGTGGCGGAAGGAAGTGGCGGAAGGAAGGAAGGAAGTGGCGGAAGGAAGTGGCGGAAGGAAGTGGCGGAAGGAAGGAAGTGGCGGAAGGAAGTGGCGGAAGGAAGTGGCGGAAGGAAGTGGCGGAAGGAAGTGGCGGAAGGAAGTGGCGGAAGGAAGTGGCGGAAGGAAGGAAGGAAGGAAGGAAGGAAGGAAGGAAGGAAGGAAGGAAGGAAGGAAGGAAGGAAGGAAGGAAGGAAGGAAGGAAGGAAGGAAGGAAGGAAGGAAGGAAGGAAGGAAGGAAGGAAGGAAGGAAGGAAGGAAGGAAGGAAGGAAGGAAGGAAGGAAGGAAGGAAGTGTCGGAAGGAAGTGTCGGAAGGAAGTGTCGGAAGGAAGGAAGGAAGGAAGGAAGGAAGGAAGGAAGGAAGTGTCGGAAGGAAGGAAGTGTCGGAAGGAAGGAAGTGTCGGAAGGAAGGAAGTGTCGGAAGGAAGGAAGTGTCGGAAGGAAGGAAGGAAGGAAGGAAGGAAGGAAGGAAGGAAGGAAGGAAGGAAGGAAGGAAGGAAGGAAGGAAGGAAGGAAGGAAGGAAGGAAGGAATTAGGAAAGAAAGAAAGAAAGAGAGAGAGAAAGAAAGAGAGAGAAAGAGAGAGAGAGAGAGAGAAAGAGAGAAAGAAAGAAAGAAAGAAAGAAAGAAAGAAAGAAAGAAAGAAAGAAAGAAAGAAAGAAAGAAAGAAAGAAAGAAAGAAAGAAAGAAAGAAAGAAAGAAAGAAAGAAAGAAAGAAAGAAAGAAAGAAAGAAAGAAAGAAAGAAAGAAAGAAAGAAAGAAAGAAAGAAAGAAAGAAAGAAAGAAAGAAAGAAAGAAAGAAAGAAAGAAAGAAAGACTTAAAACACTTGCTACTTAACATAGCCAGAAAATATATTTAGGGGGACTGAAGGGGGAGGTATTTTAAGCAACTTCCAACATTTCATGCATTTTTTAGTTCATTCTCCTATGCACTTACACAAAGGTTATCCGTACTCATCAACAGACAGTATTTGCTGGTGCTCAAGGGATCACTTCCTCCATTTGTAGTGGTACATTCTCAGCTTTCAGTTATAGTTTTATTCTTTTTTTATCAGAATGGCATGTAATGACTTTGTGCAGAATGTTGTAGCAATATCAAGAAATTGAAAGTAGTAATCATGCAAATCAATAAACTTGATTTCCAAATATAATGTCTGATGGTATGTTATCAACTTACTGTCATCTTGTTTTTAAGATTAAAGATTGTTTATTCTAACCAAATTGGTGGATAGTAGAGCATTTTTATGTCCCTTCAGCAAGCATCTATTTTTAAAAAGTCTTTACTGGGAGCTTGTTGAAAATAAGTCTACTCAGTAGCAAACTATATTATGACATACAATTATAGGGAGCTTAGAAATATAATTTTCACACAGATCAATACTTCTAGATTACCATCACAATTTTCTCTTTATATTGCTGATAGAAATTAAGTTTTCATGTTTAATTAGCTCAGGTAGGGTGGAATACCTCATGTCAAGATTTAGGCAAAGAATGAAAACTATCTGAATTTTTAGAAAATATTTTCAAAGTCCTATAAAAACATACAACAATACCTTGTAAGACCAAAATGTTGTCATTTTTGTAAGCAAATATTTTGAAATGGTGCCTTTTTTCAAGTAATGCTTCGGGTTATGCAACCTTCTTTCTGGTGAAGTTATTCACTGTGCTCAACAGGTCTTTCTCTCTGATGTGATCCCATTGTTCTTATCTGTATTTCCCTGAAATAAAAGGTTAGCTTTCAAAAATTAACCACATAGCATGGTTTCTGTGTAAAAGTATTCCTGGTACAAAGTCTCATTTTAAAAACTGTGATACAATCTTGTTTACTTTTATACTGCATTCAGTCTGAGCTGAACATAATCTTAGAGCTGGAGGAACCATCTGGGAGTATATTCTGATTTCCTTTACTTATTTGGCTTCATAACTTGTAGCTTGGAGGTGCCATTAAAAGTTTTTTCTAACTGCTGTGACAAAGTTTATCTGAGACAGATTAGTTGTAGTAGTGGCCACAGGGTTACTGTACTATAACATTCTGCAAATACTCCTCTGAAATTACTGCTACACCATTTGTCTGGTTAATAAATATGATATGACCCACTAAACCCAGTATTTTTCCATGTCAATAAACCAGTTGCAGTTTTACGTAATGTTACCATAACATCATTACTTTCAATTTTCACTTTTAAATTTTGTTTTAAATACATTTTCTTTCAAAAAATTTAGTTTCTCTATGGTTTTTCATGCTTTAAAAAGAGATGTAATTGTGGTGTAAATAATCTGTGCATTAATATGTATACAGAAGATATCTCATTTTTGTGACTCTTCACATGATCATCGTCCTTTTTCATTTGGATTACTTGAATACTAATTTTCAACTTGTTTCATATAAATTTACAATGCAGAGGTATTTGAGAATAAAATGGAACATTCTCTTGAAAATTAACCTGAAATAATATATGTTTGACACTCAACAAGAGAAATCTAAATTTGAAGCATAATGGACTGGGCTTAAAAAAAGAAATTACTGTAACCTAGAACAATGATTTTCCTAACATTAATTCTGGTGTCTGAATAAAACCCAACAAGGACAAGAAAAAATTCATGTTGCAAATCCTTATGCTGCATGTTAGAATGTTCCAATTGAAAGTTTATGAGATAAAAGTCCAATGTATGTTTATCATAGTTTTTTTTCATTGAGCAAACTTCAAGAGCAGAGATTGGATCTTCGGAGTCATTACCTTCCAATCAACAATAATTGCATGTTATTTAGTATAATTCACATCTCTTTCAAAAACTATTGCAATTCCTACATTTAAGTGAAATATATAGCCTTTGAATTTCAAAAGTGAAAAACAAATGCATTGTTGTATGTATAACATGCTGTAAAATATGTCGGTCAAATGAAGAGAAATTATGAGACAACTAATCAACAATTATTCTGCAAAATTATTCCTTGCTCTCCCTCACTGTGTTTGGGAGTTTTAAGGCACATTTCTTGTTACATCACCGAATTTTCAAATAATTATTAAAGGATATGTTTTATGTCTGAATTTTTCAACTAGCTTCATATCTGTGAATAGTCATTTCATTATCTTTCATTTCATTTAGGGTCTGTGAAAATGTGTCATGGTTTAATCACAGTGGGCAACTAAGCCCCACATGGGTGATCTGTTAATCCCTCCACCTGCTGAGATAGGGAAGAGAATTAGAAGGGTGAAAGTGGGGAAACTCTGGACTAAGATAGTTTAATAGGTAATGCAAAACCACACATGCAATCAAAACTAAACAAGGAATTCATTCACCCTTCTCCTTCATTCACTCCATGCAGGTGTTCAGCCATCCCCAGGGGAGCAGTGCTCCTTTTTACATTAATAACTTGGGAAGACAAATGACATCACTTTAAGTATCCCTCTTTCCTCCTTTCTTCCCCAGCTTTACATGGTGTGCGTGATGCCGTATGGCCTGGAATATCCTTGTGGTCCTTGTCCCCTCTTCTGGCTGTGTCCTGTCCCAGCTCCTTGTGCACTCCCATTGCCCTGTTCAGCAATAACTAAAACATTCCCATGTCATTAACACTATTTTCAAAACAAAAGATGGCTCCACACTAGTTATTGTAAAGGAAATTAACTCTACCTCACCTAAAGACCATCGCAAAGGTCAGACTGACAGCACAGGAAACGTATGCCAACAGGTAAAACACTATGAGTGTGTTACTGTGGGAAAACAAAAGGGAGATAGAACAGGGAGCACAGTGGAGTTTCTGGATCAGGATATTCTGGTCTTGGTCAGGTACAGGCCATGGGATAAGTGACCACATATACGAGACTGGGAAAGTACAACATACGCAGATATCAGAGGATTTTGAAATGGTGTGGTTTTGTAAGGCTGCCAAGTAATGCAAACAACAGGCTATCTGTAGTGAGAAATTTTTGCTGGAAGCTGTAGCTCTAGAACTGCAAGACTATAAAGAGGCGCTTTAAGAACAATACCCTGACTTGAGTACCCTGTATTTCTAATACCCTGGACTTCATATGCTTGGGCTTCCATAAACAACTCTAACTTCTGCTTGGGCTTTGGCTTTTTTGCTTGGGTTACTTTTAGCCCCTCTTCCTTTCTTTGGAGTCCTCTCAGTCACCGGCATGTTATGGGACTCTACAAGCTTTTCTTTGGAAGTGTAAGACAAAGGAATAGTGAGTCCTAAAAACAGGGAGATTTCTTAACCCTGTGCAATATACAGCAGGTTGGCTAACTCCAGTACTTGATGGTAGTTAGAGCTTACAAAAATAATTCTTAATTCCTAAGGCAAGAAAGGCAACCTTAATTTCTAAGAACTCAGGTTAGTTTTTTCTAAAGATTTCTACATTAGGCAAAAGCAGGGACTCTAAAATCAGAACACTGAAACAACTATAAATTTTATTTCAAAATATTTTAATTGATCTGAAGATTCTGCTTTTTGCTGCAGAATGATCCACCACTTGTGCTGTTTCAATGACTCATTATTTAAGAATATGCTATACAGAGAAAATGCACTCAGAGGAATAAAGTTTCACTCTACATTATTTTATTTGAATTAATGGCTGCTGTTGTAATACAACAAAACGGGGTGAAAGTAGGAGTCTGCAGCATTGAGACCATAAACTGCTGCCTCCTAGGAAAAAAAATTTCAAAGAAATGCCATTTATTGCCATCTTCACATTCAAGCATGCTGTGGAGCAGCAGTTGATAGTGGCAACATCCAAAGCAGTCAAACATCTAGAAAGTATGTCAGTGTAGTAGATAAAATATTTGAATGGAAATCAGTCAGTGAAGAATAAATACTTTGTTAGAAACTTTACCTATAGGAAATAATTGTTTTGAGGACTGTTAGCTGCTGTGGAGCTTAGCAGTCCCACAGAACAGATTGCTCAATCCCCCACAGAGGGGATAGTCAGAGGTGCAAAACCCCATAGGTTTATATAAAAACAGTTAATTAGTAAAAGGAAAATTTCTGTAAACAAAGAAGGAATTTGCTCACTCTGTCACATGGTAATTAGCTATTTCCTGGAATGGAGAGCTTCATCACACGTAAGAATTACTTGGCAACAAAAACTCCATAATTTTGAATATTTCCTTGAGAAAAAATACCTGGTAGAATAAGCAAGAAGAAACGCAGAGCTGTTTCTTGCTTCTACATAAGGAGAGTGAGCAAGATATCCCACATAAATCTGGCATTGCCTGGATTGAGGTGCTCTCATTGCCCATTATGGTTCCACAGCTTGTTTAGCTGTAAGGGAAGATGACATTTCATGGTTCTGTTCCCAGAATTTCCTGAAAGTGTGTAAAGATAGAACTACAGAATTCTTTAGGATGGAAATGACCTGTAAAATTACCAAGTAAAACCACTAACCCAGCACTTCCAAGTCCATACTAAATCAGGTCTTTAAGCACTGCATCTACATGTCTTTTAAATACCACCAGAGATGGTGACTACGCCACTTCCCCTGACAGCCTGTTTCAGTGTTTGGCAACCCTTCCAGGGGAGGAATGTTTCCTAATATCTTACCTAAACTTCCCCTGGTGCAACTTGAGACCATTTGCTCTTGTCCTATCACGTAAGACTTGAGAGAAGAGATCAACCCCCACATTATTACTGTCTCTTCTCAGGTAGTTTAGCTGGCTGCATTCCTACTGATACAGGCCTGGTGCCATTGGCTGGCTTGGTGGCCCATGTTTAGTTGCTGTTGACAAGCATTCCTTTGACAGGTCCCTTTCCACCAGGCTGCTTTCCAGCCACTCTGCCCCTGCCTGCAGCACTTCAGGGGCTGTGACCCCTAAATATTTGTAAAGCTTTGTAGGGTGAACACTTAACGAACAATCTAATAAAAGATTGCAGCCGTGTCTATAGTAGAAAGATAGCTCTTTATTCCTACAGGGCAAGCAAGCTGGGCTAATTAGTATGGAGAAACACATAAATTTGAAAATTCAACAGTGGCTTGGGTGGATATAGGTGCACTTCTGTGATACAATCACGCTGTAATTAACTTTGAGAAGCAAAAAAAGTCTTTGCCAGGGAAGGCCCACAGAGCTTTGTTACAAAAAGTATGATGATCGTTGATCATCATCAATAAAATAAGAAAAAAATAGTACTAAATTAATTACTTTATTACTCAGGATTTCTATTAAAATGTGCTGGATATTTTCATCATTAGTTATTTTACTATAATCATTTGTACAAACACAAATCACAATCTGTGTCTCTCAGTCAAGTTGCTACTGTATTATGTGAGACTGTTAAAATAATTTATATTGTTGTTGCACATACTCTTCTGTAATCAAAAGCTCTTTGATGTAACCTGGCATGTGTGATATTGAAATTTCAGCAAGTTCTACAGATATCTTCCCTATTTAAATTTTCCTCCATTACTCTTCCCACATGATATAAAAGGTCATACAGAACATAAAGTCTTTGCTTGACTGGGCAGGACACTGGGGATTTCTGAGTGCAGAATCTACTGAGACTGCATCTGCATGGCTATGTAGGACTACTACAAGTCACCCTGAGGGGAAGTCCAGTTGTGCCACAGGAGATATCATCCACAAGATATTCTGAGGGCAGCATAGGCAGGACAACACCAGCCATAGCTGCTCCTGCGCGCTTCCTGCAGAGCTCTCAGCCATTCTGTCAGCAGACTGTATCTTCAGACAACCCTGCCTTCCTTCACAAACCTCAAAGCACACAATGCAACCTTCAATCCATTTCTGTGAAGACATGACTTCTACAGGCAGCCAAAAACACCCTCACATTAATTCAGTCATGCTAAAGGAAAGAAATGCTTACAAGAACACCATATGAAGCCTTGAAGGAGACACAGGATATGTGATGCCATTTCCCATGGAAATGGCTGTTTTATTTAAAGGATGTAGACACATTTTAACTATACCTCAAATCCACAGGACAGTGACTGCAGCTGGTCAGTATACCACATTGTGGTTCAACAAGCCACTCTTCCCAGGTGGGACTGTGGAGAGGGTGACATCTTGCACCTCACCACCATGAGCCAGCAATTCCAGAAAAGCTGGTGAGGAAGGTGCTGAAAATAAATTTTAATGCCTGGGGAGTAAGAGTTGATAAAATGGATTGCATACATTGACACTCAGTAAATTCTTGAGGTCCTGAATGTTTCTCAAATGAAGGAAATCACAAAATATTGCAGAGGTGCAAAATGTAGAAAAAGCAATAGTATTCCCAGGCTGATATTTTATCATATATTTTTGAAATTTTTCAATACTTCTAAAAAAAGCTAATTAAATCACCATCAATAAAAATACTTATATGTATCTGTGCAATGTTGATGGAGAAGAGTCAGTTTCTGGTCTGAGCTACCAATCCAAAAGCACTGGTGTTCTCTAGCATTTCTCCAGAGCTACAATTTTATAAGTAGCAAAATAAAGTATTTAGACTTGCAAAGATAATGTGGTTTTATACTCCATTCACTATTGTTTTTCACCATTTATACTGGATAAATACTGACAAGGATCAAATATAGGTGCTTGTTTAGAGGCAAGAGTTGCTTCTTTATGATAAGTTCTGCCAAGAGATCCTTAGGGAAGAGCAAATGACCAGCAGATACATAGTTGGAATAACTGGGCAACACTTAGCATAGTATAAGAGAATATTAGAAAGCTTTTGAGGTAATGAGACAAATTCATCCATACAAGAATCTGAGCACTTTTGTGTCATTACTTATTCAAACTCAAGAAATGTTCAGAGAGTTGCAAAGTAAAAATTGCAGTAGCATATTTAGGACCAGAAAAAGGCAATAGATATACATATGTATTTAAATATGTATATAAGGTAACCTGAACACCCAGCCACCCAGTCAAATAATTTAATTCCTTAAGAATAAGAAACAAGAAGAGAGATATTTTGCTACAAACATGTAAGAAGCAATATGTCAGGAGAACTTACTGTTGCTGCCTTTCACAATCAGACAAATCACACAGAAAAAATTATTGCTGCCCTTTCAGCTGAATTTGGCCTCGCATATTAGTCCTCATATTTGTACTGTTGTGCTAATGAGTACTACCTCCTTCTTAGGTATAAGCAGATTTATAACGGCAGGGCGCTCAGTATGCCATTTCAACAGATGACTTATCAAAGGATGAAATTGCTGTCCTTCCACTATTGTCACCTCCCAAAGGGAATCAATGGGCTGTTACTTGGTAGTGACAGGATTCAGGGAATCAACTAATTTGCAGGTTTTCAATACTCCATCAGGTAACACCACAGCACATCTAGAGAGTACTGTTAGGTGCTGTCTGGTAGACAGGAGCATTATTCATCAGTTGGTCTTCACATAAGTGGAAAATGCCAATACTTGACAGGGATTGGCCAACAAGGATCAATCCATTTCTTCTATGACTCTCTGTACTGCATTCAGTGTCCATGTGTTTAAATTTCTTTTCACAGTATGGTGCTGCACTGCTGAGTGCAGACTGTATCATAGTTTCATAACTAATACATTAGTTAGTGGCAACCTAAACATTTCACTTATAATTTCTGAGCAATAGATTTTTACTCCAAAACAGTATTGTTATACTTTGTCCATTTCTCTTGTTTGATAAGGAGAGTACCAAAAAGACTGTTAAATGTGTGTGGATTTCACCTCAGATCCTACTCTGTTTCCTCTCTTCTCTTTCATTGACAAGTCTGCCCAGTCTTTTTCTTCAGAGTTTTGTTATTAATCAATATTCTGACTTATAGCATCTGTCACTGAGAGTCATGCTACATAGTGGCACAATATGGGATTTCTCCAGCTAAAAATATTTTCTACATAGAGTTGCCCTTTTGCATTGGTATTATTTGCTTATTTTATAGCAAGCATAGCTCCCTCACTGAATTTCTTCATCAGGCACATACCAGTTGACAATGGAAAATTCACTTGTCTTTATGAATTTATGATACTATCTCCCCTATTATCTGCTTTATGCCCTGTAATGGGTCCTCTAATTTTAAGTTAGGCCCTAAGTTAAGTTTTTAAGTTAAGTTAGGGGGAAGGGGGGAAGCCAGGGGAATTATTTTGGCAGTCTGCACTCAAACACAGATACCATTCAGCTTTCTTTCAGGTTTTTTTCTCAGCAGAGAGAGGGACAGTTAAATTCTTTGCTTGTAGCTAGCTTCTTTTTGTTAGCTGAGGAATAAGTTCCTGGGACTGTGGTTGCTTTTTCTGGAGATGCTCAGCTTTGCTCCAGTCCAGGCACCAGAACATCACCTGGAGCCCCAACGTCACGGCCCAGTGGGGGAAGCTGCAGGGACACCGCATCCTAGCTATGGACCTCAGGAGAAGCCAAGCAGAACTCTCAATACACCAGCTTTCTCCACAGTGAGAAGGTTCAAATATTAACAGTTACACCTTTTCTCCTGGTGCCCATGCTCTCTCTGCTTGTTAAATAAACAGGTTTTTTTCACTTTCCACCAAGAAATTCCTTTCCTAGCCAAGGTGGGGGAGGGAATGCTGAAACCTACCCTCTTCAGAGGAGATTTTAGGACACTTCCTCCTGAACTTGTCTCAAGGCAAGACATCATTTGACATTTGAAACACAAGTATGGCCTGAAATCTTCAAGTGTCAATCAGAGCCTCATGATGAAATTTCTTGTAGTTCTTCATGGATGTACATTTCTGATCACAGAACAAGTAACGGCAAACACTGACATTTGAACTGCAGTATAGCATACAAATGTACTACATTCTTGCCCTTTGTCTTCTTTAGAGTTACTTCTCATGCTTTGAATATCTTTCAGATCAAGTTAGAATGAATCTATTGCCATTCTTTTCACAACCAGGTCTACTTCTTTTGTATGCGACCTGGGACAACTTCCTCTACAAAAAATCTTATAATAGGACAATTGCTTCAAATATGTTATCAGAATGCAGCTAACAGTAAGACACAGTAGTTAGAGAAACAGTATTTATAGGCAGATCTCACTGAATGTCCACTGTAAACACTTCTACAATAAACTAATCTCAGGGGTTTTTTCCTCTGTACACCCTGGCATTGAGCTATAGAACCTTTAGACATTTATTTGCTGCCATAAATCCATTACATGTCAAATTTAGACACTCCATATCTGTGCAAGTTCTTCCACAGTGATATCTATGGACTGTGTTAGAAAAGCTAAAGGACCTATACTCCCTGTTTCACTGCATTTTGTCTTGTTTTCTTTCCAATATCCAAAATATAGAACTGTGTGTTTCAGAGCAGAGGTTTGATCTTGTTCAGATTTTGACAAAGAGGAAATATAATTTCTGTTTAAATCAATATAAAGCAATGCACTCCTCCACCTAGTTCCCAGCCATGTAAAACAATGGCTTGGAGCTGTCCATTGCTGCTCAAGAATAACACTTTGTATGTATCAAAACATTACCAGAGTGCCAGTAACAATTTAAAAAAAGACATATTGCAGGGGAAACAAACCAGAGAATTGCATTTTGCTAGTATGAATCCTTAACTCACCCACATTTGGAAAGTGTTCACACAAGAGCAGGGGGGATAATCACTGTCATAGGGTAGTGAGAGGCCAGCTCTTTATCAGCCCTTCCACTAAAAAGGCTCTGGTTGTTAAATAAAACATAAGGATGTGATTTCTCATGTAGCAGGTAGCAGGGATATGAAATTAATTATCTTCAAAAACTTTTAATGCTAATGACTTTGGTTACCCATATTTTTAACAGAACAGAACCACTGGAGATTGCATTTTACTAGCAATCTTCAAGTGTCTGGCTTACCTTTCTGCTTCATGATAAAGAGAATACAAGTAGCAATAACAGGAAGACTGACTTAATCCATTACATGTTGCTAATCCCGCACACTCTGGGGCTGATAAACACCCTGCCTACAAGAAAATTGCTGAAATAATGAGAGTAACTGGTGACATAACTGTACCCAGTAATGATTTGAATAAGTGAGCAAAAGTAGCCTACAACACCCATTGCTTCAAAGTAAAACAAGGACAGTGGATTGCTATAGAAATTATAAATCATATGTATTGAACTTTATATTGAAGCAGTGATTGACTTATATACCATGTAAAAAATGGTATATATCTTTGTAATACTATATGTTTTTACAATTAAGTCAGACTTTGTGGCCATTTCAGTAAATGATAGGTAAACATCACTAGGCAAATGGTGCCAGGCATCTTCCTTTTTACTGGAATTCTGTTTCATCTTTACATTTTAAGCAAAAATTAATCTACAGAAAAGATCCATAGCAATGATGGATGAAAGGTAGTACTCCAGGTCTGCCTACTGAAATAGGTTGTGCTGTACGTATGTCTTTACAAAGATCCAAATAGCTGAGTTCCAGATACTTTCTGAATATGCACATATTTCTTTCAAAACAAGGGTCATGAGATGGTTTTAAATGGTCAGATGACATCTTCTATTCCCTTCAGAGAATACATAGGCATGGAGCTGCTGTGCAAAGTACATGCTGGAACAAACTAGGAAGAAAACAACAACTATAACAGCAACAACCAGAAAAACTCATGAACTGAAGGAGAAAAGATGACTCAGAAGTGCAAGTCTGAATGCTGCAGACATTTACATTCTCATTTACCTGCTGCTTTGAAAGATACCCTTTATGTTTTATGTTTTTCTGTTTGGCAGATAAAATGAGTTTTTTCCTAAGAAAAAGAATAGGGAAAATAACTATAGCATACAGATTCTTTTATTAGACTGCACTAGAACCTGGCCATTTCCTAATACATTTCCTCTGAGATTAACAGAATAGAGATCTCTCAGGGTTACTGTTGAGAGTCATGCTTAAACAAACATATCCAAAAATAAAATGATGGTAAGTAAAAAAATAAAATTCTTAAATTTCATCTGTTCTTAAGACCATAAAAATTTTTGATTTCTATGTTTTTGCCTAAAACCTATTATCTGTGAACTATGTCATGTGGTAGTAGCTACAGTTATTCTACTAGTTGAAGACTAGAAGCTCTTCCAGTGAAGAAAGATCTAAATTTTAAGTTGGTAATCAAAATTAAAATAAAGAAAATCTCTTTATAAATTATAACTACATTGACAGTGCAGAGTGGCTATAACACTGTAATCCAGAAAAAGTGGATTTTATAACTGATTTAGATTCATTATGTCTAGACTAAATTTAAACTCCATTTAAAAAAAAAGACAAGTATTCAATCAAAAGAATAATTTTAATTTTTCTTAAACTCCCTAGCAGAAAAGCCTAGAAGAGAAATTTTATTATCTTAATATATATGTAGAGCAGGTTTACAGGTTGTTAAGTTTCAGACAGGCTTAGGATGAAGTAGAAATACATCTCTGTCATTAAATTATATGAAAAGATCATTATACAAAAACTCATTTAATCTGGAGCAATGATTACTTATTCAACCATTAACCTATATGCACATGCTTCACTAGTTTCAGTTGAACAACTCTAGCAAGACAAAAGGAAAGAAATTTGATGTTGGAAAAACAGTATGCAAAATTCACTGAAGTAAATGTTGACTAAATGTTGTGGTTAGGTTGTGTACCTGACAAAAGATTTACATTCTCAAATAACTGTTCCACAAGGGGCATATTGTACAACGATGCTGGTCTTGTCAAAGGGTAGAATTTGTTTTTACAGGAGGGATTAACCAGGGTAGTTACAGTAAAGTGACTTATAAATTAATAACATAAAATTTAAATGACTGATAAATTTTCTGCTGTATTTGCTGCTGGTTCTGCAAAGTAACATTAAAATACAGGTAGATGTTTTCTCTACTAAATACTACAGTCTTAAAACAAAAAGAAAAAAAAGGAAAACCCAAAAAGATTTTAACCCCTTTAAAAAACAGCTTCAACTCTACATCAGACTTTTTTCTATTTTTTCCCTCTTTCTTTTCCAAACTGTGTGACCCTATTATTACACAATAGTAAAAAAATTAAATGCAGTCTTTTAATTCTTTCCCAGTAAAAAACATACCATGAGAAAAAAATTATTCTGTCAGATACTTTGTCACCCTTTTATTTTCTTCTTCTTCAGTAGTAGTTCAATCCCAACTGATTTTCTCACTGACTTTTTAAGAAGTGGGGAAAAAATCTAGAATGTACCACTTTTATTAAGACATTTGCATGACATAATTCTGCCTTCTAAAATGCAAAGAATTCAAAACCAAAGACATAGCAGGAGTTTTGTTGCAAAAGAGGAAAAAAAGTCTATTGGTTCTGCAAAGATACATTACTAAATTATTATCTACATAGATTAATAGGTTATTATATGATGACCATTTGGTAAATCATTTAAAAGAAAAAGAGTGGTGGGCTGGTTTTCAGCAGGTGTTTGCCCCATTAGCATTTAGTTCTCATTAAGGAGCAAACTAGAGGAACATATATGGCAGGGGACCACCGGACAGCCTTTTCCTTTGCAATAAATAGTTCTGTATAAAAATAACTACATCTCTCTCAGAGTTTTGGATTTTGAATATATGTGGTGCTCTCTAGGACAAAAGCACAAAAATACTGTCCAGGAGCAAAAAAGTGATTTCAAGAGATTGCAACAGATTACTTGGCTGGGTTTTGTACCTGCTGCCATGGAACACAATAATCGAGGACGCATTACAAGCACAAGAGCCAAGAGAAACCATAATTTGTTAACTTCTTCTGAATATTAGGTTTTTCAGAAAAGCCAGGGAAACCCGGCTTTCCTGGAATAGGAGGAATAGGAGATCTGGGAAAAAGGATAGGCAGAGATTCAAAGGTAGTTTACATATGATTTTATCACCTCGCTTCCCATCAAAAAATGGCAGGAGAGTTGGTACAAGTCTCTGAGACAACCACTCGGAGATGACCACAGCTAGCCCAATCTCCTGGCCTGTGCCAAGAGTGGCTGCCCCCAATCCGCCCCTTAGGCCGGTCTGGGTGGCAGTAGAGCAGGGCTGCTTAACTCTCAGAGGCAGTTAAGCTGCTCTGTGGAGCTGTTAGAAATCCTGAGTCAAGGAAACCAGAGCAAAGGAAGGAGAGGGATCACTTGTATAAATTCTCAAGAGATTTTAATCTCTGAGAGGGTCCTGGAACAAATGACAGCAAATACAGGCTTACAATGGCTTAAGTACAGGCAAGGGAACAGGGGGAGGACAGAAACTTGGACCAATGACAAGAAACTTGGGGAGGAGCACAAGTGGGTTACACACTATGACAACCATTGGGGGCCAACAGGGGAGGAGAGTAAACTAAGCATACCAATGGGTGTTTGAGGGATACAAGATGGACATAGAAGTTTCTAGAGATAAATGAAGGGTTTCTGTAATGGACAAGGGAGGAGGGCAGGGTTTCCCCGAGTGGCAGGGAAGGATCTGGAATAAGGTGTAGGTCTTTAGAGGGATGGGAAGAAATCTCCAGGGCAAACCAATATGCATGGGGGACAACCGGAACAAACCATTTTTGAACTTATAGCACCAAAAATTTATAACAAAGGAAGTCTCCATGTGCTTAAAAGGTAGTTTTATTTCTCCTGCAAATTCAAGTAACTCACACTCTACAGACATCTTACTATTTAATAAATATCTTCACCTGACTTCTTCCTAGACTCCTAGATTCCATGAAGAGTACATATTCTTGCATAAATATATCTTATTCCTCTCTTTTCTTAAAATATACTTTATATGACATTTTATGGACTTACCAGAAGACGTTCAGGTAGATGTTTGAACATCTTTTCTTACAATGTCTGAATAACATAGACTGTGCTTCACAGTCTTACCTGTTGAATACTTCTTGCTCTAATATGCTGGTAAGTCATGGCTGTAAAATTGAATAAATTATCCCTACACCTACAGTAGAAAACAAAATTTGTTATAGCATTTTGAGAGCATTATATTAAAATTTATTCATTAATGTGAACAGCTATAGTTATTATAGTTAAAATTTTTCATCCACTGTTATTTGTAACACATTTAATTTACAATCTTACCCTTGTTGAGTCAATGGGAGTTTTCTTTATTAATTTTATTTAAGGCAAAATGTTTTTAATTTTATCAATAGGTTTCTAAGAGACCACAAAGGGAAAACCAGCCTGTCTTGTCTCACTTTTTCTACTCTGTTCAAGAAGGTTGTTAAGTATAATTAGTCTTCTACACACGAAGTTTTTCCATATTAGGCTCTTCAGCATTCAGCTATCTCCCACATTCTATGCAACACCTGCAGGGTAAAAACAGGGGTCAAAACATGGATCATAGTGTTACTAGAAAACAGATGCGTCCAGCTCTATAGAAGTTCTAAAAAATGTAAAATTTCTGAAATTTTCATGAAAACCAGAATCTTTAGACAGCAGTGGCTTAATCTGGGTCTCAGGGAAGACTAATAAAATTTAAAGCTTTAAGGGCCAAGATCATCCTGGCACATTCATAGTCCAAAGTAGCATTTCCTTAAAATAGCTTTAGGCATTTTTCTATAAAAAGTGGAATAGACCAGTTATAAAATACTTGCAGAATACTTGCTTCCATAATATAAACTCTCTCTCTCAGTGAAGTACTGATGGCTAAGAAGAAGAAGGAAGGCATTGTAGGAGTGATACCTACTTTGTACTATTTCCTATCAAATGGCAGTTTTGATGGATTCAGGCTTCATGAGTCTTGGGGACAGAGAGTTTTGTGGGTTTTTTTTTTAATTATTCAACAAGTTCTTACTTTTGGCACACAAGCCTCCCTCCTAAGAGAGTGGTCCCATTTCTGATAAATAGGAACTCTGCTCAATATACATATATGCCGTTGTAAAACCTAAATATGAGAACAATTAATCTACTTGCACATTTTGTCAGGAACTGGTTTATATATTGCTGCTGTCATCTGAAACATGGCTTTAAAATATAACCAAATTTCCATTTTATTTTGATGTTCATTACTACCTTCATTCTAGCTATTCCTCAGGCTTGTAATTTATTCAGTGTCAGCCCTGATATACCGTCGCTTCTGTATTTCCAACTCTTGCATTTGTAGTGATAATTCTTACTTATTATATGATTCCTTTTCTGAACTAAAGCCACAATTCTCTAAGTGTAGTTGTGCCCCCCTCACTCAGCTGAAATCTAGCAGTTATAAATGGGAAGTATAAGAAGAGAAACAAAGATACCAGATTTCTAAGACAGTTTAACTTGCTCACTATTATAGTGATCAAATTCTAGAGAAACTTATCGGACAAGAATCCCTGTCCTAATCTTTATGACTCAACAACATGGCTGTTGCACTACATGGACAGACAAAAGTGAAACTCAGCTCCCGCTGTAAAGGTTATTTTGTTTCAGAATAAACACTAGAGCTTCTTGATGTGGAGGAATTCATAGACTATTTTTCTCTTCTTTTGGATTAATTTAAGATTTGAGATGTCAGAATATGTGTTTAAGAGCAAAAAGCAATCATTTTTTAACCACTGGTGGGAAAGCAATTTGTCAGTGGAGAAAGAAGTGTTGCAAGCATGCATTAATCAAGCATAGTTTGACCAATAAATCATTAGCAGATATAAATGGTATTTGAAAAGTTTCATACTAAACTTAAACTAAGTTGTAAATTGATACCACAAGCAAGAACAGTTCTAATATCAACTCAAAATTAATCAGCAAAAGAATAACAACTTCAGGGACAGCAACCAGAAGCAGAAATTTCATTTGATCATAATGTTCAGCTGAAAAGCTTTTGTAGTGAAACTGTGTCTGGAAATAAAAAAGGGTATGCTTTAGCTCATTTATCACAGCAAAAGTAAAAGTAGCTGGATCTCAGCTCAATGTTCATTACAAGATTCCAGTTTTTGGAAAAAAAAGTATTTAAAAAGAAGAGTCAAGTTCATGAAGTTTCATGGTTTCAACCCAGGGGAAAAAAATGACCCTAAAATTCTACAGCAATTCTACAATCTATTTGATTTTATTTTAATGGATGACTCTAGAGGTTATTGAAACTCATGAAATACGCTAAAGAAAGCATTCCAGATAAGATCCATAAATGTTTTAACTCTATATGTGCCTGCTGTAGTTTCATTTTCTGTTTCATAAATTGAACATTTACATTTTTAGATTTTTCCTAATGAGAGGTTACAATTTTGAGTTCAATGCAAGGAAGTAAAGAGTACAAGATCTCCTATGATATTCATTTTTTGGTTTTTGACTGCAAGTTGATAGTTGCTTTTTGGTCAACACTGCAAGAACACAGCTGAAACCCTTTAAGAGAGAGAAAAGTTATACCAAGCATTAGAAATGGAAGGAAAGCCAAAACCGTAAGCAGGTGACAAAGAATGAGATCTTCAGGAGACCTGTGTGTGGCTGCACTTCTCTTCACAGAGAAAAGCAAGGCACAAATTCCCAAGAATATTTTCTGGGAATCACAGCAAGGAACCTCAGAGAAATTAAAAACAATTCTTAACTCAGTTGCCATGCCTCTTGTTGTGCACAAGTGGAATGCATTGTGGAAGATTGTTTACCTGAAGGGAATTGGTAGTTGGATTCTGGTGTGTTTTGATTCATTGATCAATTGAATCCACGTGTGTTTTGGGACTGTCAGCTGACAGTCACAGGATTCTCTTGAGTTGATTTGAGTGCTTGTGCAGCTTCAGTTTAGATGTAGTGTAATATACTATAGAATAATATAGTATAATCAAGTAATTAATTAGCCTTCTGATATCAGTAGAGCCCTTCTTGTCATTTCTCCGTGCCACGCGGACACGTTGAATCTGATACCTGTGCCTAAGTAACATACAGTAGGGGTCAAGAACCAAATCACTAGCTCATTTTAAATGGCTTCAGGTTTTAGACATGCACAAAAAAAAATGTTTAAAAGTTTTCAAATAATTTAGAAAGACAAAAAATCAAAGAGTGTGATTTTAACTCTGTTTAATGACCAAACCCCACAAAACTTCATTATTCTCTTCTTTTTTTTTTTTTTTTTTTTTTTTATGAAATCAATCCTTTTTAATGGGAAAAAAAGTTTATGTCTTTGTAAAAAAGATCCAGTTTGAGACATTTTAAATAAGCTTTTGCTTTGATATTTCCTAGAGAAGGCTGACTGTAAATATCACTTTAACCTTTTCCCTATTTTTTGTGTGTTCTTCATATTCCCTCAATCACATACAGCAATTTGCTTTTTAGCTAACTTCTTCCTTGTCAGCACACAGAAACCAAACTCCCAAGTGGAGTTCAAAATGTCAAGAAAATCAGCAAAAGTAGAATTTCTCCTCTTATCTGCAAGCTACATTTTCCTATAGGTTTTTTATTTCCTTGCTTATTCTTTTTAAAACAAAATAGCACCTTTATGCAAAGTATCTGGTTTTGAAATATTTTGATACAATCAGAACTAAAACTGGTATTGCCATAAACAGATTGATTAAATACAAAAACCAAAACTATTGGCTGGTGTTTTTCAGATCACAAAACAGTAGTGGAGGAGGCAGTATTGAAAATTTTATTAACAAGTACTATTTACTTTATCTTTGACCAGAGTGATATTTTCAATTGTATAAAGTCTGAAGATATCAATACATCAATTATAATCTCTATTTTGACACTGAAGTCAGAAAAATAAAATGGCAAAGCACATCAGCAGCACAGATGAGAATAGAAGCCAGACCTCCTTACCCATTGTCACTTGGCAATCACTCAATGCTAACACTCACTTTTACAAGACAAGACCCTTCAAAGCTACATCACAGTTTCTGAATTAACTTGAATTTTGCTAGTTTTTGAAAAGTATTCAAGGTTAAATCCCTTAAGCTCTGAACAGTCAAATTAATATGTGGTATTAGCTTTGCTTTTTCTAAAAACAGTAAAGGATCCCAGCAATCCTATGGATGTTATAGTACACCCTGTTCTGAAAACCCGGTCATTGTGGAAGAAATGTTCAACCTGGTTACATTCAGTTTAGAATGAGTCTCCTCCCATGCTCCAGCACCTCACCATCATTTGGCTGAGAGACCTCCAGTCAACTATACCAACACTGAGTGGCAGCAAACTGGTTTTACCTCCTCACAAAACAACAGGATTTTTAGATAATGTTAAATGTTTCTTTCTGAAAAGAAACCCAGCACTTAAAACTTTCAAGTGAATCTGTGCCAATGTGTTCTGATCCTCTCAAGAAATATATTTCAACAGTTTGGGCTGCTTCTATTGAACCTTTTGTAGTTATTTGATTATATACTCTTGGATTTAGCTCCTACAAATGTAGAAGTATACACTTTTTTCTTCCTATGAAAAATTTCAGATTTAATCCAAGAAATGTAAACAAGATTTTGATTTATATTGCTTATAAATTCACCCTAGTATTTTTGTTTTCTCACATCTAATATTTCTAACTAAACTGGCTCCAAAATGCAAAGCATGGGGAAGACTCCTGTAGCCTGAGACAACTAAAACACAGGATTTTGGTGCATATAGCTCTTTTTTGATCCAGAGCCACTTTGATTTATGTATTGATTTCATAATATTAGTCCCTGATATAGTAGCAACAGTGACAGTGGAATTAAACTTTGTGACTGGAAAATGGTTCCCTGCTTTGAAAATAAATGTCTAATCTTCACCTAAGCACTTTTTGATATAACTTCACTTACAGTGCCTCAAAATTTAACCTTCTTTGGGAGACTATTATCTGTTCACTGATCAATTCCACTTGCATCACTCCTCATTTGTGTCAAATAGAATTGACATCAGCCAAACAATCAGCTGGAGGCTAAACTGTCTTTATTGTTATTTACTGCTCATTGTTTCTTAAAACACCTATAAATAGATAACTATTTTAGTTACAAAAGCTGCCAATGTTTCTTGACTGGAACATGCAATAAAATTTCATCCTCCTCAATAATCTACTTCAGGAAGAAAAACTAAATTAAAAAAATTAAAAGGGAAATTACTACTGAAGAAATATCTATCAAAAAGATGACAAGCAACCTTTACAAAAAGCAAGATGAAAACATTTCAAATAAAACTATCACAGAGAAAATAATCTTCTCTAACATATGCTCTAATATGTATTGGGAAAATTATTTCTTTGGTTGGATTATTTCTTTTAACCCTGTCGCTTTCCACTGAGGAACTGCAAGGAGTTCTTTTAAAAATAGATGATCTGGAATGAAATTAAGTCAACTGAGACAAGCATTGTATCTGAGAACCATTTACTGGTAACAAAAAATGAAATAAAAAGCAGTTACCCTATGAAAGACGGCCAGAAAACACAGAGCAGGAGAAGTGGAAATGGAAAAGGAATGGGGAGCACCTGCGAGACAGGGGGAGGAGGGGAGAGAGAGGGGGGAGACAGAGAAAAAGCAGGCATTACCATCAGTGGATCAGGGAGTGCCATCGGCGTCCACCTGATGGAGGATGGATGGGCTGCCTGCTAATGAGGCGGCACAGCTCTGGAAAGCTGCTACTGCAGCACCGTGCTTGGACAGGAAGTCCAGGACCCTGGACAGGGCGGCGGTGAGGATAGCAGCAACAGGCTGGACTGGAGCAGCAGGGTTGAACAGAGGTAGCTCAGGCAGGGATGCGGGGGATGAAGCAACAGGGTGGCAGTCAGGGATAAATGGAGGCAGGACAGGTGCGAGGGCAGGAGAGCCAAAAGACAGCTTGGTGCCAGAGCAAAAGGGGCTAAAAATGGGCCAGGGTTACATCAAAGGAGTGAGTGAGCCACAGCAGCCACAGCACAGAGGAGTCTCAGCAGCCTGGACCCAAAAAGCACAGGACTCAAAAGGCGTGGAGTTTGTGATGCAGTTCTTTTTATTCCCCCTGGCTCCTCCCCAAGTCCACCTGCTGACCCGAGACCATTGGGCCAGTCCAACCTTCCACTGCAGTCCATTGGTGGAGACTTTTGTCTTCTGATTGGAGAATGTTTCTGGAGGGTACAGTTTGTCCAGCTGCCTATCCCGTGTGAGGCAGTCTTCCAGAGAGACAAAGCTTCTTCTAGTTCCTTCCTGCAAGAAGCACGTCTGCACCCCTCCTCCACGTGCCTCTGACAACCAGTGTGGAGACAATCCAAAACTATATTGGCTCCTCACAAACCCATTAACTATTTTTCACAGAATTCATAATTTTGTGCATGTTGTGAATCAGTGTGCATTAAAAATTGTGAGCTTTTTAGCCAGCATAAATTTATGTCAGCAGACAGTATTTTTGATAAGATCAAGAGGAGCTCAGCCCAGGTGCTGTTCATCAAGACTGAGGCCTAAACAGGTGTTTCTTAGATTTCAGCACAGCCCAAGGAGGGCAGATACGCAGGATATGCACCACCACAATGTAACTCCTAACAAAAAAGAAAATAGCTTCAAGAATAGCTACAGAAAATCAGAACCTAATTTTCTTACATTTGTCTGTTATGTGCCAGGACATAAATAGTGCCAGGAACTATTTATGTCAACTTGATATCTGAAATTAAAATGATATTTCCTCAATCCAAGCCCAGAAATACACTATCCAACATAATCTTATGTTATAGGCTAGTTCCATAAATGTACAAATTGAACATTTTTTTGCTTTGTATATAGTTAGAGAAATTATTGGATATTATTTGATTAGTTCTGCGTATTACTTCAATTTTCCCATGCATTCAGTGTCTGTACATTATTGAGTTCTGAGGACGTGAATTGGAGAGCTACCAGTTAATTTGTTCTTTGTCTCTGCATCATTATTTTGTGTAAGTGTTAAAAGGCATGTGCTGTCAGGAGCAATGGAGAACTCTCTGTCTAATTCTGAGAAAAGAAGGTTGAGAGATGTCCTCATTGCTTTCTGCATCTTAAGAAGTGGAGAGGGAAATGCTGAACCCTCTTCCCTGGGATCTAGTGACAAGACATGTAGGAATGGCTCAGAGCTGCACCAGGAGAGGTGAAGTCTTACATTAGGAAGCATTTCTTTACTGAGAAGGTTTATGGATCTAAAACAACAGTACCTAAACTTTCAAAGTAAGCAGCATGAAAATGCCTGCTCAGCTGCTGCCTGAGTCTAGTGACAGATCAGGGTTTTCGTCAGATGGAGACCTCTATGAAACTAGTGAATCTGTGTGGCCATCTTGTTAAATGAAGAAGTAGTGGTTTATTTTACGCAAAATAGCCCAATCTATATGTTCACCAATCTGAGCGGGAAGACAGGAACACTTCTCTGTGGCTCTTGATTGAATGTGATCTATGAGTTGCATCATTCTTTACAGTGTATCTTTTATAATCCCTTCCAGAGAGGTTACAAGCTGACAAAGAGTTGTAAAATTACTGGGAGTTTGGATAATATTTGTAAAGAAGGAAGAGATATAAATTTTTATTTAACATGCACTTTTAACGTTTACAGCAGTTCTGATCCAGCAAGGAAAAGATTTGTTAATCCCTATAGTAATCATAATACTTCATTTATAAGAAGATAAAGGTCTCTAAACATGACACAGAAACACTTTAAATTCTCAATTATGTATTGTTGTTATATAACTGTCAGAATTTTTTGACAGCTTATCAAAAATCACTGAGGTTCCAAAACAGGGATATCTGCAGTCCAGGTACCCTCACCCTCAGATGGATTGCAGATACAGTTTTTCTGCTTGGACATTATTGTCTGACTGCCCCCTGATCTTCCTAGAAAACACCATGAAATTTTCATGCAACAAGGCATTAGTTCTCCTTCACGTGAATCCTAGACTAGTATTTTAAAGCAAAGTCTGTCAACACAAGCTATGCACAATGGTTCCAAAATGAGGGCAATGCTGGACGAAGAAAATAAGGATGACATAGAGATTTATTCCACTTGCAGCTTTTTCCAACTACCTGAAACCAGTCAGAATAATTTTAAATCAATAATGATTTGTGAGAGAGTGCAACATTACCACCAAACAAGGGAACCCTTGCTACAGTATCATATAAATCTTGCTTAATTTTGTCAGACAAAAGGCAGTCCATTAGAAAGAATTAAGAAAGATACCATAAACTTTTTTTTTTCTGGCTTTTTTTTTTTCATGCAGCTTTTTCACAGCTTCAATATTTTCCTCTCTTTAGAAAAGAGAGTGTTCATATAATTTTTTTTGATTGCAAGTTTAGGCTAAGTTCTCAGAATAAAGCTTACAATTACATTCTTTTAAAGTAATACCCACATGGGTCATGAGAAAGAAGATGCAGAATAAGTGAATTTGTGAATAAGTGTCAAAAAAACTAGTTCAACTGTGGTGGTCCTTTTGTAAGATTCAGTTTAGTAGTTTTCATATTACACATTATGTTTAAACTTGATCTGAACAGTATTTTGCAAGTCTGTGCTACTCTCTTTCACCTAAAAAGAAATATTGGACCGATTATTAGATTTCTTCTTACTTATTTTCCCTTTTGACTAATTTTTACCAAGGAATAATTTTTAAGGTGACCTAGACAGTGCAGTAGTTTTTGACAATCCTTACTGAAATTATAGGAAGATTATCACTAAATTGAAGAAAGGACTTAGCCTTAATAAATTAGGCCAAGCTGGACCAAATTTTTAATTACTTATGCCACAGAATGGAATCCAAATATAGGCGTTTATAATGTTTCAGAAAATAAAACTATTCCCTTGAATGGGAATAGTTTATGGAAATGTTTATAGAAATATTTGTAGAATAGTTTATAGAAATGGAATTCCCTTGAAATCCCACCATATGGGCCTTAATTACCATCTGACTCCTAAGTTCAGAATTTAGGCCTAGAAGTCAGAAAATTCTTCAAAAGATATAATGATGACAGAGATCTTACTGACACTGCCCATTTTTTGTTCAATGCCATGAAGAAAACAGGAAATGAAAACCTAACTTTGAGTCATTCCTTTGGCAGGAAGGAATTAAACCTATGTTTCTCAAAGAACTGTAACATCTGAAAGGCTGCTAGAAACTTTAGGGAAAAACACACCTTACTGCTGCTGTTGCGATTGTGGAAAAGCCACTCCAAAATTCCCTCTACAATGTTTACTAATTCTTGGGGTTACACCTATTTCAAAGATCAGAGTGATGTAGATAGAGCTACAAACTCAGATCAGCATACAGTGAGTTAAAGTTGCTCATTCCTTTTTGTAAAACCCTCTTCCCTTTGTTGTATACTTTTCTTCTTAACATTACTGTTGGTATGTATGTCTTCCATTGTTTTGTACTTTTTAGTAAATTGCTATTTTAACACACTGTCTCTCCTTTTTGATCCCTTCCTTACCAGAAGGGGCAGGGGAAGAGGAGTAGCTTATTTGGAGTTTAATTTCCTGTTGCTGTTAAAACAAGCACACTGCGTCATATTCTGGTTATGCATGCAGGACTCTCCTGCTCAAAGAGGAGTGGAGAGTTTGGCCTGATACCGTCTCTTAAAAAATAGACCTAAATCCTTCTTTAGATTAAATACTTTATATAAAGTTTCTTCCATTTTAATTAGGCTACTGTACACACTGCTGCTTTGAAAATAGGAAGTTGGTTATATTAATTTTTCTTTTTTAAAATAAAGACAACAATTATTTTTTGCTCAGGAGATAGGACAAACATTTCTACAACAGCCCAGAGATGAGTGTCCAATTTTCAGAGAGTGGAAAAGGTTTGGGCACAGCTGTAGTGTTCCCTAAGGTAATTTTGGGCAGTGGCTCTTTGATAATACAAGAAATTATACTTCCCTTTCTAGGAATCCTTTTTTTTTCCTGAGTAGGCAGCTCAATGAAAAACTGTAGTTTTTAGTCTGAAATCCGGGGCTATAAAACAAAGAATTGCATTGCTCAGCCTCGCAAAGGATGTAGTTCCAAAGACTTTACATTACAGCTCAAAAACCTTTTGTGCTGGTTTTGCATTAATTGATATTTGGTGAGGAGGGAAGAAGCCAGTCACTGAAGTGATTTTCTCAGAGAAGCCGCCAGCAGTTTCGTCCCTGACTGACAAAACCACTGACTAGTTTTGAATATTGACACTTTATTAAACCACTAGAAAGCTGAACATTCCTCTGCGAACCTTACAAACTAACCAACCCTCTTTTCCTCAAGGCCTGAGAGCAGGTAACAAGGCTGGCCCGGGCCCCCGTCCTGGCCGGGCCGAGTGGGCTCTGCCACAGGACCGGGCCCCTCTCCGGGGAGCCTGCCGGGCGCTGTGCCGCAGGACCGGGCCCCTCTCCGGGGAGCCTGCCGGGCCCTGCGACGGCCGGACAGGGCCAGGCCATGGCTGCTAACATCCTGCCGCCAGGTACCCTCGCCCCAGCACGGCCCTGTCGGCCCACGGCGTGTTGCAGCTGAGATCTCAGCCCCTCCACCCCCAGCGCGGCCGCCGCACGACGTCATGCGGCTGAGGCCAGAGGCGGCCCGGCAGCCTGTGCGGCGAAATCCAGCCCTGCCAGCTGGAGTAGAAGGCAGCCGGGGCCGGAGACCAGTCATGCCAGTCCTGATACAGCCCCCCGTGGCCTGAAATACATCACTATAGTGCTCTGGCTGCAGCCCGGCAGAGATCGCCCAGCAGGATCACCCACAGGACTGGGCGAGATTTAATTCTTTCACTACACAGATTAAACTTGCAAAACATTGCTCCTCTCTTGAGTGAAAGAAATGAAAGAGAAGACAACATGGGACACTGAGGTCAGTAAACAAGAAGTCAAAATTCCAGATGGGAAGAGGATGCCTTAGGTTTGGGCTGAAAATCCCCTTTGTAAGGCAATGGAGAAGAATGTAATTGATGCATCAGACTCTTTTACCCTCAATGAAAAGTATGGAGAGATGAAGCATTCAAATGGTATATATGAGTAAAAGCATTTTTGCTAAAGCAAGAAGATGTTGAAGTAGTTGTTATCCCATGAGAAGTTTGAACAGAGAAAGAGTGATGAAGACCCTTTGGCCCCAGGGAGAGAAGGAGAAGGCCTCTCTTCCCAGACATGAAGATGATCTCAGAGATAGATAAAGAGAATGTTTGCTCTTGAACAGCTTATCCTTAAAATAGTACCCCATAAGTTGACACGGCCCATAAACACAGCTGTGGGAAAGCTGTGAAAGATAGGAGGGACTCCATGATTGCAGATACCGGGGTGGCTGAAATTAAATGCCATGTGAGAACTGTTTTCTTGTGGAGAAGTCTCCATAGCATTAAAAAGAGGGAGTTGTCTCCCTAAGAGAACTGAAGAAAGACTATTCTAGAAGTGATAATCTGACTGAATTGTTTCTGTGTGTTAGTGGGAAAAAAAAAAGTTGTAGGGGGAGGAGAAGTGTTCTAAAGGTTTTATTCTGATTCCTATTATTATTCCTTTTAATCCCGTTAATAATGTTTTCTTTATACCATTTTAAAGTTTTGAGCCTGCTTTGCCTTAATCCTAATCCTATCTCACAGCAGAAAATGAGTAAATAATTCTAGAGGGTACATGAGCATTTGGCCAGCACTGAACACATCACATTTAATTGGCACATTGGCTGGGAAATTTCAAATTGGCAAACCAAAACCAGTAAAACTTTTAGAAGATACAAGCAGCAGCAGAAAAGTATCCATTTCCATGAGTTTGTCAGGAAAGGAGACACAAATATCTCAGGCAACTGAAGCAGGACAGAACCTGATACGATTTTGAAGTTTAAGACAGGGTATAAAACTTAAGTCCTGAAAAATGTACTAGTAAATTTACTAGTTCCTTCATCTCTCCTTGGTAAGCTTTTCAAAACAAGATATGAGGCATTGACTCGGTATAGTACACCAAGCTATTAACCATCTAAAAATTAAGGGGTTAAAATTAAAAAAAACCACTGTATAATAATAAAAAATGATAACTGAGGTACTTTGATAAGAAAAAAAGCCTTCTACATTTTCTCAGTTGCATCTATTAGAGCCAACAATGTCTGCAGGGTATAATGTTTTCAAAAACATAATGGTCTGTTCTGGTTTTGTCTGGGGTAGAGTTAATTTTCTAGCAGCTAAATGAGGCTATGTTTCTGATTCATACTGAAAACAGTACTGATAATTCAGGGATTTTAAAAAATTTCTTCTGAGCAGTTCTCACACAGTATCAAGGTCTTTTCTCTTCCTCCCCTCACCACACCACTTAGTAGGCTGGGAGTATGCAGAGAGGTGAGAGGGAATGCAGCCAGGACAGCTGATCCCAGCTGACTACACGCATATCTCCGACCATGTGGTGTCATGCTCAGTACATAAAGCTGAGGGGAAGAAGAAGGAAGAGTGATGGCATTTGTACCAGGTCATTTGGATTGATGGCATCTGTACCTAATCATTCAGAGTGATGGCATTTGCAGCAAGTCACCTTTACGTGTGATGGAGCCCCTTCTCTTATGAAGATGGATGAATACTGCCTGTCCATGGGTGAGAGATTAGTGAATTCTTTGTTTTGGCTTGGTTATGAATGAATGGCTTTTGCTTCCCTTATTAAACTGTCTTTATCTCAACCACTGAATTTTCACACTTTTACATTTACAACTCTTCCCCATCTGAGGGGTGTGAGCAAGTTGTGTGGGACATGATTGTTGGCTGTGCTTAAACCATGACATTGTCTTTATATGAAACCTAGATATTTGTCTTCATGGATAATATTTTTTCCCTGACAGATTTTTTTTTAATACACAGATTTATTATTCCTATGGATAATTAATACACTCTGATATTTTTACTGAACTAAGTCTAATCACATATCACTTTTAGGTTAACTGAAGAACATACAAGAAACACATTTAAAATTTTAGAGAACTCACTGCCTGCTACTTAACAGCTTACACAGGTGTGAGACTATATTTGTGAATCTAAGCAAAGCAAGTGCAAAGTATACATGAAGCACTGTCAACTCCTTCAGCTTACACTGCAACATTCTTCATTTGTTTTAACCACATGACACAAGGTGCTATGGAAATCTGTGTCACAGTAACAAGTCCCTGGATAGGTTGGATTCAAACCTACAGGGGTTTGAATCCAACCTACCTCAGCCAGTCCTGTTCAAGCCTAGATGCAGAAGCACCACTGGCCAGAGATCTGGATGAAGAGAAATCCCAAACAATCAGCTGTTTAAACCCTGGAGTTTCAAACCCCCTCTATAAGCAGGCCTCCAAAATAAACCCTCACTATTGTCACATGGATTTCTGAGAGTTGGTGTCATCCCTGTCGCAAACCAATGACCCCATGTAACAAATCTGAACCCAGATTTTTAATATTTCTGTAAGAATTTATGAGATTATTATGGAAATTAAAGAGATGGTTTCAAGGTTTATGAATTTACTTTTGTTTCATTAGCCAATACTTCCTTCAAACTTGCTGTTTCATCTTTTTCACACTATGTCATTCTGTCACAAGCAAGGACATCTATGATCAGTGACTTGCATAAGGCTGGAGTAAAAAAGACTATCAAAGCAAAGCAGTGTCTGAAAACTGAGCTTCCAAATGGCAAGTGACTTGCTTTTCAAAGAGACATTAGAGGTATATCGTTCACTCCTGGACACGGGTACACTTTATGTAGCAATGTGCAGTAAAGAACAAGTGGCATCTGAGATCTGGATTTGCACAAAGACTTCTGGGGTATCTGCAACCAACATATATGTTAACCAAAGTAGCTGCAAAACTCCCTTATAGATGAATGGTCAGGACAAACATCCTCTCTCTTTCATATCTTTGTCCAGTAAGGCTCATGAATAAAATCCTTCTGTAGAGAATCTTGTTTGGACTTCAGCTGCAAAACAAATTAGTTCAGACCTAGCCATTGGGCTGGCACATCATGTAAAACCTGAGAAAGGATGAGTGTAATTATGTTGACAGGCAAAAGCCATTTGCATCTATAGCCTCTTATTTCCACCACCGGCACTCCCGTTTACTCAATCAGTAAAATGAGGACATGCTCACAGCTCTCTGTTTATGTGGCTGCTCACAGGCACTTGTTGTTGTTGACAACAAATATTCATGTTGATGTTTCTTAAGCTGCAGTAGATGTTTCTGTTGTCACACACCAAATATTTTGGTATTTGAGAGGATTTAGACCTGGCTCAAAATAGTAAATCTTCATGAATGCTCTGCTGTCTGGGCACACCAAGACAGAGCTAGGACATTGCATAAGGCCTTGCTCAATCAAGAGCTCCCACACTGCCAAGGTTTTTTAGCTCTGCATCAAGGGCACAACTAAACCTATAAGCACGGATTGTATTATTCAGGCATTATGATTCAACTAGTGAGGGAATTGAAGAGTGTGTTTTTATTTTTCATGAGCATTTGTTTTTATTCTAGCCAGTGATTATTGCACAGTTGTTGCTTGGATGATTTCTGTTTTCTTCTGTACGCCTCAAAGAGTCAGTTCTCATTTTCAAGGAAAATGATCACTGTCATCCCATTAAAAAATAGTACCCCATAAGTTGACACAGCCCATAAATGCAGCTGTGGAAAAGTTTCCTCTTATCCACCCCATGAGCAGCAAAGAGGAAAAACCCCATGTGGTCTTTTAGGTGTTTACAGAGAGAATATTCAAGTGAAATGAGAGGTGAGTGCTTGTTTTAGCCAAAAATAGTCTTGTAGAAAAGAAATATATTTTCTCCGCATCCTCCAAACTGATACAAAAAAAACCAGAGCACAATTTTTCTATGATAGGAATAAGCTTTCAGTGGTGCCTGGAAGAGTTATACATAGGAAAAAAAATCTAGTTCCTTCTGTGCAATATAGGAAAGAGCAAATGCTAGACTAAGGTTTGAAAACTACCTTACTGTGAACTGCACAAAGTGGACAGAAAAACTTTCCACAATGATGTGGCCCTGCATCACCAAAGTAAACTATAGAAAAATAAAACAGTCTTTTCCATTCACTTTTGTATTTGAGCTCTTGTCCATTTCAAAGTACTTATTGTGTAAGTGCTATAATAGCAATGAAAATATTGATGCACAAGAGAGTTTTCCAATGTGATTTCATACCAGGATAAATCTCTGTGGTTTGTTGAACTCTCCCTACTAAGGAGAAAAAAGAAGTTTAAACTGGAATGGACATAAATTTTTTATTTAGGTAAATCCTGCAGTGCTATCAAGTCAGCATCAGCTTGCAATTATGAATTCCAATGTCTTTGCTAAAAGGTTATGTTCTCTATAAAACTGTTTTTCAGGCTGACTTTTCTACTGAAGTAGTAGATGCCTAATAGATTTCTTCTCCCCCATAAATTTAATAACAAGACTTTGGTTTGCCCTCATATTAGTGGGAGAGTGGGTTAAAAAAGCTTTACTTATTAGATTTACTTTATTCCCTTTTTAAAAATAATAATCAGGAAACAGAAGCCAAAGATTTGGCAATCTTACTGGTCCACAAGGATTTTATTCAGCAAAATTGCTTAAACAAGAGGGCTACATCTTCAAATAGACTGACATTTGGCTGCAAACAACCTTTCTAAAGTTCAGACATTGCATTAAAAAGAGGATTATAAAGGGTGTCATTAGAATTGAGGAGGAAAACTGTTACTCAGAATTTAAATAACTGAGCTACATTAGTGGTAGTAAGAAAAAATAGGCACGAATTAGTACTATTGAAAGTTTCTAAATATCTATTCAGCAGCCTTGAAAAGTGATTTTTATTTATATACTGTCATAAAATTTGTAACATTCAAATAAGTTCACCAGTCTTTCTCTACTTGCTCAAAATTTCACTTCCAAAGAATTTTCTCAACGCAAAATTGTCAACCTCCAGTGTTCTCCTTATTAGTCTGATTACAGCTTCATTAGCATATTTTGGCACTTTTTTCCTTGCTCTGTGCCTGAGTAATTTATCTAAAGCATTCTCACAATTTACAGTTCAAACTAATAAACAGCAAGGCACCTTCCAGATTTTTTAAAATTTTTAATTATCCCATAGAGACTGTGAGTACTGAATGCTGTATTTACTCAAAAAATTGCTTAGGACATTCCATTATACAACATGGTAGTTTAACAGTATAAAATGATAGTTATATGATCATCACTACAAAAAAAAGCCCATGTGTTACTGATACGGAGAGTTCTAGAGATGCTATTGAACATAGATAGGACTTTTATCTAAATATTAGAAGTTAATAGTATTTGTCTTCTTTCCTCTATCTATGGTGAATAATGTTTTAAACAAAATTATATTTTTGTATCTCTCTTAAGTGCTAACTGAAAGAAAATGTGGGGATATTGTCAAGAGGAAATTGTGTATTCTGAATAATCCTGTATTCTCAAAGACTACAGGAACTAGAGACCAAAACATTCTTTTAAACATGGTTTTTATTTCCCCTGTCTCCTATAGTCTAAGTCTCACTTTAAACAAAGCAAAACGAAACCACTGTCCAAAAGCTGCAACAAACCAGGCAGCTCATCTTTGAGCCCAGGTTGCATTTATCATGGTAACAGAGATATTGCTGTATAGATTTCAGCAGTATTCAGCTGTCACATCTACTCATGTGAACTGATAAATCCATAATGGACGAAAGACAGCAATAGATTTATGAGTTTGTCAGAGTGAATGGAACCACTGAAAATGCACTTATTAAAAATCTGCAATTTCTCCCAAGGACTTGCTTGCCTTAATATATATGAGAGTGAGTTTGATTTCACTCAGAATTAATATAGTTTTAAAATAGAAATGAGTTTCACCTGCTGCGTCCAGGAGGCCTGCTGACATTTTTAGTGTACCATCTAAGCCTACGGGGGAAAACCAAAAGAATATAAGATATTTGCCATAATTTGCACAATTAATATATTTGATGAAGTCAAAATAAATGAGATTTAGAAAAATGCCAATTTGGTATAATGTGGGCCAAACTATTCATTTTAATGCATCAATATCCACTATAATTACTGTAGCTGAAGAAATCTGAGTAATATCTTGATTAAGCGGTAAATTTCTTACATTCCTGTTCATTTCAACAAACTTCTTCATTCCCTCCCTATGTCACCTACCCACACTGCAACTGAAAAGACAATCTCTGTGTAAAATGAGGCTATTACACTAAACACAGGTACCCAGAGGACAATACAATAGACATACTCCCACTGCCAAAAGAGAAATGCATCAAATTATAGAATTGCAGACCTCCTCCTGAACCATGCTTACTGGTTCCACCTGAACCACGTTACTGATTTTGTAAAACTGCATGTAACATGAGATACTTACAATAATTGTAGACCAGTAGCAAAAAATATTTTCCGTGGAGGAGAACAAATGCTTCATTTTTATGCATAATGTCACACTTTTGCTGAAAGAAATAAAGAAAAGTTATGCTTTTTTTCTTATTTTCATATAATTCAGTTTTAACTTTCCCAATATTGCTGTAGCAACTTTTTCACATTAAAAAAACCCCAAAAACCAAAAAAACCCCACAGATAAAATTAAGGGTGAATATGAAGGGAAGGCTGATCTGAGGTATGAAACTAAAATCTTGTGCATATTCTGGTACTGAAAAACAGAGCAAAAATAAAATAATCTTTGAAAAGAAATATATGACATGTCTTTAAGTGATAGCTTCTCACTCCTGTAGTATTGTAAGTTTGTGTTTACATTGCACCAAAGACAATTAAGAAGTATTAAGCACAGTTCCTCTGCCATTTTTGTGGCGCACACTTGAGTAGACCACAGTCAGTTATAGAATTAAGTTTGACTTCCACAGTCAGGGTATGTATTCTATACTTAATTATTTTCTTTATCAGATGCTGAGCTGACATTTCAACTGTTTGATTTGTTACCTCCAGAGAGTGTGTAATTCTTCCCAAAGGAGGTCCAGGAAGGAAAAAAGGAGACAGAACCAGTAGAAGATAAACAGAATAGTCACTCTTGATATTAAATCAAAGCTTAATTTATACAGAAGAAATAAGACTACAAAGGAAGTGGGGGAGGCAAGAGGCAAAAATAGTCCATAACAGACCAGAGGGATATAATATCAGTTCTTGTTGGCATGGGGGATAAGAAACCAAGTTCATATGCCTGAGGTACTAAAAGAAACACTGCAATGAAAAAGACACAGGATAGCATAGAATTACAGATGAGGGAGATTGATCCACTTAAAGATTAATATAGTGAAAAAAAGATCTTCATTCATTAGAAGAAATCAGGTAGTATTTGGGCTGTATGCTACCTGAGACTGCAAAATACATAGATCTGGAGGCTAAAATGCCATTCAAAGACTCAAGGCAGAGTCCTTGAAATGCATACTTTAAAAATATGAAACTGAAATTTAGGCTGCCTTAAATTTCCATGGCTTAAACATTTTTCAAAGCTAATTGTTGTCTGAAAGAATCTTAGTTATTTCAGTGTAGCTTATGGTAGGCCTGTGCTTGGTGTATATAAAACCTTGATTTGCTGAACGACTGGGGTGAGATAAATGCATGTTAAAAGTTGTCTTCTCTTGGATGGCAACTGTCAGCCAGGGAGAAAAGCTCTTCCAGGCAGAGGGATATTTTTTATATGCAATAAGCAATCCTCAAATCTGAAAAAGCCTCCACTGAAAGATGTGTGTTCTGTCTCTATACTCTACAAACTCTCCAGGAGATTTTCCCAGTAGACTCTTCTTGAGCTTGAGAGGTGTATTCAGCACATATAAGCATACATGGGAAAAAAAAGAGAATCAAAAGATCTCAAAACCATTATCCAGATTAGTGTGAAGACGAGCAACAGGACAGTAATCCAGTCCCTTCTGTGTGCTGAAACCTATTTTGTTTACAATGTGAGTTGAATTTTTATAGAGAGAAGAGCTGTTATCTTCATTGTCATGAAAAACATTCAGTTGTCAGAGTAGTCTCTCATTTATTTTGACATGGAAACTTTGGGATCAGGAGGAAAGTAAGATGTATTTTTTTTCCTTTATTGTTAATCTATTTATTTATTACAAACTTTATATTCTAGATATAGTATTCAAATAAAATTTAAAGCAGTATTTTTAGGTTATAGCTATTTATTTTAATGTTCTTGTCTCTAAACTTGTGTGCTTGATTTAGTAACACATAGACTGTGAATATGCTATTGAAAATTGCCATGTATCCCTTGACATTCATGCTGAGCTCTGAGAGGAGTTACCTATTCTCTAACATGAGTACTCAGTGCACAAACACTATCTGGAGGACACTTCCTGTGTCATAAGTCCTTTGACATCACAAGCAATCACAATCTCTATTGTAGTATAATTATTACCTTTTAAAGAAGTTTTGTTTTTCATTCACACTGCTTTGACTGAAAGATCACTTCAGAATCTCATTCCCCTGAGGATCACAAATGCCCATCTCAATTTGTTCATTGCTTATTTATCCCTTCCACTGCATTCATAAATATCTGTCACGTCCCTTCTTAGCCTTTGTTTGGCTAATCTAAACAAGCTGTCCTCCTTTACTTTCCAGTAGACTCCTTTTCCCCTCGTCAAGTGGGATTGAATTCATTTTTCATGTATATAGTATACAGAATTATGACCCCTCAGTACTCACAGAATGGTGAGATGGCCCAATTTGATTTTTATTTATACTTCAACATGTATTACACATGGGGTGAAAAATTACTCTAGGGACTGTACACATAGTGAGGGCCCTGTTCTTGGGAGACTTCTCGGACAGCTGATCAGGGGAGAGAAACCTTCCACAACTGGGCTGTAAGTGATCTCCTCTTGCCAGTTAGGCAGATGCCCGGAGACCCTGGAAAAAACGCCTGGGAAATCAGGCTATGGGAGAAGCCTTAGCTCATAAAAGCAGTTAACTGCAATATAACCAGGGCCATTTTTCTCTGGGTTTCATGGTGGGAGAGGGGGCTTGCCTAGCGGTTCAGCTTGGCCCCCCTCACCTTTTACTCCCTGTGGTGCGGCTTCCTTGTCCACTCCTGTCCTGCTCTGCTTCGCCGCTTGCCCGAGGCAGGTCACTGCTGCAACAACCTAGTGCTCCACGTTTCTCCGATGGAGCAGCTGCAGCTACAGCTGCGCCACCAGTGCACCCGTAGCCACAGCAGCCATGGAATACTCATGTAGCCTGCTGCTGTTTGGAAATTATGCCCAACCTGCCACAGGAGCCATGCAGGCTCATCGCAGCTTGCAGCACACACGTCCCATCTGCCGATCAGGCGTTGACAGAGCACCTTGGGATCCCTGTGGTAATGCTGTCCCTGTCTTCTGTTTCTCCCTCTATCTCTCTTTCTCCCTCTTTGCTCCCTTTTCTATCTCCCTTCAGTAGGAACGCTTGATCTTCTTTTATCAATAAACAGCTCTCAGACATAACATTGCCACATTTGTGCTTTATTTTTGTCGGAGAAATCAATCAAAAATAATCCTTCCTCACTCCCTCTTTTCCAGCAGGACAGGACAAATGGCTTTAAAACTTCCATGTCTTTGCAAGAAATAGTTTATCTGAGACAGCTTAGGATTGTATTTGCCATTTTCTTATCAGCGCTTCAATCATTCTGCATTTAATTGTTGTAGCTGTGCTTTCTTCCCTGATATTTTTAACTGATGAACTTCTAGCTTCTGGAATAATTTTTTATTAGTCACAAAGAATAGAACTTTGCATTTTGTATTGCTTAATTTCATCTACTTTCTACCTCACTTGTCCACAGGCTGCTTAAGTTCTTTCCATATCCTTCCAGTCTTCTGAAAAATTCAAGCTCTTTCCTCCTTCATCCTTTGTTCACTAGGATATTTCCACTTGCTATTTGTGAAAATGTAAATGAAACTTTTATAAACACATATAACTCTAGCCCAAACCTGCTTGTTACTAGTTTTTTACCCATTCTCCAATTCTTCATTACTTGCACTACATTTATTAATAAATTTCCTAAGTGATGTCATAGTAAACACTTTCCTGACAGACTAGATTAATATAATGTTTTTAATCTAAAATACACTAAAATATCACTACATTTCACAACCTACCTACAAAAAATACAGAATGTACATTTCCACAATTTTAATTTATCTCTACTTAATTAGTTTCCATATTTGTGTTCAGTTCAAAGTAATGAGGTTTTAGTTACCAGCAGTACAATAAAAGAATGCAAGCTTCTATACACTTTCAAAAAATTCTGAAACAATTTTTCCCTCATTGATTCGAGGAGGGTCAGGCCTGAATCCTAAGTTCTCTTTCTTTTTTAATTCTGTCAAATTTCCTTTTACATGTATCAGTCTCATTCTTACACAATACTAGCTTTATCAATGACATGCTCATTTTAATACTAATCCTAGAATTAGTCTGGATATCAGGAAGATGAGTATTTCCTTGCTATATAATTATTACCATGATGTTCTCTTGTGCAAACTGTGACAAACTGATGGTTTTCTAGGCATCTGCTTCTTGGTTTATAAGTTTCAGGAAACAGCATTAATATTGTAGGTATGCCAACACATAGTGAATCAAAATATAATATTTTCACAGAAATTTCAAGAATATTTGTCTTCGTTTCCTTTGCTAACAACATACACATTGTTTGAGAATAAAAAACCATGACTACAATTAAAATACAACTGCTTTTTTTTCCCCTAAATCCCAGGCTGGAATGCAATAGTTGGAGCTTATTTTCCCTTTTATGTTTGGCTTTTTCAGCCATTTAGATGTCATAGAGAACACACTTATGTCTGATTTGAGAAGGACTTTAGGTATTTGGAAGTAAGAGAAATGACAGTGTTTGTTACAATTTACAAAAATAGTAAATCAAGACTTTATCAATAGTTGTACTCTTCTATTTTCCCTTCATAAAAAAGCGGCTTAAAATTAAGATGGAAATTACTTAGGTACAATAGTTAAAGTTATAAAGGAGTATCATGATACCTAATTTTTTTTTCAGCTCCTTGTAGCACATGAACAATATGTTTGCTTTTTCTATTCGCTTTGTTTTGGTAGGAAATGTAAAGCATTTTTTTCATTACTCCATTCAAATATTGTAGAAGAAATTTGACACAATCTAGTGATAAACTGTGCTGAGAATCAAAATAAGTGAGATGTCCCATGTTACCAATGTTGTTTCACCATATATCCCTGAGCAAGATGGCCATTTTGCAGAGGGCCTGAGGCTTTAAGAATGACATCAAATCTACTCCCTTTTGTAGATTCTGAGCAAATTTTCTTTCCATTTTATATGCACTGCAATGCAAATTTGATTTTTTTTCTTAATCTTTTAAGTTTGAATCAGGAGATATGATGAATTAATCTTAAAAAAAGTCAGAAATATATGTATCTTCAAAAAGCAAGATGTCTGACTGCATCTAATTAAATTTCTTTCATAATCCTATGCAAACCAGCTACACAGCAATGTGTGGATTTGGCTGAAGATTAAATTAATCCCTGTTTACACATACCAAATAATTCCATCTGCTTTCCCTGAGGGAGAGCAGGGAGAATTTCAGAAGCATGAGCAAGCATGCTAATTTTGACGACAACAATGGAGATTTAGTTAATAAATGCTCTGTGTAACAATAATACTGAGAGAAAGGGCTTCAAGTATCATTCAGAAATCACCTCTTCCTCTCAGCCAGACAAGCAGTTCATCTTGAGTATCTTCATTTCAGACACTCTTCTGGGATCTGAATCAATCTACATAGCCCTTTTTCCCTCCGTAGGCACATAGGTCAAAGCCCTCTGTGAAATCTCTGCCAGTAATCCCAGTGAATTCTCTGACATCCCCTTTACTAGCAGCTGGAGTTGCTAACAGATGGAAAATTTGGGAGCACAGTGCAAACACTCATGTATGTTCCTTGCTCTTGTGCTGAATATCACAGAATCAGAGAAAGGCCTGGGTTGGAAGGGACCTTAAAGATTGTCTCATTCCAATCCCACTGTGTTAGGCAGGAACTTCTTCCATTAGATTAGGATGCTCAGAGTTCCATCTAGCCTGGCCTTGAACAACCTCACAGATACCACAGCATGTCTAGGAAACCTGTTTATGGGCCTCATCACTCTCACAGTGATTTCTTCCTAAACTCAAACCTAAATCAACCCTCTGGCAATTTGAAGCTATTTCTCCTTGTCCTGTCACTACATGTAAAAAGTCTCTCTCCATCTTTCTGGGAGGCTCTCTTGAGATTCTGGAGGGCCACAATTACATCGCTTAGAAGCCTTCAGTGTTCCAGGCTAAATAGTCCCTGAGCCTTTCCTCACAGGAGAGGTGCTCCGTCCCTCTGATCACCTTGGTGCCTCCTCTGGCCTCTCTCCAGCAGCTCCATGTCCTTCCTGTGCCGGGACCCCGGGGCTGGAGGCAGCTCTGCAGGTGGGGTCTCAGCAGAGCGGGGCAGAGGGGCAGAATCCCCTCCCTGCCCTGCTGCCCAGGGGCTCTGGGTGCAGCCCAGGACACACTTGGCTCTCTGGGCTGGCACTGCCCGTGGCTGGCTCATGTCCAGCTCTCACCCACAGCACCCCCAGGCCCTTCTGGGCAGGGCTGCTCTCGATCTGTTCATGCCCGGCCTGGGCTGGCACCAGGGATTGCCCTGACCCAGGGGCAGCACCTGAGCTTGGCCTTGTTGAACCTCATGGGATTCCCATGGGCCACTGCTCGAGCTTGTCCAGGTCCCTCTGGATGACATCTCATCCTTCAGGAGTGTCAGCTGCACCACTCAGCTTGGTGTCATCTGTAAACTTACTGAAGGCAGACACAACCCCTTTGTCTACATCACTGAGAAAGACATGAATTAATGCTGGGCCCAGTATAGGCCCCTGAGGCATACCACTCGTCACTGATGTGCATCAAGACTCTGAGCCATTGGCTACCACCCTCTGGATATAATGTAGGCTTTAAGAGAAATTATGACAACTGATTTTACTCCTACTTCATTGGTTTATTCACCTGGATGCCTGGTATTTTACATCTCAAATCTGTGCCTCTGTAAAAACAATACTCAGAATTCTGGAATGAAATGCTCAAACAATAGTCCAATTCTTTCTCAAAATTTTACATGGCAGGGAATATAGATGTAGTCTGTAAAAGTAAAATAAACCCAAAGACATGAAGTTATGGAAATCCTTAAATAAACCCAAATCTTAATTGTGTTTAAAGAAATGTCATAAAGTAATGACACAATTCTTGTTAATGCATAATAGTATTTGTGTTCCCAGACTAAATTAAACTGGACTTCAATATAAAATTAATTTTTTCTCTCCATGAGGGTAACAATCAAAGGATTTAGCTTGTGTGTGACCAATTTCAAGGCTGTATTTTAGAGTCCATAAATAGACTCGGTCAGTGTTGGCGAGATGTTCCTTTGTGTGCTTTGTGGGCATATGCAGAATTTGGCAGGGAAGAGATTAATATTTCCCGGAAATTCAGCTTCAGTTGCAAGGGAACCTTGACAAAAGAGTTTCATTCTGTTCTCAGCTGTGGTGAATGAGGTATCTCTTCTCCAGAGTAGAAAGAGGATAAGCACTGTGTTAAAGATTAGACCCTCTTTGAAAGAGGGAAACTCCTATCAAAAAGAGTCACAATATAGCAGTGTTTCATAATCTTCCTGCTTAATTTAGAAGTCAAAGTGGAGGTACCTTCTTGATCATCTCATGATTAAGACTGCAAGAAGGCTGTGCAGCTGTTTCATGCAGGCTGTGAAAAGTTTGCTGATAAATTCCTGTTTGTAACACACAGTGTAATGTAGAACTTTACATGAACAACTTAATTAAAGGGACATGAAAATAAAATCTGCTGTCTCCTTGAGGAGAAGACAATGTGCTAAAATGATACAAAATACAAAATTTCAGCCTAACATTCTAAAATCACACAATATGTTTTTTCAAGAGGGTAGGTAATGTTTCGGAATTCTCACTAGAGAATGACTGAAGGAAACTGAAGTACATGGGAGTCAGAGAGCTTAGGTACAGGGTATAGAAAAACACATATATGTGTTTATGCAGATAACTATTACCTCTAGGGCTGGTGTGCAGTAACATCCAAGGATCCAGACAGTGAATTCTCTTTTTTGATGCTTCACAGATTCCTTATGATGCCCTTTGCTATGTATGAATAAAACTACACATTGCTTCACATCCAATAGCTCAACAGGGCATAGCAAAGACTGAAAAGGACTAAACAATAATCAATGGGAAAAATAAACACAGTATCAGTATCATAAATAAACACAGTATAATTTTATTAATGATACATGAGGTATCTCATTGAGTCACAAGGAACTAGCAATGGCTCTGCCACACCTGGCACCTAAACTCTTCCACAAGGTGTACTGGTTATCTCAGTGGGCTTTGATCTAAACTCTCATTCTGTCTCACATGCTTATGGTTTTCTATCAGTACTTGTTCCCTACTTCTGTTAGTTCTGGTACTGTGCAGTGCAGGCTGGCTATGTAAAAATCTGATTTAGGTTATCCATTTTAAAGACGGAGAAGAGAAGAGAGACTTTGTGAGGTTGAGTTTTTAATATTCATAACACAGGCGCAGTCCTTGTACTGGATGTCCATGCCCAGGTTCTGGCGTCAGGGGCCTGCAGCAGTGACTTCTGTAAGGAGATCAGGACTGCACCTGTGCCGGACACAGCTGGCTCCTGCCCACTCCAATGGACCCATCACATGAAAAGCTGAGCTCCTCAGTCAGATGGTGGCACTCTGAGAAGTGTACTTATGAAATAACAAGAACATTTCGCATCAGAGAGAGAAGGGATGTGTGGAGGAAAGTGGAAGAAACTACCATGAGGACACTAAGTCGGAAAGAGAAAGAAGTGCTGCAGATGTAGAGATTTCCTAATGGCCTATGGAGAGAGAAAACATGCAAGAGTAGAGACCCCATCATTAGAGACACCATCATTAGAAGGACCCACTTAGAAGCATTATCTGGAGGAACCACAGCTCTTGGAAAGGAGCCAGACTGGGGCAGGGCAAAGCAGAAGGAGGAAGAACAAGCAGAGAGGACCTGTTCTAGACTTACACCAAACCCCCTTCCCCTGCACCAGGGATGAGATGGCAAAGCAGTGAATGAAGAAGCAGCAATGAACTTGGGCAGAAGGAGAAGAAGAGGGAGGTGTATATGATTTCTCTCGTAGCTTCTCACCATCCAGCTCTGCTTCAGTTGCCAAGAAAATTAATTCAAGTCATGTCTAGTTTTCCCAGGACAGTAACTGCTAAGTGACCTCCTTGTCTTTATTTTGACACAAAATTTTGTTTTCTTTTCTTTCCATTTCCTATTGAGGAGGGGGAATGAGGCTGGATGTGGGGGCTGGAAGTCAGCCCAGTCAGGTCACCATGGTCCCTCATCTCTTAAACTTGTATTGTGTGAACAGATGGCAAGCAAGTAATATCAGTAAGAAAATTTAATATTCAGGTGACAAAACTCCCTGGATCATACAATAAGGATCATAGAAATAAGGGCTGTTTATTCTTTCAGGAATCAAATCACAGTGAATTCCAGTGAGACTGAATTTTGCTTTGCTGTCTTTGTTACATTACCCCACCAGTTCTGCAAAAACTCAAAGTTAATAAAATCCATGTGTTCCTGGTTATACAATATTTAAACAGGTTCTAAGTACTCCAAGCTCAATCAGAAAGTAGATCACTACACATTTCATGTAGACTACCTAAGTTATTAAAATACATTGTTCAAATCCAAAACGTTTAGAACTTTTATTTTCCTTTTACTATTCAAAAGAAAACTATTGGTTTCTTTACAATTGGTAGTTTTGTCACTTCTTGTATGATGCCAACAGAAGAACATCCAGAAACAATCTCATAAACACAATTTCACAGAAAGTGGAAGTGCCACACAAATATATATATATATATATATATATATATATATATATATATATATATATGGACGTAGTTCACTAGTCTTTTGGACTAAATATATTTGTCTCTGCAGTCAAAATGATAATTTAAATTTAAAGTAATAATCAAAGTAACAGAACAACTTCCTGAATGAGCCAATAATGGAAATAGAAATTAAACTTTTGGTGGTAGTGGTTTTGACCATGCATTAGGTAGTTTCTGGTCCATGGAATACACATGTAATGAGATAGACACAGATACAGATATAGGCATGGACTCAGACAAAAAGAGTTTTGCCTTGTATTAAGTATTGTAAACTGTTCTTTAAACTAAACCGAGGTAAATTCTACCTGAGAAATTTGAGGATGAATACACTTAATTTAACCTGCTAATTGGCACTGGCTGTCCATAAAAAGAGATTTATGATGGCTAAGTTCGTTCCTTACCAAATACTATGTTACCATGAAGGTTTCCTCTGGGAAAACAAAAACCAGGAAGACAGAATAAATAATAATTCATAAAAGAGGACTTAGTCTTTTATACATTAAGCCCTAGGAAGAGTGTCTTTCCTGATGGATTTATTTACATTTATCCACTAGCCCTCTGGATTATGTGTCCAGACCAAGAAAATTTGCAAAGCCTGGAGACCGCTGTGGAGCACATCCTCCTCTGGCTACAGTGAGCACTCAGAGTGCCAGATCAGTGGAGCAGAGGGACCTGGGACTGGGAAGAGTTCTTGGGTCTGCAGCTCAGGCCTGCCTCCAAGAATCACTGCTGCCCTGCACTCTGCAGCAGCTGATCCCAAGCAGATGCCATGATGAAAACAAGGCTGTAACATGAAAACTTACACCTCATCAACATTGTGACTTTGCTAAACTAAAAGGATATCAGTTCAAGTTTTCCTACTTGTTTCAAATATCTGTATGGTAAATATTTTATAATATTGTGTGTTGTGATATGTAATTTGACATTGTTATTTGAATTTTGATCTAGTAATTACTTGGGTTACCTTTCAATACAGAAATTTTTCATTTTTATATGCAGTATGTGTGATTTTGTAAGCTTTCTGAGATTAAACTAACACATTTGCTGTTTATTCTTTAAAGATAAACTTACTTTCCTCTCTTCACTAGCTTCTCTCTTACTAAGAGGAAGATACTAGCATGGCAAATCAAAGCAAGAGTCAGCATCTAGGAAGCTGTTTCATATTTCAGAAGAAATGAGAGATTGAGAACTTAGGTTGCTGTTTTTTCAGTAGCATTATATCAGAGATTCCTTACAGTCTTGATTAACTAACCTGTTACTTTACTGATTAAGAAAATGTGTACTAAAAGACACTAGGTTGCAAGCAAACATATGCTCAGAAATTGAAGTTCAATAAAGTTGCTCTTGAATTAACATTAATCTTTAAAAACCAGCTACTCGCTGTATGTACTGAAGCCTGCTCTCTTGCTTATAAGGTAATGAGAGTCCTGAGCCACTCTATTTTTCCAGACCAGAGCAGCTGTACCTCCGCAGTAAGTCACAGTATTTCCTGAACTACTATACTATCATTATTCAAAGAGCAATGATAATGATTGTAATGGATAACAGATGTAGCTTCATCTGTTCTCAGAGCTTGAAAAAGCATCTGTTTTCTGGCTTGTGTCAAAAAAGGCAGTCAAAGTTGTGTAATTAATTCTCTGGTAGGTGTTTAGACCAGCCAATACATATTGCCTGTGAACAGAACTGGAAATTTATTAGGAAGTTAAAAAGTGGCATTACCAGAGAATGAATCATCTCATCAGCCCATAAAGTTTAAAATTTTCTAACTTATCCATCTACATCACAGCATTTCTCATTTGCCTTAAAATCAGTGCACAAAAATACAGGTCAACCAAAATAAATGGTCATGATTTTTGTGTTTTAAGTCAGCCTAGGATCTTGTTTATGAAGAAAATGTGCATTTGAATATTTAACCTCTTTCAATGATAATAACTCTCCTTAGAAGTAACTTTAATAGTGACAGGTTGTTTTAGAGCTTTCTCCACACCAAAGCCACAAACAATTCAACATTTCTTCTTTTGATTTGAAAATTTTAATTTTAGTTCCTAGGTAAGGTAATGTGTATGGTTCAGTCAGTTAAGTCCTGCGTCGACCACAGGTCTATTATTTTCCCACATTAGGGAAATTATTTTAGTGGTTGATAGTTGTATGAACACATTCAGAAGCATAAAGGAAATAAATTCACTTAGAAATCTAAGTGTAGATTAGAACCTCCACTATCAGTGAACAGAAATGTTATCGCTTGGTTTGCTTATTCATATTGATGAAGCATTATGGAACTGATATTGACATAGTATTTTGAATGTAGATCATACTCCTTTGTAGACTTCCTTACAGCATTCCAGGTGCAAGTTTTTGACACTCACATGCAAGTACCTGTGTGTTTCTGAAGGAATGTGCTGAAATCCAAGAGTTAAGAATACCACCTATGTGGAAGCAAGCTTACAGGAGCCAGAAAATAAGGATAAAGCTTGTTAGCTTCAGAATAGTGTGAAAAAATGCTTGCAAATTTGCATCATGCCCATTCAGAGTTATGCTGTGAAAAGGATCTAATAACTAGGTAAAGTAACTATAACTAGGAAAAAAATTTGAATATTCTTGGACGTATATGGGTCCTGATTGTGCTGATTTGCACCCAGCATACCACCAAAGTACAAATATCTGGAATCACAAGGCATGAAATTTTCAAATCATTCATGTGTTACACAACTATCAGGTCTCTAGAATCGCTATTATCATAGTACAAAATGTTATACTTAGGCCACTTCACAAACCTCAGTTTACTTAAGAACACTTTTTGATGATAAAAATTGCAATTATAATTATTTCACATAGTGCTAAAAAGAATTCTTCTGGAGGGAGGAAAGAAATAAGAGCTTTAAAATACAAAAAGGTTTTTTTCCCCCGTACTGAAGAAGCACTATCAGGTTAAAACAACTTTAAGGAAGCTTTTTTCCTATGCTTGATAATGTATGTCAACTGATATTTTACTGCAGTTTTTTCAAATGACTGAATGGAATTATTTGTGATAGGATGTTTATGTGATTACATGGTGAACTAGGAAAGGTGTCTTTTCTAGTTTTAACACCTGTATGAACAGAAGAGAGCTTCTGTGTTCTCATGCAACCATGTTGCTTATGCAAAGAGAAAAAGTTAGTGCAGGTGAATGTTAGTGAATTAATGAATGAAAATTTGCAATGATAATTCATTACTGATTCAAAATAATGAATTAATGAATGAAAAATTAAAAAACTTGTATTTATGAATGTCATTATTTACACAGCTGCAAATTACATTACAGAACCCAAAATGGTTGTATAAACAAAGTCACAGAATAACCAACTCAACTAAGTTTACTGCTGCATAAAAAGAGCAAGACTTATTGGTGTTTATGGTTAACTTTTTTTTTTGTGAATGCTTTCAAACATAATACTGATAATAATTTGTTTTTTCATACTGCTACACTAAAATTCACTACCAGTGGTCTGTGATGTGTTAAAACATGATTTTAGGAGAAAATAAGTATTTTACTTACCTGTTTATGCCTTTTCTGTTAAAGACAGAAATTTACTTTTAATAATCATAATTTGAAAAATGTATTGCTGCCTAAATAGTACCTCACCTATAGAACTAATATTTCCAAATAAAGACAAGAGCTATAAAAGATTCTAGACAGAATACGTTGAAGAAATAGAGAGTATGTTAAGCTTCACAGCAGAGTGGGCTGCGGGTAAACAGGGAGGAGGAAAGAGAAGGGGAAGAAAGAAACAGGGAAGGAAAGAAATTCAGCAAATTGTAGAAAGGCCCATGTATTAAAAGAAGATTCCATGGAAAAGTTGAAACTTTGAAGTCAAAATACAAAGGTTACACTGCTGTGTTTATGCTAATAATTCTGAAGGCAGTCCTAGGGAGTAGTCTATTTTACTTCTATGCAGAATAGGCACATTTGTTGGCATGAAAGACTTACAGTTCTCTTAAGAACCAGGCAAAAACTGTACACATTCATCTGAAATGCTAACAGAATTTTCTCAGTGGAGAGTGCCAAGTTTAACAGGAAGAAACAAAAAGGAGGAATGTAATGTGTGATTTGATTTTTCCCTCACCTGCCTGGGTAGGTAGATGCCACTGTATGAAAATGTTCCTCAGGACAGTTTTGCAATAGTGACAAGAATTTCAAAACTGAGGATAAAACCCCACTAATTTTTCATTTCCTGGGTTGATGATGTTAGAATACAAACATTTCCATTCTGAATAACACTCGTAGCTCACCTAGAGCCATATCCTGCGCCAGATAATGACCCTGGGTCCCTTTGCTGAAGATATGAAAACCCTATACAAAGTTAATTTGCTAGAGTATCCATTTAATGAATGTTCCACCCCCTAAATGAAGAGAAAATTGACTTCCTTCCCTAACTGTGGGACTTCATTCCACCTAAAATCCCCCCTTTTTAGGTCAATTCCATTCTAAATCACTACTTGTAGAATTGAATAGCATTAATTAATAGCATTGCTAAAAAACATGGTTATTCTTTCTTTTTTGAAATTAGTTCCTTTCAGTTACATTAATGATTATCATACTTTTATAAAACAAGACAGAGAAATGTAGTTTTCCATGTCTTTTATAGCCATTATTTTTGGCTGTTTTAATGTCCTTTAGGGACTTGAATTTGATTCTCAATGGGAAAAGAATCCCCTTTTTCACTTTTTATATTAATATTTCTCCACTACCCCCATGATTTTATCTGAAATTAGTTTCACCACATCTAGAATATCAGTTTTCAAATTATGTGCTCTAGACCAGACTCCAGATAATGCCAAGACATTTATTTACATAATTACATTATTTAAAATTTTCAGTATCACATTTTGTTCTATCCCTTGCAGGTGTTGTTCTAACATAAAAGTTCCTGAGCATTGAGGAATATGTGCATGATGAAAGTGTCAATTAATGCCTTATTAGAGACAAACAAATAGTATTATTTGCCATAATCAGGAATGGTAAGCCCATACAATGGATTTTCTCCTTCAAGAATTTTAAAAGAAGCACCCATGTGTGCATTGGTTTGATGTTTCTTATTAAAAAAAATGCACCATGTATAATAAAAAAGAATCATGTGCACCATGGTTTTAAGATCCATCAGCACAGATAAGCAAGATGAACAAGTCTGATGAAGAAAAAAACCTGACTAGTTTAGACTTGCCAATATGGAATACTTTCCAAGAGAAGTTCTAGTTCACAAAAATATGGTTTTGTCATTTGTATCATTAATCAAAGGATTGAGAGGAAAAAGGAGAAAGCTTCCTTTTCTACTGTAGTTAATCTATTAACTGTATTTTTCCTCTCGTTTCTTCTTCTATTACACCTCTCTTATTTCCTAATAGCCCACTTAGAGGTCAGTCAGAAGGGAAGAAAATTCACACTACTTATTCCATCAGACTTTTATAGATCTGTTATGCTTCAGGTTTCTGTAGTAGTTCTTAGCTTGCATTTTCATCAAGCTCATTATTTCAAAATTTGCACTTTTAAAATTAATTTTCCCTGCTCTCTTTAAGGCAAATTGTAGTTGGATTTGCATGAAGGTTATCATATAATTTCTGACTGTGTAATAATGGGGGAGTTTAATTTGTGCCAACATGAACTCTAGTAATTATAGTTGACACTTTCAGTAATTTTTCTGATTTATTTGACCAGGATTTGGTAGGGGGCAGTGGGTTACAGGGGTAGCTTTTGTGAGAAGCTGGTAGAACCTTCCCAGAGACAGAGACAGCCACCTCCAAAGTGGCTGCTACTGACCAAGTCTGAGCCTACCCATCAGACAAGGTAGTAGAGCCTCTATGATAAAGGAAAAAAAGTTATACCACAGATATGATATTGCTCAGAGGAGTGAGAATACAGGAGAGGTCAGTGGAAAAGGAGCAGCAAGGGCGCTCCAGGAGCCTCAGCTGAGATTCCTCTGCAGCCCATGGTGCAGACCATGGAGAGGCAGCTGTGCCCCTGCAGCCCATGGAGGAGCCCTACACCAGAGCAGCTGGACACCTGAAAAGAAAACTCTGAATCCATGAAAAGCCCGTGGAGAACTGTCTCCTGTGGTAAGGGCACCACATTGAAGCAGCAGCAGAAACAACATGTGATGAACTGACCATAAGCCCCATTCCATCTCCCTAGGCCTCAGGCAGGGGGAAGGTAGAGCCTGGGAAGGAGGGAGGGGGAAAGGTGTTTTTCAGATTTGGTTTTTTTTTACTTATTATCCTGCTCTGATTCTGTTTGATAATAGCTTCAGTTAATTTCCCCAAGTCAAGCATGTTGTGACCATGATGATAAGCAGGACAGGGTTCTCCCAGTTTTTATCTCAAGTCATGAGCCTTTCCTTATATTTTCTCTCCTGTCCACTTGCAGAAGGGAGTGCTAGAGCAGCTATGGTGGGTATCTGGCATCCAACAACCCACCACATTGATCAAATGTGGAGTTTTATGTAATAGATTGAAACATTGTGAGATTGGCAGTAGTACAGACAAAACAACTCCAGGAAGGGGATTTTGTTGTTTATTTAATTATAACAATATTTTTTCAAGTCAACAGTATTTGAAAGTCATATGTGATGAAAATGTCAACATCTGAACAATTTCTGAAAAATGCATTTACATATACTGTTCCTAAATTATTTTCTGGCCATTAAAGATAGGGAAGTATCTGCTCTAAGTATAGAAACTGTTGTTTGGAATACTTCATACTTTCATATTCCGTGCAATTGCAAGGATACCTAGAAATAATTGTGATTAATTTCTTCCAGCTTTCCAGGAAATTGGCATGGATTCATCTACCACAGACAGCTCATCCCTAGACATTAGGCCACAAAGCAGAAAAAGAACAATGAAGATATTTACCTTTAATAAAGCCAGGAGACAAACAGATCTAGTCTTGTGTTTCACCGTGCACAAAGACAGAACAGACTTCCAATGGGAGGAATTGTCTCTTGCTTTTCAGGCTTCATATTTACTGAATGTTGCTTGGAAGAAAAAGACAATAAACTGGGGAAAGAAAACTGATCATGGGGAAATTGCTAATCCCTTTGAGCTGGGTCCCAGAAATATAGAGACAAATGGAGAAAGTTTAAACAACACTTTGGAAACACCGCAGTCTGATGAAGAAGGAAACACTCTACAGAGCACAGAACATTATGAATCATCTGAGGCCAAAGAATCAGTGTGACAATTTTACAGAACCAAGTCCCAGTTAAAAAACATGAACCCAATAGTGCAAGTGTGGCTTCTAGGAGATACAGAATTAAATTTGGCAAACTGCCCAGAATAGGTCATTCAAAGACCTCACCTCTTCCAGGCTATTGTTTAGTAAGCACTACTCTAGAGAATTCAAATAGTACAGGAAAATATATGAGAGGCAAAACTTACACAGTGCTCAGAAATAGAATTCACAAAAGGGCAGTACATGGATCTGCACATGAATCAGCAGCAGTACAATACACTACAAAACACTATACAATAACAGTATTTGGAGAAACAAGAAAGGACTACAGTGAAATGTATCATTTTGCAAGCCTCAGCAGACCACGCAGAGCATGGACAAATCAGTTAACAGGAACACTATAAATTCCAAATTCCAAAAAAATTCTTCAAAAAAGCTGTAAGCAGTGGTGAAGCAGAGCAAGAATTTTAGCAAGTTTGGCACAGGTAAATACAGTATGTTTGTAGAGGTAAACTAGTGCTAAAAAAGTCAACAACCAAGCCAAACGAAACCAAACCAAACCAAAAAGTGGGCTGTAGGAAAGAAATAGATGGAACCCAAGGTCCAAAGTCTTTTCTTTCTGAAGGGATTCTATATCAAGTCCTTGAGGAAGAACATATATTCAATTTATAAGAGCACCGAGGAAAAAGCACCAATTACTGGATTCAAAACTTGTCATGTCCACATGTTTTTCAAGAGGTTGTTCTCACTGATAGAATGGATTCTACAGCTGTGGAAAAGTTTAAAGAATAATTGCTCTCAGAAGAAGCAAAGCTGTCAATAAAGTGTAAAAAAGAGCTAAAGGGGCCCAATTTTCTGCCCCCATGAAAATTCTTTTGACCTGAGGAAGGGGAATAAAAAAGAACTTAGATAGGTTAGCTTCTCTGGGAATTGAAGAGCAAGCAGAAAAAGAAGAAAAGTCTTTTAAGTTAGTTGGTACTATAGTGAAAGTGAAGCAAGAAGGCGACTAAGAAAAAAGAAAGAAACTTTGGCTTCTAGTGTGCTAAACCACTGCCAAATAAAGAGGCGAAAAGACGAAAGTGTTTCTACCACTAGTAAGTAGAAAATTCTGGAAGACATCTTCCATGCCAAGTATTTTTTTAGATTTCATGTGTCACAGTACAATAGGTTGAATCCAAGCCTATCTGGGGACCCTCAGCCAACCCTGCTGAAGCCTAGATGCAGAAGCACCACTGGCCAGAGATCTGGGCAGAGAGAGATCCCAAACAACCAGCTGTTCTAAATGGGAGTTTCAAACCTCCTATATAAGCAGGTATCCATAATAAACTGATGCTGTTGTCACATGGATTTCTGAGAGTTTGTGTTGTCCCTGTCTCCGATCACTGACCCCACAGACCATTCATGAACCAGCTGAGTTCTGGACAATGAAACAGAAAAACAAAATTTCCATTTTCAGATTTTCAAAATTTGTTTTGAGGAATGCTTTCTGTAGGTAAATGTCCAAGGTAAGTCACAGGAAAATATAAACATTATTTAGTTGCATAGAAGGCAGTAAAGTCCACTGAACTTTAAATGTGAAGGCAAAAAACCCAGAGGTTTCTAAGCAGACATAAATAAACACAGAAAAATAGAAAAAGAAAAAAAAAGCTGAAGTTCTTGGACTAAGCTAAACAACAGGTGTTATTTTATATAGCAAGGTCTTAACATACCAAGCTAATACAGCAAGAGAGTACAGGGGATCCTGCAAAACCTTTCCAGCGCAGGCAAGGGAGACTTAAAAGAGTTTGTTGGGAAGAAAAATTTCATGTCTAGAGCAGTCATCTAAGAATGGTATAATGCAGAGGTGTCTAATGAACATGTTGTACAACTGTCAGTCACAAAATTGGACTGGTAGCTTAAAGAGATTTGCCTTTTTAGAGAAGCCTGCAACAAGACAGGAAAAATCAGTAAGGAGAAAATGAGATTTCTACAGTGTCACTGAAGAGTCTTCAAAACCTACATGGGTGCAAAAATGTAGTGAGCACATATATATAGGTTATAGAACTTCTGAAACAAGGCAACAGCAATGTGTATTCTTTATGTACAATCAGAAAATAATGCTCTGACCTTCCCTAAAGCTTTTCACATAGTTTTGAAGTTTATATCTGAGAAGTAAACACGAAAATGAAGGTCTCTTTTTATAACTGCCAGCAAGGGCAAACTTGACATGGCACTCTTACAATGGAGAGCTAGCCAGTATTTTCATTAGTTCTCACTGCAGTAGAAATGAAAAATCTCGTGGGAAATTTTCACCACAGTGACTTCTATGAGTTGTCTTTTGAAAAAAAGGGTTTGACACATGGGTTCTTGTCGAGATTTTGCAGCAACAAATTACAGGCTAATATTAGGAAGTCAGTGAATTCACCAGGCAAACAACTTTTTCAGAGAACTGTAAGCAAAAGCACTAAGAATTAAACTGGATACCCAGGTTAAATGAAGATACACAATGAGGTGCAAAAGCAAATCAGAAATCATCATGGGATAATATCTCAGGAGCTACTACTGTTTTCTTAAAAATTATCTGTCTACCTAACAGGGAAGTTTCTCTACAGACAGCAGTGACGTTACAAAAGTTTGCTTTACCAAGAATGGAGGCACTGTGGAAAAAGAAGAGAGATCACACTCCATACCTGACTTCACTTCCCACTTTATGGCATATTTGATGCAACCCATATAGGGTTCTTGATGCATCAGGCAAGCTGATGTATCTTAATACAAAGAGAGCTTTCTTTCTGCATTGACATAAGTGACCCTGCTGCACAGTGACATTTCTTCACACTGTTATCACCTTCATGGACATAAACTGTAGATACACCTTTTTTTGGTTTTCAGCCAGGTAGGAACTGTAGAGTACTACAGCAACTTTACCCCCAAGGCAACTACATAAATTGGACAGAACATCATACTGCTGTGAAGGCAAAGACATGGAAAAAAAGGATAATGCGGATGAAACAGAGGCTGACAACAGCAAAAAGGGAAGTTGGGTTAAAAGCTGTGTGAATATAAAAACATATAGAAAAACAGGGAGAGAAAACAGACAGGAAGTCCTGGGCGGGGGGGGGGGAGGGGGTGGGCAGGAGCAAAAGTGATTAAAAACACAGTCAAGATCAAGGGAGCCCCTTTTCTCTTTCCTCTCAAAAAAACCCAAAACAAAACAAAACAAAAAAAAAAAAAAACCCAAAACCCAAAAAAACAAACAGAAAAAACCCACCCAAAACAAAGTGAGAAACGGAAATGGCAGAAAGAGAAGGAGGGTATGAATGCTGTGAAAGAAGGCTTCCTCTCTCTGAAAGCTGGAATAGAGCTGCTGGCTTATATGTCTCTACACCCTCTTGTAGCACAAAGGACAACTCTCTCCTTAAATTGACTGATTCCCAATGCCAGAAGCTTTCTATTAAAAAAGTAATTTCTAATTAAAAACTTTGTCATAAAACATTTGCACAAGGGGCATTTTTAAGGTTTATGGGGATTCTCTCCCAGGAAATTGCCCTGCTCTTGAGCACTTGACCTTAAAATCTTAATATTTTTTATGTAATCTGTTTTGGATGCTATGTATACCACAGAAAAAGAGAAAGATGCGATTATTTGACTTCATCAAAATGCAACTACTTCTGTGGTGAACTTGACTTTAACCTTTGTAAAACATTTGCAGATGTATTCTATTGTTATTCATCACTTTCACGCATCAAGTGCACCTTAGTTCCTTTGTATTCACACTCTGAAATGTGGTGCAGAGCAGCTGGCCAACTTGTTCATTTTGTTTATTCAGAGGTCAGAGGAAATACAAGCATTTGAAAACTTGTTAATATGCTTAAAAGGTAGGACAATATCATCTCCTCTTCTGCTTACAGTCTGTTTTTAAAATAAAACACTCTTCATCTTGCTAGGAGAGGAGTTGTTTTGGCTTTTTTTAATTGTGACCAGGGAAGCAGCATTCATGCCTGTCATTCTGAAGGCAAGAGATGGTACTTTGTACCTTTTTTCTACCCACAGTAGGAAGACTTGATCAACCTCTCTAAATAATACATTGGCACTAATTTCTCTGCTCATGGCCAGAGGCAAAAAATGCACCCTGTCTACTGATGAAAATAATTTGAGGAGACACAGAACAAAATAAAGAGACAGTAAGAAATAGTATCAAACTTTTAAAAAGTCACTAAATTTCAAATAGCTGTTCATTATTTTCTCTTCATTTGAATAGGAACATCCAGCTGGCTCTGAATTAGAACTTGATGAATTACAAACAATTGAAAAACAGAAAATTCAATGATCAAATTTCCCTTTTTCTATTTGTGATACAAAATAAAAAGTCTCAATTATATTTGATATTCAAAACTCTTCATGCATTTCTTATTTTTTTTCCTTTTACACAGAAAGCATAAGAAACATGGTACAAATACCAGGATAGAAAAAGATGTTTTAAATTTTACTTGATATTTGGTGTGAACCAATGATTTTACTGGCTACAGAATTCCACATTTTGAGTTTCACAAGCCATTTTTGTGAGTCCTCAACAGGGTGATGTCTGCAATATAACACAAATTCACTGTAAAATCCAAATTTTTATTACCTTGTACAGACATAATTCACACTGATATTGTGTTAACAAGACAAATATTTTCACTTTAAAAATTCTGGCCAATGCTGGTCACAATGAAAGAATACTGTAAAGTACAGTCATGCCTGAATAAAACAGGGTTTTTCTTTTCTTCTTGGGAATGTATGCTTGTGGAAACTCTGCTTTTTTATGGCTTATCTTATAAATGTTTTTGGACCTAAAATGTATGTGTAACTTAGTATTCATTATGCCTGTCTGGCCTGATTTGTCTTCATATAATTTTCTTTTCAGGTTTCCATCCTAACCAAACTGCTTTCACATGTTAATGAGCTTCTAACTAAATCACATTACATTTCACTGGCCTGGGGCAAGGCTGACAAGAGCTGGGACTCTGGATTGTTTTTACTTCTTCCCTGTCTCATTTATTCCCCAAAGGTGGGAGAGACAAAGCCAAGGATTTCACTCACTGTTGACTTCTCCTCCTGCTTTCTCTAGGGTCTCTCTTGAAATTGCATCACAGGGAGTGAAGTAGAGAGGCAGAATGAAAAAGGGCCAGTGAGCTCATAAAAGAGCCTTCTTTTCTCTAAGGCTTCCCCTCCATGCTGCTCCCTTTATTTACAAATGGCTCTAGAAGCTTGCCGCCGGAACAGACACCCAATTTCTATTTCCACACTGTGTAAAGAGCCAGGCATAAGGAAGAGTGGCAGAGTATTAACAAGGACAAGGAGGCACTGCTTGTGAACACAAAAAATCTGCCCAAGGTCCAGTGAAATCTCTCAGCCCCACTGCCATCAACATGTTCTTTCCCAGAATAGGAAAATTAGTGAATAGAATAAAATGTCTACTGAAAAATACTGACAGAGAAATTGCCCCAGCCTGGGAGCTGTGAGCCTGGAAATTAGGGTTTGGAATCAGAAGCATCCTTGGAAAGTGCAACTGGCCTCTTTAAAGTTCAGCTGCATACATAGAAAATGAAGATATCTTGAGCCCCAAAGACTAAGTGCAACACCAAGAAACATTAACCGCAAATTGGGAAAGTGTAACAACAAAAGTACAGCAACAGATGTACTTTATCACAAAAGTGAAAAGTCTGGAAAAATAAAATTAATTTGAAAGAACAGAAAACATCATCATTGTTGGCTGATACAGATGAAAAGCCAAAATTAACAGGTACCCACTGGTGGTTTAAAGATATAGTACTCTATGACCTGTTATGTCTAAGATACAAAAGGGACCTGATATTTATCAAAAATGGAGCCTATCTCTCTGAGGCCTTCTCATGTTGCACGTACTCTTTAACCACATTGAATCCCACACAAACTTTCTAAGAGATCATAGAATAGACTCCCTGCAGGGATGCCTGGCTGGCACTGGGTTCCTTGACACAATCGTTTTCAAGGTGGGACTCTGCCTGTTACCTTATTGGTCCCTCTCTTCTTTGTACGTTTGTTTTTCCATCTCTGGCATAGTTAGATCTTCCTTCTAGGAACAGATAATCCTTTTGTTGTGGTTTGACCTCTTCTGAAATCTGTATAATTCGTTTGGTACTTTTATATATATATGCATGTCTGTGTACATGTCCATATAAGTAATTTATCATCTGTGGTGTCATGGTCTCATTAATCTTATCACCAATGAAATGCTTGTATATCTGCAATAGTATACGCCTAGTATTTACCCAGTTGTGTACTACTACATCTAGTATACTAGCTGTGTGCTACTGCTTCTAGTATTATATTCCTGACTGGCTGCTGATGTTATGTTAGACGTTGCTGTTTTTACTGCTGCTCTACTACTGATTGGTGTTGTATTTGATTGTTGATAGTAATTTTTATTAGCATTATATATAAATGTATACACTTTAAAATCATAGATATACCTGCTACCGGTGATTTTTATGGTCGTTTAAATGCTAAAGTTTTTTTTTTTTTTTTTTGTATTTGTTGTAATCTGTAATAAAGTACAGAAATATACAAAGTCTCTGTGTCTTTTTGTATTATGGAATTCTATGGAGCTACAGTCATGATTTCTACCCACAGGCCCGATAAGCCTTTAGGTCATGACACTGTTATTTGACCAAGTTATTGCCAGTTACTGTGAGATCCAACAACTCAGGAGTCCTCCTCTCTTTTGCTCTCCCTTCTCCTTCCCTGTCAATACCCCTCTCTCCTTCCTTTAGTTAATTTGCCAACAATTCATCCTTTCTTTTCTGCCAGGTTTACCAATCAATTTTCTGAAACATGAACAAATGTTCTTCCTTAATCTGTCTTCTCTATCTCTCCTAATCATTACTTTAGACTATCACCTATATATTCTGTGAAGCCAACAGTGTTATAATTTAAACAGCTCCACAGTAAAATATCTCATCTATTAATTAAATCCTCAAACCAGAATTCTTATTATTTTTATTATCCAATAAAAGAGACTAAAACATTGGGAAAAATCTTTGAGGTTTTACATAAACTCACTTCATTAGAACTAGAAAAGCATTCTCTGTAGCACCACGTGACATTCTAAATTAATTCTGCACCTATTACAGGAATGGATTACATGTCCCAGGACTAAATGTGTAAGGAAGGCATTCAGCACATTCTCTAATGTTTTGGCATTTGGACATCACATCAACTGGCCTCATATATATGTAGACATAAACTCATTCATCCTGCATCCACAGGAACAATTTGCTGAGCTATAGGTCAATAAACCAAGAACTATCTGGTGCCATAGAAAGCGACAAGAAGTCACTTTCGGTTATCAATTTTTGGCTAAGGAATTATCATCTGTTTTTATCAGCCTTGTTTATCGATTTATAATCCTCTGTCAAGGATTGAAAAAGCTGGTGAAAACAGAAATACAAGACAGTCCTTTTTTGTATATTTTCCTCAAAAGAAATATGTGTCATAGAATTAATAATTTGAGCTTTTGTCTGTCGTTTGGCAAAACCAGCTTTGTACAAATGACAAAGAAAAGTTACAGAGATTGTTTAAAAAATAATTTTTTTTCCCCTGCTATTAAGTTCCCACTGGAACAGTGTATGTCTTACTCTTTCAGTTCTACATACTGAGTTTAGGAACAACTGAGGTGGCCATTCTCAAGCAATCAAGCAGTGGGACACTGGCTGATGAAATATCACTGGGCCTTCTCTTTGCTTCTACCTTTCAAAGACTTACAAAGTTGAATTGATGGTATATTTTTTATATGACCAATTTGTGAAAACCTTGCAGAGACATTAATCAGAAAGAGAATGGTCTACAAGACTGTGAATAGGATAAAAGGTGATCTAATATGTAACCTCTCTACTACCCTAGCCTGGTTAAGAATTGTAGACATGAAGGGAACTTGGAAAGTACTGAATAACATTAGCTATCTACAAAGGAAAATGAATTAATGTTAAGTTCAAGTGAACTAATAATATATATCCATTTTTTATTTTTACTATTTATTACTCTATTCTTTGAACTATAAATGGAACCATACAAGAAACGTTGAATACGACTAACAACATAATAAAATGAGCTGTACAACATACACATGACTAAATGAGACTTCAGTGTCTTTCTATTTCTCTTATGCACATTTAACAAATTTTTGTGTTGGGAAGATAAGCTGAATACTTTTTCATGCTTTCCGCAAAGACCTTTGTGTCACAGCCTTTTTGCCAGCAGTCTTGATGTTGTTTCCACTACACACTTCAGAGCTGGCTGACAATACCATCTTGAGCTTTATCTTACTTTGACACAACAGCACTGAATATTGTAGAGTCTGAGGTCTGGCAAACAACACTAATTTGCTGGATATTCAGGATACTGCAAACTATCAACAAATATAATGAGATCTGAGAGATGTCAATCCAGAGGAAAATTGCCCCCCCCTGCATTAAAGAAAATGTTAAAGGTTAGAAATATCTAATCTGGAAGTATTTTCCAATTTATGGCAAATTCAGACAATGGTATTCCAGTTTACTTCTCAGGTGAAAGAATGTCTTCTCTTACTAAACAGATTGTATTATTTCTTTCGCAATAAGTACATTTTTTTGTGTAAAAACAGGGAAAGTTTTCAGGTAAACAGAGGCAAGAGTTGAGGTGTCCAATTGGAGTCACTCGGAGAAGTGACTGATGCACCAGAGGGTCGTGCTGCCATCCAGCGGGACCAGAACAGGCAGCAGAGAGGGCTGACAGGAGCCTCATAAAGTTCAGTAACTTGACGCGCCATGTCCCATACCCAGGGACGTACAACCCCAGGTGCCAGCACAGTCTGGGAAGCAGCTTGGCAGCAAAGAATTTGGGAGCTCTTGCAGGCACCAAAATGAACACAGCCACGTGCCCTTGCTGGGCAGTAGGCAAACAGTATCCTCAGCTGTGCTAGGGGATGAGCTGCCAGCAGGTCAAGAGAAGGAATGATTCTTTTTTGCTCAGCATTGGTGAGCTCAGACCTGGAGCACAGTGTTCAGTGCTGGGCTCCCCAGCATAAACGTGCAGGCATACTGAAAAGCTTCCAACAAAGGACCACCAAGATGATTAAGGGACTGGACCACATCTCCTGTGAGAAAAGGCTGAGAGAGCTGGGACTGTTTAGCTGAGGGGCTAAACAGCAGGCTGAAGGGGAGCCTCAACAATGAACCTGAAAGCAAGGTGCAAAGAGAGGAGTGTCAGGCTCTCTTCAATTATGTCTAGTGATGGAATAAGAGGCTGTTTACATTTTTTCTTCAATTCTTTCTTAGTGGCACTCCCCCCTATTTCTGGTTCCTCTTGACTAGTAGAAGTCTTCATGAAGAAATCTTTCAAATCAAAGAATGAGAAAGGTCAAAGCCAAAGTATATTGTGGTCATTTTACATTGTTTTTTATCTTTCAATAAATACTTCTATGTATTTTCTGCTTTCTTAATCAGAAAGCAGCCTGCCAGTGTGATTTCATTTGGATTATGACTCATAATTATAGTATTACATGCAAACATAGTGGGACCTAATTTGATTATGAATCCAGAGTAAAAACCTTTGTGTTCCAAGGTGTAGCACAATAAGTACCTCTTGGATTTCACAGTCTAGAATCCTTAACTGGAAGAAGCATGACTAGTAGGAGCTCACCTCAAGGTCTACATATTCTCTTACAAAAAATTATTCCCTCATATGTGATATAATGCACTTGCTGCAATCCTCCTCTGCATCCTAATTTGTTCTTTTTCAATACATCAAACATGCTGCTGTCAAAAGCACATTATTCTCCTGCCACATGCAGTGAGTTAGTTCTTCTTTTACAGCCAGTTCCTGATTTCTTCTAGGAGGAAAAGCTGAACTTTTTGTTCTCACTTTTAAGACTTGTCACCACAATGCTTGTTCTGATCTACATTTCAGTTCCTCTGTCCTCCTACACACCTCAGGAGATACAATACTTAGCATAATTTTCTTCATCTATTGGGCCGCTTCTTTTTCCTCCCTTTTTACCTTGTAAGAACACAAAACTGAATCAGAAAATGATGTAACTAGCCCAATATCTGACTTCCAGCACTGATTAAAAAAGTGTCTGCTTCAGGAGCTAAAAAGTGCACAGTTATATAATTCCCTTCACAAATACTCTACCCACTTTGAGGTTTTCTTATTCTTGTATTTTCAAATAGTTCTATATTTTATTTTCCATCTACATTTGTCTTCCAAATAACTGTCTAGTCTCCATGGAGAATCATATAAATGTCTTGTACATGTAACTGCTTTTCTCTGTGGCATACAGGGTCTATTCCTTCACCAGGGCTGCAGTTCCATGGGTAGTTAGAGGAATGAAAGCAGAATCAAGGATGGGTGGCTCCTCACCGCTTGTTATCCATGGATAACATCCTTAGCTGGCTGGGGTTGTCCCTCTTCCACCCAATCCCTGGGTGGGAGAAGCCAGCCCTGCCTGACTCTGACTTTGTGATATGCCCATCCTCTCCTATCAGCCCCTGCTTCCCTCTTGTGCCCTTGTCCAGACAGAGATGCTCTTAGAGGCTTTGTCTATAGGTCCCACTCAGAGTATGAGATTATGATCTTCAGAAGGGCCCCCATGCACCCCAAAGGGTACCACTGCCACCTGCATGGGAGACAGTTTGGGACACTTCCCTCATCATCCTCGACAGTGCCCCTATTTTGGTGCGACTCCCTCATACCCATCCCTTCCACCCCTCTCTTCTCAGGACCATGTTTTCTTGGAAGGTGAGTGCATCTTTCTGGGTTCCCTGAGGCAAGCACCCTACTGTCCATGATGCCATTCCAATGCCCTACAAAGGGACAATGTGCCCTCCAACATGGGGAGGAAAGAGAACCACAAGTACTCGCAGTTGTCAGCTGCTTCTCTTTCCAAACACTGCTGGGATGCTCCTCACATGAAAACTATCCCTGTGGGTTATGGAGCCAAGGAGATTGAGGCAGTACCATAGTGTTCCTGCCATTAGTTCCTTTACTCCTGTGTTATGGGTCCTGCCAAAGACGCAGTTTCAGGTGTTGTCATTTTTTGTGTTCACACCACCAGGTATGCTTTTTCTTCCAGCGAAAGTAGCCTCTGCCCTCTGCTCACTTATCAGAGAGAGCATAAGTTATGTCAATATCTAGCACAGAGGCATTTTCAGTCCTGGAGGAATCTGCTGGTCCTATTAAAGGGAAATGAATGATTTATATAATGAACTTGAAGTAAACTTCTTTGTATTCAGGAACAACATCCCAGGAAATTGAGTAAAGACATCTCTCATTACTTGCCCCTCTTCCCTGTCTGTTATTTTTTGTCTTCTTTTTCTTCAAGCCAGACTCTAGCAAGAATGCTCAGCTGGTGCTATGATAATTCAGCTGCACACTCGCTTGGTTTGGCTGTTACTGCTTGTTATAGTCAAGTGCTTATTACTGTGGACAGCAGTTTCCTTCAGTCTTCAGGGTTGTTCAGGGTTGGCTTGAGTTAGTGTGTCACCTGAAGTAAAAATCCCAGCCCTGTAAGCAGTGTTGAGTCCTGTTGATACAAACAAGACTGTTATGACTGTGATTTTCCCTGCCTGGTACAGCAATGTGCAGAGAGCTGGAGAAGCTGGGAGATTTTCTTTTGGTGACTTCCTCTTCCTCTTCCCCTTTATAGACTGGGGTGATATGGGGCAGTAGTTGCCTACTTCTACAGAAAGCATGAGGATGCATGACCCTGGTAGTGCTGGAGCTTTTCCAGCATCAGTGGGACAGTTCTTTTGCCTCAGTCTTCCACCAGGTCCTCAGCAAGGAATGCAGCACACTAAAGGGAGCTGGAACATTGTTCTGCAGGCAACACACAGGGTCAGTGAGTGAGATGTGGCTTCAGGGTCTTAGTCCTGGCATTTGTCTGGGAACTGTTACACCAGAGACTGTTCCACCCAACTAGCAGCACCCTGAGGAAACAACTTCTCAAAGTGTCACAGACATCTTTTCATAAAAATCCTTTCTTTAGGAGTTTTCCTCTTCTGGGAAGCTGAGGCCTCAGAAGAAAAATGTAAACAATTATTATCTGCTGATGTGGAACGCAATAGATGCACCTGTGATTGGCTCATGTTCCATGTTTACAATTAAGGGCCAATCACAGGACCAAGCTCGGGGACAGATTCACAGAGAGCTCTCTTGTTTGGTAGATTCCTATTCTATTCTTAGCTTAGCAGCTTCTGAAACTTTTCTCTCTATTACTTTTAGTATATTCATAATGTATTTTATATCATAAATTAATAAATCCAGCCTTCTGATCATGAAGCAAGATTCTCATCTATCTCTCTCACCCTGAGGAACCCTCACAAGTCATGTAACATCAAAGACTTTCTGGAATGGGTATTTTAAAATAATTCTAAGAGGACTTTTGCCAGGACATGCTTGAGCAGTCCTGATCCCATGTGCATGTGGGTGAATACTCTAACCTGAGCCATTCTGATAGCATTCTGCATCACCCCTTGACACAAGAGAAGGCTGATACAAGAGAACCTGTGCTGGAATTTGTGAGGCTGGTCATTTACCATCCTCCACAGTTCAAGTTTCTGTGCCACTGATCTCCAGCACTTAGACAGAGACAGAGAGAATACCTGCCGCATTTACTAGAGAGCTGGCCTCCTCCTTAGTCTGGTGTACACTGTCATGCCAGTTCCTAGCATTCCTACACACCCACAATCCTAGCTTCTCAGCTTCTTTGTAGAGAGTCTTGACTTCTCAGCTCTTGGTTTTTCTGTGCTGGCAGTGCTAGGAAGTGTGCAGCCGAGAGCAACAGGTATTCACAGTGCTGGCAGCTGTGTTCCAGAGACTACTTAAAGAGGACATTGAAGAAGAAAGCAAAGCCATGGCCAGGTTGAAATCTTGCTCCTAATTCTGTAGCAAAGCAAATCAGTAAGGCTGGGAGTCTAGAGTCTCCCCAGAGATGCACTGCCTTTCTTCTTTGCAAGGATCACCATTCTCCTCTTTCCTATTTCTGAAACAAATAGAGCCAGGTCAGATTGGATTTTCTCCTCTTACAGCTCTGTTGTTGCCTTTTATTTGCACAGTCCTTTAAAGAGATGAATCTGATTAAACACATCCTGGACATTGCTGTTAGAGCTGTCTTTATTTGGATGATCCTGGTATCTCTGCCAGCTGGCACAGAGCTGGGCAGCTCAACAGGGTGCAGGGGAGAGGGGTTGTCTTTTGCCTGGCTGGAGTCACTTTCCCCTCTTGGATATTGTGAGAGACAACTGCTCACTTTGAAAATTTAAAAGACTCATTAAACTTTAACAAAAATACAACAAAAGAATACATAAGAAAAAATTCGCAGCGCTGGGAACTGCCCTCGTGAGCACCACATGACTGAAGTAGAAGCACAGAGAGTGTTCGAAATCTCACGAAAGTCATCTACAGAAGGTCATTGGTTATGTAGTTGCCTTCTCCAACCAGCTACCCAGGCAAGTGGATCTCAGTCTCCTTCACTTGTTTGCTAAGCATCACATACCAGCTGGATAGGTGGAGCTAAAGCAGAGCTGCAGAGCTGCTGGGGTTGGGGCAGATGCTTGCTGGTGGCTTCTGCTTTCTGCTGTGATTTGCAGGGGTCTTTATGACTTCCCATTCACATGTTTAAGGCTCCAAATACCATCATGCTTTGAGACCCTTTCCTCAAAAAGTTAGCGCCTCCAGCAAGTGACTGAGACTGTGCTGTCACCAATGCTCAGGGATAGTACTACTACCCTGGAGCCCCTTGAACTCCTCACCTGCCCTGAAGGTTTCTGGGGTCTGTTTTAAGTCAGGGTGAGTGAGCTGGTAAGGGGGCCCCAGTGGGAGTGCAGGTGTCCTGCAGTTCCAGGCAGATGTACAGGATGTTTTATGCCACTCTGAGCTTTGAATATTTACCCCCCAATGAGGGAAAACTCCTACATTAAATGCACAATTTACATTCCTAATTTATATTAAATGATACTTTGTTTCAGTTGAAATAACTACTAATCAGTTCATTAGAGCACTCTATCAACTAACATACATATGCTTTGAATTTTTACTTTGAATTAGATAAAGCGGCAAGTCTTTTATCCTTTGTATCCTCCAAAAAGAGACTTCTGATACAAGAAACAGTAGTTGCCAATGAATTTTAATTTTTGTGAATGCTTGCCTTTAGTATGCATTTATGATCTCAGATCATATTATATCTGTACAGATCCCTTGCTGGCAATTAACAGCTTTAATCAACAGAATTTTATGGTGAATTTTGGAATTTAATTAATTTTACCTTTGCATGAAGTTAGAAGGCGGGGGGGGGAGCCTGTGGTATTGGCTATGCAGCTGGATTTTTTAAAGGAAAACATAAGAAATAAACAATGAAACAAAGAAAGTATTTTAAGAGCAACTTCAGCTCCATTTCTTACATTTTTTGAAGTGCTGGTAAATGATTTCAATAGTAGGTGCTTTTTGGTAACACCTCTTTTTTTTTCATCTTGCCTTTGTGATTATATTCTTTACTCTAGGTTTTACAAGGCGTTTCTCCTCACATATGAAATATGAATTAAGGTATAATCAAACAACACAAATACTCCAATTTTGCTTTGCCCATGCATTCTGATAGAAACATAACCACCCAACAAACAAAAATTACAGTTCTATGTACACTTCAAATGTTGCCTCAGGGTAGTAGTGCACATAGTTATTTTACACTGATCAGCAAAAACGGATCCCCTAATCAGGCACAAAAGGACATTGGAACTGAAATAAGAAAGCAAGTGGCCTCTTGGGGATACAGTCTCAGGATGACTTGCGATGCCTTTTATCAGTCTTACAAGTCTGAAATTTCTGAAAGTCACATTCAGAATATTGGTTATTTCACCTTCCTGTGGAATTTAATAGAGTATGCAGAAGGTGAATTGAAAGGCTTGTAACCAACCAAACCATTTGTTCAAGTTCTTTCCCCCCTTTAATAGCTGAAACTATTTTCTGAAACAGAAACTTCCAAACTTTTAAGTTTGAAGAAAAAGACTATATTACTAATGAGACCTTTCTATAATCTCTGTTTGTATTTCATTGCTATTTTGGGGAAATTTTCTCTCTTTCTCAGCCTGTGTTTCCTGCACACATACAAAACTATGCAGAGAGGGAAGGAGAGAAACAGAGAGAATGGTATCTTTTAGGTAGAATAATTACCTTTAGTCAGTCTTTTGCCTGCTAGAGTAGACGGACGAATACAATACCCCACAAAGAAACCAAGTTTCATTCTGCTGTGCTTTCTGCAATAGCATTGAAAATAACCTGCAGCCAGATTGTAAAGACTCCGATGCTTACAGTGGGAATTGAAATACCTGTAAATCAGTGATCCTCTTGGCTAGCTATAGAGGCTTGTAAACACCACAAGCGGCTGCATTTTTTAACTTATCTTTTTCAAATGCCTACAATATCACCTTTTCACATGCTCAGAAGTGCCTCTGTCTGGACAAGATAGTTCCCTCCTGTTGAGGCCCTTCTACTGGGCTGATTTGTCTGCTTCACATTTTGAGGAAGCAGAATTGGCACACCTTCAAGGGCGGATTACTTTGAATAGATGCAGATAGTGGCAATCATTAACATATACTCAATATTTCTTATTCGCAATTTGAGAGAGCTCCGTGCTCTGAATGCTAAATTATTTTATAGCAGCATGCTAAAGCTCTTAAACATGCACTGGCTAAGAAAGGCACTTGGGTATTTTACTCTGGGATGTGGACTCCATTACAAACAGAGGAAACATTTGAAGTTAAACATCAGTTGAAGTCATCAATGCCATCGTATCTAAGACACATTATGAAGCTGATTCTATCTCCATGTGTTATACTAACTAAATCAATTTCACCAGCTAATGAGATTTGGGTTATGGGAATGTTTTCTGATGTGCACTTTTAGCAGCTCTTTATTTTACATTTACACTTACTACTTTCAAGTCAAAACTGCATTTCAGAGAATTAGTTTACCCTCTGTCCTTCCTCTGTGAATTTTAATTCTTATTTGTTGCAAGTTGAGTTTCTTTCTTTTTTATTTATAGAATTTTTTCCCATAAGTTGTTAGGAAACTAACTACTGGGTACTTATGGGAACTTAAGAAAAACAAAAGCAGCGACAAAGGTGGGGAGATGAGTGTAGCATCTGGCTACACTTGTTTTTCTCTGTGAGTTTCTCTCCAAGAGAAGAGATACCGTGCATTTTGGGGCAGGTAAAGAACGGGCTGGGGGCAGCTGCTCTCTCTGGCTCTCAGAACCAGAAGGAGGACAGCCAGCTGTTGCTTACTTCCAGGAGAAGTCATGCCCGGAGTCCAGTCCTGTACTGCTTCTTCCTTTCTGTGGGTGAGCCTTTGCTCGTAAGAGCAGCCACTGGGCTGGGACCTTATGAACACCCACCTCACTAAAAGAAGGACCTACCCCATCTGCTGGGGTGCCCCGGGAATCCTGAACTGGGCCTCTCCCTGCCCTGCTCACAGCCGGGCTGTGGCTGTCCCGTCCCCGCTGTCCCTTCAGCGCTGCTCTGGGTTCCCCACGCTGTAACCCGCACCCCTGCCTTGCCGGGAGGGCCCGCAGCTCCGGCTGCCGCCGCGGAACTCCTGGTAACTCTCCTCCACCAGCCCGGGGCTTCTGCTCATTCCGGCGCTTCCAGCTGGGTGCTCCTCAGAATCCTGCAGAGGCACCGGAGTCGACTGCCCCAGGGTTTGGTGAAGCAAAGCCTCTCCTCCATCCCTTCCCATCTCGGCTGAGAAGACTGTCACAAGGTTCCTGGTTCCATTTGTTGTTAGTGCCATAGTTATTGTTGTTTTGTTTGCCTAGTTATACACACTAGTAAAGGATTGTTATTCCTATTCTCATATCTTTGCCTGAGAGCCCCTTAATTTCAAAATTATAATAATTTGGAGGGAGGGGGTTTACCTTCTCCATTCTAAGGAAGGCTCCTGCCTTCCCTAGCAGACACCTGCCTTTCAAACCAGGACATTATTGTTTACAGTCACTTAAAATTAACCATTAGTGTTTATTGCCAGCCATGACACCTCTTTCTCTCAAGAGAAATGGAGAATTTATTTTGAATTTAGTAGATCAAAACACAAATCAGATTTGTCTTTAAAGTTAAAGCCTTAGTTGTGAATGGAAAAAGAGGCAAACCAAAAAACGCCAACAGCAATAAGAAAAAACTCAGCCTGAATCTTGGAGGCAAAAGCAGCTCATAATACTTCTTTCTTGTCACCATTATCATGTCTTCCTCCTCAGATTATCATAGAGGAAATAATATGTTATTTCATTTTTCCTAATGAATAGATTTTTAAAATGTATTTGTTATTTTGCATGACTTCTAATGGAATGCTAAAAAATAAAAGTCACTCCACTCTAACAAGAATGGCCTTTGCAGTACACCTACATATTGTAATATATGTTAGAAATAATTCATGCTATTAAAGAATGTATTTATAAAGATTGTGAAATCTGAACGCGTCTCTGACCATACACGGCCTGAGAGCAGTTGTTTTTTCAGATTCTGAGATTCCCAGACAGGGCTAAGATAATGATCGACACTTTAGCATAAGAATAGATGCTCCCAGCACCATGATCACCGGTATCTCGAGTCATCAGAAACTGACTAAAAGCGATCTTTGTCCTGCAGATAACATCAATCAAGATAGCCAGAGACGATTGGATCATACATGTGAATACACAGCTTCCCCAAAGTCAATCAACGCTGGCTACACACCTGGAGACGATCTTTGTCCAGCTCTGCACACTGAAAGAACTAACTATGAAGGTGAAGAGTTACAAAAGAAATTGGGACTCCTTCGCCTCGGGCACAATAAACTGTATAAAACCTCATTGTTAGAAGTGGCTTGCGTGAACGGGGCGGGGAGGGGATTCAATGTGATAGGTGTCTGGTTCAGGTTCACCCAGCACCGAACCCGGCCTCAATGCTGTCTCTTTGGCTGTGGTGGTTTTGAGGACTGAAATAAACAGGGCCAGGAGACTTCTTCTCCTTTTTAATGCCTTTATTAAAAGTGATCAGCTCAGGATTGGGCGGCTCGACGGGTCTGCAGCGTCCGTCGTCTCTCCCAGGGCAACTCAGAGGAGGAGGATATGCACAGCTCTGGTCACCAGGGGCAGAGCTGGGGATCAGATCCTCTTGGGAGCCTTCAGGGTCTCCTGATCCCATCAGATGGTACCTCGGTCCGGGTCTCCCAGACCTCCCAGTCCTGGCCCGGGGGATCTCGAGGACAGGGTGAGGAACGACGAAGGTTTCCCGCATCTCTGCAGGCCCAGCGCCCTGCTCCTCACATCCAGACATCACTCCAGTCTCTCAACTCTTATTTGGCTCGTTGTTTTTGGGGTCTTCTCAGTACAGTAGAGGACCATGCTGCATTGGTCTTGGAGTCACTTTGCATAACCCCCCCCACCTTCTCAGGTGTCTTCACTATGAGAAAGGTACAACTTAGCCTCGGGCAAGGCTCTGCTGATACAAAAGGAGCGATTAGCCTCAACGACCCGTGATTACAATAACAAAACACACAGAACTTGGGCAGGGCCAGTGATCTGGCTGCCTTTTTGAAACTTTTTCTCATAAAAAAAAAATTAACCGAATTTTTGTTCATAACAAGGACCGTATTTTGGTCCCACAAAAAGATAAGTAAATCTTTTCACATTTTTGATAATTTGGCTCATGATTGATCATTTATAACACATGTTATTTTAAAATACAACATAACTTGTATTTAAATAAATGTTAATTTTAGTTAACAAATCTCTGATTCCCATTATTGTACATGAAATTTATTAAATTTTAACTTATGTCATCTCTTGTCTCAAACAATCGAAGATTCAATATTTCTACATATCTCAAGATTTCCACTTTGTTTTCAGAGGAGACAATTTACTGAAGAAAAGTAAAAATGCAATCTAAACTAGAAAACTTTGTCTAATTATATACAGATGGATTAAACATAACCTAATCTAGCAAATTATGTGTTTCTCAGGTACAGTATGGCCTGGTTGTTTCATATTTATGGGGGTTTTATTCCCATAAGTTCATAATAATTCATTTTGTGGAAGTCTAAACTATGAAACAAAATTCTTAGACATACCATATATTTTGGAAAATCTGCCCTTGAAGAGCTAATTCTAATATCAGGTTTTTTTGATATTTTCACAAAATATATTTCACGTTATTTAAAACATGTTATAAATTATCAAATTGAGAGCCAAATTTATAAGAAAGTTTAGCAATAATTTATTAGATTATCAGCGAAACAGAATTTCGATTGGAAAAAAACCCACCACAGCCAAGGGCAGCGTCGACCCCGGGATCGGCGCTGGGTGAACACACAGACCTGACCCCGAATGTCAGAGTCTCCCCCGGTTCACGCTGGGTGCTTTGCGCAGGGAGCTCTTATACAGCTTATTCTGCCTGAGGCAGAAATGACCGAACGTTCCTTTGTGTCCCTTCACATGCAGAACTGGGGCCATCCATGTGCGGGGTTAGACAAAAGTCCAGTTCCAGGTGTCTAGATGTTGTCAGAGCACTCCGGAGAAGTCGGAATTCACATGTAACAGGGTGGTGTTGGTAATCACTGTAGTAGATGCAATATTCGAGGTGTGAAAATCACTCTTGCATTCCAGGGAAGTCGGTGATCATCCCTCAGGAGGGTTCCATTCATACCTTAACAGACTTGATACTATCTTAACCAGGAACTAATTGAATAAAAATAAGACTCTGCTCCTGGCTGGGGTGGTCAAAAGACATAGCTTGGATTTTACAATATTTTATACATTAATAGTATGAATTATCTCTACCATGTACTACAAAACATATTTCCAAAACTATTTTCTTTAATATTTCATGGAAGACATTTGCATGAGACCTTTCTGTATATGTTCTTTGTTCTATATATGTTTTCCTTACAGCATACAGTGTCCTTAAATCCAGCATGCCTTTAGTTTTCCTTTAAAGTTTCTTAAATTGTATCTTAACTTTCTCCTCAAGGCATCTAAATTCAAATAGAATAGTCTTTTAGAATATGTGTAATAAAAGCAGAAAGGACCAAATTAATCAAGAAGGAGGTTTGTTTTTACATTGTCGCTTTTTCATTTACAAATAACTAATTTCTATATATATTTCATAAATTATAAATCTATTATTCATACAACAGAAATGGAAAGGGAAACAGTAAATTATTTCTACTCTATTTAGATACCTGGTTTTGGGGGTGTTGTCTCAGATTCAGACAAGGAAAGCACAGAGATTTTAAGAATAAAAACTATAAAATAAATAGCTGAAGCCAAATATAAAGTCTAAAAAGAATAAAAGTTTTTACTACAAGCCATAAATATAAATAAATAAGGAACTACCTTTTTAAATATTCAGTAATTGTCCAAAGTCTTAAAAAAACCCAAAAAACCAACAAAGCAAAACATTATTAGCAGACAAGCTGGAGTGAATTAAACTCTATGTTTTTCTACTGACTTTTGTTTTCATTCCAGGAAAAAAACCCCAAAACCAAAAAGGAAACCCTGATTTAGTAAAAGTAAATAGACATAGGTATTCTATACTAAATAGAAGTTTAATTCATTATACCAGATTAAGCATTTTCTAGGCACAAGTTTATCTTTTCACATACCATATTTTAAAACAAAATTCAGATGAAGCAATAAAAAATGTAAGGGAACAGATTCATGGAACTGCTCTTAAAAAATAAACCAAATATTAAGCAACAAGTCCATATACTATAACATTTTGCACCCAAACTGTTTTAAAAAGCACTGGATGATATATCATGATATTACTTCAATCACAGAATAAATAAATAATCATATAAAGCAATTATGACTATGATCAGCAAGGCTATTATCCAGTTTTACCTAATTTCTTAATTCTTGATTCTGCCTTGATGCTGAACAGCCTTCCTTAGAAATTTGTTAGTCATTTTACACAAAGATATCACTTGTCTGAGACGGACAGGAAATCTTAACTGAATGTTTTGCAAAGCACTCTCTTGTGTTTATTGATTACCTGACATTCAAATATCTGTTATTCAGTTCTTTCTTCCTTGGCAATCTCATGGATTTAAATTTGTTTGTATGTTAGCTGATATTTAGAAAGACACGTATTGATATGTCTGGTAACAAACTGGATGTATACAAGGCACAGTGACTTAAAAACAATTCACCAAGATGATGGCAAAGGTCATCATGAAAGAGAAAAAAAGAAAATTTGTGAAGGAAAGATTACATTGATCAATGGTTTGCGTTAGGGAGGCAAAAGTCCTCAAATGTCATATACACTTCTATCACAGCTTGTACTAGCTTGAGACAAAATTTGGGAGAAAAGAAAAATAATGTCTCCTAAAAGGCAGATTACAGCAATCCTTCCCCAACTGTTCTGGGAGAAAATCTCCTTGGAGAAAAGTGGAAAAAACTGTTTATTTCACAAGCAAAGTACTCACCAACATGAAAAAATGAATAATATTAAACAATAAAACCTCTCATTGCTGTGAAGAGATGGCAAATTCAGAAAGTCCTTCTAAGTCCTTGATCAGTCTTGCTCAGTCTCTTTTTCTCCAGGGCTTGGGCCTGGCGTCCAGGTCGCAGTGCAACTTGGGGAGCCCCCAGGTGATTGTTTTGGTGTTCAGCACTGGAGGAAAACTGAACAGTTCAAGAAGATGCCACAGTCTTGGGAAAATTTTTCTTGCCTTAGGCAATGAGGAAAACCAGTGAAAAGAAGCAAAGGAAAAACTCTTCATCTCTCTCTCTCTCTCTGCAGAGCTGAGAATTCAGAGAGCACTGCACTCCTCATTTCTCTGAGTTTTGAATACAAGCAGTGAGAAATTTCACTGCTTTCCCTGGCACTCTGTGCTCGCTCTCTCTCTTTCTGGGCCTAGCTTAAAGCTACAGGACACATTTCTAGACCAAAAAAACAGACAATAGGGATACTGGACCATATAGTCAACCCAGGAAACAACTCTAACACTAAAGTAGTTTCATCATGTCTTGGAGAACAAATGGAATGACAAGTAATTTTTATCTCAAACTGAGCACAATACTTATGCATAGCATAAGAAGTTGAAAGTTTGGTTTGGGTGACTTAAAACCCTTGTCAGGAGGATAAAAAATAGGGCTAGGAAGTAATGGCTGCCAATTTATCTGGCTTAAAAATCAAGACATCTTGACACAAAATATGAAAGTGCAATTAAGGCAAGGAGAATGAAACAGGAAACAGTGATCTCTGCAATGAGTAGAAACGGTTTTACATGTAATGATTCCGCTAGCCTGTTATTCCCTGCTATCTTCTGTCCTGCCATTCCAAGGAAATTCCTTTACTGTGCAAAAAGAACCAAAATCCCAGTACCAATAATAGCAGATCATGAGGAGATGTGTTTCAGCCTTCCTATTTATGAAGTACCTTCATACACCATCATTAAACAAAACATGTTAACACTCCTGTGTTTCATCAGTTTTCAGAAAGCACCAGTTGCTAGTAATCCTAATTGCTATATAAAAACCAATGTTTTAGAATCTTCAAGAATACATCAAATGTACTGTGAATTAATCAGTTCTGTATAGTGGACACTACTGTCGGTTAACAAAGGTATGTCTTTACATAATTTTTCTTATGTTAACTTATTATTTTCTCTTGAGTCTTCTCTTCTAAAAATGTTAATTGTAAGGATAAGATGTTGGTTAGAATACCAGAAGATATTGACTTTGCTGATGGCACCTGTGCCTTGCAGTTAATGATAAATGAAATGCAATTAAAGACCTACAGCTTAGTCAGAATTGCTCATGAATTCTGACTTTATGACCAGTAAGTCAAAAATAAAAGTTTTGCTACATAAAATAACATCAGATAATCCCATCTCTGAAAGGTACAGCACTGCGGAACTGTTCCATTTACTTGCCTCGGCAATAGAAACCTGGTGGCTACTTTTGTAAGTGCAGAAGGCAAGCTCCATTTTTAGAAGCACAGTAACAGGCAAATACTAATACTAAGCAATGTTATCAGCATCAACCTGTTATGAATAAATCTAAATCATAGAATACCAGCAAACCCATCCTACACCTAAATTGCCTTCAGTACAGATGCAAGCAGCATCCATTCAGAGTCAGAAGGCAAGATAAATGGAAGTCTTATTGGAAAAATTATTTACAATTGCACAAATGGCAGAAAGATTTGGACATACAGCAAAATAGGTTATTTTTGGGAGAAGAAAACTAAGATGACTCATAGCAATTTTTCGAACCAACTAAATGTTCTAAGCCAACCTTACAGCCCTGTAATAAAAGAAATTGAAGGGATTGGTCCAAGATAGCCTTGGTTAGCAAAACCAGAAATTTGCCTCCTGTTCTTACTGATGTCTCTTATGAAAATTGATTGTATCATATAGTTGTCTCACTCCTCTGAATCATTAAATTAGAATAGGCAAAAAATTTGCATTTCATTCTTATTCATATTAGGAAATTACACCTCTTAGAGGACTGGATTTTTTCTATGTAGAAAATTTAAAATACCCACAAGAGACGTAATTGTGTTCTGAGCTCTCTTATTTGGTGCATCAGTTACCTCTTCTGTTTCTTATGGGTAGAACAAACTATATAGTTGAGAGCAGAGAACCAATACCTCTACCTAGTTCTAGTGAAGAGATGGCAAGCCATCCTGGTATAAAAATATAAATATGTACATAATATTGGATTTTAGGGCTCTTATTTGAAGATGAGTGCTATGGTATGTCTCCCATCCTTCCCCCAGTGAAATGGATCAAGTTCTAATGGAACTGTCCATGACCCAGGCAATGAATTTGCAACTTTAGTTCACTGTTCATAGTAATAAGAGTCAACAAGAGCTAATTTTAAGGTAAGCTGATTGACCTACCACTGAAAGCCGTAACAGACGGCTAAAACAAAGACTGATAGAAATGAATTGTAATTGGAGGACAACAATTCAGTTAAAAAGTAAAATAAACTGCTAGCAAATGGTAGATTTTCCATCTTCTGTTGTTAAACAGTATTTTTTCCCATCTTTGTTTTTACTTTAATATTTTGTGTATTTCTATTAATATAAGCTAGATCAATATACAATCTAACTGAAAAAGTATGATATGCAAGGCTTATGTTGCACAGTAATCAAGGTAAATTTCTATTATCTTGTTTGAAATTTAAGTTTAAATCATATCTACAAATGTCTATTTTCTTGTATAGTCACTATGTTGGCCCTATAGCCTAACTTCGTTCATGCTTTTATATTTTTATTGATTATTTCCCAGGATATGTGTTATTTTCAATCAGCCAAGTTACTCTGTGCTGCTTGGTTTATGCCTCTCCTGTGTATCATATTCTCCTTTGTGCTGTGTAATTACTGTGTCCTTGTGGTTTATGAAATATTGTCATGGAAAAAAAAAGTTTTATCATTTTGATAAAACTAAGCCACTTTGCATATGAAGACTACTTGCAGAAATAAATAAGTTTGGGTTATCTTTCAATATAGGCACAAGGAAATTAACTATGGTTCCAGTTTGCTTTGTATTTTAGTTTGCTTATAGGGAAAGAAAAACTGTATTTCATAAAAAACGGGCTATAGATGAAATTCTGAAAGACTTCATCCTATTTCTTCTCTAACAGATACCAGGATACAGATTTAGGAAAACTGTTCTAGTTTCATGGCTTTAGGAAACAAAATATGTTATATTAAATAGATAGTTATTTAAAAATATTGAACATTGCAATAGCAACAACACTGATGACAAGTTAGAAAAATACCTGATTCAGAAACAATCCAATCCAATATATCTTCCAAATATCCTTTACTGTGTCTTCACTTAACCCCAAGAAACACAAAGCTAAATTAAATCAGTCTTCCAAATGTGCCTGTTAAACATTTACAAGTAACACCAAAAGCAAGTAACATCAAACTTTTGCTATAAAGGTATTTTGGATTTGTACCACTTGTGCATTTGACTCTTATAGGAGATAGCTTTTCACCTGTCTCACACAACAGCAATATGCTTCAAATTGGATTCAAAGGATTGCTTCAAAGCTCTCTCTTTTTGTCTAGTACTTGAAAATGAACATTACTCAACATAAAATGTCTCTGTAATGTTGATGCAGCTGATTTGATTTCATTTGCTGTGCACTGCTCAATAATATGTAATGTTTAAAGTTTTATATTGTGATTATTTAGCCTTTTTATTTTCTTATCTTGCACACTTATACTTAAATAGCTGGAAAAAGCTTAGGTCACAAACAATAACTAAACACACAACACAAATGTACAATCAAATCAATTAGCAGATATTTTTCACTGTTTAGTTCTGTTTTAGTTGTTTATGGGACATATATTAAACTATGTTCTTTGAAAATTAGCATCAAATAATCTACGAATATTTAGAGAAAGATCATTACACCGTTTTTAAGATTTTTCCCTTTCCCCATGTCAGTTTATTTCAGCTTGTAATTTCACCAGTTCAAACAGATATTCTGTTGAATATGGAAATACCATTAGCTAATATTCCTCTGTCTTCCAGCATCTCCCTTTTGATTTTACACTGAGCAGAAGTGATGCTGACCAAAGGAAAGTCATGGTCTGTAACTCCCTTGACTGAGGAGTCCAGAGGTCCTGTCTAAGCTGTGTGGTAAATCCAGGTTTTCACACCTACAGACACACTGGGAAAGCCCCAGGGAGCCACCCAACGAGCCCAAATGAGTAGTCCTGCTGGGCTACTTCCTTGCCTCTTTACAGAAGCCACTGACCCATCAAATGTCCACATCCACAAACCTGAAGAACTGGACAGGTAGTGAACCACATCAAGGACTCAGAAAGAACCACCACCTTGTCCAGGCTCCTAGCAGGTTTGTCCCGGCATGGACAGATACGAGTATGTGTCACTCCATAAATCTTAAAGTTGTTCAGCAGAATAAAATACATAGTAGTATGAATTGAAATATTTGTCTTCCATTTGTTCAATTTTTTATGTACATATGCCCTGCTTTTCCAGAAATCCAAAAGTTCTTAATGTCATGGATTTTTCTCCTTTCTTTAACTTTCCAATACCCTCACACTGTACTCACTGAAATAGCAATATATATGAATTATATACAGTTTTTATATTGTTTTTAATATCTATAGTTTTTATATTGTCATATATGCTCCATATGTATTAAATAACTACCTCTATATAAATTAAAGGGTAAGTAAATTTAAGAGTAATTTTTCTATACAAATTTGGGTTTCCTTTTTTTACTTTTTCCTTTTTTTACTAACATTTCTTTTTTGTCCTGTTCATGGGGAAGCTAAAATACTCACCCTCATTTCTCGTAAAGAAGAATGTTGTAGATATTAGTTTGGCTGAAGTTTAGTGGGTCAGTGGGAACTTGTTATCTGAATGGCTGAATAATAGAAATGACTTATCACTATGGATCTGAAAAGGAGTCTGGGTGAAAAGCTGATATGCCTTTCTAACTGCAAAAACAGATCTTAGAGGAACATTCTGTCATGCAAACCTTGTGTCCTTTTTGACCAAAATCTTCACCCTAATATTTTATGTTGCTGTCGTAATTTCATTTAGCATAACGAATCATAGAATCATAGAACCACTTGGGCTGAAAGGAATCTGAAAGACCATCTGGTTCCAAATCCCATGCTATGATGCCATTCATTAGACCAGGTTGCTCAGAGCCCCATCCAATCTGGTCTTGAAGGCTTCCAGGGATGGGGAATTCACAATTTCTCTGGGTACCATTTTCCAGTTCCTCACTAACCTATGGGTAAAGAAACTTTTCCTTAAATCTGAGCTATACATCTCCTGATTCAGTTTAAAAGTGTTCCCCCTTAGCCTACGTAAAAAGTCATTCTCCTTCTTTTTTAAAATTCCCTCTAAGTACCAGAAGACCACAATGAGATCTCTCCAGAGCTTTCTCTTCTCCAGGTTGAGCATCCTCAACTCTCACGGCCTGTCTCAATAGGCGAGGTACACGAGCTTCTAGTCATCCTTGTGGCTTCCTCTTGCTCAGGCATGTCCACGTCCTTCTTACGCTGGGGCCTCTGGAGCAGGACAAAGCACTCCAGATGGGGTTTCACAAGGGCAGAGTGGAGTACGCAGTATCACGTATAGAAATGCATTCATTTACTGTCAATTAGGTCATATGACAAATGACTATGCAAATTCTTTAATATTTAGTTAACTGAGTCTCGTAATATTCTTCCAAGTATTCTGTGTCAGTGACAGTATCTTCAGTTTAAAAATGACATACTGAAGCCCAGAAAAGTTAACAACTGATCCAAGGTTTCCAAGGTACTTGTCTCAAATAATGTGTTGAGAACACCTCTAAAACTCCAGCTACTGTCCTATGTTAAATATCCATTTTTAGGGAGCATAAATGCCCTTTTTAAAGTCAACTTCTATGTGCTAGGCAAGGAGCAAGGACAGAACACGAACATAGAGGTCATTCTTCAGTAATCAGAAACTGCAGCTATAGAAAACTCTTTAACATTCCTTCACCCTCTGTAAATCAGCTGAGGTTTGGAGAAATCTGAATATTAAGTTAATGATAAGAAAGGATTCTCCTTCCTTGTAAGAATAAAAACATGGAAAAAACCAGCCTTCATGCTTGAGGCACAGCTTTCCTTAATAGATACAACTTTGATGAAGCCCTTGGCATTAATTGCTTTGATGAAGAAACTACACTAATTTAGGAATCCCCTTGATTTGCAATAGCAATTCCTTTATTTCTCTACATTCCTGTCCATGTAACCTCTGCCTTTCAAAGATGTTCTCTATCTGTTCCCTACTGTCCTGATATATAGCCTAAGAGACATGTTTTGGATTATGAAAAGATTATAAGAAGTTTCCTAATTTCCAAGTCTGTCCACTGAAATGAGTCTCATCTCTTCTACAATGACTTAAAGTGTGTTTGTTTATGCATACACACAGAGATGTTCTGCTGTGTTCACTGCAACCTGCCTCATAATTTCAAGTGTTTTTTGCAATTAAGCTTTATCCTGTTTTTTTTTAAATATCCTCATAAGCACACACTTTCAAGCATCTATCCCTAAGACTTATTTTTTCTAATCTTTCACAGTTCCTGTTCCTGGCTAGTAAACAAAAACATCCACATTATTCTAGGGTATGAATTTCTACTTTGAGCAAGGCATAAACAGACTTCAATTTAAAGTATTTTTGATTAAAATCCCCTTAAAAGGTCCCAGGGCTTTAAAATTAGTTTCAAAAGTTCTTTTAAGATCTCTTTTGCTGAAATCAGGCTAAAGACAACCCCTTTCTATAGGCATGCAGTATAATGGGTAGGAAAGTGAAGGGGAACAAATATGGGGTCAAAGCAAATTCAGACACAGCATAGGAGGCACTCTGAGCGAGAGACCAGAAGCTAGCTGGGCACATGTTTCTGCAGTTTCAGGTTCTTATTTGTAGGAATAAAAAGCTAGCTCACTGTGCAAAACCCAACGAAATCCAAAACAACCTAGATGCAGTGTTTGGAATCATGTTCAAATCTCCAACTACCCAGGGTGCTGGAGGGAGATTTGACTGTGGCTTAGGAGTGAGACAATTTTGAATTCTGATCTGAAATGTGTAGGTTGGGGAAATACATATTTTCCCCTGCTGTTGACTGTGCTACAGAACAGTCAGTTGAAATCATAAGACTTAGTAATTGCTAGTGTGCAAACTAGGTGATATTTATCCCTATAAATCTGTTTTACAGATGGTTTGCCTAACAGTAGACTGAAATAACTGTCTTTAATTGCCTAAATGCAGTGTAATGACATATCACATGGAGGATTCTCATGTAAAAGGCAACTTATAATCTCCTAAAAAGCTGAATTCTCTTCTTCTAAAAATAAGAAGCAGCCTTATTTTTATTTTCTTCTGCTTAAAAAAAAAATATTCAATACATGTTTTTCTTACTTTTCACTTTCTCTTTTTCATTTGTTTCCCAAGTTAGCTTTAGACAGTTTAGAAAGCCTTGTGTTTGGAAAGGGTTTCGGAAGGTGGAATTTTTTCCCCAGAAGGTGAAGCCAAGGAATGCACCAGTCACTCTTTTTGCTTTCTGACAGTTCAAGTCACCAGAGGCATTTGATAGACTTTAATCACTGTCACAACTGTAAAGGTCAGACATGGGACCAAAAGCATAAATCAGCTACAATGCTGAGACATAAGTAAGTGAGAGGGGAGAGTGTGCTCACACAGCTATGTGCATGTGAGATAAAGCATTTTGCAAAAACATTCGCAAAAAATTTATTTTCAGTTTGAGATACCTGGAAGGTATGAAGCTCTTAAATGCTTTTTTTAAATATAGCATTTTTTTTTTAATTCCCTTTGAACATACTGCAATTACATCTGGAAAAGTAGTACTTTTTTGCACACCTCTAAGAATAACACATACCACACAACTATTATTTTTTCTACCACTTGGAGGATTATTGACTTGAATAGAAACCTCAAAATTTCAATCTATTTCTGATTTTAATAATAGTAGGCATTTTATAAAAAAGACTGGAAATTTTCCCTCAGATATTCAAGGAATTGGGTCTATTAATATGGTAACCTATTTTGGGATTTAAAGTTTCTGAAAATTCAGAAGCTACAAGATATTTATTTGTAAAAACTGTGGTATATTGAAAAATCAGGCCCAATATGTCTCACAAATCTGTTTAAAACAGGAGGCTGGAACAGATAAGATTGTCAGGCCCCTTCCAACTTGATTTCTAGCATCTCATGACTCTGTTATTGATGAACTTTCTTTCTTTATCTATAATATGATTTTTTTTCCATTGTGATTTTACTATTTTTTCCATTATGATTTTATTACTGGAGTACTTGTAATACTATAACATACCAACAACCTGATCCTGAGGTAGAACCCACTTGTACTAAGTAATCTACAGGTAGTGCATGGTCAAGAGATGGCAACAGGCAGGTCTGGAAAATATAATTTAGTAGGATAGTAGCAATCTGTATGATAGGGAATAGGCTCAAAATAATCTCGAGCAAACTGTTGCCAAATATATGTAGATGACCACAATTAACTTGTGAAGAATGAATAACTGAACATTCACAAGGAGCTGTCATGCAAAATCATACACTTATCTGCTTAAATGAATTGGTGTCTGCAAAACAGGTAATACTTCTTTTGCAAAACTGCTTCAACTAGTTCCTAGAGGAATTATTTAAAGTATATGTATTTTAAAAGTTAAATATATTTTCATATGTAGGAAATCTCAAGTGTAGCTTTCACCAAGATCTCCATAAAATCTTGGGTGCTGGGTAAATAGCTAGATGTGAACGATAGTGATCTGTAGGAAATGCTTTCCTTCTATCCAATGCAGTCCTTAATAAGAAAACTCAGTCCATAGCTCATTGTATACAGACAGACTTAATGTTATGATTACGCAGGCCATCAACAATACACAAAATTACATCCCTTGATCTCCTGCACAAGAAGACCATTTTTGAAAAATAAGGTTCTTAAATTCAATATAATTTTCAAATTATTGCTACACTCACTGATATCTAGAGTATATCACATTTATCACTTGAATAGTTGTCCTGGTTCACGGCAAATTTTGGAGAGAACCCCCAAAGGGGCTCCCGTAGGAAAGCAAATTCAATTGGCCCCTCCCCGCAACTGGTCCAGGAGAAAATACCTCCTTGGAGAAAAGTGGAAAAACACCTGTTTATTCAACAAGAAAGCCTAAACAATATTGAACAATTAAACCCCTTGCCACTCCAGAAGAGATGACAAACTGAGAAAACCCCGTCCCCAGTTGCAGCTCAGCTCACTCAGTCTCTGATGAGTCCCTCCGGTGCTGGAATTGTCGCAGGCCAGGCTAAATGAACTAAAAACAAAAAAGAGCTCTGTCCTGCTGTCTGTCCATGCGCAGACCACAGTCAGGAGCAGGAATGTGGAGGAGTGAGTGCAGTGTCTGAAAACAAACTGCGTGCTTCTTCTCTCCCCCCTTCACTCTCTGCAACAAGTCTTAAAGGTGCAAAACTTATTATTCAGCATAAACAGAATGAGACCATTGGGGATAAAAGCATCATATAGTCAACACAGGACATTAGTACACTCTTTAGGCATGTATGTCACGTGTTATTGGTAAAGAGCCATATGGAATTTAAAATAATTAAGATTTAGTCATACTATTTCTATATTTGTTGGTCATTAAATTTTGAAAAGTAAATTCAAATTCTTCACTACTTGTACAATTTTAACAACACTCCCTTTCATATGACTCTCAAAAAAAAAGTTAGTAGAACTATTCATGATAGTTTATAATGTCTGAAGAAATCCTAACACAGTTAACAGTGCTGTTAACACACTACAAGCATAGGATTTGCAGTGCAATCTTCAAGGTTCAAGTGGTACCAAAGGGCTGGCACAGGATATATGTTATCAGCCTTTTCCTTGCCTAGAAATACTATGACATTTTCCTAATATTGATGCAGGTTTGAGTAATTTTCCCCCAAACATAAAAGAGTCCCTAAGTCCACACAAAGTATATAAGAACCATCTGTCACCTCAGGAATTTACCCAGCATATTATGAAAAGACTTCTGCACAAATTTAGTGTTTTCCAAGGTAGTTCCTATTTTTCTAAGTAAAATAAAGCTTTCTGAGGTATTCAGCTCACTCCCTCTTCCTCTTTCTCTCTCAACCTCTATCTCAAACATCTGAAATGTTTTTGAATTTCATTTCTCAATATGAAATGTCTTTGGTTAACTTAAAAATAAATTTGCTTGTATTTATTTTAAAGAGATGCAACTCTCCATTCTACAATGAGGGTCAAAGAGAAGGTACTAGAATCAGCTGCCACATATTTTTATTGTTTGAGAGAGCATAAATGACTGAGAACTTACCTACTCCCTTACCTATCTTCTACTTACTAGAACTCACCTATCTACTACTTTAAGATAGTACCTCTCCAAGATTTTGAGACAACATAAAGCCAAGCCCAACAAAGAAAATAATTGAAATCTTTGAAATCTTGCAAAGCTTACACTGGAAGTTCTCCAAGGTAATTTTATCTCTCCTGCTTTTAAATAAGAAAGGATATATACACCAGACCAGACATATTTAAATTTTGCAAATAAGATGTAACACACGTCGAAGGCCATCAAAAAAATATGTACAGAGATATTTAAAATTTGAGATCACCAGGGAATATGAACTCCACATTGAGTTAACTAGGAAAGAGTTTTACAGAGTTTGTTCTTAAATCTTTTGAGGGATCTTCATTGGTCAATGAAGACGTGATACATCAACTGGGTGCCTTGAACTTGTGACAAAATTACAGGGATTTGCAATATTATATTTTAAAAATAGGCAAGAACCCCAAATGATCTCACAGCATCAGTCAGCAGAAATTTACAGCTCTCCCACAGTAGTGTCAAGAGCCCGTTAAGAGCTGCAGGCTCTTTTCTTCGGCAGCGCATCTGAAATTTTAACTCGGTAATTCCTAAAGAAAATATTTATACATCTATCACTTTTCATTGAGTTTTTGAAGAAAATAATGTAAATAAATTGAATAGTAAGCTTTAATGTTTAAGCAGAATTATATTTTGAAAGGTTATGAAGTTTTACAGAAATCTATTATTAGCAAATAGATGATGATTATGATGATAACTTAATACCTGACATGAGATTTTACAGCATTTTGTATGTGCAACCCGGTAAATGCAAAAGCCATAGGATTAATGTACTTCATGAAGGAAAAGCTACCAAGAAACAAAGTTAAATGTTTTAAAATACACTAAATTAATAATCTTATACATTTGGAAACTGTGTCTTCTCAGCTGGAAAGGATGAAGCAGCAATTTATCTCTGCAAATGTTCAAGGCATAAGGTCCTAAGGCTAAAGATAACTAGCTATAAGCCTACCTCAGACAGAGGGTACGAAATTATGTTAAGTTTAAAATGCATATAATTTGCACTAGCTTTTATTTCATAGTTGAATTTACCTCAAAACATTCGGGTCTCTTCTAATGGTGATTCTTATTTTCTCAACAAAATTTCATTCATAAACCCTGTGGAGCAGCCTTATTTTTATTTTCCAAGCTTCAAAACATATGGAAAATTATTCCTATCATTCCTGCCCTGTCTGATCACAATATTCAGACACACAGCACAGCCACATCATGCCACAATTTATTTCAATGTTAATGTAAGTAAATACAAGTAGATTTAATTATTTAACAAAATTTAAGTAAAAGCACCGAGTTAATTTGGGTAAAATTAATTTAAGTAGAGAATCTATTTTTCAGAACTCCAAAACCTGTTCTTACCTCCCTCACTTTTAATCCTCACAACTTATAGAGAGGAGAGCATGTAAAAGGAATCATTGCAAAGCAAAAGCTGAGGACCCATGTTGCAAACTTTTCGGCAACCAGATAATTAAAAAATACTAGAATTATCATATGACTTATCATTAGATATGACCCAAGGTCAGGCAAGTTACCAGACCTCCCATTTATGAAGATTTAAAAAACTATCTCTCTTTTCCTGTACTGCTGGAGTATCAGGTTACTCAAAATGTAATTAAAAGTTCATCATCAAATATATGTTTGACCTGGATGCAGGTGAAGAAAAACCTTTGCTCTTTCTGTAACAAAAAAAGCATGCATCTTATATGTCTTGACATAGCCATCTAATTTCATTTAACTGCCTAGGGGACCTCCATGCTTATCTGGATAATTCTCCAGATAAACCTATTCTGGATACTTCAAACAATTTAGCATTGTTCAAAATTTACTCTTAATTTACTCACTAAATTCACACTTTAATTGATCTTTTTCTAATATACTGCTGCCCTAATTGTTTGAGGTCTCTTTACTTGCTCATGGTTTTACTCACTTGTCTTCTAAATGAATACAATAGAAGCAGAATGGATGTGCATTGTCCCAGAGCTTTGTAATCTAAAATAATTTTATTCACACCTATGGAGCTCTTACTCTGATAACACATTATCATGCTTTATTAATATAATTATTTAATTACCAACCCAGAAAATTGCTAATATATTGCCCAATGGATTATTAAATGGCTCATCATGCTTTCAGAAGTTATCTAAACCATAAAGCTGGTGAATGGCTATCTAGATTCTGAACTAGTGTTCCAAAACCTCCTGAAATGTTTTTAAATAATATTTTTTAATCATATATTTAGAGAATGGGGTTTTTTTAAGAACAGGAAATTGGATGGAGAACTATTAACGAATGTCCTTTAGTTTTCTAAGGATCAAGTAATGGCAACTTGAAAACCCTCACAATAATAAATTAGAAATTAAAGTTTAAACATGTGTTTTAGTTTAAATACATGCATGCAGAAAACAATGATGATAATCATAAAAGTCCATATCATTTAATGTGAAATGAGCACTTAACCCACTCTTAGAGCTTTACCTATCACAAAAAACAGCATAGCTTAAATTTGTACAGAAGAACAAATACTAGACCATTTCTTCATGTTTTATGTCTTACAAACCAATACTGTTCTTGACTATAGCCAAATACCTATGCTTGTGCTAGGATATGCCATGATGTTTCACATGTCCACATGTAGAAAAACAAGGTAGGTAGATGAAGTTGGAAGCTTTCATTATTCAGTTCAAATAAAATTAGTTTAGGGGTATGGAGAGTTGGTTTTGTTATCAGTTTTCCCACTGAAATATCTAAAAGAAAACATGCAAATATTTGGACATGTGATCCTTTCTTCAAGCAAAGAAGCTTAGACCACAATATTTGAATTGGCAAGTTTTAGTGGCTGAGAAGAAAGAAGACAAAAGGAATCAGGGAGGAGGGGGGGAGGGGAAAGAAAATTGATGGAGAGAAAATTAAGAAATTAGGGTGGGTGTAGTTTTAAAAAAAAAATTATTAATGCCAATGACATCATCTTACAGCCTTTAAAAAACATTATATTTTGTAATAAACTGTCCAGCCTAGACATATTTGCATGTAACCTCCTCCCATGTTTGTATCTCAAACCACCAAGACATTAAGTATGGGTAAGGGTCTCCATCTCCGTTCCATCTCTGGTTACAAACTAAGACAGAAGCCTCTTTGATTACTATTGCTCTTTCCCAGAAACTATTGCAGAAGATTTGTTTTTCCAAGAAATATGAACCACACACAACCTCAGAAAGAAAACACCTTGAAAATTACTACACTGTCCTGTAAGTCTTAAAGGTCGCAGTTGCCTTTATGAAATACTGTTTAGGCCACAGAAAGATTTTTGCCAAGAAGTAAGCACAGAGTGGGTAAGATGGTTCTAACTTGAAGCCTGATGGAAGCAAAGTCTGTTTAGCACATACAGACCTGGAAGCAAAGTCTGGGTGCACATACAGACCAAAATTACCACTGTGATAAACTGTAAAGAAAATGCTTGTATCCATATTTCTGGTCAAAGATCCCCTCAAGTTATGGAACAGATGGCATCTGGGATCACCAAGTCCCCCAACAGAATATGCCTCTGTGGTTACCTGAAACTTGGACTATAAGTTAAGCCACAGGACAGGAACTTGAGATAAAGGCGTTACTCTTGCCCATTATCTCAGGCAAAGGTGGATGAAAACAAAGCTGAGGAAGGTGGATGTATCACTGATAATGACAGAATTTATGTGCCATGAGGAAAGCCAACTCAGCAGCTGTGCTGGAATCAGCTTGAACTGGGTGGAAGGTAATTCAGGCAAAGGGAGATTGCAACCACTGACTCAAAAACCCCACCAACTCAAAAGAAAAAAATGACTGAACATGGGACTAAGTAGCATTAGAGGTGAGGGAACCATTTAACCAACAGAGTAAGAGAACAGCATTAAAAATGAACATTTTATTTATTTGCTAAAATATATAAATAATGAACAATTTTCAATTACTTGAGGATCCCCACTGTTGAGAAGCCTAGGCTGAAGAGGGACTAATGGGATGCTGCTGGATCTATGTCTGATGGCCCTGTCTGCTTAATCTCTCTCCCCTGTCCCACTCTCACCCTTCACTCTTTTCTATTTCCTTCTCTCTCTCTCTACCTGATATTTACTATTAAATAACATCCCTACTTTTGATTTCAGCATAAGATCTTCTTTGCACCTTGATTTGGGCAGAGGCATCTCTCAATAATAGGATCTTAGCATGTAGCAAAATATTCCCTAATGGATATCATGCCCTCTATTATTAGAGCTGTATTTAGCTGCTCTTCCAGTTTGAATTTTTACACATCAAAAAGAATCCTAATAATCGAGAAAATGTGTGCATCTACAGCCTATAAATTCTTCACAATTTCATGTTCTCAAACAGTATTCTCAGAGAATTCTTGCACAATCTTTCCCTGTTTTGCAAAATGTGGGAGGCTGTTGCCTTCCTTTCTTTCTCCTCATTTTCTACCAGTTAGGAGAAAAGGGATTCATAAAGTCAATTGTTATGAGAAGAGATAGCAACTTCAATTAAAACAGCAATTTTCATACAACATAATGTCCCAAGACACTTGAAAATAATATATTGTAAAAGTACTGGGTTATTTTTAGTGTCATTTTTAACCTACTTTACAAAATCACTTTCCTTCTGCATGCTTCACTTGAAGTATAGATCATGCACAACTCTGCAATTAACAAATCAGAACAGGAAGACAGAAAGAGCAGCAGTTTTTAATTCATTAGCTTTTCACCTCTGAAGACCTGTGCTTAAAGCTTACTTCATCTCTGTCTGCCCCAGGCTCATGTTGATATATCTCACTCTCTTTCAGAACCCAAGCCATCTTTAAATGCAATACTCCAACCCTACACTAAAATTATAAAAAAAAAAAAAAAAAAAAGAAAGAAAAAAAAAGGAGAAAAGGAGGGAACAACAAAACCTTGCACTTTTCACTGATCAGATTTTCAGTGCTCTTCCTTTTTTATGTCTATTTCAGTCTTCCCTTATTTGGGAGGAGGTATTTGGGAAATTAAAAGTGGTGGTGTATATTGGCTCTTTCTGAACTGACTTCTTTCACTTGTCCCTAGTATAGGCTACTCTATATGCCAGCTTGGGAATGTTCTGGAGTGACTGTCTCTCTAAATTAGCTCTGAATTATTTCAGAGCTCTTCAGAATTCTCTTCATCATGCCAGCAATGTTTTTGACCATGCTGAATTTCTACACATCAAATATTAACAGCATTTGTTGGTCTTTCACCATGAGAGGCTCCTATATTTCTCATCAGAAAATTCCAGTGGAAAGCATGGTGTATGTTCTGGACACTGTATTTATACAATTGAAACACAATGCTTATGCAATTGGCCCTAACCAAATTGTAAAAGAGCACCCAGAGATCCTACAGTGTCGAAAAGCCTTACCTTCAGCAAACTTATTTAGTGTCAAATCAATAAAGTAGGGTGAAATATTATGCATATAAGTGGTTCAGGTATCCAAAATTCTCTCTTGTGTCTGTTTTCAGCCCTACTTTTCTGTTTCCAACTAACTGTGGAACTATTCAACTTGCATTTGCAACTTTCTTTCAATAAGGTAATAAAATGGGTCAGTCTTTCTTTTCCATGCTTTCATGGATTTTCCTGTCACTAACAGATCTTAACTCCTAATGCCTTTTAAAGGACAATCCCTATTTTAAAGAGCAGAAAATGAGGCAATTCAGACTGTCTATTATTACAGCGACCTGATGAGGTCTTCATGGATGAGAGAAGTGGATGAGAATCTTAGTTTCATGATCAGAAGGCTGGATTTATTGATATATGATATATAATACATTATAACTATACTAAAAAGAATAAGGAGAGAGGTTGCAGAGGCTGCTAAGCTAAGAATAGCATAGAAAAGAAAGAATAACAAAGTTCTGTGTCCAGCAGAAAGCAAGGACAAACTCTTTCTGTGAGTGGTCAGCAAATTCAAACACTCACAGAAGCCCAATCACAGCTGCACCTGTTGCATTCCACAGCAGCCGATAACAATTGTTTACATTCTTCTTCTGGGGCCTCAGCTTCCCAGAAGATGAACAAATCCCAAAGAAAGGATTTCTATGAAAAAATGTCTGCGACAGTCTATCCCATACTCAACCAGACACACACACACACAACTGTAAAATACAAATGTTTTCACATAGGTGAAAGCTATTAATTAAAATCTAGAGCTCTAGGTTTTGTCCTCTTTACTCCTCCCCTTCCAATTGCTCCTCCCTCAGCCTCTGGCCCTATTAGGGATAAAAAAAAAAAAAAAACCAAACAAGAACAAAAAATAGCAGTAACAACAAATAAATCTCCCCCCAAAAATCAACCAACCACCCAACAGTGATTCTTTTAGCTTTATTCTTCTCTGTCCCAAATTATTCTGTTCTCCACCATTAACACAGAGTTACAAAACATTGTTGCTTCTACAGCTAAGGGGCCCTTCAGAGAAGAGAGAGGAAATTGATCTATGTTCAAAGGTTTATCATTCTGTGTTGCATGTCTCTCAGATGAGATATAAAGTTGTGCATTTTCAAAAATTCCCCTTTTGTTAGTTTATCTTACGCTCAACACAAATTTTGTAGCTCTCAGATAATCATCACAACAACTCCCTGCTCTATCTCCTATACTAATATGGGATGAGGAGCTTCACTGAAAGAATGTGAAAAGTTTACCTTTGCAAGCATACATTACATCTCACAGAGGAATTGGGGCACGGGGACAGGAGGAACAGACATCTCTGTGAAATGATTTGGACTGAAGCAGCTCTGCAAATGAAGAAAATGGTGAACGGTAGAATTCACATCTTTTCAACAGATCACTTAAAATCCCTGTATAAAGAGCTCTGATATTCAAGTTCCCATTGAAAGTAATAGTTGAATAAATTCTAAACAAATATGAGGCTGCAGAGCTGGAACATGCTATCAGCTTTGTTTATTTTTTCCAGCAAATGCAGACAGCCTTTCTGCCAATTTACGCTTAACAGCAGCAAGAATGTGGACTGCAGAAAAGAAGCTGTCTTGTTCCTAAATGCACTACTTATTAATGCAGTGAAAAGAAAATAAGCTGAACATCCAGAATTCTCTGCTGCAGTTGAAATATCTGACTTAGGAAACAAATAAATTAATACATGTAAAGGCTTGGAATCAATTGTCAAAACATAAAGGAGTGAATTTCTCTCTCCTTAGAGTTTTTGGTAAAAGAAAATAGCAAAAGCTAATGCTGTGCCAGGTATTCACCATGGGGAGCTCCCTTTACAGAAATTTAAGAAGGAACTTAATAATTTTCCTTTTCTTCTTTACATGCTCCTTTCATTATACTCTTGCTTGTTCACGTCATTCTCTGTTTTGTTACTTAGTACTGTTATTCCCTGCCAGAAGTGCCACAGTGGAACTACATTGTTCATCATTACATTAGCACAATGTGCCTAACTTTCCCTTCATGCTTTTTTCTTTCCCTGCTTGTCAAGGTAGACCCAGACGCAGTAATAAAGGGATCCATAGGATAACTCACATTGTTTTGTCTACCTGTCTCATCAAATTAAGAGATTAAAACATAGGTAAAGACAAAGGAGAAAAAAAGCAATGTTGCAATAGTAATAATTTAATGTCCTTGATATAAAATATTGTATCTTTTGGAGCATTAAAATATTTCAAAGGTAATGCAACTAAACCAAATGCTTGTATATTTGTACAGTTAAACAGAATTTTAAGAATTTATGTGATGGTCCCCCTGCAGGTTTGAGACTAAACGACAAGAATTGAAGAAGTAAATATGCTGAGAAAAAGCATAAAATATTTCCTAAATATTTTGTTTTTCCTTTTTGGTCTAGAAACATTCTAATGTGAATTTGAAATAATTTTCATTATTTAATTGAATTAATTTGAAATAATATTCATTTGGAAAGGACTCTAAGCCGTCTGTGCCAACTGGGTTCATAAAAAATCCTGTAGGCTTTGAAGCACTTATGCTTCATGTTAAAAATATAAAAGAAACAGGAAAAAATTATAGATAAATAGCTGTGGACCACACAGGCCTATCTTGCACCTTTGTAAACAAAGAACTCAAGGAAGCCAATTATGTTAACCATAAGCCAATTATGTAAAACAACTCTGGGTGAGAAAACATAGGTACTAAAGACATATTCAGAAAAGTCCTAGAAAATCACTTGGCCTGAAACTGAATCTTTTAATATTCCTCAGTCAGAATTTGTGATTTTTACTTTCTGCTGGAGGAAGAACTCACAACAGAGATGACATTTTCCTTTGCTTAGGGAGCTGAGGACAATTTTTTTTTCTATTTGAGTTCATTGATTATGAAAACAGAGTAAGGACAGCTACATGTGAAAAGGAGAAAACATCACCCCAGAAATAAAGGTCATAAAAAGAGTAATTGAGAAGTTCATGATCATACATAAGAGGTGAGAAGAGATACATGCATACTTGTCTCCTGACTTATACATAAAAAATATAATTCTTTTCCAAGACAGAAGACATTCTGAATAAGGATCAGTCTCTGAAGGGACAATGAATTTCATTCAGCTGCTGTCTAGAATAAAGCAATCTTTAAAAGCAAAGACAGGGAGGGAGAGAACATTTATAACCAGAAGTGTTACCAATTGCTCCAGTTTGTCTGACCTTCCATTTTACAGAGGAAAACTGTCTGAAAACTTTGTAAAGAAAAGCACAAATGCACAAAAGATAGGAAGCTGTGTGTTACGGGCATGCTTTCCAGAAAACTGTACACAGACATTTCCTTCCTTTGGATAAAAACAGTATGGAACAAACCAGAAACATAAGCCAGACAGATCTTAACACACTTTTAAATATAGATGACTCAAAAAGCACTTGAGATCGCCTTGGCTATTTTGTCATCTTTATAGATTTTCAAAAGCAGTAGCTTCACCTGTACAACTCTCTATTACAATTAAGCAATTCTCCAATAGCCTAGTAAGGTTTTTTCTGTCTCCTTCCAGTCCACTGTGGTAACTGCGTGTCTGAAGATCCTAATTAAGGCATGCAGATGTGAGGCAAAGCAACCAACCTGTTTTTGATCACGAATTTTTGAACAATGTTTTGTGTGCAGCAGCAGAGATGACACAACTGTTAATGAGTCAAGCACCCGTGATCTGTCTTAATGTTGTCAGTACCATAAAGAAAGACCAATAGTTATATTGCACTGCATGAAACAAATTGATTCAAATGACACTTCTAAAATTTCATGGGTTTGGGACACTAATTACTTGTTAAGTGTATTTTTCAGCTACATCTCTGAGAACAATATTAAGAAAATTATATTATTTGAAGATTATAAATTATTATTGATAAAATATTCTCTTCACTTTATTTTGTTGGTTGATTTGCTGCAGCTAAACAATGGGATTTTCTTGGAGGACCTCCAGGATGAAAAATTATAAAATTAAAATTATCACATTATTATTTTAATTATTCTGATAAAGAGACTTAGAAAGCAAACATTTTAACATAAAATCATTTAATTCTGCAGACTTCTTAAGCATAAACTGGAAGTTAAACAAAGTGTTCTAAATAGACATAAAATTATGTGGATAAAACAAATTATTTCAGAGACCTTTCTTTTATTTCTGGTAAAAGGTTTATTTCAGAAACCTTTCTTTTATTTCAGAAAAGCACAATTACTTTCTAACTTAAGAGATATGGAAAAGTATTTGAGAACCAGGTGCCTCCATCCTACAGACCAACAGATAAAGATGTGCATAAGCAAATTCTTAAAATTTCTTTCTTTTTTTTAAAAAACTTTGCATTGATTCATAATATAAACAACCAACAGAATATATTTTGCTGAAACATAACACAGTAATTCCCCTGAAGTCAACAGATGTGAACCAGTTGAGAGTCTGCTTTACTGTATGCAGTCAAGTGAAATTGCATGAGTGCTATGATTGATATTGCAGTGATGTGAAGAATTAGCAAAACACAAATTAGAAGACATGTTAATTTTATCCTTTAGAAAATATGTACAATCTTTGCTAATAATTTTCTTAAGCAACACAGATATGCTTTTTATATGTTTTTAATAATTTTTATATATGCTTTTTTTTTTCTTTCAATGTGTTGACCCATGAAATCTATCATTACTACCAAGACCAGGACATAAAATTTGCAAATTTTTTTTTTTTATTAACATAGATCTTAAGACAATATAGATTTTTGCTTGTCTGAATACCTTCTTAAACTAAAATATCTTTGAAGATCTTTATTCTTCCTGTTAGGGACAGTGGCTTTTCAAAAATATTTCACCAATTAGCCAGATGTTCCAAGTCATTCTAAATGTCACAGACTAGACAGAAAGGTCTTTTTTTGGTTTTCATTTTATCTTTCAACATACAAACTCATCAGTGAATATTCTCAAAACTTGTCATGCTCACTACAGCAAATTCTTTAAAGAGTTTAAATTAACACAGCACATTTAATGACAGAAGCTTCCCTCTGATTGTCTACTTTGGACTTCAGTGCAAATTACTTTAGCTGCAGGTAATAGGTTATCTTGATCCCTGCTGTGCACCAAACCGCAGTAGCAAAACTGCTGTGACTTTCTAAGTCAATTAACTTACTTTTGGTCCACTTGTTTTTACATTTCACTGCAGCATAAATCTAATGTAGATATACTTTAGCATATCAAATGGAAGCAGTGCAGAAAGTGACTTCATTTCAACTAAAATAGAACTGTTTTAATAACAGCAAGCAAGAGGCTTCCTATCAAAATTAATTTACTTGATTTTAAACTGGGGAAAAAAAAAAACAACAACCCCCTCCTGAAAACAGAGACATTGAAAGAAAGCAGAGTTGGGGGATTTAATAGTTCCTATTACATGAATTCCGGAAAAAACCTGCAAAGACTTATTGATTGGCTAGAATTGACTAGACCAGAATCTGTAAACAGGCACAAAGGAAGTTGCAGGAACTCTTCTTCTATGAGCAGACATGGAGAAGTCCTCAATACCATATTCCTGTTTGTCTGAAGTAGGTAAAGAATTTAATCAGAATTCAATTATCATAAACTTGGTACAGCTCTGAATTTTCTTATATAGGAAATATGTCCTACCTTTTTATCAGGTTTTCAGGTTTTGAATATCAATTCCTGAATTCTAGAGATTAATATAAGGACTAAGTTCAATGTAATTAAAAGTGAAAAATTAAAAAAAAATTCTAAATTTTGTGCTTCATATATTTTAAGTATTCCTCTTTTTAACTGCACTTGCTGTTCCACTAAATCTGTAATTACAGAGTCAGAGATAGTGAATTTTTTATAGAAAGAGAGATCTAGCAATACTCAGAGAAGAGATAGGCATAATTCTCCTAGCACTGAATATTCCAGCTGGATTTAAGACTCATTTTACTGTTTTGAAGTTACTTCCTTTTTTATCTTTTTTATCCTCTTTCCTTTTTTAAATCTTTTTATCTTCCTTTTTTATCTTTTTTTATCTATCAGGCTTTTTGTAGTGTAATAACAAAGATCTATGAATTGTAATAGCTGGACTCGTGTCCCTCTGGTGAAACTTTTCAAAAACAGAAACAGCCAACAAACTCAACATCCACCTCCCAATTTACGCTTGAAACTTTCGAAAATATTTCTTAGATGAGACCATACCTAGGGCAAAATCCTGGGCACATTTAATTCCATGGTATCAAATCTGACACTTACTTACCCCTAAGCCTGTCAGTAACTTGGTAAAAACAGACTTAGGAACCTGCATATTTAGCACATCAATATTTTTGCAATTTAAGACAAGCAGTTTTGGAGATGTATGTTTTTTACTCTGTTTCTTTTTAAGTACTTAAAAAATCACCCTCAGCCCTGGAAATTAAACCATTCTTCACAGATTGTCATCACCTGAAAGAAATGTGCAGGCCAAGAGCCTCATATCCTTTATTCCTTTGTAAATTTATCCTTTATCTTCCTACAAGTATGCCAGCCAGGAAAGGAAGGTCAAAGAAATCATATCTTCACTGATAAACAAGGCTGGCAAAGTGGTGGCAACAGATGGGAAAACTGGGTACTCAACTTTTTGCCTCAGTCCTCTCTGGTAACCTCTCTGCCCTTATCACTCAAGAAAACAGATTGCAAGACATGAATAGGGGGTCCCTCCCATAAGGGAGAGATAGAGATTCCTGACCACGTGAGGAACAGGATGTCATGCATATAAGACATGCATGACATGTGTGGAGCTTTCTAAGCTTCAGAAGAATACAGAAACACATCACAATAGATTTAATATCTATTTCCGGTAAAAAATTTATCAAAAATTTGCTAAAGTATCTGGGTATACTAACAACATCTATAGATCTTTGTGTAAGGAGGGATTTATTATTAGTTTATTCTGAAGTATCAATAAAAATAAAAAGTAGATTAACTCTCCCAATATTTTAATTCTCAAATAAAATTATGCACTAATGAAGGTCAATGTTATGGAATTGCTTAAGGTTAGGAAACACAAGAAATATTTCACATAGTAATTGCTGTTAAGTTTTGTACAGGAAAGCAAATCAGGTAGAGAATGTGCTAGTTGCCAGACCTCAGATGAAAAACGTAGTTATTTCCAACTCTGTGTAGTACATAGGGTCAGACAGGCTATTTCATCTTAAACATACTTCTTAGAGGCTGCTTTTCCAAGATATCACTGTCTCCTTTGTATCTCTACCAGCGCGCAAAATAATTTGAAAGAGCAACTGAAAAATTTCTACACTGTCCTTGACCCACATATTCAAAAGAGTTCTAGGATTACTGAACATCTGAAAAAACTGCAACTTATGCCCATAATTTGATCCACATTTTTTCTTCCTTATATAAATATTACTAAAATACGTAGGTAACTTCAGACATTATCACTGCATCTCCACTGTCAAAAGGAAAAATAAAGCACTCAGAAAAACAAGATCCTAAATTTAAAAATATTCCTGAGTGCTTAAGGCCTTTAAAGGAGAGACCACTCTAGACTTCAGTTATGCGTAGTTTTCCTCGGTTTGAAATGTTGCCTTTTACAGCCATTGTAGGGAATTTTTCTTTTACATGACCAAATCAGTCATTTTTTCTAATGCCATATTAAAAATATATTTACTCTTTATATAGAAGAGCACTCTTATGTTTGTACATGCCTTCAAATTCTTAATTATAAATGTATTCTAATTTTTTTCCCTACTGTAAACCAGGTCTTAAACTCTTGAGTAGTCAACACCAAAATTATTTACCTTACCTAATTACAAAATAATCAATTCCACTCCCAAATCCTCCCTAAGTCAGCTAATGTTAGCTGGAAAATCAGGAAGGTGTTAGGGTGATTGTTTTGGTGTTTTTTTCATTTAAACAGAATAAATTGGTCAGTTATATATATATATATATATATATATATAAGATAATCCTGTTTATTTACTAAAGAGCTGGGCAGTAAGTCACTGAAGAAAGAAAACAAAACATTGTACTCTAGAAAAAATACAACCGTGATGTGCTAGCATTGCAACGTCCCAGACATTCAGGATAACATTTTATCCTGTTGTATATTTCATATGTATGTCAAAATACTTTTCTGACAGAAAATTTTACTTCCAGATGCAACTATGTAATATTCTCTCCTGAGAATCTGAGAACATTTGATACATACAGCTGGCATTATGCTTCAAAATGTTACCTTGCAACAACTAAAGAGAACAGATTGGAATCCCAGGAAAGTTTTAGGGCAGAGATTTGGAAAATTTTAGTCAAAAAATTATCCCAATGTATAATGAAGGATGAGAAATTAGTACGAGAGAATGTTTAAAATTTCCATGCTTCAATTATTTTTTAATAAGAACTTTTCATCCTTCCTTTGCTACTTTTTCAGACTGCTGCTTTTCCTCTCTACTTTTCAATGGAGATTCACTTGGTAACCTTTTATATTCTGAGGAGGAGAGATATACAGAGAAAAGCCACTTTCTAGAAGGACTTTTGTTTTACACAATGGAACTCACATTCTGAATTCCATTGAGAAAAACACTGTGAAGAAAGGTTTTACAACTCTCCAAGAGCAACTGATAGCACATTATAAAATTTTACATCTGCTCTGATGTTGGTAAAACTGAGGTGACAGAGTATTGGATGGACCTCTGGTAAGGGCACAACACACTGAACAGCTCTAATATTCACAGTGAGGTCTGGGGGCACCATGGTTGAGTTTTTATAAACTTAGCAAGAAGCAACTTTACTCAAATTTTTCATTTTGATCAAAATGATGTTTATATGGAAACACTTAATTTCACTTTATGACAAGAACATGCTACTGTCACCACCATTAATGCCAAGTGGGTGCCACCTGAAGAGCCTTCCTTAATGGTTTTCCAGCCATGCTTATCCTACATCAAGAGGTATGTGCAGTCCTGAAAGCCAAGTAATGTGTGCAATAGAGCATGGTGCTGTACAGAACACTGCAGAGCAACAAGAGTCCTGGGGTGGACCACTGATGCTTGAATATACAACAAACTTCCACTCAGGACCACTTAATATTGAGTTGTCCAAAGAGTACTCCACTTAGAAGTGCCCACCCACACATATGTATTCCTTGCATAAGTATAAGAATTTCAGGTTCAGCATTATCACCAAGACATCCAACATCCAACCCACTCCATGAAGATATGAAAGGCTATATATATATATATATATATATATATATATATACATATATATATATGAGGTTCTTAAAAAATAAGCGAGTCTAGAGTAAAAAAAAAAAATCTCAGACTTGTATGATTGAGAAAAATATTGTACAGAACAGTACTTTGGGGAGAGCTGGAGAAAAAAATTCTCCCTCTCCTTGTGGCATCTCTAAAGTCTGTTGGCTGTTAAGGATCCCAAAAGAAAATCTGCAACAATGCAAAGGCACAAGAAGATGCACACAATGTCATGAAATATTAGGAATTTTTTTTTTTTTCAAGAGAAATCAAAAGCTTTTTATTATCAGGATAATTCTAACAGATAAGAATCTTTATTTCTTAAATAAAGGCAAAAACATGAAATGACGACCACTGTCCAAATGTACAACTGCGTCCTCTGTGTCCCTTTTCTACTTGAGTTGCCTGTCCATGCGAGTTTTGGAAAAGGTAAAACAATTTCCCCTGTAATGCCCTTAATATTTGTTACAAAAAATGAGCTAAAATTACATTTTAAAATACTTTGAAAACAAACAAACAAAATCTGCCGTTCCACATGTTGTGACAAATTTGTAGAGGGTACAAAGCCACCATGGTTGCACTCTGCTTGTGCTGAATGTAACCATGAAGACAGAAAAACATATAACATTTAAGAGAGCTTTGTAAAGTTCCAGTGGGAATGGCCCAGTCTATCTCCATCTTTTTCTGCTGACTCATTTAGGAAGAGATAAAATCTCTTTGGACAAGCAGCTATGTATTTTTGTTATCTGCTTTCCACAGGTAGACCATGCCTACTTTATGATGCTACAGTGCCCAAGTAGCAGTTTCTATCAGGTGAATCTCAGAGCGGGGGCAATGATATAATAGAAAGTTTGGCTTACTGTATTTTTTTTAGCTGACAATGTCTAACACTCTTAGAGAAATACATGGTAAAACAGCAGATGTAATCTTGTCACCACAGAGAAAGTACAGGAGAATCACAACTACTAATCTCTGTATAATAGCGAAATATAGGAAGAAATTGAATGAGTTTTATAACTTTATCTGACTAGTAAAATGAAAAACAAAAAAACAAAAAACTCTTTATAACTTTATCTGACTAGTAAAATGAAAAACAAAAAATCTGTGGTATCTTCTACAGCAGTCAAAGTGAAAAACAATAAAAGTCTTTACAGATTCAGCTTTCATAACCAAATTTTTACAACAAATAATGTGTGCAGAGCTAACTATACCTATTCTAAATTAAATACCACCAAAAAAGGGCCTTGAATTCAAGAAAAGCATGCCAATAAACAACTGAAAAGTCAGCATTTTCCATGCCAATGTTATGGTCTGGTTTGGAAAGTTATTAGAAATGTCTCTGCATTGCTGTGCATTTCTATCTTAATTTGAATTACGGTGCGAACAAGACCATATACCAATGTCAATAGTATGGGTTTTATGTAATAGTAAATATCGGATAGGAAGTAATAGAAAGAACTGGAAAAGAGGTGGGGGGACAGAAAGAGAGTGACAGAGACAGCTTCACCATTCTGTGGATCCCACTGGTCTCCCAATAATCCTCTCCAGCTGGTTTTCTTGATGGAGAGGGTCCCCCCAAAAGCACAGAACCTGATGGATTAATACACATTCAGGCCAGGTGGGAATGCCCAGGTACCTCTCCCAGGGAAGCTGGTCAGTTTGACAGTCTCTAGCAGCAGACTCTGGACCTGTGCATCATTTTGCATTGCATGAGTCCTGTGGTGCAAGGCCTCAGGAATGACTTTGAGGAGCACTTCAGGGGTCTTTGATGGACTATGACACCCCCTCAGCTGCCACCCACATGAATGTCCCATGGATGTGGCGTTCCTGGGGTTGGGGTTTCACAGCTGGGCTGGTTTGGGTTAGGGGCGATGGGTCTTCAGTGCCTCTGACCAGAAGTTATGGTCACACCTGAAACTTCCTGCCCCCCGCCTCATTTTGGGGGACAGTCTGTGTACACCTGGACTCTGTGGGCTCTGGTGTTCCCCACTCCAAACACAGTCAGTGATTATTCTCAGTGCAGATACTGAGTTTGGTTGCCTTGTGGATGCATTCTTTTCCCTCAGCTTGAGATGATTGAATATTAGTGTCCACTTTAACTAATCTAGGTGGCTTAACTTGTACTCCAAGGTTCCAGTTGGGCATCTTCAAGGAGGGGTGGGCTTCTCTGCCACAGCTTCCTTATACAATTTTTGCTACAATGGGAAAAACTCCTTCATAACCATATTTAAAGGATAAACAATTTCACTTCCTGACAGTCAAACCTTGTATTGGTGTCCAGGCTCTGTTTCTTAGTAGTGGCAATTATGAGTTATTTTGCTAGTTCAGTAATAAGAGCTTTATCTCATATTTCACTTAAGCAGTCATGCCATTTAATTTTAATGGTTTGCTGGGGGATTCAAAGGAAAATGTGGAAAATATGTATATACATTGCCTAGATTTAGGTGAACAATAATGGAGGAATATACATTGGAATAAAATATCTACAAATCAAAACCCCTTTCATTTTCTATGGTCATTTAAAAGGTAGCACTGTTTGAATCTGTGATTCAGATGGCATAATGTCTTAGAGACATCATTGAACTTCCCTGCAAACTTCTGTCACATAGAAAACAGTTCTGAAGGGATCACATTAAATCATATTGCAATGGTGATAGCCAGTTACTTGTAGACAATTTTGCCCACTTTAACAAGTACTTACCCATTAATTATACTTTTCTATATTTTTATTCTTCACATTAATCTAGCATGGTGGATATCTCTTTACATTATATGTTTGTAAAAATTGCATATCTCCACCATGTTTCACATGTTTCACTAAAGTAATCTCCCAAGAGAACTATTCTCTCACAGAGATTTAGATCCACATTTTCAATCAGTAGTGAATGGAATGGACTAATGTTTCCATAGAGTAATTTAAATCAATAATTTTTACTGGCATACCTTTGACATATTTGGGAATAAAAAATTCCTTTAAAAATAATTATTGTTAATAAATAATGTAAAAATCACTTAGCCAACTACCACTCTACAATTAATTATTCTTATAAGGCGGTGAATTTTAGCACTGGAATGAGAAAAAAGAATAGCATATGATCTAAATAGACAATAAGTATTGAGAGATTGAGGAAAATAATAATAAAAAATTTTCCACTAAAAAAGACTAGCTATCCCATTTTGGACATTTAGAATTCTATTAGGTTACAATATAAAGATGTATTCTATTCCCACCCTCAAGAGCTGCTGAAACCAGGAGAGGCATTGTTTTTCCTTATCTCCTGTTAATGGGCCTTGCCTTGCCACATGACTCAGAGATAACTCCCTCCAGGACCCAGGTCTGTTCAATGGGTAATGAAGGACCCACTGCATGATCAGAACGATATCAGCCCATTGTGAGATGCTCTGCCCAGAGGGAGGAGCTAAGCATCCCCACCTGGATATAATCTGGGCTTTGGGACAGAACAAGCTCCCTTTACCCAATGGCTTCCAGAGGACAAGAGCTACCAGACCTCTTCTATGGGATCACCACTTCAACAAGAGCATTTAATCTGGACTGCAACCACCACCCTAACTAGCAGGGTGTCAGGTTGTATTCTGACTCTGTCAGTGGTTTTTCTTTTGTACTATTGCATGTATTTTGGGTTTCTTTCTCTTTTCCTAATAAATTATATTTCTGACTTGCAGTCTCTTGCTGGTTTTTCTTTCAAACTAAAACAAAAATAGAGGAAATACCATAAAAAGGATTCCTGCCTATCTAAACATTATTTAATTGATCCTCTCTGACAAAGAATGGAGGAAAATAATATAAACACAGCACAGGAAATCAGAATGACTACTTCCTCCTTTCCTCCATCAGAAAACATTATGTGGAGCCGTCCCTGTGTAGACAGTTGCTTCTAGCTTCCAAAATTTTATTATATAACTACAACCAGAATCACAGCTGTCAGAAATTTTCATGGTAAGGGATGGGTAACTTCATCATTTTTCATAGTTATACAGATGCTAGAATGTGATTTGCAGAATCACAGACTGCAGAATTTTGGAAGAGACTAGAGTGGGTTATCTGGTACAACCTCCCTGCTCCAGCAGGATCATCCCAGAGCACATGGCACATGTGAATTGTATCCAGACAGTTCTGGAATGTCTCCAGTAAGGGAGACTCCAAAGCCTCTCTGGACAATCTGTTCCAGTGCTCAGTCACTTTGCAGTGAAATGGGGAATTTCCAGTGCATCAGTTTTTGCCCATTGCTTTTTGTTCTATTCTTGGGTACTGCCACGCAGAGCCTTGTCCATCCTCTGACACAATCACACTCTGTGATTATCCCTTCAGATAATCATATACATTGATGAGGTCTCCTCCCACTCACCTGTTCTCCAGCTTGCACACCCCTAGCTCCCTCAGCCTTTCCTCACAAGAGAGATGCTTCAGTCCCTTAATCATCTTCTTTGCCCTTCTCTGCTCTGGACCCGCTCCAGGAGTTTAATTTCTCTGTTGCACCGAGGAGCCCAGAACTGTGCAGAGTACTCAACTACTACTCTACTTTGCAGAACTACTTTTTATTGCTCTTTATTAAGCCATCATTGGTTTCCTCCTTCAATTGAGAAAATTCATTTATTTTGTAAATTGAGGTGGAAGAAAAAGGAAGTCAAACAAGGCATTTTTATTTGTCTCTGTTTTATCATCTTCTACAGATGCACAGTCTTCTATATTGTCATATTCAGCAAATAAGAACAAAAGAAACTCAAAATATTTAGGGGTTTTCTGGGAAAAGCACGTTAATCCCTTTTAATCCATTTTGATTCCTAAGAGAAATAAACGCACTATTCTTTTTAGAATCATTTAGATTCTGTGACTCATTCTGGACTATAATAAGCAGAAATTCCTATGGAATTAGGCCACTTCACCTTCACTTTTTTTTTTTAAATCAAAATATCACTTTGTAATTATGTTATAAATAAAATCTCTCCTCATTTACCCATCAATGCAGGACACAGTGTAGAAACACAAGTATTGAAATATTGCACACTGTGCATGACAAAAATTTTATTTTAAAAATTTTATATGGTTGTGATGTGACTGGTTTTCTGGGCTTGAGGACATGACTTTTTATGCACTTAGGCATGATAAATGCAGATCATTTGAACTGCAGGTAACTTCTAATTTTTCATGTTTCCTTAGCATATTTTTGGGGAAAGCTGGACTGCAATATTAGCATTTCTCAAGTAATCATTTGCTGGCTGAATTTGGGATCAAGCAATGATGTAAAGTTCAAGAAAATCTCAAGGATAACTGTGTTTTATCCTGATCATTAAACAGCTTTGCAGAGAAATGAAGACTACAGAACCAATATGATTACTAAAGCTGTAGGGGGGGAAATGGAAGACCATTAAGAGTAAGCTATGGAAAGTGTGTAATGAAAAAAGGAAATGCCATTCCCATGGCAGTGAAAAGAGATGTTTTTTGTAAAAGCAAGGGTTTTTAATGGATTTTAAAAATAATTTGAAAAGCTCCTCTGTTGCCTCTCATTTTTTTTTCAGATTTTAAGTAAAAGGTGAATAAAATATTGTCTTTGGTGTTATTCATTGTAGTTAAATAAGCATTATTCACCACAATAGCTTTGTAGTGCACTTGATGCTCCAAGAATACATAAAAGCAGAGGAGAAAAGACCTTTCAAAATTCAAACATTTTTAAGTCCTTTGTAATTTGAAAGAAGCTATCAAGAGAACTCCTACAAAAAAAAACCCCTGAAATTGATATGGGAAAAAATTGCTTGCAAAATAAATTTTTCACGTTTACCTAGCACTTTCCTCATATACAGTCTGTTGTGCACATGAGGTCTACCCACAGCAACCTCAAACAGATATTAGTGCTTTATATAAAAATTGTGTTGGCAACCTCTTTAGTCTACTTTATCTTGAGAATGTGCTGTAGAAAGAGGTGGGAAAAAATACTGAGATTATAAAATATATGGGTTTTATTAATAACTTTAGGGCAATTTATACTGGCTGGCTGACTGACTACACTGAAATTTTCAGACTAAAGAATTTACATAACCAAGATCTGAGCATCTCAGCATCTTCCACTATGCCCAGGCTTTTAGTATAGTCCAACTCACATCCAGAGCCTCATAAAGTTTTATCAAGAAATGCATACTGCCCCAGCACAATTCCAATTTAAGTACCTAGATCTTCATACAATAGCTGGAGAGGTCCTGGCATCTCTGGAAAGATTTACAAGTATCAGAAAACCGAGCCATTTTAACTTAAAAGGCTCAACTGTCTTGGTGTTTCTTTCCAAAACAGATGTTCCAGTTCCTTAATGTAAATTCATCGACCTTTGCTGGACAGTCTCTGAAGCTCCATGTCTTTTGTACTAAGAAGCCCAGAACTGAACATAGCATGCCAGTTCTGCCTCACCAGGACTGAGCAGAGGGGCAGGATCACCTTCCTCAAGCTGCTGTCAAAGCTCTTCCCACAGCACCCTAGGATACTGTTGTCCTTCTTGGCCCCAAGGGCACTGCTGACTCATGGACAGCTTGTTATCCACCAGGACTTCCAAGTCCTTCTCTGCAGAGCTGCTTTCCAGTAGGTCAGCCCCCAGCCTGTCCTCATGCCTGGGATTGTCCTTCTCCAGGTACAGGACCCTGCACTTGTCTTTGTTAAAATTCAGCTAGTTCTTCTGTGCCCCCATCTCCAACCTGCTGAGGTCCTCCTGAAGGGCTGCACAGCTCTCTGGAGTATCAGCCACTCCTACCAGCTTTGTGTCATCAGTGAACACGCTGAGAAGGCACCTGCCCTTTCATCCAAGTTATTGATGAATAAGTTAAACAATACTGGGGCCAGTGTTGACCCTTGGGGACCACCACTATTGACAGGCCTCCAACTGTGCCACATACTAGAATCTTCTGGAATCTGCCATTCAGCCAGTTCTCAATCTACCTCACTGTTCACTCATCCAGCCCATACTTCCTGAGTTTGTCTATGAGGAAGTTGTGAGAAACAATGTCTATAACCTTGCACTACTCTCCCTTCATCGATCCAGGTGGCTGTCTCATTGTAGAAGGCAATCAGGTTGGTTGAGCATGATTTACCTTCAGTGAATCCATGCTGACCATTTCTGATCACCATCTTGTCATCTGCATGGATGAGATGCCCTCCAGAATGAGGCACTCCATCGCCTTTTCAGGGATCGAGGTGAGCTGACTGGCCAGCTGTTCCCTGGATCTTTCTTCTTGCCCTTGTTAAAGACAGGTGTGGTGTTTGCTTCTGCCCAGTCCTCAGGCACCTTTACTGATGGCCACAACCTTTCAAAGATATTATGAGTTGTCTACTTATTGTTTCAGCCACCATTCTCAGTAGTCATGCTGAGAATCAGAGCCCATTGACTTGTGGATGTCAAGTTTTCCCAGGTGTTCTCTAACTTGATCCTCTTTGACCAAGGGAGAGTGATTCTTTCTTTACCCTTTACAAAAATGATAATGGTCCATCTAGGATTTGATAATGATGATGTACATAGTATAAAAGATTCTACAGGATGATATGTCTCAAAAATATTTGCAAATATTTTAAATTTTAAAATTCTAAATTCTAAAACCTCTGTTCTCAAAACCAGCCAAGTTACATGTTAGGCAGTCAAAAAAGCACAAAAAATATTATTTTCCTATGAGTTAAAGTTATTAAAAGCCCCCTGCACTGACTTTTCTGTCGGTGCTTCCAGTTTAACTTTGTTTCTCTTCTTTACAATGCAACCTATGTCTCCTTCTGCTTTAAACTATTTTATCTTACTTTACTGAAAGGCAAGGAATGGGGAATGGTGACAGACTTGACAGCCTCTCTGTTTCTCCAGAAAGTATCTCTGTGCTTGTTTTGATGGGGTCACATCTGTCAGCTATTTTCATGACTTGGTGGACATGACTGTTATGTGCTCTGCACCTTCTCCACATTTCTACAGAAATCCTCCGAAAGAAATACTCATAACTTATTTTGATATGTGGGAATCCCTGAAGATGGTTTATTTATCTTTTGATTCTGTATTATCATGAGACAGTTGATCACCATGCAGCTTGGAGATATACCCTTTATTTATTATAATTTATGGGTTTTTATCCTGTTTGAGGTTTATGTTTTTCCTCTGGATGCATCTCTTATAGTTCCAGAGGGCCCATCACAATACAGAGGCCAACATAATGAAATAATTTAAAGAGCTTAATGCACCTAGCAAAATCAAAAGAAAATTGAACCTGATTTTTGGGGAGGATTGTTTGGGTTTTTTTAAATTAACTGTAGATCTTATTTTACCTTTTTTTTTTTTTTTTTTAATTACAACTCTTACTAGGAGAGAAAGAAAAGAAATTTTCTTATGAAACTATGATAGTATTGTGTCTTTAATTGTCCTGGAAAAAAAATAAGGACAGGAGTTTCCCTGCCAGCGGTTGTAACTTCAAATAAAAATATCTTTGCTATAGAATCCAGTAAGAGTTTTACCTCAAAAAACAGAGTAGGATTTAGTGCCATAAGCAGCAAAGAGTTTTGTAAATCAAATAAAATAACATGGGTTTTTTTATTGCCCAGAGAAACAATTTAGTTTTTTATTCTATAAGGACAGAATTTATTAGCTAAATCCCTAGGTTCAAATAGAGACGTTCTGAATCATATTTATGGTAACACAGAAAACAGTTCTTTCAGTATCTTAATCTTCTAACTTGGATATATCTTCTGAACTATTTCCACTTTTCAGAGTAATTTTCAAATTGCAGTTCTGCTGAACAATGTTTCAATTTTACATGAAACTAGGGAGAATTTCACTAGTCCTATTACTTCTGTGTATCATTTTCAGATATTCAGGAACACTCTTGGTGCAATTCTGTGTCATGAGCTCTAGGGAGACCCTACCCAAGCAGGGAGGCTGGACAACACAACCCACTGTGTCGTTGACCTATGTCCCTCCCAGCCTTAAATCTTCAGTGATCTTTTTAATTTTGCCCTCTTTAAAACAGTCTTTCCCAAAATTTCAGTCAAGCGGCTCTTCCACCATGCTTTACTCTGCTTTTGATTATAAATTTCACAGATTCTAATTCAAATTAATAATACTTGCTGTATATTTGCATGTATCTGATTATACTGGTGCTAGGAGTACTTCTGCCAAGCAAAGAAGTGAAAATTCCATTTCTTTTTTGGATAAATTCAGATTTAGTTCGGTTATATGACATCCTACTTAACAGATTTATACACTTATTTCTGCACTAAATTTAAAGAAAATAAATGCTCTCTGATTCATATCCATATAATTTCTCGTTTGTGACTCCACTCCTCCTCTGTTAAAAACATGAATATCCACTAAAATTTTTTGAGGTATGTCATGGGAAAGTTCTTGAGCTTCCAAGCTAAACAATATGTTGTTTTCTGAATTAATCCACTGGTAGAAATAATGTAGACTGGTAAATCAGTTTTTCAGAAGTTACTAAATGAGAACATCTTACTGGATAAAATGAAATGCAATGAATTTTCCTAACTAAGTTCTCTCTCAATTCTCTTATTTCCTTTGTAAAATAAGAAGCCCTTCTACACAAAAAAAAAAAAAAAAAAAAAAAAACCCAAACAAACAACCAACTTTAGATTCTTCTAATATTATATATATTACTGTGAGGGCAAACCAGTTATATGTTATATGACAGGAATTGCAAGTCACTGGAAAGAAGGTCTTCGAAAATATCCAAGCCATTCTCTGGCTGACATAACCCCTGTTACTCAGTTTCCCTTAGGCTCAATTAATTCTTTCCATTTAGGAGGTAAAAAATATTATTTTTATTGGTTACTAGCAGCTAGCTATTTATTTAGTGTAGCAATTTTCCCTTTTTTTTTCACCATCAAGTAAAACAACAGAATCCATTATAACATGTGAAAAGACACCTTGCGAGAGGCTTTCTATTATTAAAGTCTGAAAAGATAATTTCAAGCTTCTCTGCATAGGGTTTGCCTCTACAAATTTCCCCATCAGCTATCAGAAGGATCATGCAGATTCAGCCCCAGGTCACAAGTGCCTGACGTAGATTGCAGAAAGCATTTCAGTACATTATTAGGGCAACTCATAAAAGTTTCATTTTATGGTCTGTAGGTAACTGACTGATTTTCTTACATGATTGTCTGCTCTGTGCACGTAGCACACAGCACACATAAACGTATGGGGTACACTTTTAGATAACTGTCTCAACAGAATTTCCCTCCAATGTAGGCTAGTAATGTCTCTTGCTCATATTACAAAACCTTTATATTTATATTACAAAATCCCTTTTATATTGTGAGGTGGTTGTAACCATATTGTTATCAATTTCAGGTTTTTCATCTTTCTGCAGAATCTACAGTCCTTTTTGACATCCATAAATTTTCTGACACTGAACCATATAAGTCTAACTTTATATCTAATAGGTGCAGCTAACAAATTAGAAAAGTCTTTTTCTTGTTTCACAGTCAGACTTGTTCCCTGAAGACTTGCTTCCTGACCTTTTTCTCACCACATCAGTATCAATAGATCAAATCATCTAGTGTAAGTATAGATGAATCTTGCTCTCGCCATGAATATAGGGATAATGAAAAACACATGTTCACAAGGAATATGTACAGATTCTTATATTTTTGGTTCTCACTGTATTGTAGCTTGCTTGAATGCTGAAAAGTTATATTTTTCATTAGCTTTTTCAAAATTTTTTTTCCTTTCACATCTATTAATAATTTTTAAAAAGTATTTTTCAATAGATTCTTTAATTTTGTACTTGATTAACATTTAGTAGGAAACCATCCTTCTGTTCTCTTCATAGGCTTGTTTTGATGGATAAAAAGATGCCTGGATGTTGTACATGCTGGATTCTTTACAGTTTGCTTCTCTAAATCAGGTACACACAAAAGAATATTTCCCTTGCATTTAATTAATAATATTCCCTGTCATTTAATTCAGTCCTTTTTTATCACAAAGTATTTGTGAATGTCACAGTTTCAAGTGGGTGTCATTACCCAGTGGAGACTGTTATGTCAGCAAGGGTCACCCCCACACAGTTAAAGGGATTCCCTCACTTCATCCAAGCAGTAGCTCAGAACTGTAATGCCTAATGCCAAAGCACACTAGCTGCTGCTTCCCGAGCTGCTAGTATGCCACATGAAAATGCTCATTAATCAGCTACTTTCAGTTACTCCAGAATAGGCTTCTGATCCCAACTTGACTTGATTCAGCTAGATATGCCTAGCCTCAAAGCTCAATTCGCAGTCAGACTTACTGCTTAAATGTTTGAATTTCTAAATGACACACAGCAATACTCACACTGAAAATCAAGTACCATATACATGTGCAGTACTACTGCAGTTACACTCTTTAAACTGTATCACACTTACATGCAATTTTTCCTTACATGCATTTATTATTTCCCAAATGATATTATAATTTAATCTCATCAGCTGTCAGACTTCTACTGAGTGTCCAGCATGTACTATCTAGCTAGCTAATAAACTCATCTAAGCATATTCTCAGGCTCCAAACATTACTAAAAACCTGCATTTGAAGGCCTTATGTACACATTCTCTAGTCTTTACACCCTCACATCCTCCTGCACTCTTTATGGCTCATGTACCTCACACCACAGGTACCCCGTTTAGATTAGTTTGTGTTCAGTCCCCTGCTGTTCTCATTGCTTCACACAGGCATTGCGCAATCATTCCGCTTTTTCAGCAGCAGCAGCTCAGCTTTTTCAGACCCATGCCTCATATATACTGCTGCTAGGCAGCATCTGAGTTAAATTTCCTACTTGCCAAATCTGCTTGAACCACAAAAGTAACATGTTGCCATTTGATAAAATGAACAGGAATGCATGAAGCCCCATTATTTCCTTTTCCCCATCCCTGATCCCAAATTTCATCAGGTCAGCAGCAGTTCTAAGAATCTCAGCCCTTTGGCAGGTACAGCAGCGGAGCTAATAGGAGAAGTTAGTCTGTCCTATTCTTCTGAACCTAGTCAATGAATATGACATCTTATTTCCAATATCTGTGCCTATCCACAAAAGAGTAGGCATGCAGAAGAAAATGGAACAGCCACTCCTGTAAATGTGTGGTTCCTAGGTCTGTGCACAGCAAAGCAAACTTCTTTCTAATGCACTGACCACCACTACTGAATTAGACATTTAAACATGGAAAACTGTCCACAGTTTTTAGAATACGGATCAAGTGCAGCCAATGGAAAAGATAGGGTCTTAATATGTGAACCACATCCCACTGGTTCCATGGATCTCACATCTCTACTTCCATTAACTCTTCAGTGAAACTCTATCCTTTTCACGTTAATATAGTTTCAAAAGCTCAGTGTATTCAGAAAAATTTTTATCCTCATAGCAATTACTAAAAAAAAAAAAAAAGATAACTCAACACAAATTTTAAAAAATCAAACCAATCTATGCAATAAAAATTGCTTCTTTTAAGTAATTACCCTTTTTTTCTTGAAATCTTCTGCTTCTGTAGACATGCTTACAATACACAGAAAGAGCAAGAAATTACATCAATCATGACAGATATATCTGTCTTGCTTTTTTAGAGGACTGGAAAAACTATAGCACTTACAAGTCTCCTGTTGTTGCAAATGCATTTATTTATCTTTTGTTGAGCAGGTAAAGATGCCAGTCATTTATTAGTCATTTCTGTTGTCATTAAGAAATCTTAAGCCAGTTTCCAGTGTCTTAAAAAGAAATACCTGCCACATTTTGAATCCCACTTGACAGCTGTAAAAATTGCCAGGTTACATAGGAGATGTTGCTGAAGAAATTCACTTACAAATCTCACATCTGTTGTTTTATTACTGTTTAATTTTTGTGTGGATGTCACGATTACGTAATATATTGAATATTCATCAATTCTGCTTAGAACTAATGATAGAAGGAGTCCAGAAAAAGACAGACTATCTTATATTTAGTGTCTCATCTGCACATCTCTCCTGCTGTCAGGAATACCTTTAAATCCTTATTGCTGTCATATGCCATTGATTAAAATTGTTACTAGAGGCCACTATGCAGACATGGATGCAGAAGCTTACAGTTCAGTCAGCAGGTAAAGCAATTTCAAAGATCATGATATGTCATCTCAGAAGTAACTTTTCCATTTCAAGCATTTAGAAATAATGTATTAGCTCAGTTACAGGTGCTACTATAGACTTTGGGGTAAATTCTTCTTTTCAATAGAAAAACCTTCTTTCTGACAATTATTTTCCCAAAAACATTTTCCAAAAAGCTTTCTTTAAAATGCAAGGTCTGCAAGACTGTAATTATGCTTAGGGTTTTACATCTTCCACTAATTTAGAACATATGGAGAAGATCCTGATACCTGGAAATAATTTTAATGCATTTTTCAAATATTGTCCCCTTTTCCCCCCTAAAATTAATGTATTTATATAAATCTCATAACTTTATTAATAGTTTTGAATTTATTACTTGAAGGACATCACTGGGGTGGCCAGCCAGAAAAACACAGAAGCATATCATGCAATATTATGCTTGACAAGTCCTTCTATCACTGCAGTCATGGAATTATGACATTATCATCAAAAGGTAGATGATAAAACAATTTGAATTTCAAGTAATGAAAATTAACACTAAGAGTATTTGCAATAAGCCTTGATTACTAAAGTTAGAAGAGCACAGTATCTGCAAGTTATTTTGTGCAGATGACACATATAAGAAACAATGATCTTTCAATATAAGTTATTTCAAGTTCTAAGAGCTGAACACTGAATTGATAATGTGTGTTCTTTAAAGGCTTCAGTGTTCTTAAGTATTTAACAACTGCCCTATCCAGAAATTATTTACCTTTGGCAGAAAAAAAATACCTGATATTTCATTGCGTCCTTGCTTTCCAGAACAATTGTTTGGGTTTGTTTGTTTTTAAACACAAGGGTTTTCCACTTATGTACAATGGAATCACGTTTGTCCTTAGAATATTTTTCTTGATTACATTTCTCTTAAGCAGGTCAGCCTGAAAACTCTTGTTAATAGAAATGGGAAAGTGAACCTAACCAATATCTCAGGTAGGAAGTTTTTTCATCCTTTATGGTGCTTTTTTAAAATTATAGTTTGACTCAGGTCTTGGAGCAGGAGACCAGTGTTATCAGCAATTCTCTGAAGTGAACATATGCACAATCATAACCAAGACCAAACAAATGGTAACATGACACCAATATTTACTGTGGAAAGAAACACAACTAGACTCAGCAGACTGGTCTCTCTTGGAACACTATACTGTGTTACTGAATGTAGAATGTATTTAAGATTTTTTTACTGGTGTTGAGATCAGCGAGGAGCGTATTCTAAAGTAAATTGGAACATCCTGAAATCCCACATGACATTAGCAGAAGTAGGGAGGCTCTCTCTGCAGATCATTCATTTCTCAGTAAGCATCCATTAGACCCTTATTGTCAGCCTATGTACAAATATTTTTATGCCCTATTTAAACTTTCTTATTCTTACTGTTTGTAAATGCAGTATGATTTCTTTCACAAGACAACTAACCTTGTTGAAAAGGAGCATTACTTCAAGAAATCATTGAGGCATTGAATCTTGCCAAACAATGACAGTAGAGTGGAAGCAGAAATTACTTGGAATTTTATCACATTAAAGACCTTTTTTGCACGTGCATCTGTAGAGGCAAAAAATGTACACACCAGAATTTTGATACACAGAAGGCTTTTTTGAATCATATTAGCATGATTAAAATAATAGTAAGACAAAACTAGAACCAACTATGTGTTTAACTTTAAACACGAATCCTACTAATTTCAGCCAAATCAATAATCTACTGATAGATGCCTGAATGGCATTTTGTTCTTAAGCCTGAGGGAAAGGACAAGGGTTTCATTGGCTTCCAACTAAGTTCTACATTTAATTTTTTCCTGACTTCATGGCAGTACTACAAAAAGTAATGTCTTCATCTCATCTTACTTAGTACCTGAGGCCAACAGGAGCTAGATACTAGTTACGTATTAGAAGTACAGGAAAATATTTTAACAGGATGTGAGTTAATACTTTGTAAAAGTATTATCTCATATCAAAAATACTTTGTAAAACCCTGAAGCATAGGATTCTACTTTCCATCATATAATAAAATAATAGGATAGTTTGGGTTGAAAGCTAATCTATTTCAAAACCTCTGCAAGGTTTCTTGAATGATGATGAATTCATCCAAGTGATGAATTGAGGTTACTTGGAGCCCTAAATAGACACAATGTAATTTTAACAGGTCTGCATCTTTAATCAGACATTTTTGTAATTCTTGGGGGTTTTGAATTTTTCTGCACTGGGCCTGTTTGTTTTCTTCTAAAGTTGATTAAGAAAAATCCTAAAAGCATATTGGCATTTACCCATTCACTGAGATACCTCTTCCCCCATAAAATCCTCCTTGATAAAGATGCTTACATTTTGCATCAGACAGAATATAAGTAGATTTGCCAAAGCAAACTCTCTGCTTGTCTTTGTATTTATTCATCACTGGCAAGGCCAGTTTGGCTATTTACTGTACTGGAGCCTAGAAAGTGATTGAGTGGTATGGTAATAGTCAGGAAGCCCACAGTAATCTTCATACCTACATAGCATCCAAATTCCTTTATCTGGAGCAATTTTCCAAAGCAATCTGCTGTTTGATCCCCAGAAACCTGGTAGCTACCTCAAACACAGGGATTACACAGCCCCCAGACTGCCATGTGAGCTTCCTGTCTTTAGAGGTACCTGGCTCCTGAAGCAATTCAATTTCCAGACACTGGTGACATGGTCTAGAAGTCCATGTCTTGATCTTGTTGAGCTTTAGACAGAGCTTCTCAGAATACCTCCAGGATTACCATAAAGGCAAGGATTCAGCAATTTTGTCTTTATATCAAAAAGGAGACCAAGTAATGTGCCCATTCATGAAGTCTCAAACACTGGAAAGCAGCATGCCTTTACAAAATATTTTTGTCTCCTTAAGTGATGTGATTTCTCAGATTGTAAATAGATTTTCAGTCTATTATGCCTCAGATCCCAGCTGAAATTAAACCAACTATGGAAATCTCAGAATTCTTCACAATGCACAGCCCCACTTATAGTCTTCTCCTCTTTTTTTGTCTTTCATATAACAATTCTTGGCTAGAGTCTGATTAACTTCTAAGGCTTTTGCTTGCTAGCATAACTTTTTTACTATGTGGAACATCATCATCACTCAGTTTGGACTTACATCTATATCCAACAAATGTCATTCTGATACCTTAAATACTGTATGGAAATGATATTAATTGTGTTTAATAAAGAACTTATAGAGATGCTCTATTAAAACACCATTTGGGCTAAAGAAAATATTTATGGCATATGTACTCCTTATCTCCTGTAAAATACAATAAAAGCCCTTGTGAGGAAGGTGTGTCTAAATGTTATAGCAGGATAAATACTGAAGCTATTTCTTAATCTGGAAGAAATATTACATGTAGATTTTGCTTTTGCTACAAGAATACATATGCCTGAAAAACATTAAACTTGTAGGATAAAAAAAGATTGTAGGCTGTAAATTCAAAAGTGTAAATTTCTGTCATTTAGTACAGACCCAAATATTTAGCTAATGCATTCATAAAAAATGCATACCACCAATCCCTACTTTAGGTATCTTTTTATTTCTTAGTATGCATTTCTACAAGTAGCATTCATCTGAAAACATGGCCTTTTTCTCTCATTGTAGCAATACTATTATAAAATGTTTTCCCGAAAATGCAATGAAAAGAAAGTTAGCAGTTGATATCATTTTTGTTTTACATATCTTTCTAACAAAGACTTTTGATAGCTATACAGAAGTCTTTTACTCATATATGACTTGCTATCTAATGCAAGGTAAAGGTAAAGCAGTTATCTGCTTAATGCTAGTAATATTTGCTTCAGTTTTTGTGCTGTTTCTTAAGATTTGCTCTCTATCAGGAAAATTCAGCCTGTAAGGTTTGCCATGAACCAGCAGCAATCAAATAATGACGAAACACATGGAAGCATAAATCAAATATTGGGCTAAAGCCACTAACATATCAGTTCACAGAATTCCAAAACCAACCTATATAGTTAAAACCAGACCTCTCCCTTGTTCCAGCTGTATTTTACTACAACATTGCAAATGCAGTAATTGCGGCAAGAGATAGCAAGAGATTAAATACTAGGTATCTCTCTTCCTAGACATCTTTTAGAGTTGGTATTTGTGACATGCATACAGATTTCCATTAAACTGAAATTTCAATGAAATTGAAAATTCAATTTCAAATCTCTTATCGTGAAGGTGTAAAAGACCAAGAGATTATATGATTTCTCCTAGTGATCTTGCCATCCAATTTGATTTTCCTAATTTTTTTTCATGTTTTATTATTGTTAGAATAAGCTGGGGGGAAAAAAACACCGGAGTAAAGGAAAAGGAAAGAATTTGTTGCAGAATTTAAGTTACATAGAAGTTAACCACAAATGCTTAAATTGTCAATTTTCAATTATCTGAGCAGAAAAGCAGAGTCATATTCAATGCCACCTCATGCTATATGGATATCAGCCATCTGATACTTTGGGAAATTAACAAAAACCATTTCAAAAGAGCTTTATAGCCCTACTAGGTCAGCACTTCTACTGCTTAGAAAAAAGAGGTGAAGAAATTAATTTGAAACTGCCCCAACAGACGGAGCGGTGGTAAGGGTGCCATGATCTTCCTGAAGAAGCGTCCTGAGAAGGATGGCTCAGGGGCACAGGCACATCCTTCCCTCACACCGGCTAGCCGTTCAATACTTCCAGGCAACAGAGAGGGAAGAGACCAGGGCCTTGTATGGCATTCCACAGAGAATAAGCTTTTATTAAGAGCAGGGCACTCTGCAAAGGAGGCCAATGGCATCAGCTCCAAGGAGGCAGGGGAAATCAGGGGTTTGTATGGGAAAGGCATGGGGCAGGGGAAAACATGGGAGTGAATGGGATGAGGTGCAGGGACAAAGCAAAGGGGAAGGGCCAATGGGGTAAAAGAAATCAACGTACAGTTGCAAAGGACTCTGATGCAATTTTCTTGCTCTTCCTGACTGCAGGGTTGAAGCTCAGGGATTGGGCCTCCACAGGACTGGAGCAAGCTTTCCCTTTGCCAGTCCTCCAGTCCCCAGAGAAACCAAGAAAATTTTATTAAAAAATCATCCCTAAATCTGTCATGCTATTTGGAGCAGCAAATGATATTTGAATTAATGTTAGATTGACTTTTAAAAGTCTGAGTTTATGTTTGGCGACATAATTAAATCCTTTGCTCAATCTGGTTCATCATTTGCTCCCCCTCAGCCTTCCTCTTGATACATTTTCAGGCTCCAGACTGCAGGGTCGTTTAACAGGTCAAATTATGGTTTGATAATATCAGTGATTTCAGTCTCATTTCTTAAGTGATATTGAGGACAAGATCCTAAACTGCAGCACATAGGCACAGTTTAACTAAGTTCACTGAAGCTGAGCTAATCACAGGAGCACCAGAACTGTTTAGGCCTTGGATATAATCCTTCTTTTTTACTCCTCTTCCACAGAGCCAAGAGAATCTAAGATGGTCTAATGATTGATACCAAGCTGACCATGTGACCATCTCAGAATATGTTCAGTTTATTCAGTTTATCCAGGATAAATAATCCACCCAGTTACCTTAAAGAGATGTATGTGTTAAGGAAACTTCCTGGTCTGACCATTTGGGAGCCACTCTGCCAGTCACATTCCTGCCACCCAAGACTGTCACTGGAACAGAAGACTCTTCACCATAGGTCACTCCCGTAAGCCAGATAGGCACCCCATTTGACTCCATGTTCACATCACTCACACAATCAGGCAAGATTTCCTCCCTGATTTGACTCCGTTTCCCATTTTAAAGTACCAAACCTCCGCATTGTCAAATTAATTTAATCATGGTGCTGCAATATCTGGAGTTGATGCCTCTGCAGGAAGGAAATCCTGGGTGTTGATACCCTTGCAGTCCAAACACATGGAAGTTTTGGCTCTAACTGCTTGAGTCCTCAGCTCCTGCTGGGTATCTGAGTATCTCTCACCTGGCGGTGACCTGTGCCACAGGTCCCTGTCCCCTTTGCTGTGCCTGCTCACAGCCCCTTGTCTCAGGTCCCGCCACCCAGAGCTCCATGTGCAGTTCCACTGTAGCTGTACCCCAAGCTATCCGCAGTGAATGTGCTCCTCAAGAGTAGAGAACAAAATTAAATTAGCAGTTATGAAAAAAGACCTCCCTTGCCATTCTGACCAATGCTGATTATTTTGCCTTTTATCTATTTTCTTCACTTTGTAGGACATTCTAGAACAGCTCATTCTTTCATGGTTTCCATCTTTCCCATCACAACTTTGTGTGAAAAGGTCTTATCTGACAATGAATGCACTGTTTTCAAAATTCTTTTTTGAATGCAGTCATGTTTCTCACCACGGGGGCTATAAGTACTGCACAGCCTGAAAAAGGTGTAAGAAGACAGGGTGTATTGGATTCATATTCCTGCGGATGTCACAGTACTCCAGGTAATGTGTCTATATTATAATTTAAGACAGACCACCCAATTTTCCTAAAGACAAGCAGTGTTCCCTTTAGTTAAATAAGAAGGGTTCTTTTGCATTAGAAAATTAAATTCAGTGTTGGCTTTCACTTAAAGAAACAGCTGTTCCATTGAGTTCAAAATTATTTGAGATTGGATTTAATGCTTTCAATATCAGGCTATTCACTTTCATTGAAGTTCAAATCTGAACAGTATTTTCCCCCTTTACTTAAAATTCATTTAAAAATTTGTAAAACAGTGTGACTTAGAAGATCCCAACTTCACCATGATTTCAACACGCGCACTTTCTAACATCTCTCCTGTATACATATATTTGCATTGCAGAGAGGTGAATGCATCCTAACAAGCCATGCAACCATATGGAAAAAAAAACCAAGTATTTTTTGCTTAGCACCAAAAATTTTGTGGGGGATCTGAAACACCAAAAATAGGAAAAACTATTGCAGAAGATAATGTGGGAATAACTGGAAAGGCATTGCTTTAATATTTATGCAATATTAAGAATGCTCAGATAGTCTCATGAGGAATAGAAATGTTTAAATCCCATGAAAAAATGGGTTTATATGGGAAATCTTAACTATGTCAAAGTTAAGAAAACTTTGACAGAAGAGAGGAGGTATTTGTGTTACAAGTGTGTTTGTGTTTACAAAATAAGGTACAAAATGTGGAGTCTGTGTGTAAAGCAGGATTATAGTTAATTTTTTTTAAGGCGTATTTCCATTTTTTCCTATTGTAGATTGCTTTGCCCATTCAGTAAATACTAATGCTATCCTTGTCCCAAGCCAACAACTACGTACCATGCAGACACTCATCCACCTCCCCCCAGACCCCAAGTGTAAATTAAAAATAAAGTAAAAAAACATGTGTTAAGATACAAACAGTTTAAAAACTGAGAAACCACAAAACCAGGATTTGATTTAAATGTTTAATTAGGCACACTTTGTAACTATTGAAATAAGAAAGAAATAAGACTTTGCAATTTCTTTTTCAGGCTCTGAAACTCATGTTTTTTAACAGTATACATTCTAAATTAACTTTTTGCAATAGTTTTGTCTACGGTGCAAAAGCTATCCGTCTAATTTATTACTTGCCTCTTCTACAACAGTTTCTGCTCTGGAAACTAATTTAAATTGTTGTCCCAATAAGAGAGTTGAGAATGTGCCACAGCTTATTTTCACACACGCACTTTCACACGTATACATGCACTTACTTGTGTGCTACATGATACAAACTGACTGAAAGAATGACATAAATTTAGCCCTGTAAATATCTCAATTACATTATAAGAATCTTGGTCTCTTTAGAGCATGAAAAATCGCTCAAAATCACTTTAGTATCATATGTTAAACAGATTATATAATGCTTATCTTTGTTTGTGCTCACTACTTCACACAAAAGCATACTAAATACTGTGCACAGTTATAAATTCTCTTAAAAGTGTAATTTAATGATGAAACTGTATGCTTTTTCCATTATTAACCATAAGTATTTATAGTAAGTCTGTGTGGACAGAAAAGTTCAATAGAATACCCTTCAACATTTTATTACAGAAATTAATTAGAGAATAGATGAGGAAAGGTGACAGCCATAAGACATCTTTAGAGACACAAAGCCACAGCATCAAACAGTGGTGAAATTTGCATGAAGGCCAGCCATGATGCCCCTGAAAAGCCATAAAACAGACATACTGATGTCTGCATTACATCAATGTAGACCACAAATGCTCTACACACCAAGTGTGAGGTCATGTTTTTAAAATCAATCAAAGCACAATGAAGCTCAAAAGAAGCAGGGAAAGCAAGATGGGGGGGGGGGGGGGGAGTGATGTTGTTGTTTATATTGACATTAATCTGTCCCAGGAAAGGAATAACTTTGATTACTCTCTGTTTGCTGAAGTAGTAGAAAAAATTAGAAAGTTTATCCAGACTTCATTATATGTCAAAAAACTGAAAGAAGCCAGATGCTGTACTGGTTTGCACACATTAAAAAAACACCAAAATTTGAAGTGGCATTTGTTACAGTCTCTGGGACACTACCTGAGGTCTTGAAGGACTATATCCATGCCTTCAACATTTTCACGGTCTTCAGAAAAAGTCTTTCTCTCAGAGTTCTTAAATACCATGATAACTAATGGATTCTGTGCATCTGGCGTATTCCAAATGGCTGTTCAGTACAAGTTTTTCCTCATCTGATTTTAAATCTCAAAAGCTTAGTGGATATTATCTAAATTAAACATCTACCTACCATATCACCTCTCCCTAAGATTTCTACCCTGTGACAGAATGAAAGATCCTTAAAGGAGTCTCCTTTTTATACAGCACCCAGATAAAAGGCCCAACTTGCAGTCAGATTATTTCACCCTCAGAAGGAACAAGATCCAAGTCTGCTTTGAGACTTTGAGATAACATAATTATCTAACAGATGTTACTGTTTTATGTGAGTTCTCATGTGAAGAACCCTAATACCTTGTATGACCATTCTTCCCTAGAGAGTGAGGTGACACAAGACTCAGATACTGCCTTTGCATGTACTCAGCTTTACCAACAATTTCCACTGATATGTGCTGCTCTGTGCTCATGGAGAACTGCAATGGAGCTGATATCCACACAGGACCTCTGGAGGATGCCATGCCAGAGCAGGTGAAGATGCCATGAAGGAACCTCTAGTCTGTGGAGAGTACATCAGCAGCATGTTCTTGTAAGGAGCAGTGGCCCATGGAGAGAGTGAACAGAGGAGAGGGTTTTCTGGTGGGAAAGCACAAAGGGTTGTTGAAGAGCTTTCCTGGCCTTTGTTGGGTATCACTTTTAAATTGTGCAGCTAAGAATTTGTTACTTTGAGAAAATTCAGCTGCCATTGTTCAGAGAACACCAGTGAGCTTGGGTTTTTACCCAAACTGTCTGACAAAAACAACAGATTCAGCAGCTGAACCTCCCTTTCTCGGTCAGTACTAGCAAAACTGAGGTATTTATATATTTTTAACTATGACTAATATTGTATACAGTCACTTAATTTTACATACAAGCTTTTAATTCTAATTTCTTCAATACTTTGACTGCTTTGATGACAATAAATCCTGACCAAAAGTTAATTGCCTCACATATCACTGCCTTATCTCATACATACCCTAAATTAAGTCTCTGAAGATCCCACATGTGAAGTTATTCTTTCTAGTAAATTACAGGAACATTTATTTTTAAAGATATTTTCCACACAAGAGAACTGCATTTAGCAAATGCATGTATCTTTTAGCAATAGGATGTATCAATCAATCTTCATTTTCTAAAAATCTTACATGATACTACTGAAAATGATCTCCAAAAATTCTCATGCATCAGCCATCAATATCTAGAACACTTGCTAACAAAAAGATCCAAATTCCATGCAAAAGAAAGGATCTTAGAAAAAATGTCTGCTCTGCCACTAGAGATGTAGACTGAAATCCACTGATCTATTCTTCTAATCATAGTTATTCTGCACCAATACAGTGACTCTGAGAGCAAAGTGCACAAGACCTTTCTTGTACTAACACCATGTCAGCTTTATCTAAGTTCTGGAAAAACAAGATCTGATACTTTTTCCTGTGAATATGAACACATTCACTGCTTCAGACGAAATACACGAGATCTAGTGCTTTCCAGTACTAATGCACCACACATGCAGCCTGTCTTCAAGCAGTAAATTTCCATATTAAAGTATACGTAAGACAGAGGTGTCAGCACTTTGCTTTCCTGGGCTGGAAAAATTTGAGTTGCTCCTAAGTGCGTTCTGCCAATCATAATGTAATTACTTTTCATAAGTTAATGGCCCAATTTTTAATTTAGGAACAAACACTTCTCAAAGAATTATCACGACAGAAGTAAATACTAGACTAAAAAAATTACTTGCCACAGAAAGTAAGTGATATAAAACAATTGACCTTAAAGACTTAAAGAAATGCATACAAAAGTTTAAAGGAATATTTTTTAGACTAGATTCAATTCAATTATTATGACATTTCTTCTTAGTTCTGCTTTAAAACACAGAATACCGTTCAGAAAGGATGTTAGATTTAGTAGCATTCATAAACAGTTGGTTCCTTTGCTCTTTTTTTCTAGTAGATTTCTGCCAGCAGAACATTGACTACCACACAGACATCTGAATATGCCCCTTGAAAAATAACTACTGAATCCCCAAAAGTTTTATTACCTCATAATCAGTTAAAATGACTCTAAATGTCTTTGATGGGAAAGTCAAAAGCTTGCCAGAAAATGGGGACTAGCAGTGGCATCATGTTATATTTGCTTCATGACTCATTTCATCTTTTGTTTTGTCAGACGCTACATATTGATTTTGGGATTCCTGCAACATTTTTTTAAAAAGAGCTGGAATGCAGCTAATGATTTCCAGCATCATCTCCCCCTGTATATTCTTCCTTATATTACATTTTAAACCATTTCGAGTCAGAAATTGTTTGGCTTTCAGGAGCCCTTGCTCAGAAAATTGCTGAACACCAAACCTTGAAATAAGGCACACAAACTTCTGTGTGCTAACAGAAATATTTGTGCAATAAAATTGACCTGTTAAAATACAATTAAACTAAAGTTGTCTGCAAGTGTCCTCTGACTTTAGGACAACTGGCATGTAATAGCTAAAGTGCATAGCATCAAAACTCTCCAAGCTTTCAGCACAGAGGGACTATGCGCAAACATGCTGGAATGGGTCCTAGACTGTGCTAACTTTTGAAGACTAGCCTCAAAGTACCCGTAAGAATGCTGACTAGTAAAGTGAAACACATGCCATCCCAGAAGTTTAGAAGTATAAGCACATGATTTTTGATAACTGCATAAGTTCTATGCCATTGTTCTCTTTGAGAGGATTGATGTCACTGTAAAGAAGAGACTCGAATGTTGTTCTTCTCTACAACAAGTTTCTCCTAAGTGCCAAGAAAAAACACAACGAAAGACTGAGAATATCCACTGATGTTAAATTGAAACACAAGGGTGGAAGGAGCATTTATATTGGATTAACCAGGTTGGTTTAGTTCTGATTATTATTCAGCATGTTAAAAGTAGATTCTGTCTATATCAAAACTGGCAGCGTAGGAGTTGCTGTTGTTGCTGCTGCTGCTGTTGTTATTGTTATTATCATTTTGAGACAGAAGAGGCATCAAAACTGGTGATTAGCTTTTAAATGTTTTCATTTCTACACATATGTATTTTGCAATAAAGAACCCACATCTGTAAGTAAAAAAAATCTCATCCAGCACAGTGAGACTCAAAGGGAAAGAAGAAAGTGAAACCTAATGTCATCAACTAAACAGTTTATTATAATTTAGTAATCACTATGCTAACAGGGTACAATGAATGCTGCTGTTTAATGTTTACATGGAGAGATGTGTCAAGTGATTACCTCTGTAATACATAGTATCTGATCTAAGCTTCTCAAAATCTGTGTTAAATAAGGAAACAGCCACTCTAATTCTAAAATAGGAGAAAAAACATCCTTTCCAGGATGAATGAGGATGCCAGTGGGCCCTAGAAACTCTCTTTGGTTAGAACAACAAGCAGTGCAGCATCTCCCCATCCCCAGACAACAGAAATCCACCAACATGTAATGGAGAAAGAAAGCTTTATAGACAGCAGCAAAACTCAGAAACAGTGTGTCATCTAACTATCAGCCAGAACAAGAAATGAAGGGGCCAATCACAGATTTGATTCATGGACCCTGCTTCAGTGTTCCACTCTGACTGATACCTGAGAAATGCTGTGTTAAGTGCCTTCAGAAAAATAAGTTGGAGTGGCATCTCAGAAATCAATATAGGAAGTAGCAGAAATACCTTCAGTTTAGAGCCATCTTACAAACAAACAAATGAACATGGATAAATGGTACTTTTGAAATAACTCACATCATGTATTCTCAGTGTAAACTCCCTATCAGCATGTTTACAAGGTTTTAGTGGAATTCTTTTGCTCAATACTGAATCTTTGTATACTTCTATAGATCAACTGTTGTCACAGCAGTAATTTCAATGCAATTAAAAGTAGTTCAGGTTATGTTACAGAAGGAGCTACATACCTTTAGCACAGGTTTCATAACACCTAACTTTCAAGTTCTCTAGCTTAAAGTAAAATCCATGGCATTGTATTATCAGTGTCCTCTAGAGTGCGTAGGACATCAAGTGTCCCAAAATTAAATTCAAAATTGCAAACACTTTTTCTAGGGTGCCAAAACAATCATGTTAATACATTGAAAATAACACATTTAAATAACTATCAAATAAGAAAATGTGGAGGCCAAGGTTCCTAGATCTCAGATTTTCCAATTTCAGCATGTCTTCATCCACTACAAGCAAGCTGTTTTAAAAGAAGGTGCCTATCTCTGTTATTCAACAAACTCTACATATCCTGTAGACACTGTAGGAGGCCAACACTACTATTTATTCTTCTGGCTAGCTTTTAAAACACATGCCTGGTTATAAGCCTAATGTTTGAGGAGTTGAATTTTGACAGTTACACACATTCTACATACCAAAATGTTTAATCCCACATTTGCCACCTCAAAAAAGAATTTCCCTTGGCTAGATGGGGACATCCTCCAATGAAATGAAAAGCCAAAAGCAGTAAGCTGTTATTTTAAGACATAGTTATAGGTGTTTATAGTTTTCTGCTGTCTTCTCTTTGTTACTGGAAAATTTGTACCTTTGTGGCACATACAAATACGTAAATAGATAGTTAACTGCAACTGGAAATTATCTGCCTCAAGAGTATAAAAATTATTTTGTACTTACACGAATATATTTACCCACTTAAGTAGTCACTTTATGTCTTTATTTTCCAGTTGGTTTAAATAACTATATGCACCAATTCATAAGTTTGCTTTCAGTGTTTTTCAACTGTAAATCTCAAACTTCTGCACTTAGGTCCAATTACTTATTTGTAAATTACATAATACTGCAGCTGAAAAATTAGGATACATCAGACAGAAGACACATATTCAGAGCCTGAATGGAGAACAAACCTCAGGCTTCACTCTAGCTAACAGAAAAGAATCTACAGAAGTAGAAAATAGACAATAAATACACAAAAAGGTGAAATTAAATTAACTGATTGCTGTTATTAAAATCAGAGCTTTAAACAACTGTACAGAATATCTATTTATAATGAATCCTTCAAGCTTAGTAACAAAGCAGAAGTAAAAGTAAAAACCAAGACATCATCTATTATGCGATACTACTATACCTGATCGAGTAGCACCTCCCTTGGAATATGTGCAATGTAGATTGGAAGTGATGTAGACTCACCTCTTGTTTTTGCAAACTGTTTGTCTAGTGCAGAGTAATTGTAGCTAATTAGTTTGAATTCAGTCTCACTGGGTAAATCATTCCATTCACCACAAATCTTCTTGTTAGATGCAACAAACAGGATTATGTCTGCAATATCCATGACATGTGGACTCAAACCAGTCAAGCTAAATTATGACAGTGAAAGCCAGAGCAATTTTGAAGTGTAAAATTTGAAAGAATGCACTAGGAAACACACAGCATAATCTAAAAGGCAAACTGACAAAAACATACTCATCTGTTGAAAGAATAATTTGATATACGGCAAAATGCCAGTTGTACTGCCATCAAGGCATAGATGCATACCATATGAACAGGTGAAAATGTGTCTGTAAGGAGAATGACAACCATCCTGCAATCCTCAAACATTCTCTCTCATTGCAACTCTTTCATACACAATAAAAACAGTCTAAAATACATGTTTGGGTAAATTTAAAGTAATTTCCACTAGAACTGAAAAATATTCATTCCTGCTTCAACTTGTATTTAAAAGCAGTTTTAGAAACAGTCACAAAAGCCACATGGATAACACTACTGCAGTGGTTGACAAATCACAGATGAAAGCCTAATGGCAGCACGGAATACAATGTACTTGCATTAAAGAGGTCCTATTTACAGAAAGAAACATTGTTATGAATTATTTTCTTGCTTGTTTGCTTTCTTCTTTTCTGTTGCGGTTGCAGCAAGCTTGCAGCCGCCAAATAAATCTGGTCATATCAGACCTTCAACCTTGGCCAGCCTACAGGTAAAACACCTCCTCAGATGAGGCAGGGATAGCTTGGATTCAAATCTATGCAAGGACTTCACCAATCGCATTCCAACCTAAGCAGCAGAGATCACACTGCTCAGGAAGCTGGGCTGTGTGGGAATCAGACCAATCAGCAGTTTAAACTGGGGTGTGTCAAACCCCCTACATAAACTAAATCTGAACAATAAATCTTGCTGCTGTCACATGAAGTCTGAAGTGTGTGTGTTGTCCCTGTCTCCAACCACCGAAACACAAAACATGTGGCCCCCCCAAATAATATTTCCCTTCCCTCTCTACAATGCAGATGGAAAAATAAGTAGAACAAACCTGTACTATGAGCAGGAAGTTGCTAAAAAGATTGAAGCTTGTCTACATGAATTTAGAGAGCTTATAATCTATATAGTTAGTATTTGCTATACCTATTGTTATTGTCTTTTGTCGTTTTAACGTTTCTTATTTTATTTGATCCCCCTTGGTTTGGATTTATATTTTGTGTTTTTTCAGGCTAGTAGTCCATGCCATTGGGTTAAAGAACTGTGATATCATTGAAATACAGAAAAAGAAAATGTGTGGCAAATTAAATAGAGACAATTGTGTGGTAGCCTGTCATGTAGTAAAATGAAATTAAATCCATTTTCACCTGTGACTAGACAATCTGAACTTCAATACACTTTATTATGAAGACACCTCCTTATCATCCTGTAAGATAAGGGCAAAACCAGGCATATTGTAGCAGTGCATAGAGAGAATTTGGGAAAATATTTAGACTAAAGCTTAGAAGGCCTAAACAGCAAATAATGTCTTTTAAATGAATTCTAGACACTTTTTCTGTCATCAGAGAAAAATAAAATCACTTACAAAATCTTAGACTGCACCAACATTTCTGTTGTCAGTTCAATTCACAGTTGACAGTTGTGACTAAACTAAATGATAAATGAGAAAGAAAAATTTGCTAAAGTTTGCGAGAACAGAGAATTAACATTTAGTTCATTTAGGATATTTGGCAATATAAGGGGCACATTTCTAACACTGTCCATCTAAAATATACTGGACTTTTATGAATGCAGTTTCTCAGGACAGATGCTATTAATTATTTTCGTCAAGAGAAATAAGAAAAGAACCCTTACCTTTCTTCTAAGTATCTGGTCTTTGATCAGTTCTGTTATTTAAATATACGGAAAAGAAATTATGATAACATCTCTACTTCCAATAACTATTTCATGTGAAAGACTAATCATGCTGTCAAGTTTAAAATGAAACTGGAGTTTACTGTGGGATGCTGTTGCTCTTGAGCAAGATGAACGGAATCCATTTCAAGAAAGAGAATTATATATTAAAACATAGTGTCTCATACTGTTAATACATTGCAGCAATTACAAGCATCTGTTTAATCCATCTGCCTATTTTAGATCATGCTTTTCTGCAATGACATCAGGCTGTCCTGTAGCTAGAAATATGACTAGAAATATGACTTATGTTTTATAAAAATAAGGAAAAATATACCTTTTAGTCCTTTTTCACATATTTTTTGTTATCATTATGTTGCAAAAGCTCCCATACCTTCTTGGTGATTTCTCATGGGCAGATCCTCACAGCACTGACTTCTTTTACTTCAAAGCACAGCCAACAAACTTTAATGCTCTCCCTCTCCATCCATCAGTCCATACATTACCTCCCCCAGCTAACCCACTCTTTTGTAGCACTTGTCTTCTTACCGGACACAGTTGTGGCCTATTAAGAGCAGGGCTGTTCCTAATCTTTAGTGCAGCTGCAACTCGTCATGGGTGAGATTGCCTTCTGCACTATTCTCTTACATTCTATCCCCTCACATTTTTCACTGTAGAAAGGAAAAGCTATCACCAAAACAAGGCATTTGAGAATGTTATGTATATGACCAGCAGGGGCTAAGCACTGGATGGTGTTACCCTGTTGTGTTTAATGCTTGTTTTGCACAAATTCAGTTTTACCTGTTTGTATATTGAGCAAATATGGTTTCTTCTCTTTTATCTCTTCCAGTTTTCATAAGTGCAGCTGACCTACAAAACTGTGGTCCAATTAATTTTTATAATTGCTTAATCACTTTACAAATAATCAGAAATGGTAGAAGTTATTTAGGTTTAACAACATGAATAGGTACTGAATAAACCAATTTTCTGACAAACACCATTCTTATTCTATTAGATCTTTAAGCAAATTCGATAGATACACAACATTTTAGAATAACCACAACCCCCTGTCATTCACTGCATGAGATGAACCCCAGCATTCTTGTAGGAACCTCTTGTGACTGTTGATGACATGCAGTACATAGCATCGCAGAAGTAGGCGAGCTGCATAATTGACATCCTCTGTCCAACAACAACTCTGCAGAGACAGACTTAGCTCCATATACACCACACACCAGGTATTGAACATCAAACCAATTAATAAGCTGTACTTCTAGGTAACTATTTATGTAAAGTGTGGTGATAATAAGGCACTTGACCCCCACCCATGATAAGTATGGCAGAATCACAAGATTTTAATGCTACATAGTCTACCCATCTTTTGTGGTATTTCTTAGAGCCAACAGGAAGCAACATCACACTTTCTATTTTTTCTACTACCTGCTGCTTTTTATTTGCTGTTTTCCTCCACCTGGAAGAAAATCCACATAAGTGTATGATTGCTTTTCTCCATTAGAAAATAAATCACTGTCCTGGTCTGGAATGGGAAGAAATTCAGGGAAGTGACAAAAACTTAGTGTAACTCACAGTCTGTTGTACCACTGAGAAGCTGGACACGCCTCTGTGAAACACACATGTTAAAGACAAAAAGCCCTGGGAACTCTCCAGCCGCCCCCATCGGCACTGGTCTGGCCGGGCCGGGCTCCAGCAGCTGCTGGCAGGAAGGTGGGAGGAGCTGCCAAGCCCTGGCTAGAGCAGGGCTGGCCTCGGCTGTGAAGATCTTATCAACAAATCCTCTTCCCCCAATGCAGCTGGGAGACCAGAGAGCCCTGCAGCCCGTGAACAAAAGCAAAGACCAACCATGATGCAGATCCTAACACAGCCCAGCGGCAGCTCCCCGCCACAAGTTACCGGCAGGCCAGGTAGGCCTCAGGCGTGGTGTTAACTTTTCAGTGCTTCAATCCTCCCTCAACTGAGAGAAAGGAACAAGATGCAAGTATGTAAAGGAACAAGATGAAGACATTGAGGTTAGTGAAGAAGAAGTTAAGTCACAGATAGGAGGGGGAGGAAATGCCTTGTTTTTGGAGCTAAAATCCTCTTGTAATCTATGGAGAAAGAACTCTTTTTCCTTATGACTCATGAAACTATGGGAAGATGAAAGTGTTCAAACTGATACTGAGCAAAAGCTTCCATGTTAAGATAAGCAGATGTTGAAATAGTTGTGATCCCATGAGAATTTTGAACAGAAGAAGAGTGAAGAGTAGTCCTGTGCTTCCAGGAGAAGAAGAAGAAGAAGACCTCTGTTACCCAGGATAATGATGATTTTAGAAATAGACAATGAGAACTTTTGCCTTTGAACAGCTCATCTTTAAAACAATACCCCGTAAGTCGACATGGCCCACTGACAAGCTGTGGGAAGGCTTGTGGAAATGGGAAGGATTTCACAATGGCAGGGTATCAGTGAAATTTTGCCCGGTTGGTGGGAGGAATGATGAGGAGGACTCCATGATATCAGAAGGTTTATTAATTATTTTATTATACTATATTATTCTGTACTGTATTACACTACATCTAAACTGAAACTGAACAAGAACTGAAATGAATAAAAGCTTGTGACTGTCTCCTGATCGACCGTCAGGAGAGAGGTTGCAGATGTTGGTCAAGAAAACAAAACACACACACCAGAATCCAATTATCAAATTGCTTCAGGTAAATAATCTTCCAATACATTCCATATGTTCACAAAACAACGGGAGCAGCAAATGAGATAAAAACTCTTTTCCCTCTGTGCTTCTCAGGAAAAAAACTGAGGGAGAGAATTGTCTCTCTCTGTTCAGAGAATGTGAATCCCACAGCATTGTTCCCCCATGCAGCTGCTACTCATGATGAAATTGAGAACCATGAGAGAACTGACTTTTTCTCTGGTGGAGAAGTCTCCATAACTTTAACAAGAGGGATTTCTCTCCCCCAGTGAACTGAAGAAAGCCTATTTTAGAGGTGGTAAACTGACTGAAAACCTTGGGTGTGGTTTCTTTACATTGTCAGTGGGAAAACGTTGTGGGGGGAGAAGTGTTCTGGAGGCTGTTTTGATTCTTACTACTTTTGTTTCCTAGTTACTTTTAATAAAATCTTCTTTATACCCTTTTAAAATTTTGAGCTTGCTTTGCCTTTCTCCTGATCCCATCTCACAGCAGGAAGTGAGTGCATCAGTGGTTGGCCAGCATCAAACCCACCACATTATTGTTGCGTTGGCCAGGAAAATCTCCAAATTGGGGAAATCTTAAATTGGTGAACCAAAGCCACAACAATCACCTAAGAGAAAAGTCGGTATATGAACTTAGGGGCAGAAATTGTGCCATCTGATAATTTATTAAAGCTTTGTTGCAGTTTTGATTCTGAATCCATTTCCTACTTGCATTTCTTTATTTATGCAACATTTCATTTGGTATCAGTTAATGTTATTGAGGTAGATCATCAATGAGAAAACACTGTACATTGCAGAGAAATCAAATTAACCTAATGTGAAACTGTAACTGCAATCCAGGAATTGTTCCCATTCATAATCCACAGAGCTACATTTTAACAAATAATCAGTTCCTATTGAGTTCTTAATTTAGGGAAGAATCCTGCATTCAATCAAACCGCGTGTTCTGGAAGTATTATTTTTTAACATATAAATATACTAATTTGTGGTAGATGCTGGGGCAGTACATTAAGTTATATATATATATCATCTTCTATTTGTTACAACACAAAAGATTTCTTTCTTTTCCTTTTCAAACAAACAAAAAAAGACAAAATAAAATCTTAAAGGAAGTTTTCCAACTATTTTTGAGGGGAAGTTAACTGAAGTACAAATAACATAAGATTTGTATTTCTGAATGATTAGTTTTAAATAGAAAACTAGAAGCACACAAGAAAAAAATACAAGAGGACACTCATGGTTTGTTACCTTAAAGCCTTTACCCCAGATATTTAGAATCTGACATATCAGAATCAGTGGAAATATTTTTCACTCTAGTAGATTCAGAGTCTCAGTTGTTTTCCCAGATAAGTTCTGGACTTCTGGATGTCACACCTCTGGGAAAAGTTTGTTAATTGTCAAAAGGTTAAGAGCCTTAAATTTTTTCTTTATTGTCTTCACTGAATTTTGAAGGGTTTATAATTGTGGGGTTTTTCCAAAACGATTTTTATTAACAGATTAATTATTTACTAATTATAATAAATATTCTCAAATTGGATTTTTTCTTAAATTATTAAAATATATAAGCTGCTCAGAAGTTTCAATATTGCTTAATGTGTTTCACCTGTCTATTTACGTTGGAAAATTGTCCATTTTATTTGCTTTGGAGAAGAAATTCTAGTCTTCAGACTAGTGATAAATTTTCAATCTATATATTCTCCTGCAGTTGTGCCTGCACACAGCCATTGTTTTTTGTTCTATTTTGATACTGTTCTTCCTCTCCTTTCAGGGTAGTATCTTCCATGCTTGCTAGAATTTCTGAGGTTTAATTCAGACATCTTTGATCATTGCACATTGGTTTTTTTCTGAGTATTTTGGACATCCACTGAATTACAGGGCTTATGAAATAGCAGATGTTTTCACATTCTCTTGCTGCTTTAGACATCAAAGCCTACTACAAAAAGAAAAGTGTGCGTCTTCAAGGTAAATGAAACTGTGAACAATGAATGAAAGCAACTACTAAGTAGAACACGGTTTTCTACTGCCTTGAGAAGATATATATATATCTGCATTATACTTACTAAAAAAAAAATAAACCTTTCCAGGTCTTAAGATGTTCTCTAAATGCTAACACTTCTCATTCCCAATTGCCTAATTTGAATTACTTGCACTCATTTCTTGTATCTTCAAGGAAGCAATCATACTTTGGATGCTCATTTCAAAGCATATTAAAAATGAGATACGAGATCCCATCTTATAATAATGACTCATTTGTGACATGAGCGACTTGATTTCAAAGCAAGAGAATTTCAAATGTCCAGTGGAAAACTGTAATAAGAGTAAGAAAATCAGTTATGTCTATAACATGTTTTCATAAATTATGGCAAAGTACACAGGACTAGAAGAAGCATGGGAAAGGAGATTGTTTACTGACTGTTGTCAAAAAGATACTCTTTTCCTGGAAAGTAATGGGGAGCAAAGGTCTGTGCAAAGCCTATGTCTTGATGTAAAATCTTATGAGAACTATCAACCATATGTATCTATATAGTCTTGGTCAGTACATTAGTCATCTTCCCCTGCAGCTCATAAACCTGACAACTTGATGTAATACTGAAGATTTGGATTTGCTGATTCATCTTATTAAATTTTTTCGTACATGCAGCTTGGAAAAACTGAAACCTACAGACGAAGGGCAGACCACTCCCTCCCCCACAAAAAAGCACTTTCAAACCATAGACAATCTCCACATATCAACAGAATTACTTCTGTGAGTTTGAAGATATTTTCTGGTGTGTTCATTATAGAGAACTATTTTATTGAACCTTAGGGGTTATTCTCAAATAAATAAGTGAGTTCTATGAGAAAATAGCCCCCCTCAGAAGTGCTGGCATTAAAAGATAGAAGATTAAGGTGGACTTCAGCTCCTAGGAAAACGTTCTGCCAAAGCTAAGCAAACAGACAGTCAGATTCCCCTGTTCAAACTTCTTTATGGGTTTTAAAATGCTTCATATATGGCATCAGAATTAAAACTTCTCTTCAACAAAAAAATCATTTTATCTTAAGACTGAATTCAAATGAGAATAATTCACTTGCTTGGAATTAGGTAATCAAGTTACATTGTATGGTATTTTAACTGAGAATACAATACAGGAAACTTTGAAAACACATGCTTATGTTTTTATGATTATGATCCATGTAATGAAGTAATTTATCATCCTCATTGGGTACGCAGGTGAGACAAAGCACACAAAGTCAGCACACCTGATGTGGCAGAAGCAGTTTGTTGATACTCATGCAAGCCATTGCATGCTCAGTGGCACAGTCCCTTGGGGTTGATCCCCGCCACCCATAGTGAAAAAGTTTTCTATTAAATGAGGACATATTTTGGCACAGCAGATGAAGCTAGAAAACAGCCAGATAAATTCAAAGAAAAGCTTTGCTCTTCTTCCTCCCTGTAAAATCTGGTGTGACATGGATGGCAAATTGCGGAGAGGAACAGTGATGTGTATGTGTTGGAAGTATTTTTTAGGTGCATTGTGCCTCCTTAATTTATTGCCTAATTTTTTGCTGAAATAATTTTCTGGCACATACCTAGGATTTATTGAGAAGGTGCAACTTAAGCTCAGTAGTTCTGTTACAGTACTGCTTAAATTATGCAGAAAATAAATGCTGTTTTCCATGACTACTTTCTCTTTAGCTAAATTTTTTTAGGAAATTAATCTTAAAAACTTGCTTCCCTGAATTTGCCTTTTGAGTAATAACACAGCATACACAAAGTTCCTAAAGATTTTGTCTGATTCTTTCATGTCTGATATACTGAAAGAAAACTTGTACACAACTTTCTCCTAGGAAGTATAATTATTTTTTTGCCTTTGCCTTTGGTCTATATTTGTTTTCCAGTATGTCCATTCAAATCTAAGCTGTTTGTCAATGAACATAGTTCCATCAGTCAAATGCTTGATTAGAATAAGCAGAAAATACATGAAATCTACAAATTTATTAAAGAAAAAGTAGGGGGAAAGAATGAAAAATAGAGAATTCAGTGAGTGATTTAAGAGATCTTAACTGAATTGCACTGAAAAGGTTATTTGAAACTTTAGGAACAGCTTTTTTTTTTAGTGTCTAATTTAGAATTACTCAACTGTTGTCTTCTTTTTCTGCTGAATTCTGTACATTGCTAAATGTTCAGAAGTAAATGTGTTTAGAACTATTACAACCCTTCCACTAAAAATGTCATTTTCTCTTAATGTTTCAAGATTATTTTGAGGTTATTTCTTTTAATTGAAACAATACATTTTAATGTTCCAAAGCTGCCACCAGTTTATTTAAAAAGGTAATTTTATCCTGTAACAGGGATAAAAGCTGCTTTGTCCTGTTTCTTCGTGCAATATACAAGAAGAAATACCCAACAGCAAGAGAGAACGGGACCTGAAAGTAACACTGTTGTTTTGTTTATGGATTGCATGATTCTGTTGGGAAGTGTACCACAATAGCTCTGACAGTCCCCATTTTCATGATTATTAGGTCATTACATTTAGCTTAAACCAATTTAAGTTTGTACTAGCAAGAACTTGTGATCATCTCTCACCTCTGACCTTTGTGTTAATAAAAGGTTCCTCTGTCTAATTGCTGTATCTTAAGATGGCACTCTGGTGTGTAATTATTGTCTCTGGAAAATTACATTTAAAGTTTGCTTTACATGAGCAAGTAGAATAACATCAGTTCTGCAGTGAGCAATAATTATCTCCCTCCTAGCTGAAAATACATACTGTGGTTGAACTGTGTTCATATAGTAGCCTTTTTTATAAGGCAAGTTAATTAAAAGAGGAATGTTGAGAAATATGTCTGTGTACTGAGTTCTGATAGAGTAATATTATTACTTTATAATAAAGGATTCTAGACAAACAAACAGAAAAGTTGATATTGCTCTGAATACATGGATAAAAATGAAATTAACATCATGATTATGAACTTTGATTAGAAGAAAAATGCAGCCAAAAGAGATATATCTATCTTCTCTAATGGAATAAGAAATGCCCAAAACTCTGTGTACTCAGTACTTATATGTGTTGATACAGGCATGAAGTATTAACTCTGAAACTTACATTTTTCACCTAACAATTTTCAGTATATGATAGGGAATTAGGTGTTACATATGTGTTCTTCCACTGCTGCTTTAATGAATGCAGCTATATATTTTAACATTCAGATAAGTTTTTATTAAATATTTATTTACCAGAACGGCATTCACTGTGTGACAATTACTTTCAATTTCAAAAACTGTTTTCACATATAGGACAGGACCCACTGACCTTGAGCTACTATGAATTGCTTTTTCAATTCTACATAGGGTTGAAAGAAGGATGTTGCATGGACCACCAGCCTTGACTTTGTTTTCCCCATCTTATATAAACTTTGCAAAGTATCAGTTGCCAGTTATTGGAAGAGAAGCTATATTACTTTTATTTGAAAAAGTTCTCTTATATGTCTTTCTCTACAGGGACAGTATACCTTTGTAATATTAATCAGTAACTGGATGCAGTTTTACTTTCTCCTTTAAAAAATTCATGTTGAATTAACTCACTCCTCACTAATATGTCTTTATCAGTCTCAACATTTACATCATACTGTAGACAAGATCTCTCATTTTAATTGAATTGGTCTAGTGCCTCTCTAAATTTGCAAACAGATTGAAAAGCACACACACTTAAGAAAAAGTCTGGGGTGACTTTATGATGCTTGGATCCCCATTTGTCTGTTTAGCCCAGAAATAATTTTTTGCACCTTTGAGATTGGTTCTGAGGGCGATGGGGGGGGAGAGCAGAAGTGTGCAGTTTGTTTTCAGACACTGCTCTCACTCCTCCACATTCCTGCTCCTGGACTGTGTTGTGTGTGGACAGACAGACAGCGGGACAGAGCTCTCCTTTGCTTTTTAGTTTTTAGCTAGCTAAAAGAAGCTTAGGGAGGAGTTCCCTGGACTGTGGTTTTTCTTTTCTTGGACCTGTTTAAACCCGCTCTGGACTGAAAACCCAGAAGAGCACCAGGAACTCCCACCTGTGGCCAGCAGGCTGGGCCTGGGCCGTGACATTTCCAGCACTGGAGGGGCTGATAAGAAACTGAGGGAGCTGAGCTACAGCCCACCAAGGGAACTTTCTGAGTTTGTCATCTCTTCAGAGCGGCGAGAGGTTTTATTCATTAATAGTGGGTTGTTTTTTTTTTTGTTTTTTTTTTTTTTTTTGTGCTGGTGAATGCTTTGCCTGTTAAATAAACAATTTTTTTTCACTTTTCTCCAAGGAAATATCTTCTAGAACCAGGCAAGGGAGGGGCCATTTGAATTTGTTTTCCAGAGGAACCCCTCTGGAGGTTCCCGCCCAACTTTGCCCTAAACCAGAACTACTATTTTGCTTGGATTTCTCATACATGTTTGATTTTGCAATTATTTAAAAACATATATTTTTAGTTTACTTGGTTTAATTTTTAAATCATTGTTCCAGTTACTGTAAAATTTTAGTCCTCTGTCATTAAATTCTTTGGTGTAATTTTAAAATAAATAAAATGCAGCACTGATTCATAACATATATATAAACACTCCTTTTACATGAGATAGAATTCACAATAATGATGTGATTGTAAAACTCCACATTTACTTCAAAAAGAATTAAAGTCTAGTCATGCTATATCCAGGATATAATTTCTGTAAAATTCTAGTAAAAAAAAAACTTCAAAATAAGCACATTTGCTGATGTAAGGTATTTTTATAAGCTCTTAACTGCATCTATTTACTCTCTAACAAGTTAACCTTTGTACACATTTTGACTACTACAGGAGGAAAGTTACAAATAGATTCTTATGGCAAAAATATCATAAACTGCTTAGAGAATGGATGGCAACACTCATATATGCATATTTTAGGAGGTCAAGAATATTATAAATGGTGTGCCAGAAAGAAAGAGGCATATAATAGGATTGGATATATTATGGATGGAAAGCAAACTAAAAATTACAAATAGCTTACTCATATACATAAATTAACTTAGACTGTTATTGCCGATGCTGTTCACAGTAATGCTTTAAGGGCTTTACATTACACTTTTATTTCCACAAAATAAAAGTCTTATATAAATGCTTTTTAGTTTTAGGTTTTTTTTTCTTCTCTGAATTTCCCAAGACACATACATCAAAGATGGAAATAGTTCCCTGAAGATATTTTCTATACCAACAGGTTTTTTCAGGTTTTTAGCTATCATCCCATTAGGCTGTATATAATTAAAATATTAGTTCCAATTCACTCAATTTCATCTTTAACTGCGGAAGAAACACCCAAATCAAAATTAATCAACCAACCAAAAAAATCGGCCCATTTATTAGACTGGGTAGCTTTTTATATTTTACTGAACAGAGAATGCAATGTATCAGCAAACATTATAAAGCTGCTGACGTACTGGACATGCATTAAATCCTTGATTGCCTAAGAAATGCTGCACAATGTATTAACTTATGAAGGTCCTTGAAAAAGGAAATTGTAAATCACAATCCTCCAATTAAAATTACAGAGAAAAACTATGCTACCTTGTATGCTCCATAAGCGCTTGAATGTGTAATTCTCAGAGAGTTCTGTAGTGTCAGCTGCCTCACATAACAAAGAAATGTGCCACAAAATCCTAGGGATTTTCACTGAAGCATTTGAGTATATTTAGAAACATACATGGAAAAAATATAAACATTATTTACAAATATATTGGCAGACAATTTTCTTTATTTGGATTAAAAAAAAATCATACATTCGAAATACCAAAAGGTATTTGGTATAACCTATAATAGTTATCCCTGGAATCACCTGTTGCAATTATAATTGCTTTAATACTACTTGCTAAGCATAGTCCATCAACAGCATTAACCTTGAGTAATGGAGTTATTCTTTGGGAAAACCAATTTACAGATCTCATCTTACATCTGTTCTTAAACACCCCCCCCGCAGATTTGCAGGATTAAGCAGCACATTCACAACTCACCAGAAGGCAATCAAGACACTTGGGTCGTGATTAAGTTTAGGCAGGGTTTTGAGATTTAGAGCCAAAAGTTTTAATTTGGTTTAATAATAAGAATAAAAATATTAATATTTTGCAAGGTTTGAAAGAGTTTTGAGAACTGCAGTCCTGACAAAATCAGCATCTATTACCTCCATTTATTTTTCAATTTTTGTAAAATTGTGCACATAAATAGCTTTTCATCTTTGACGACATTATCCTTGCTCAAGAAACTAAGAACAATCCGGACATAAAAGAAAAATAAACAAAGCGGAATTCTCCACTGCTCCACTGCTACAAAATGAAAGTTCATGGATTTTACATCACTTGTGAGGGAACAGATTGTTTTAGTTAGCTTAGTAAACAAAAAGTAACAACTGTAACTACGTTTTCTCCTATAGTAGGTTCCAGATGGCAGTGGTTCATGTTCCAAGCTTATTCTTCTCACAGAACATACTCTAGACATAATTTTAAAGTACAGTGGCAAATGATCTGAAAATCAGAACAAGCCTTGGCCACACTTTTTTAAGCTTATCTGTATGCAGAGAAAGTATAAGCAACAATGAGTTTCAATCACAGTTCAGATTATGGTAGCTATCAGGAAAATTGGGTAAGGGCTTCAAAACAAATACATCAAGTTTGAGTGTAGCTTCAAGGAGTCAACTGCTGTCTCTGACAAGCATTTACAAGTCCACACAGATACCCAAAATCACATAAAGCAAACTTAGGGTTAGATAATAAAGGCTTAGCTATCCAAGGAGCAGCTAATTTGCCAGATGTATTCCAAAATAATTCTAAAATGGCTTGCATCTATGAAGTAGATAAAAGAGACCACTCGGGCAAGGGCAACAAGGCAGCAGAAAATTAAATTTGCCAAAAGTGTACTGTAATTTCATTTAGTGATGAGATGTTAAAATATCTGAATAACTTGGGCAGGAACAAAAGAACGTGTATATAAAGAGCTTGACAACAGCCTTCAAAACAACAGAAATTCTCAGTTGAGAGAAGTGGAAGACAGTTCACAGCAAATAACACTATGACATTGTTCTTTGTATTTATATATAAGCCATAAACCTAGAATGTAGAGGAAAAAAAACCCAAGCAAATAAAAAACACTGGCCCAGGGCCAGGCACCCATGGTTTGCTCACCCTCCCCTGCCACAGCTGGGCAGAGGAGAGAGAAAAAAAAATTAAAGGGTTTATGAATTGAGATAAGGACTGGGCAAAAACACTTCAAGGGCAAAACAGGCTCAACTTAAAGGTGTAAAGTGAATTTATTACCAACAGAATCAGAAGAGTATTGTATTTGGGTTGCCCCCAGACGAAGGAAGGAATGATGAATCTGACTCCATGTTCTCAGAAGGCTAATTTATTTTATGATACTGTATTATATTAAAGAATGCTATGCTAAACTACACTAAAGAATACAGAAAGGATGCTTACCCAATGCTAAAAAGATAATAGTAAAAACTCATTACTCTTTCCAGAGTCTCGACACAGCTTGGCTCTGATTGGCCAATGAGTGAAAACAACTCACCAGAACTAATGAAACAATCACCTGTGGGCAAACAATCTCCAAACACATTCCAAAGGAGCAAAACACAGGAGAAGCAAATGAGATAATAATTGTTTTCATTTTTATCTCAGGCTTCTCAGCTTCTCAGGAAAAAATCCTGGGTAAAGGGATTTTTCAGGGAATTTTCTCCCCTGTGAGGCCATGGGGTTCCTCCCATAGGAGACAGCTCTCCATGAACTTCTTCAGTGCGAGTCTACTCTCATGAGCAGCAGCCATATCGCACATACTGCAGCATGAACTGTCCCCATGGGCAGACACTCCTCCCAAAACTGCTGTGGCAGGGATCACTCCAGGGGGTGCACTCCTCCAAGGACAGGCTGCTCCAGTCTGGAAGCAAGGGCCCTCTCTCACTGGGTCTCTCACTGGGTCCCAGCCTCCTCCAGGCATCCACCCGCCCCAGCATGGGCAGCTCCCCCATGGGCTGCAGGTGGATCTCTGCACTCCCTGTGCACCCATGGGCTGCAGGGGCACAGCTGCTTCACCGTGGTCTTCACCACAGCCTGCAGAGGAATCTCAGCTCCAGTGCCTGGAGCACTTCCTCCCCCACCTTCTCCACTGACCTTGTGGTCTCCATGCTGTTTTCCCTCACATGTTCTCACCTCCTTCTCTTTTCTGGCTTGATGAAAAACTGTGTCAGATTTGTTTTGTTTTTCTTCTAAAATATGTCTTCACAGAGGCATTATCAACCTCTGGGCCAACAAGATGTCCATCTTCAGAACCATGAGGGATTTGCCCTGCTGGACATGGTGGAAGCTTCCAGCAGCTTCTCACAAAAGCCACCTCTGCAGCCCCCAGCCCTCCCCACAACCCCCCTGTCACCAAAAACCAGGCCATGCAAAAACAGTACCTCAATTAAATAAACAAAACAAACACTGAGTGCTCTCCCTTTCTCTCTCTTATTTTTCCCCCACATTGGTATTTTGCTGACATAAAGAATTCACTGCTCCAGAACCACACTGTAAAATCCTCAGTAATATTATGTAGAGCAGCTGGATTATTATTTGTCAGGAATTAAATGATTACATTTCCTTGATACTAAAGTATTGTTTTTAATATTTAATTTTAATTTAATAAAATTTTGGCAGATCTGAACTGGGTAAGTGAACTACTGCTAAACTACAGGTAAGTTGGTAGCAAAAAAAAACCCCGAAAGGAAAATAAATTACATTGTCATTTTCTGTATCTTTCAGTCCTAATTAATTGTATTCACTGAATTGATTAATTTATTTTCAAGTTTCATATCTCTTCTCCATTTTCAGTACCATATGTGTATATAATCAGATCTTGTGGGCTGTAAGCAGCAAACTTCCTTTATCTATTTAAAAAACAACTGATTGGATTACAAATTATTTTGCTTTCTCAGCAATTCACTGGTTCATTCTTTAACTATTATTTATATTCAAGCATTTATTTACCTTTCAAAACATGAGTTTTCAATGGCATGTGTATACAAATAAGATGTGAAGACTATACAATCACAGACCTATTTCATAAACCTCCTGCCTTTCTGATCCTCTTTTTATTTCTTTTTATCATCTTTTATTTCTTTTTATTATCTTTTTATTTCTTTTACCATCTTTTTATTTCTTCCCACTCAGTTAACTCGCTTTTCCACATGCTCATTTCACTTTTGTTTCACAGTCTCCAGCACCACAGAAGCATTTAATACCCTCTCTTAACCCAGGGCCCTAAGTTGCTCTTTTGCTTCCTGCTTTTCCTGTCCACCAGAGAAGAAAACATTGTTTCAGTACATTTAGTTTTGCAGAAGATAGGAGATTTTGGGGTCTCTGAGTAACTGAGTCAAAAGCAGAAACAATGGAAAAAAGTAAGAGGTGTGGCAACAAAGAAAATTGACACAGAAAGATATGCTCACTCTCCAATACCACAAAAGCCCCAACAGCGTTGCTCATTTCAAAAAGACAACTGAAGCACCATGGCAGTTTCTATTTATGTCATTCTAGAATGAGAAAGCAACCTTGATAACAATGAAACTTTAGCCTTTTCTCTTTATTTTTCCCCCTCCGTTCAGCAGGCAGCAGTGGGAAGTCAGAATCTGATCTAGCCAGCTGCAGGCCCATTTTCTCCCTGTAGTCACACAGCTTCAGTTAGCATGGGGAAAGCCAGATGGAGCTAACAGGAGCACTGGTGTTAGCAACCAAGAGGGAAATTTGGACCATGCTATTGGTATGAGTTGTGGACCATGGCAGAGAGAGGAACACAAAGCAGAGTGATGTGGGAAATGCAGCTGAGGCTGAACATGTCTCATTCATCTTTCTCCCTGCTAGTTACTCCTTCTCAAAAGCTGCTCATTCAATGGTGTTCTCTGATTCTCTCACCTGAATACTACTGGTAGCGCTGTTGGAGCTGCACTGCAAACATCCCAAATTATCTATTCCATTAAGTGACTTTGATCACATTTTCTTACTTCAAGGGTTATGAGTAAATTCCTCACATCCTGTGGCGTCTCTTGCCTCCTAGCTTCTGTTGGTGTGAGCACCAAGAAAATTCAATGCTAATGCCAAAGGCATTGACTGAGCAAACTTCAATTCTGAACGTTAAAGGGGTCAAAGACAAAACAATCGACCAGCTGTTCCTACTGGAACAGCAGAAAAAAAAAAGCTGCTTTCTTTTCAGATGAATGATAGACAAACTCTTACTGGGGACACCGATCTGCTCTCAGTTATAGCTAACTTATAGCTAGAAGAGAAATTTTTTATTTTAGCTCAGACGCCAAGCTTACTGCTGGTACATAAATATGATACCAGACTGCATACAGTATCATTGCAAATATGTATCACCAGGTTAGTCATCAAGTGAAACAAACTTTCTGGAAGAACTGTCCTTACTGTTCATGCACACATGAATAGGCAGGGGTCTGCACAGCTTTTATTGAATATAATGGTGATTTAGAATTTAAATTGCTATCTTAAAAAAAATTGAAATATTTGAAAATACTTCTGTGAATTTTTTAAAGTAAAAGGAGAAAAACCCTTCATAAAACTATGATTCTTTTTACCTTCTTATTTCACTGTGCTTTCTGTGTGAAGGAATAACGAAGTGTTATATTATCCTATAGCTCCTGAAACTACCATGAAATATTAGAGACTGAAAGAAATAAGAAAAGACAAAGAAGGAATAAAAAGTCTTGTCTATGCTTTATTTTGTGAGGCTTATTTCATTCCAACAGACTTTGTGAAAAAAAGAAAAAAATTCAACATTCACCCAACCACATCAGATTATTTCCATATTTTTAACCTACAGATACTAATGTATAATTAAAGTTGGATTCCAGCTTTAAATTGTAACTTAATAGTTTTGCCGTCTCATCTCAATTAGTAGTTTTAAGTAAAAGTTACACATGGTTGGATTAGATCTCTGAAGGGACATTTATATTTTAATTGCTGAAGTGGCTGCAAAATAGCACGTCTAGGTAAGTCTTTGCTACACTCAGCTGCAAAACTCAATGATTTTGTAAGAGCTGAGGTTCCTCCTCTAGCCAGATAGTTTTTCCAGTGGTGTACTTGAAAATGCTTAGGAAGCCACCAGCTGTTACATTTGGTTAATCTCCAGAGGTGCTCCACCATGGCTGATTTCCACACCTATCTTAGACAGCAGCATCGACCACATGAGTGCAACCTGTCTGTTTCAGAATTACACAGGTCAGTTTAAATCATGTCAGAGAGAGCAGTCACTCTGAGCAGAGGAGAGGGAAGCAGCAGCAGACTGAGCCAATTGTAAGCATTTGTCCAACTGTAACCAGCTCACACTGTTGACTGCAGTACCTCTGCTGAAAGAGCAGCAACTCAGCTTAAGAGCAGTAGTTTCTTAAAACACTAAGAATATGAGTACTCTGTGTGATCCCTTAAAAGGCAAATTACATTAGTCAGATATGTAGGGAAAAGTAAAAATTTACGGTCCGGTCTTAGAAATCAAGAGTGCATTTACACAGAGTAATACATGAATGCATTCTCTCTCAAAGGATCCTAACGGGTCAACCCTGACATATTCAGTACTAGCAATGCACTATTTTCTTCTCCTGAGAATTTTCTTTCTCTTTTATTAATAATAATAAAAAAAATGTACCTACTTCCTAGTTAGCTTTACATCTCACAATGTCATTTAAGTTTCTTCGGTAACAACTCCACTGAGGTGGCTCATCTGAGCATGATTTGAGGTGTTAAGACATAGAGGTTCAGCAAAGAAGGGAGACAGAAGTGTCTGGGGATTTGTTCAAGATTGTTTGTGCTTTCTGAAAACTCATTGAGTGCTTACATACACTAATAGAAAAGCATCATGAAAGCTCAAAGGTGTCATTTATCCAGATCAGTACTAGAGTTTTTCCAGGATTATGATTAAATTCAAAGCCTATTAATTCTGTTTCATCACCTTCTTGCTGCAGTCACTCACCATTGTTCAGCCTATTCCTCAGCTTTGATCCAGTCACCTTTGAGTAAATTCTGTTCTGTCTTCATAGACCAAACTCATGAAAAAAATAAGAGTCCTTAAAATCTGAGGCAACCCCACTCTGAGCCCTGATCTCAAGGAAAATTAACTAGTGATCTTGCTGACATTTTCACAACTTTGCTGGCCTGAAACACTTGAATTCTCACAGGATATAATACAAGTATTCCAACAGTACATTTTGTTTTTCCATAATTTAGAGTTTAAGACAGTTATCATAACTTAAGGCTTAATGCTAATTACTAACACAAACAAGTGATTGCAAATATACAACTAGCACAGTGTTTTGCCTGAGAAAGACTGGAAGTTCGATGCTGATATGTATTGTTAAAATCTCCCTTAAAGACAACTAGAACTGTTCCAATGCTTGCCTCAATTTCAATACTATTTTGTTATTTTTGGTAGTGGCATTTAAGTATATTATAACTATTTTTTAATGTAAATAGTATTAAAAGAAACTGATACTGGTCATGTGTCAAGCTATGCAAGAGACATGGTGAAAGGTAAATGCTGATACATCTTCCTGAACAGTTGGTTCAGAATTTAGTAAAGCAAATTCAAACCACTAATTTCTTTTGGAATTAAATCTAAACATCCTACCATTTGGGCAAAGACTGCTATTAACTTTCCAGTAAAATAGGTGTCCAATGTCAATGTTTTTCTCTCTTGCTGAATATTATGTCCAGAAACTAAACCTGGCATTAATTCATATGATAATGAATTAATTTTGAAGTCAAACATATGGTTGATTTACCCTATGTGGGTGAAATAACCCATCATATGATTAAACATGGAGATTACATTTCTGGTTATCAGACACACATGAGTGAATTAATAAATACTACATACTGTCAGTATTTCTCAATGTTAAAAAAAAAATTAACAGTTCAATCTGTCCTTGTCCTTCAGGTGTCCTGTTTTCTGAAGTTAAATATTTTGCTATTTTGAAAAGTAAAAACAAATGCTGCCTGGTTAATAAACACACACTTTATATAAAATCCATATTACTGAGACAGGATTTTTTGAGTGTTTAAAAATACTTTATCAAATCATTTCATTCAGGATTTGAATGTTTTTGTACTTGAAAATTTCTTCTACCTACTTTTTCACACTAAATTAGAAATCATATGAAACTGCCATAGCCTACCAGAATCTGGGCTAGGTCTGTACACTCTGGTAGCCACAAGAAGAGTGGGGAACAGCTGGGGCTGGAGTTTGCCCACCATGGAACCTGAAGAGCTGCAAGCTCTACAACGCACTCTACAATAGCCACAGCAGGGACCAGGCAGAGGAGGAAGGAGGAGGCTCTTCTGCTTCTACGATCCACGGGGAAAGCCTATCCCAAAAGGGACAAGGACTCAAGGAACCACAAGAACCTCAGCGCATGGGGTTAATTACAACCCAAGGGGTGGATACAGAAAATCAACCAATAGGAAAACCTTAAGGGTGGAGCAAGGGGATTACATCATTAATGTGAGACCAATCACAGTGGGGGAGGAGAGGAAAGGTCACATGGGCCAATGGGGTGTGGTATATTAGGGGATTTCCAACTGGTGTTGCAGTCAGGGATTGGCCCAGGGAATGAGTGGCAGGGAACATTCAGGGAAAAAGGGGCAGGGTCGCCTTGACAGGCAGGGAAAGAGGGGCAGAGTCACCTTGACAGGCAGGGGAGGGACAAGAACAAAGGGAGAGGGATAGCTTGAGAGGCAGCTTTAAGGGAGGGTGCAATTTAGGGATAAGCCAACTTGGGAAAAACATAGGGGGGATAACAGAATGAACCATGTAGTAGCACTTTAATGAAATAAACGTGAACTGCTATATGAAATCTACTTAAAATTGCTGACACTTCAGCTTATCTACTTCCTAATTATTTCTTGTATGTTTTTCTGTGCGGTGAGCTATCCCTATGTAGGACAAAAAGCATAGAATGTGGATGAGTGAAGTTGCAAAACAGCATGTAAAAGACAAAGTGCTAGATGTACAGTAACTTCAGAGGCACCTACTTCAGTCTCCTGATTCTTCAGGTGTAAAATTATCCATGTGATGTATACATCTCTTGCAATTTTTACTGAATGTATAATCTACATTGAAGCTATATTGTTGGGGTTTTTTTCAGGATCAAAATGGAGGTCATTAATATCTTTTTACAATTTGCTTGTACTTGAAACTAGCAGTGGAACAACAAGCCTTATTAGTCTAAGAGGTATGGAAAAAAAACCCTGCAAACTTTCTTACCCTGGAAAACACTGAACATTTGTACTTTAAATATCATTCTTCTAAAACAAATTCATCTTGTTGAAGAAATTGACTCAACAGGAAAAAAATGGTTCTTTCTCTTGATAGCATTGTCAGAGACAAACTCTTACAAAGGAATTTGTCTATTACTGATTATCTTCTGTTCCTATATTATCACAGAATAAGCAGTCAAAAACAGGTAAAAAAGGCGGGCTATTTATTCTACTTACTTTTTATAACACCAGACTCAGACCAAAGCTGTTTAATCTTAAGGTGTTCCAGTGGCCAGCTTTGCAGCAATGAATGCAGAGTCCTGCACTGCAAGGCTCTCGATGGAGCAAATAATTAGACATTAGTCTTCTCAGCTCAGCCTTCAAGGTAGGCCTTTGGGCAACAAAAATTAATCCAGTCACTTATGTTTGATTATTTCTCATATTGATTATTTCTCTGTTCTGTCTTAATTTTGGTATGACAGAATTCTCTGGGTTTTAGTCTAATGATATCCATATTTGGTCCTTTGCTTTTTCTAATAAAAAAAAAAGAAATCATGAGTGATTTTTTTAAACAGTTTTCATTAGAGGGAGATCTTAGATCTGTCAAACCATTTTCTATCTTAATGTCATTCTTCTTTCTGAAACACAGTAAGCTATTATTTCCGTATATCTTTTGTAGCTGAGCTAACATATTGACAATTAAACGTGTCTGTGAGCTGAGAGTTTTAAGAGGTAGAGCAGCCTGTAATGATAATTGAAAAAACACTACATAAGCAAAGTAACTGGCATGTTTATTGCTATGTCAAGTAATAAACATAGCTTTCTGAGATTTTTTCCATGAGAATGATCAGAATCTGTCAAACTAGACACATGCTATCTTTTTAGATCTTGCACTCCATTTCAACTGGTGTTGCAGTCACCAGTTGAAATGGAGTGCAAGATCTAAAAAGATTCAGCTTTATCCGATGGTTTCCACTTCTGCCATCGACTTGGATATTTTATGGGCCAATGCTTATGATTCTCAGGAATACAGATCTCTTGATCTTGAGGCATAATAAAGGTCAGCCTAGAAATTAGATCTCATAAGGGCAGTCCAAGGGTCTAGTTACAGTATGACTGTACACATATGCATTACTAAAAGTGCAGCTTATGATCCATATTTTCATAATAACAATATATTTTTTTCCAACCACAGATGGAGATTTCATGTTCCTCCTCCCTATTGAGAAAGTTGTAATTGTTGTAGAGCCTTATTAACCCTTTGAACACATATTTCCCTAGTAGGAATGTATTCCACTGGGCAGTGGAGTAGGTTTGCTCTTGCTAAACCACAGTGATATTCACAGGTATTTGGGAGTTGCAGTGGTACTCAATAGAATATTTTTGTTTCAAAGTGTCCTCAGTTTTTGTGGGACACTGCCCACAAAAATCTGTGTAAACTCTGCCTCATGCATCTCTTGTGTTCTGTTTTTTTTAGAAGCTTTCACTTTATGTTTATATAAAATAGAAATCTTTTTTCACTTGGTGAGTAATAAAGACTTGGTATAATATATCTTCACTGGTCTTTCTTAAGGTAGCATTGACAGAAAGTGCCCATAAATGCAGCTATCCATTTAGATGGGTTGTGTCTTTGTTTTTAAGGCTTTGTATTTAATGAAAGTGAATAGCAGTGTGCTATCTAAGGGCAGATGTTAAATGCCTGAAGTGAGTAGGCAAATTTTACATGTATAAAGACTTCTGAATCACAGATAATATTATCTAAAGAGTAAAATAATGATGTTGTTCTTAGTGCCTGAGCATCATCAACGTGATTCTCATTGTTCCTCAGAATAAAATAATTGAAGCATTTATTCTCAAAACATATGCCACATGATTTTATCTATTATTATTGTAGAGAAGTATAGCAAATAAGGCTTTGTGCTAATTTCAGCAGCACAGCCCAGTACGTAGGTGAATGATAAAAATTATGATGCTTCTTCTTCTGAGACTAAGGATCCTCTTCTGCCCAGAAAGATTTTTGACTTATGTGTTTACCCTGTAAACCAAAGTGTTCTACTAAGATCTGGCTGGCTAGACCATATGATGTAATGCAAATAACTTATGCAAATCAGCTTTTCCCTTACTGAATGCTTTTATCTGAGTAGAAGGTATTTAATTAACATTTCAGCTATATAGGGATATTTTGTATATTTAGTTCACAATATGACTGTATTATCAAGGGAGATGCTCTACTAATTTATTGTTTTTAAACTACAGCTGGAAGTTGGAGCTGAACATTATCTTTCTTGCTGAGCAAGATTATAAAAGCACAGAAAAACAATTTTATCATTACTATTATTATAGTTCTACCTGGTTCTTTTTCAGTTTTTTCAGACCTGAATCAATTTGACCAATATGGTTTTGGATGAAAATAAAAAAACTTTCTTGACAAAGGGGAAAGAGATGAATGGATCAGGAGGTGAGATAGGGTGATAGAGCAGCTACATGAGAAAATGAGAAAAATCACTAGGATGCAGAAACTGTATGTGCACTGAGGGATATGAGAAGGATCGATTAGGTGAGAGGTGGAAGGTAGGACAGAAGAGGAAGATGGGGATAATAGAGGGCAACAAACTGTTTCTGTTTTAATGTTGTGAGGAGAATGGAATTAAATAGGAACCTGAAGAATCATGTGCAGTTGTCACTATGATGAGCTTTTTGAATACAAAATATATTGCCTGTTGTCCCGGATTTTGGCTGTGCACTTTGTACAGATTAGTTGTTTGTATGAAAATCACTGGCATGCATAAGAATCTGTGAACTGTAAATGTGGATGTCATGCAGAAAAAGAATTCACACAGGCTCATGGGGGTATTGATGAAAGCACTTCCTGTAATAACTTCCCCAGCTGGTGGCAGAACTGGTTCTGGCTGTCATATAGTCTTAGGCTCTTCACTAATCATTGATTATTCCTGTTAATCCCTGATGTGAATAACTGAAATAGACTATCTATGTATTATTGATCACCATATCCACAGGATCTAAGAAAAGCATCTTAGACAAGAATCCTAGACAAGAATTTCTGTGCAGAAAGAAACAAAACTAAACTGTTAGACTTGACAGTTATAGAAATCACCCAATACATCAAAAGCAGGGGAGGTGAAACACTAATTAGTATCAGTCTTCAGTGAAGGAGGTAAAGTGAGAACATGCCAACACCTTTTGCTTACAGAAAAATGTGATGAGAAGAAGTTATAAGAGACACAAAGGGTTAATGTATAGTAATTATTCTGTTTTGTTACTATTTTATTGTCATATAAATGGAAACAGAAGCAGAATATAATGTATTGTTGAATTGGAGACACAGTACAAGTAAGAAGACAACAAATAGAAAAGTATTTTTATTTACAAGTGATGTGAAAGAGGAACACAGATATCATTATATCTTCACACCAAGAAGTGAAGACCACTTCTTCAGTATTATGTGGATTTATTTTCTGTTGAAGTTCCTTATGGGGTGGGGGGTTTTTGCAAGTCATTATTTCACAAACCAGTCTCTCTTGTGCCAAGTCATGTTTCTATAGGTTTGAATTTGCAACATATATTCTAGGTTAAAGAAAGACAATATTACAGTTAAGTTTACCTTTTTTTGGCTACATAAAGCCAGCTTCTCTACTTAAAAAATAGATAATATTGGCAACTAGCAACCATTGTTTTTGGAGGCCAAACCAACTTCTGAATCTGAATATTTGGATTGCAACTACAAATTTTTTTTTCCATAAGTGAACAATTTAGCTAGTATGTCAGGAGATTAAGTTTTTATTTTTCTCATTTGGAGATTTTCACACTGTGCAAAAGACCTTAAAATTACAGGACCTTTATCTCATTTTCTTCTTTCTCTCATTCAGCTTTTTTTTCTTCCCTTTTTCCTATTCCTTCCTTCCTTCCTTCCTTCCTTCCTTCCTTCCTTCCTTCCTTCCTTCCTTCCTTCCTTCCTTCCTTCCTTCCTTCCTTCCTTCCTTCCTTCCTTCCTTCCTTCCTTCCTTCCTTCCTTCCTTCCTTCCTTCCTTCCTTCCTTCCTTCCTTCCTTCCTTCCTTCCTTCCTTCCTTCCTTCCTTCCTTCCTTCCTTCCTTCCTTCCTTCCTTCCTTCCTTCCTTCCTTCCTTCCTTCCTTCCTTCCTTCCTTCCTTCCTTCCTTCCTTCCTTCCTTCCTTCCTTCCTTCCTTCCTTCCTTCCTTCCTTCCTTTCCTTCCTTCCTTTCCTCCCTCCCTCCCTTCCTTCCTTCCTCCCTCCCTCGTTTTCTCCCTCCCTCCCTCCCCCCTCTTTTTCTCCCTCCCTCCCCCCCTTGCTTTCTCCCTCTCTCATTCTCAGTGTCTCTCCCTCCCCATCCTTTTCCGTATTCTTTTCCCATTTTCTTTCTTTTTTAGTCCTCTCTAGTAAGGCAACTCCTTTTTTTTTTTTAGTTTCCATTACCAATAAATGGTTCAGAGATACAATATTTTCTCATTTGATCTAATTTCATCCTAGGACATCTGTTTTTAAAAGAACTTCTCACAGTTCCCCATAGTTGATTGAAACCCTCTCCTTCCTTCCCTACTTTCCGCCTCCCTTCCCTCCTTCCCCCCTCCCTCTTGTCCAACCCTTCTCTTTCATCTTTTCTTATTGTTGTTGCTTAGTCAAGTGGCTTAGGATGTTTCAATTGAAAATTGTGGTTTGACCTGAAAGAGCTGACGATGAACGTTGCATGAAGAGAAAGTGTAGAAAGAATGTTTTTGTCCCTCATCTTGAAAAAAAATGGGGAGAAAAGAGGGAAGAATGAAACAGAAGTTTGAAAGACTTCAACTTCAGAGGTAAAAAGGGGATGATCAAATTATAGAACTTTATTTGGCAAGAAAGCAGTGATTTTTGTGTATTAAAACCCTGTGTGCTGTTGTTCCTCCAGTGTCTAGGGTAACAATAACACAGAAGAGGAATACTGAGGAAATGCTGATGGAAACAAAGCATACTTACATTTTCAAAAATGCCTGGGGAATATGAGTTTTGGATGACTTGACTAAAGTAAACAAAATTCATTTTCTAAATGCTTAGCATTCAGCTTTACTAAGTTTAGCTCTTCTGAGGTGTCTAAAGTTAGTTTAAGGTGGCCTGGATTCTGTAAAACCATTAAAAGGAAAAAAGAGTGTTATGCTGACTGTCACTTGTGGCAATACTTCTCAGACTTTTGTTGTATTCCTGGAATGAAAAGCCCCACATTTTTCATAACACTTCAAATACATGAACAAAATCCTTTGAATAAATCAAGAGACAGAGTCTAGCCTGAACACATATACAGATACAGTTGATAAATAATCTGAGTCTTAGTTCATCAGATTGACATCTAGAGTCTCATTTTTTATATATGAGTGACTTGATTTTTAGTATTACTAAGCAAATCACGTACAGCACCTTCCCCTGAAAGCATCAAATCATTGACATACTTGTAAATGTTGTATTTATAAAGAAATTAAGAGTAAAACAAAATAAATTCTTGCAAAAAATTTTCTACTATAAAGGTTTTAGATTTTCTGCAAACATTTTTGCATTCGTGACAGTCCTCATGTGACACATTTGTGCCATAGAAGAATTGATGTAGCAGTTGCAGCTCATATTGAACCTAGTACAGAGGTGAAATGTGCAGCAGCTGAACAAGGACAGTAAGCAAAGAAGCACAGGAGTAATCACAACTGTGAAGGACAGAATTATTCATAGAAAAATGCCAACTCTTTTCTTTCTCATTGATATATCTTAAACTCCTATTATACCATTTATATGATGGACAAGGACATATCTGAATAATTTTCAGCAAATTATGTAATGTTCAGCTAGAAGGTAGGTGAAATTAAAACCTTTTATCTGAAAGATCATAATGGGGGCAACTAACAAAGCACTTCTTCACCAATACCTAGTAGCCTGATTAAAAAAAAAAAAAAGTCTATAAGAAAATACTATGCATTTTTGATTGCAGATTCAAACCTCTTCTAAAAACTAACAAAATGTTATTTCATCCTTCAATTTTGCATGTCTATATGTCTGTTTTGGATGGTTCTTGTTTTGTCTGAGTTATATGGAAGCCTAGTGATGCTGGAAATGCATTGACAACTTTTTCACCAGCTAAAATAAATCTTCATGATCTAAATATTTCTAGTATTAAAGAGGAAATCAATCCTTTTTTTACAGCCAGGTGCTCAGTGGTTGAACTCTCTTAGCTGTGGTGGGATGTATATGAAACTAAGAGTTTGTCATCTTTGGGGCTTTGATCTTTGCTGCTCCACTGTATAAAGCAGCCATGCACAATTAGAAAACCAAACTTCACACAGTAGGTGTGGATTTAATTTTGTCACCAAAACACTAAGAACAGTTAAATACTCTGTGTATTTACTGTTGGCATGATGCTTTACTTGAAACAATTACCACCAACATCTTTTTAAAGGAAACTAAGTCATTTTGTTGCAGCAGAAACCAACAAAATTAGGAGATAGTACTCAAATTTTACTGACAGGTTTTGCTATTAGATAATACTTCAATTCCTGATGAAAGAGAAAAGAAATAAAAAGGATAAAAAAATAAAAGAAAATTTTAAAAAATACATAAACATATAAAAAGGTCTCTCTAAAGTAAGTAATAGAAAACATGGAATTTCAATGTGGCCCTCTGAGTGGAAATAGTTAATTAGCAAGTGATATTCAGCTGGAAATTTCTATTATGAAAGCTTCCAATACTTTATTCAATAGACTGAAATTGACTGCTACAAAATACAATCCATTGTGCTAACAATGTAGTTATAAAGGTACAACATAAGTCTGCTTATTTTTTCTCTGAACAGTCATTTCCCCTGATTATTATGTCAGTATCAGCCAATCAGTTTTTGTTTCCAAAACATGATTTATATTATGTGCCTATTGGAATTTCCATTGTATTCCACACTTGTGTGCATTAAGCATTTCTTAGCTAGTTTTTGGTAATAAATAATAATTGAGCTTCATATACTTTTGGATTGAAATAAAGTGTGTGCAACACACATTATTTGGAACACAGCCACACTCAGTAACGAAATAGAAGGTGCTATGCTGTCAGCTGAAGAGGCATCAGAAAATATTATTCTTTTCTGCTTTTGGACATACGTACAGACATGTCATTGTCATGAATAGAAAAAAGAAAATAACACTGGGTTTAACTGTTTCTTATGAATTTGGAGAAAAGCATGACTTAAATCTCAATTTTCTGTCTAGGTAGAATGTCTCATGTCTGTTCACTTCTTTCACCTTCTTTTAGTCTCTGTCTTTCAGTTTGTTAAATATTTTATATATTGTGAAGATTCAATAGAGAATTCAAATGTATGTATGATGCACAGATTTAATTTATTTTCAAGAATTTATATGTGTTTTTAATTAAAGTTTCTCCAGCTGTGAGATACATAAGCAGGAAAAAATCTACGACAGAGTGGTACTGTCTGGTGTTGTGACAGATATGCAAATGTATATTACTCATAAAATAAGACTATCTCTAAGTAAAGATAAATATATGCTAGGACTTCCTTGTATAAGATAATTTCTTATATCATAGAAACACACCTGGTGCAAGTATTAGGACTATCTCATTAACAAAGATTTATCCATAAATGAACGGCAGTTCATAAAGAGACATGCACCTAAGGTGCTATACTTTGGCTGTGGACCTAGATCTGCATTTCCACTCATGTCTAGATCTGCTACTCTCCTGGATAAAGTAAACATCAGTCTTGCACTCCTACATAAACTAGGCCACAATCTACAAATAAGCCTATCAGAATTATCTGAGCAGTCTTCATGCAGGCTCACTGCAATATTCATCATACCATATTTTAAGATAAATTGCTGTTGAATAAAACAAAAATGATGTCTGAAAGTACAAAGAAGAGACAGTGCTCTTTTTTTTAATAAGTGTTTTGTTACTAGGCTAGAGGGAAGTCTTCTCCTGGTTAGACTTGATTTTCATTATGGAGACATGTACATAACTGAAAAGGCTAGAATATGGACCCTCTTTATATCCTAGTGTAGTTAGACACTTTTGTCTTAAAGGGAGATTTTAACTCCCTTAAATAAGGGAGAAAATTGCTCAAATTCTTTTGGATTACTTAGGGTTCTCAGGTAATTACACTTAAAATGAAGGAAGAAGTTGTCAGGAAACAGTTTCTAATTCAGCAATCATAATGATTGAGGTTATTGAAAACTTAATTTCTGAAGGTAAATAATTTATATGGCTGTCATCTTAAGTTCTCAGAGTATTTTTTAATATGAACAGAAACTCCTGCCTGAATCACAGTTAGATTTTCATTGTGGCCTCTCATCTGTGAAGTGTTCTAGAGAAATGTATGCCAAGCATGCACCTTTAACAAGAACTTTGGTGCTACAGTCCCTAAAAACTGCTGTTAGCATGTCACTCTGGTCTTTTATAGATTCATTTGATCAGTTGTCCCATATCCTCTGACATATCCATCCATCCATCCATCCATCCATCCATCCATCCATCCATCCATCCATCCATCCATCCATCCATCCATCCATCCATATGACATGTCTGAGTATATCCTGTGAGGGCAGCGAAAATCATTTGAAGCATAAATATCTTCTCTTCAGTCATGTGATTTGTATGTTAGTTTGCCCAGGGCTGTATCTTCATAAGACTAAGTTGTTATCTCTGAGACTAAACTGAGGAAGTGTTATGGAGATTGTTTCATCTGCCCCCTATACACACAAACAGCATTATCTATTACAGTTGCAATGTCATTAAAATCCTTCCTCCAACCATACCAGTGTGATGTCTTTTACTCATTGTAGTGGGAATGGCATTTGACCTATTTGGTCCTCAAAAACAGTCTACAGCATTGCCTACCATGGACCAAAACCATAGCAATTGAGGATTGTTGCAAATCTCAAATACATGTGCTGGTCACCAATGTTTTTTTCTAGGGAACAGCTAGGCTACAACATATGAATACCTTGGGAAATTTGGAGAATGTGATTGAGATGTGGACACACTGGACATATTTAATCTTTGTGGGAAAAATTTCTAATTTCCATCATGAAGCTAGTGAGCCACATGTTATATCCTAAAAGGGAACTCTTTAGCACTGTAACCTGTTACCTCCCTGTGGCTTGGCTACAGAAATCATAAATCAGAAAGAAGTGATATACTCTCATATAACAACATCAGGAAAGGACAACATAGGCCTTTCCTACAAAAGCTGGTCATGTTTAGTCCTCTGATCAAACTTCTATCCAAACCTCTTCTTATGCAGACCGCTAATCTAATCTCAGCCAGCAGTGTATTAACTGCTCCCTTACTAAACCCATCCTGAAATGTCACAAAAGGACCTAAGAAAGGTAGGGCAATCACCTTAACCAGTTTCCAAAAATCAGGATATTGCCCAAATGAGACGAATGCTTGCACTATTAAGCAAAATTAACTATGAAACTTTTCCTGTTGAAAATAACCCCTATATGCTGAATGAATTATGGAAACAGAATATAACTTTGGCCTCAGATACTCTCCCCTTACACAGTATCAATCTCCAATTTCTAGAATTCTTCTCAATAAACAATTTGGTATATTCGTGTCTTTCAATAAATATTTTTAAAGATAAAAATTAATGGTTTTACTTGTTCATTTCACCAAATATGATACATACACATGCCGTGCTTAAAAGTGAAGATCAGCTGTTTCAGCTAGCTTGAAAATTTTTCAAATTCATTTTAAACTTTGTCTTGAAATGTTAGGGTGCAGAGAGAAAGAAACCATTAAAACATATTCTGGTTTTCCCTCTGGAATTGAGGAGTCTACAGAGCAATGATTCAGAACAACAAACAACCAGAAAAGCAGCCAGACTGTCATGACTGCCATTCTGTTGTCATAAATTTTGTCCCCCCTTGGAATATTATTTTTAAGGACTGAAAAGACAGAAAACTAAATTCTGCTCTCAGTTACCATGGAACAACTCCAACTTTACTCAGTTTCTTCCCAATAATGAGGACATATTTTATGCCTGCGAAAAACTTAGTTTACTGAATTTATATACTATAGAATACTACAGAACAATGCTACAGAAAAAAAAATGCACACAGCAGGTTTAGTTTGTTGTTCCTGCTTTGCAGCAGTAGCTACAAGAAGTAAGGTGAGTAGCTGTAATCACACAATGAAGAGTATTAATTTTTCAACAATGCATGTTGTCAGCAGAAGAAAATGTCAAGATTTAATAATTTTTTTTCTTTACTTTTGATGTGACATACATGGAATATAAGTGGAATGCACAATTTATTGCTCCCTTCCTTTCTTTCTTACTGGCTTGAATTCAATTTACCAAAGTGCCTGTTCTTTATCCCTGTTACACATGTAGTTTGTACATTGATTCATGCTGTTACATGGAGGATTGATAACAGTACACGTTATGTGCTGTTAACACATAAAGTAAATGTGTGGAGATTATAATCCAGTTCATTGGAGTTCCTATGCCTAGAATTTCTTGCAATGCTCAAGAAACAAAGGGAATTCCATATAGCGATGTGTCTTTACACAAGAATTTCATAAAAGAAATAGTCTCTCCATAGTCACACTTGACCCACATTTTCCTCTATTACTATGTATCCTTATTTATGGCAGGGAATTTGGGGAGGAAACAGAAAAGAAGACAGGCAGGTAGTTACCTATAAATGACTTAGATGATCTGTCCTGACTATCTCTTAGTGTTTTCCCCCCTCCTATATGTAAACTTGGAAAACCTTCCATGTGTGTCTGTTACAAGCATCATTCTGGATTAGTGACCTTCACTGTTCAGATGGAAAAAAATGCACTAGTTGAAGCAGTTTAGAAGTCAGAGGTTCATCCTAAAATAGCCAGAATAATTGATTAATAATTTCAAAATTAGGCCTTTTATTGGTGAAAAGTTCCTGTTCTTAATTGAAGGGTACAGAGCCTGATACATTTATGACTGCTGAAAGTGGGCAAGGTCATAAATACCATCTGTACCAGCTGGAATTTGTGCATAACCTTGGCACAGAGACTCAGAGGCACTGACTGACCATCTAACCTGGGCATGGCAGGAGTGTCTGTGCAGGAGAAAGATTAAAGCTTCCCAGCAAACTGAAATCAGAAAAATATACTGGAAATCAAAGAAAAGAAAGCTTTTCATTTAACTGTGCTCAAAGAGGACTCGAGTAAGAGTCCAATGCTTTGAGCCACTTGGTACTTGCAAGGATTATTTACATACTCTAAAAAGTGAAGGAAATGTCACAGTTAGTTCTTCAGAGCAATTTCTTTTTCTTTAATTAAAATTATTTCTTTCTTCAATCAGAAGAAAGCAGCAGCAGATGGGAATTAGGCTTGTCTCAGCATAAGACCAATCTGCATTGCAGAAGATCTTAAAAGATAATTTTTTGTTGGTATCTGGCTAAGGAAACAGATTTCCTTAAAAGTGATTTAGTTAAAAGTTGATCTTCACTTTAGTTTTAAAGAAAGATCAAATCTATATTTTTAACCTCATATATTTTTTGTGATCCTCTGATCATTCTCATTTCTTTTCACTGGGTTGTCTTCACTGCCATGTCTTTTTTAGAGGGCAGAGCCTTTTAAGCAGCATGCTATTCATGCTTCAGGTATGTTTTCCCTTAGTACACACAAACTATTGTAGCTGGCTTTGTTTGAGGATTGTTTTTTCCCTTGCCCCTGTAGCGCGGTCTACATTGATGATTTACTCTTTTATACTTTCCATACAGCTTTCTGCAAAACTCTTACAGTCTTTTTTTCCCCAACCTTTCCCAAAGCTCTTGATATGTATTTATCATTTTGGAAAAAAGAGCTATCTTTGTGCAATTTATTTTCTTAGCTAATTTCTCAATTTTATAAAAAAGAGGTCTATTTTAAGCCTCTTTACCAACTTAGTTCTTTCCAAGCAGATGTAATCAGCATTTGTGAAAATATGCAGGTGTCTTGGTTTAGGGCAAATTTTGGAAGAAACCTCTGAATTGGGGTCCTTCTAGAATGCAAATCTAAGTGGCCTCTTCTTTAATTGGTTTGGGGAAATGTTTTCTTGGAGAAAAGTGGAAAAACCAGTTCATTCAACAGGTAAAGCATTTACCAGCACAAAAATGAACGATATTAAAAAATAAAACCTCTCACCACTCGAAAGAGATGACAAACTCATGAAGTCCCTTCATGAGTTGTAGCTTGGCTCACTCATGGATGGTAGCTTGGCTCTCTTATCAGTCCCCCTGGCTCTGGGAAATGCCATGGCCCAGGCTGGGCCCCAGTGGGCTATAGGTGGGAGCCTCTCTGGGTCCGTAGTATGGAGCAGGTTTGAACAGTTCTAAGAAAAGGAAAAAAACACAGTCCAGGGAACTTCTGTGCCCTAGCTAGCAGAAAACTAACTAAAAAGCAAAGGAGAGCTCTCTCTTGCTGATTGTCTGCAGACAACAGGAACAAGACTGTGGAGGAATGAGTGCAGTGTCTGAAAACAAACTGCACACTTCTCTCTCCCTGCTTCACTCTCAGAACCAGTCTTAAAGGTGCAGTATATATTTCTGGGCTAAACACATGAATAGGGAAACAATTCAGCATGATAAAGTCACCCCAGGACAGCAGATATTTAATTCTGGTGTTTATCTTAGGGCAAGTTTATCTAGAGGATTCGTCATTAAAAAAAAAAAAAAAAAAAAAAAAAGTGAAAAAAAAAGAATGTAAAACTCATCCTAAATTACCTCTGTCCAAAAGAGCTTTTATTTAGTGTAATATGATATAAAACAGTAATACAACTACTTTTTCATGAACGTTTCAAATTCTGCATAAACTCATTCCTATATTTAGATTTCTAGTTTTCTTCTGTACTGTGTTTGCCTACACAGTTCTGGTGCCAGGGAAGATAAAAGATATCAGGGGTTGATAGAACTTAGATTAAATCAGTACCAGCTTCAGACAGACCCACTGCTGGCCAAAGCTGAACCAGTGGTGGCAGTGCCTCTGTGATAATGTATTTAAGAACTAAAAACTGCTGCAAAAAAAGCATCCAGGAGACAAATGAGAATATGGGAAAGAAACTGTCTTGTAGCCATCAAGGTCAGTGAAGAAGGAGGGGTGGGAGGTGCTCCAGGTGCTGGAGCTGAGATTCCTCTGAAAACACTGGTGAACAGAGAAGCAGAGATCCCCCTGCAGCCTGTGGAGGAGCCCACACATGAGCAGGCAGATGTGTCCTGGAGAAGTCTATCACCCATGGTGCCCTAACCCCCTGCATTGCTCAGTAATGGGTGAGTGATCTCTCTCTGTACTTACCTTGACCCATAAGGATTTTGCTGTACTTTTTGTCCCCTGTGCAACTGAGGAGGGGCAGTGATAGACCACTTGCTGGGCACCAGGAAAAGTCACCCGATCTCTCTGCCTTAGCAGCTTTTCTTTCTTTAACTTATGATGATATACAGCTTGCTGTAGTCCCTTCATTGAAGACAATGTTATACAATTCTTTCTTTAGCTGGTAACTCATCTTTTACAAGACTGTGGTGACAACCGCTATGGTTTAGAGTGTTTTAGTAAATTCCCATAAGTAATATAGAACAAAATTCATTTGTCTCAGAATCTAAAAGTGCCTAATTGCCCTAAATTCTCATTAGTCTATTGTTTCCCAGGCTGAAATTTGATTCACTTGCTACCATTTTAAATTGTTATAACGATCCAGTTACTTAGTGATTTTTACTGGAAGCCACCGATAAATAGTACACAGCTGACCACAATCATCGCTATAAATATAAGGGTTGAAATAACATCTCCCATGTATATTCTGCTTTTCTCTTGTCACTGCAGTGTGTGCAGTGCATGCATGGTGTGGTTCTTAAATGCATGGCATGGTGTGGTTCTTAAATATTTTGGAAGAATTCTAGGAGTAAGATATCCCTTCTAGTTTGCTCATCTTTAATTGTGTTGAGAGCTTGTGGTACTGGGTTGTCTCTTTTCTATTTATGGTTAGTAGGACATGTAGAAGTGATACTCCTGCTCTATGATTACTATGTCAAAGACAGCAAATGGGTTTTGCAATATTATCTTTAATGTAATTTCAAAAACATATGAAAAGGCCTTATTTCTCTCTACATTGTTATTTTACTTGTTTGTTTATTTGTTTTATTAGTAGTGCTAGAAGTAGTACTACTGTATTTTTTGAGAGCTGGGTGTGGGGAAGCCATAAAATAAATTTAGAACTTAGTTTTAATTTTGGAGGAGTGGGACTCCGTTGTCCTCCTCATTTGCCAGCCAACATAGCCACTAATCTAGCAGAGGAGGAGAACTCTCTTCCTTGAATAGGAAAAACAGCCAAAGCTAAACTTACAGGTGTTCAAAATTTCTATGTTGTATAGACATATATATACATATACACACACACAGATATATATCTTTCATAGCTATATATATTTTTTATATATATGTATATATATATATAATGTAGATACATAGTAAAGATAGATAGATCTAGCCATGATAATGAGTTCATACTTCATATACATTCTTAGACACTTTTTACAGGCAATAGAGAGCCTTCAGTTACTAACAAGGTATTTTTTCACCTGTGAAAATTTGGATTAGTTATATTTTCTTTTCTTTTTCTTTTCAAATTTCATAAAGAGTAAATACCAATGAAAAATTAAGATTTTATGTCTTCTGTGATGTAGATCTAGGTTCAGTTTGTGCAAGCCTAGAAGAGCATTTGTAGATGGCACAATATTTTTTTTCAGTAGGTATTTAACAAATTTCATCTCTATAATCTAAGCAAACATCTCTACACTCTTTGACATAGTCCTTTTATCTAGCTTACAATACAACAATTGTTACCTGAGGTGCAAAATGAAACTTTACCAAGAATACAAAGTAGTAGATTCTTATCTTGAATAAAAATAATTAATATATTTTTTCATCCAACAATGTCTCAGTTATAAAATAGTAACAGATCGTGTCATTCTATTTAAATACACTGCAAATGCAAACTGTACCTGAACTGGCCCATAGACTGGTGTTTTCAATTTTGTAGAAACTATCTACTAGGTTATGGCATCTGATTAAAAAAAAAAAATTTCTGTAACACTGCTACTGACTCAGGGTAAGTAAGGTAAGGGTAGAAAAAGTAATCCTCAAATCATCCTCATGTAATCTGTTCAGGAAAAGATATGAAGAGATGAGAAATACAGCACATGGGTTTTAGATCTAACCTCAAAATATGCTACTAGAAATTGACCTTAGAAAACCCAAAATAGCAATTAATGGCTACTAAATCTTATCTTTATGTATATTCTGATTTGTTATTTTACTTTGGAGCTAAACATTTTAAAGATAATGAAGATAATGAAGATAACGGAAGGTTGTAGCTTAGACAGCAGCAGTTGCAGAATCATGTCTCAGAAAAGAGAGCCTCATTAAAACTGTTAGAGAGAAGAAAAAGGGTTTTCGCTGAAGTTAAGTGAGCGAGTAGAGGTAATTGTACAGTTTTACTTTTTTTTCTTCTTCGCATAAAATACCATGAGGTCGAGTGCTCTACAGAAAAGGGCAGCAGATAATGAAATACTGGGAAAAAATAGATTCAAAATCAGTGCTAGAGGGATGATCACACAAGGACTCCTAACTCTGGCACTTGGAGAGTTTGTGTACTGTCAAGCGAACATGGTGAAAAGAGTAGACATCTTGGTGATTATCATAAGAAATCTAAATATGAATGTAAAGAACAATGATAGACAATTTCTGAATTGCCTTACTTTTGGTTCTGTTACCTTCAGTTCTTAACTTTGCAGTGAGGTAAATTCATTATAGGAGAGGAGAAGAAAAGAGGTGATTGAGGTGGCTGCTAAATTATCTGGAGTGTTTACGATGTGTTTTGATGCACAGCTCCAGAGGGTGAGGGAAAAATGGCTCTATTTTAAAACTATTGAGAAACACTTTGTCTGCCAACAAATTTGCACAGCTAACTCTATTCTTACAGATACATTTTTAGTGACACTAATTTCTTTTAATGCATTCTATTGATTAGTATTACCATTGCATATCCTTTGAAATTGCAATCACATACTCCTTACTCTGAAAATATTTATATTTGTAGATCTCTTTATTTGTTGCATTTCACAGGGTAGCACTTTAAGCCTCTTGAGACACCAAGAACACAAGATGCAAAAAGGAATTTAAAATACAAACCATGTTTTTTAGACAACAAGTAAGATGCAATACAGGGGTTGCAATACTGTGTAGCCATGACCTTTGCTGAATAAAAATTCTTCTCTACATGGCCATCTAATGCATGTAAAAACTTATTTGTAGAGATCTTAGACCCTTGGCATTAATGGAGAAAAATATTCCATGGTGGATATAACCAGCACCTTTATGAATCTTGAAAATATTTTGAATATGACAGAGCTGTTTCAAGAGGGGTTGAAGATAATCTTGGTAAGAAAACCTGAGACCCACTTCACCACTTTCCCAGCAAGGTAGGAAGGATTTAACTATTCAGATTGCCAGTAGAGGGGAGTAATAGCACAGACTCTCTCTCTAATGGTTACAGGAAAAAAAAAATCCATGGATGGATAACAATTTTTTCCTGGGGGGAAAAAAGGTGATGCAGAGCCCAAGGGGCTGGAGATGGCTATCTGCTCCCTTTCCCAATCCCAGCCCAAAGAGCAGAAATTCAGATGTCCTGTCTCCAGTGTTTCCTCTTCTCTCTGTTGTCTAACACAGTATTTACTCAGCATCCTGCCTGCTTCAGCTGCCATCTTGAGGAAGGTAAGTTTCATCAGTTCAGAATTAGGATGCTCAAGACTTAATAAAGTTGCCCAAGTTCCTCAAGTTATCCATGAGTACACCTGCCTTATGTACAACAGCAAATATCTCTAACTAAATTTACTAATGACTTGCTTCTCTTTAGGACATCTAAATACAAACTAACTGAATGTTGTACACAGAAGACAAATGTGAAGAATAGCCAAGAGCAGTTCCATTTTTTTGATGCATAGTATCAAACCAGTTGATAAAATGTTAAATAAATTTTTTTGCAGGGTAGTTTATTGTTATTTCTAATGTGCTGCATCCATTTCACAGAGGAAAATATGTATTTTGCAGAGTTTCCTTCTAGAAGTCAGGACTGTGTACAATCAAATTAATCAAAGTAGATGAAAGCAGAAGTGGATTGTGATTGACCTGGGGCATCAAAATATGAAATTATTTTTAAAAATACCTTCAAAAGTTATAAAACTATAGCAGTAACAAAAATTGAAGAGGAATTCAAAATTTCCCCTTCAAAAATTGTTGTGTTTTTCATGAAAAAGGCACAACATTATTTGAGTGGAGAAAACAGATATGGAAATTATTGCTGCTCTCTTAGTGGAGACAAAGAACTCATCTGTCACATGTGAATGAGATGGCTCTCATAATAGACAGTACCTTCTGAAATTGCTTTGATCATTAGGCTTTCAGTGCCTGAGCTAAGAGAAAAGGAAGCATGCATATTCTGACACTAAAGCAGTGAAAATGTATTCCTTCTCAATGACAGGCAGACAAAACTGATCATTTTTTAAGGAAGCATTTTACTGAAATGTGTTTCAGCTTTGTAATTCTCTGAGAAAATGAAGAGTAATGTAAAAATTGGGCAAGATGAAATGAGCTTCTCCATTTCACATATTGATTGCGCAAGTCACTTTCAATAAATCTGCTGCTTAAAAGACTTAAGGCAGCACTTTGTTGACTTTAAGAAGGCAGATAAAAAATTTTCTGTTTCATAAGGGAGCACCAGAAACTGAAGTTTATCTTCTGGCAGTTCTGGCTGAAGTTTATCTTCTTCAGTTCTGGCTGAAATGAAGTTCAGCTTCTTCTGGCACCAGAAACTGAAGTTTATCTAAAGAACATATTTGTGTACATTTTCCAGTATGTAAGAGAAAGAAACATAAATTAAGTGTAACAGGTTGGTCACAGAATGGCAGTCAAGAAAATCTGATTAGAAAGTTGCTTTTTTCAGACCAGTATAGAAATAAACCCCAGTGGTAAAATGAAGCAATACATATGCCCTTTTACCAGATCTTGGGTCTGACAATTTTCATCACAATGTAGTACCCCAAAACCTGAGTTAAGACTAAATTAATTATTTTAGTTCCTAAGGGTAAAGGAAACCAAGAATCAAATCTATATAAAGAAGCAAAATACCACCCTAACTCATGTTTACATTAAAACCCCAGCAAGATCTTTACCCCAGCACTGTTTCTGAAGAAGTGGGGTTGCCCCACAAGAGCATGATGGTCAAAGTTTGCTGGATGAGATCTGGATCTGACTTGATTTTTTTCCCTGAAAAGTGGGCTAACAGAGTAGTCAAGGAATTGCTGTCTGCTTCCCCAATAAACAGGTTTCAGCAACATTTGCCTTGAACAATTGGACAGGATCTGCTGACTTTTGGAAGCTGACGGGGATCCCTTTCTTTTCTTTCCATGACATGCCAGAAAAACAATATCCACAGATGTTGACAGTGGGAAGGAAAGAGATTTCTGCATTAACTGGATTATTTTTTATTTCTGCTTCTGCCCTTTGTTCCTCCTCCAGTACCACCTCAATAGCTGTTGGACACTAATTACCTGACACTGATTTATTTATCCTGCCATAATATGTCTAAGCCTGTTGGCTGACTCACCTACATGAGAGGTGTCAGAGTTCAGCAGAGTTTTTTCTAGAATAGCAAGCACTGTGCCCCAGGTTAACACTTTGATATTTAGAGTGGAGGAAATCTGGCAGATAATGTCTCAGTCTACCACACTGATGCCCAGCATCAATGCACTCAAGACCACTGGAAAGGATTATCTTGTAAAGGAGCTTCTGAATCTCTTCTTTAGAAACGTTTAGAAACATCTAGACAGATGTTCCATACTAGAAACACAATTTAAAATAGCTTAGAGTGAATTGCCCAGATCACCAACTATTAACATAACAATCCCTTAGGAATGGAGGGAAAAAGCTGAATATTGCTATTTCTTGGCTCTGCTTTTAGGACTTTTCCAATAACAACACAGTACATGCTAAAAGCCTGTAGGCTGTTCAAAGACAGTGCTAAGACTACATAGGACAGTGGCAGAATGAGGAGGGTGAAATCTCTTCCATTAAATGTGAGAACTGGCTCCACTTAGATTCGGTCTTAGTATTGCACAAATTGCATGTCTGGCAATCAGAAGAATATATTCCAAGTCTCCCCTGAATGCTGTGATTACATTTTTTACTGATTATAATTTATTTATTTTTTAACTGTGATATATGACTGTTTGTGTATGTACTGTAATAAGCAGTATTACCATCAGATTCATACCAACAGCCAAAAATCTTTGAGTCAGCGCATGAAAATCACAGTCTAAATTTTGCTTTACAGCATAAAATGACCCTCAATTTTTGTTTGCTAAAATATGAAGTGAAATACTGCTGCTGGTATTTTAATGTTATCTGATTTGATTTCATTAGCTTTTTATAATGACATCACATAAATAATTGTAATTTAAAATGTTAATTAATCTATGGCTTCTGCAATAGGAAAAAAATTGGTTCAGTAAAGCACCTAGTACCAGCAAAGGATTGACATTCAGGGGTCTCAGCTGCTTGCCGAAAATTTAAGTAACTTTGAGGAGTTTTGAAGAAATCTGATATACTTTTAGAGTTGGTAGCATATTTGAGTGATTTGTTTAACACTAATATGCCTGTCATCTATCTCTTAGAACTTTAATATCTTTAAAAACCTGTCTTGCAGGTTTGACATTGTCTTGCAGCCAGGTCAAAGAGCAATTAGAATACTCTTCAAAAAAAGTGTAAGTGTATATAAGTCCTATGAAAGTTCATCGTGTATGCTCAGTCCAAAATGTGTAAAGAAAGCTGGGAATCTGTAGGGTACCTCATAAATACAAATAGATATTTCAGTATAATTCCATGATATATTGGACTTAGAAGTAAGCCAATTTCAGCCTTTAAGATTGTTCCAAATCCAAGCCACGGTTTTGCAGCACTGAAAACCACTTAACAGACATGCATAAAAGGAAGGTTTCAAACTGATGGAGGGAAGTCTAAATTTGTACAATAAAAAATACAATTTTGAATGCACTGCTTTGTAAGCAAAAAAACCTTTCATAAAACTGAGTTTATCCTGTGAAAATAATGATTTACTGTTATTGATTCATAGCCACAGTTAAGTTTGCAAAGCTATTAACTGGAGATATTAATTTTAATCTGATCTGGGAAAGAAAAATGAAAATAATTAGAGATTACTAAATGGACAAGAAAGCAGAAACTTAACCTGTCACTACATTAAATGAAACATTTGAAAGCAAAGGTACTCTGCTTTTACATGCTCTAGTTTGCAATTATCTGATCACAGGGAAAGAACAGTATTACAAATATTGGAATCTCACTAACTGTTTCTGACTCACTACGGTGTTTCTAAGAAAAAGGTCAAAGTAAATGGGACAAATTATTGTGTGAAATGCTCAAGAGTTTAAGGATTTTTACTCATTATTTATTTACTGCCACATCCTTTCATTAAAACATAGATTATGATTTCCTAGTCTTTTTTTCTCTCCTCCTCTTGACACACACAGAGAAAAAAAGAGAGGAAAAAATGGCATTGTTAAACAAGCTCACTCTAAAATGCACCTTGCCTTGAATAAATTAGTCTAGTAAGCGAGACTGTGAATTTTTAAGGAGGTACATTTGTGACTGAAAAAATGAACTAAATGCCTTTGTGAAAAATGTTTTTTAAGGACGGTAAATGTTTCTAAAGTGCTATACTAATCATGGAATGAATTAGAATTAAAAATCATCTACTTCCAAGCCCCCTGCTTTGTACAGGTGTACTACCACTAGACTAGATTTCTCAAGTCTCCTGCAACTGGTTTTGAACAACTCCGGGGAGGAGCACCCACAGGTTCCCTGGGAAACGTGTTCCAGTTCTTCACTCTTCTCTTCCCAATGTCTAATCTACATCTAACTGTTTTCATTTTCAAACTGAAACCCTTTTTCCTATAAGCGCAATCCTTGATAGAGTCCATTTTCGTCTTTCTGTAGGCCACTTTAAAGCACTGAAAGGCCACTATAAGGTCTCACTGGAGCTGTCTCTTCTCCAGGCTGAACTCCAATTCTCTCAGTCTTTCTTTATAGGGAATGTATCCAGATTCCCTGATAAGTTCTGTGGACTTCCTCTAGGCCCACTCGAGCAGGTCTGTGTCTTTTTGTGCTGGGGACCCCAGAGCTGGCCTCTGTGCTCCAGGTGGGCTCTCACAGGGTCAGTGCAGAGGGGTAAAATCACCTCCTTTGATGCGCAGTCCAGGATGTGGCTGGTCTGCAAGCACACATTGCCAGGACATATTCAGGATGTCATCCACCATTACCCCGTGTCCTTTTTGGCAGAACTGTTCTCTAATGAGCCAGGCTGTCTCCATCTTTGGGGCTGCCCTGACCTTGCATTTGGCTGTGTTGAAGGTTGACATGGACTCACCCTTCTAGTCTGTTGAGGTACATCTGATTGGCATTCTTTCTCTCTGGAGTACCTAGATTACTAAGCCTGGTATGATCCACAGGTTTGTTGAGTATACACAGTTCCACTGTCCATGTCCCCAGAAAAGACATTGCTGGTCCCAATACAGACCACAGAAGAACACCACTCATCATTGATCTCCACCTAGACACTGACAGTAACTCTTTGAGTGTGACCATCCAATCCATTCCTTACTCACTGGATGGTCCACCTGTCAAACCCATGTCTCTCCAGTTTAGAGGCACCAGTCAAGTCCAGCTAGATGACATCATCCACAGAAGCCCCCCAAGTTTGACAGGCATGATATACTCTTAGAGAAGCCATGCTGGCAGGCACTGGACCCTTCTGTGTTTCCTATGTACTCTAGCATAGGCTCCATGAGGATCTGCTCCATGACCTTGCTGAACACAGCAGTGGGACTGACCAGCCTGTAATTCCTCAAGTCCTTCTACTTTTCTTTTTCAAAACTAGAAGGTTATATCTTCCTTCTTTCAGGAACTGGGAACTTCACCACCACTCTGCCATGACTTTTCAAATATGATGCTCTTCATTGTCATTATTACCATCACACATACTAATTTATCAGTAGGACATAGATATGGTATGATGGGTTCTCTAAGTGGCTCAGTCATCTGTACCAGTTTCTGGCCTGGAAATTGTAGATTCAAAATTCCACATGTTGGCACCACTTATACTCTGAAGAAAATAATGAAATAAATAGGAAAAGAAAAAGTGGTTGCAGAACTGATACCTGTTAAACTAGTGACAGTCAAATTTATATAGCAAGTGCACATAGTAGTTAAGATTCTAGCATTTGCTAGTATTTAAATCATTATTTGGGTCTCAGTTTATTCTAATGATGAAAAGACTTTTGAAAAAAAATCCTGTAAGTAGTCAGGGAATTTCTTAAGAGTTCCTTCTCCACCTAATTTTCATTGTCTCACTGCCAAAAGATCACAGGATGGATGAATGCACAGACAGTCACGCCAAACATCTGCTCAAACCAGTGCACTGTCTCTAACCCATTGCCCCAAATGCATGCTAAGGATGAAATAAAAGTACTGATGCACATGTGCTATTGTCTCCGTTAGAAAGGACTGTGGCCAGTCATGTACCTCTCAATGAATAACTACCTCTTTCTGTCTCTGTGAACTTACCTCTTTTTAGTTCTGTTTGATGGTAACTAGTTCTTACAGAGGGACAAAGTATGGTCTTCACTGAACTTAAATACACTGATTATATTTTTTGTAAATTTGTAGTCTTAGATTTCTTACAAGTTCTTTCTTCAGAAGTAACATTCATCTTATTTGAAAATTCTACTCATTGAAACACATCTAATATTATTTTTTATCAACATTGTTGCCTAGCAAAAGAAGCCTTTCCAGGCTAGTTTACCTATGCTTTTTAAAATTAAAAAACAAAACAGCATTCTATAATCAGTGTGTAGGTGAACCACAATTTACATAGCTGCATAAATGATAATGTAGCTGCACTTGGTAGCTTTTCTTATGAGTCTGTTTGATTTTCTTCTCTCACCTAGTAGCTGTATTATATACAAGATTAATGAGACAGCTAATGTTATAAATTCCATTTATAACTTTTTCTCAGGGCATGTTTATTCATTTAATTCCAGCTCAATCAAAATGATAGGAGACACACAATTGCAAAGATGTGGGAACTTATGCAAGCATGGATTTCCCTAAATCATGGTACTGCAGCTCTACATATTGTCTGGCCAATGTAAAATGCAAAACAGAGAAGTTAAGCCTTAACTAAGTTTTGCATCAGGGTTAAATAATAAATATTTCTCAGTCTAATGATAAAGAAAAAAAGACAGTATGTTAGCCATCTGTGGAAACTGCAAATTTAACTGTTTTCATTAATTCATAAACATGTGTAATTTTACCAGAGAACTAGCCTTGATTCCCCCCTGTTCTGTGGGCTATACTTCAAGAAATATTTTGTGAAACTGCTAGATCTTTCTAAAATTGGAATTTCTAGAATATATGAAGAAGTTAAAATTACTTAAGAATCAGCTCCTAAATGCTGATGGACTTGTATAGAACCCTCCACAGTGAAAGAGTCCAGCTGAGAAGACCAAAAAGTGTTTTAGCTGATGTTTTAATTTCTGTATTCTGCATTAACAATTGGTTTCCCAGTGCAAATAAATATACATTGTAACTGAGAAAAGCTACCAGAAATATATGAAAATCCTTGAAACTCTTCTAATTGTGCATTTAAAGTTGAGTGATAACAGTCAAGAATAAAATACAGCAGGATTCTTCTTAAGTGAAGCATTTCTGAGAGTATTTCAGTATCAGGATAGGAACACAGAAATCTAGCACTTAAATTACAATATTATTAATGTTGTTCTTAATAAGAATTAATTTTATTTAATTTAGTATCCAAACGATACAAGAGCTCAAGCTGTGCTAAACACTGCAGAAGCACATAAGAAACTTCTAATCTTACATCTTTGTTGCTGAATGAATAAGAGAATGTGAAAATCAGTTTTACAACTGAAAACAACCAAACAAAGCACTGAGGAAATAATTCTTGCTCCAATTTTAACAGTAACTACTCAGAAACAGATTAGCATTCTTTAGTGCTCCAGTGTGAGAAACAACTGCTCACTTAAAAAATTTAAAGGGTTTATTAAACCTTAACAAAAATACAATAAAACGACTAAATAAGGAAAAGCAGGCCTGGAAGCTGCCCTCGTGACTAGCTCATCTTCAAGACAGATGTTCTGTCTTCAATACCCCTGGGGGTTGCATCAGCCAGCCCTGGCCTCTCCCAAAGTCTGTCAGTCAGCTCTTCTTTGCCATTTATCACTGGAGACTGCTTTCTTGTAACTTGACTGGAGATCAGGTGTTGCCATGCTGCACCCCCTAAGCACCAAGCTTTTCCATTCCCAACTGCCCCATGCAAGGGGCACATGTGCACATCTGCTTTCTACCCATCCTAGACAGCCCCGGCTGTCTGATGGCAACAATACAGGTTGGGGGGGAAGGGAACCATGGGGAGAACAGAGGACATCTAAACTATAGTAACATAACTATAGATCACTAAAGCTTTTCTTAATATTCACGCAATATTCATCCCTTAATTGTGAGAGCCAATAATCTCATTATCCATCTATAACATCCAGGAACTGCAATTAGAAAATATTCATCTGGGCACCTGTTCAGCCAGATTTTTCATTCTTAAACAGTTCTTACCAAGCAACAATCACCACACATAAAAAGAAAACAACAGACATATTCACACACTTCTGAAGACTTTTTTCCTGAAAATTGACGTTTACATTTATGGTTGAATGTATTTGCACTTAATGTCCAAAATAATTTGGTTATGCCATCTGAAAATACTATTTTATTGTATTTAGATCCAGCAAGGCCTTGACAACTTTGGATTCTACTAATTTTTTTCCTTCAAAATTAAAATTAATAAGAAAGAGATACCAGACTTCAGTTTTGCAATGTTCAGCAGGAACTGCTCTTAACACAGGTCTCTATTTCCCCCCTGAACACTCAGCTATAAATATTTTTGCCTACTTTAAGGGGGAAATTCTTTGATAGTGCCAAGATAAAGAAATAAACAAATGTCTCCATCCTGAAATTTTTATTCATCTGAGGAATCCTTATTGATCATCACTAAAAACTGAAATTATTTGAATAGGGATGTAGGGACTGCCATGTTAGTGTTGAGTTTATTATCACTGAAAAACATTAGAGTTGAAAAAGGAATTCTAAAATTATTATGGTATATGGCACTTGGGGAAATGTGACTTTTAGGTTACTAATTATGTTTTTGCATGCACAAAAACAGATTGTGGAAGAGTGAACCTTGAAAAAAGACGTAGAGAAAGAATATGCAGCAACTGTTGCACAAAAAGCCGCATACAATTGCTCTCTTACAGTTTTTTTAAACATATATGTGAATAAAAGCACTGCTTGTGGTCCTTTATTAAGTAGATGTACTGAGTGCTAACTCAGGCCTCATTCAGGAGTTAACGATTATGTGACTTTTAAGGATTATGTGACTTTATGTGGGATAGTTGAAGAGCTGTTAGCTAAATCCTGCCTGAAATAAATATCTGAAAGCAGTTATTCATTTAAAGTTTTGACTTTCCTGATTTTTTTTCCTGACCAACTTTAAATCTTTCCTCTCAGTAGGATACTTAGTGCACAATAATGATATTTATAGGACAGTTTTCTGTAAATGATACTAAAGCCAAAAATGTTTTTAGGAAAAGGCCAAAACAAACATATATTATACGGTTTATATTTGGTTGTTTTCCACTACCAATTATTCTCTAGACACAAAGAGCAATATCAAACCACTACCATTTTTTTTTTTTTTAGAATAAAAACCTAGGT